>NC_084779.1:6730518-7335726 GCF_028858725.1 Colius striatus
CTTGTCCTCAGCATATACTGGAATAGCATTTGCCATTGTTCCTGTCCTGGAGCAACTACTGGTGTTCCCCAAACTCTGAATTGACTGCACTTAAAGTTCAGTGCTTGTTTTGTCTAGGGGTCCCTGTGTAATGAAACAGTCTGCTGCTGCAGAGTTGAGTCTTGGGTAATGGCTTCTTCTCTGCCCAAGTATTTGGGCATGACTGGACAACTTCTCTAATTGGGTTTTCACTTATAATGTGTTATATTTTTAATTATTGTAGGACTTTCCCTTGGTTTCTTAGCTGTTCATCCCACATCTGATAGGATCTGACAAAGGCATTGTGCAAACACATACCAGCGTGGTTTGGTGGAATGAGCAAACACAATAGCTGTAATACACTTAACTAAATAGCTGATCTTTCTGCCTCAAAAGATTAATGCAGTCATTAAATGAGATTGCCCCTTCTAAGCTCTTTGCTATAGCAGGATAAGGGAAAGACTGGCAACCGAAGTTGGTGTCTTGAACCACAGGCAGAGCAGACTTCAGTGTACTGGTTCATTCCAAGTTCAGCATCCTTGGCTGGAAGAAGGGGCTTTCTGGGTGGCTGTGCTGTTGACCAAAATGCTCAGAACTGCTATTAATGAAGTAGACCTTCTAATTGTCCCTTCTCTGTGGTATCTTAGAAGAATTCAAGAGCTTGCTTGGCAGACGGAGCTCAACAGTACATTAAGTTAATAAAGCTATCCTTTGAGGAGGGAATGGATGACTTTCCTAACTTGGAATACAGAGTAGAAGAAAGGGAATCGACTTGCTGTTGGTCAGCATGAGGGAGATGAATTGGTGATGCTGTAAGGGCAGGCAGTGATCTTGGGATCACTGTGTAAGTAAGCATGGATATGGTTTAGGTTGCCTATCATCTCCAGGGATGGAAGGATGTGCTAGGTAGGGGTAGAGTACGTATGAGGAATGTTCTGGAGGTTTCCATGTGTTAATGCAGTTCTTCTGTTGTAACCAGGTCTGTTCAGAGCTGCTGTCCCCAGTGGTGCGTCAACTGGAATCTATGAAGCTCTGGAGCTTCGTGACAATGACAAGACACGCTACATGGGGAAAGGTAAACCTGAATTTTCATACTCAGCTTGGCCTGTTCCAGTGACTGTGTTGCTGTGTAGATTTGTCAGATTGTAGCAGAGGACCTGTGGGCTCCCTTCACAGGGCATGGCAATGAAGCAGGAGCAGTGGAGAGGAGCAGGAAGGTGACAGCAGTATGTGCTTCATGTGGGCTGCATAGCTAGGGCAGGGATTAAGCACAGACTGAGTTTCTGCAGGGGATAATGTGCAGTGACTCTGCCTCCAGCAGTGCAGCTACATAGTGGTAGAGATAACTGTAATTGTGCAGGGGATACATGGGGCTCAGGCGTGCCAGCTGAGTGCTCAGGGCTCTAGTGCAGTTTGTTCAAACAGACTTACGCCACTCGTGTTGCCGTGCATGTGGGTACTTGTCAGAGTACAGTGTGCTTCAGCAAAGTGTTGTAAGAGTATCTAAACCACATGCTCTAGAGGGCTTGTTGATACTACAGCTAGTCACAAGATCTCTTTAAAGACCAGATTTTCAAAGAACTGTTAACTTTAGCTGCTTGGCCACTGTGGATTCCTTAGATCCCTGCATGTTAAGTCCTGAACCTGAGGCTTATACCAGCTGCTGACCACAGCTAATGTGGAGCTTTATACTGGTAATTATGGAAGATAGTTTTGCTTTAGACTGCACAATAGCTCAAGACAGTTTAGCTTTTTGTCATTTTAGGTAGCCAGGATACTTGAGTTTGTAGTAGTGATGTAATGTTTTAGTTGTCTAGGGACTGATTGTAGGTTTTGAAAGGAAATAAAGTACAGCTGTTACCAGACTGGCTTGGAAACGAGTACAGGGGGAAAATAAATAGCAGCATAGAAGATGTAGTTACCTAATGAACATTGTAATAGTAATTCTTAGGACTACTGAGAGCTTGGACAGTCAGGACTTCTTTTTATCTTACTGCTGTAAATGTGTCAGTGATGCAGTCAGCTTTTGGCTGGGAGAGAGTGTTACTTGTCTTCTCTGCCAGTCAGGTGAAAAGAAGCTGAAATATTTTGTCTTTTAAGACAGAGTGATGAGTTGAACTTGAGCTTTCTCAGAGGAGATGGATGGTTATTACTCTTACACAGAATGAACTCCTAGATGACTGAATATCCCAAAGAGATGAAGGGCTCATGCTGTTTACCTAGAGTGCCTCTTGTGAAGAGTGAATGTGTACTTACGTCTGTGCTAAATGTATTTGTGCTCAGATCTGTTAAATCTGATCCTACAGGCAGTTCTTTGTGGCACTTAACTAGACACCAGTCTTGAGCTTTCACACCACTTTATCGCAGCTGAAGTCTTTGGTCAGCTGGAGAATAACATGAGTTTATGAGCAAGTAATCCCTAAATTAGATAAATTGCAGATAGTTGGTCAGTCTTTTGTAATATACATCTGGAGACAATGAATGTGGTTCAGGCTGCACTTCATGAACATTCACCAGTTCTGAAGCTTGGGTCTTCAGACTTCTTTAAGCACGATACAGGGATGACAATATTCTTTAGCCTAAAATTGGTAGCTAGCTGATGGTGATCTCTGCTTGTGGGGAAGATGCAAGTTCATCCCGGAGTTGCTGATTGAAGCAGTAGTGGGTCTGCATAGCTTCAAAAAGGATGGTGTTCTGTTCACACTTAATTCCCTGTTCAAAGCCATGAGCAGACAGCCCATTTCTTTGCCTGCATCCAGGTACAGAGACTATTTCAGCTTTGTACCCAGGGTAAAACATGTGCTAAGATGAAGATGTAGCAGTGGTACAAGGTAACAGTAGATAATGAAATGGTGCATCTGCTGCATGTTGAACTTCTGGGGAAAACCTTTTTCTTTACCCTTTTTCATCAGTTGTATGAGTGGGTAGCAGTAACCTCTCCTAAAACCTTTTCTCAATGCTGTCATTCAGTCACTTGAGGTTTGGATCAATTGACCAAACAGAGCCTTGCTGGCTGATGCACAATTTGCTCTTGCCTTCGAACCTTTCTGTTGCTGGTCTGCTGCTCTATCAGACGTTTGCTGACTTGTAGGCCTGTTAACCTGTTTGTGTCCTTTCTCTTCTATGACTGGCTTTGTTTTTGGCTGTGTCTCTCCATCTCTTCCTTGATTGTCTTGTCCATTTCGCTTCTGTCAGGTGTATCCAGAGCTGTTAAATATGTTAACGAGTTCCTGGGGACAGCATTGTGTACGCAGGTAATGGATGTACTTTCAGTGCAACCTTGTCACTTGGATGAATTTCTCCAGTGCATGGTCTTGCAGACTAAAACTGCAGTAGGCATTCCTAGGTGATGCTTACTTCATGCAACTTCCATTCAGTCGAGATGGACTCTCAGAAGTGTTCAGATTTGGCTGTAGGCTCAGGTTGGATTGGGATTTGAGTAGCATGAGGTGATGTTCTTGATGTTATGGTTACTGAGATCACCTACTAATGCCTGTGTAACCAGTGTGGTTGACCAGTGTCTGATTTGCTTGTTCCTTCCAGGTGTCTCAAAAGCTGTTGAGCACGTCAATAAAACAATTGCACCTGCACTGATTAGCAAGGTAGGAGCAATCTGTCTTCTGCTAACATCAGTTAATGCCAGTCCAATGTGTCCTAACAGATGGGTTCTTTCTAGAAACAGTTAGAGAAACTGTATTACATGGGGGGATGTCAACCTGTGTGGTGGATTGCATGTGAACAAACTGACCTACAGCAATTGCTTTCTTTGATTGTGTGTCTCACACTTAATCAAAACCCTCTCTAGCAGCCTATAGTGTTGTAGTGTGTGGAAATACTTCAGCACTTGGGAATTTCAGTGGTGTGCAGTTAAGATAGAAGCTGCTTTACGCTTAAAAAGGTGGATAGATGATGGGTATGGACTGGGTTTTATCCAAGCTGGTTAATTTGAGAGGAGTCTGAGGGGATTTGTGCTTTGTTTGCTTCTCTGCAGAATGTCAATGTTGTGGAGCAGGAGAAGGTTGACAAGCTGATGCTGGAAATGGACGGATCAGAGAACAAATGTAAGTGGGCTTTATGTTGCAGCCAGGCATGAGAAGATGAAGATTGGTTTATAGAATTCCAGCTTGCCTTATCAGAAACAGCAGGCAGCACATGGCATATGCTGTGTGCTTCTGTAAGCAACACAGCAGTGCCTGTATTGCTGAGTGTTTTCATGAAGATACAACATTCCTGAAACAATTTTTTTCCTGTTTCAGCTAAGTTTGGTGCCAATGCCATCTTGGGTGTATCTCTGGCTGTGTGCAAAGCTGGTGCTGCTGAGAAGGGTGTCCCTCTGTACCGTCACATTGCTGACCTTGCTGGAAATGCAGAAGTCATTCTTCCAGTTCCCGTAAGTCTCCTGATAAGGGCCAGCTAAAGACTTGATCTGACCAGGAGCTTTGTGATGTCCTGTGGTCTCAAATCAAGTTAGCCAGGGAACAAAGAGCCTTAACATAAAGGCTGTAAAAGTCAGTTCACCATGAAAATACTCTACTTTGGCTTTTCTTTCTGCTTACTCCAAGGCTTTCAACGTGATCAATGGTGGCTCCCATGCTGGCAACAAGCTGGCAATGCAGGAGTTCATGATCCTCCCTGTGGGTGCTAACAACTTCAAGGAGGCGATGCGCATCGGTGCAGAGGTCTACCACAACCTCAAGAATGTCATCAAGGAGAAGTATGGCAAGGATGCAACCAACGTGGGTGATGAGGGTGGCTTTGCTCCCAACATCCTGGAAAATAAAGAAGGTATGAGTAAGCCAAGTGTGGGAGGAGGTGTAAGTGATAGCCAGAGAACAAAGATCATACCTATCCACTGGAAATGGAAGGCAGCATCAGTAGGTTAAAGGACTTGCTGCTTTTTCTTTCCCCTGCTTCTTATCCTGACCAACTTTGCAAGATGCTATGCTGGTGTGGTCCTGTGTTGTACCACAAAGCAATTCTCTTGGTCATCAGTTCATACAGCTTGACAGGATGGCTCTGACTTCAGTGCCTCCTTGCTGTTCTGTTCCTGTAGCAACTTAAGGGAATCTTACCCCATTTCTGTTGACAAGTGGTGTGGGAATGGCTGTGTGCCCAGCAGATTTCCCAGAACTCAATAGTCAAAAGCTTGGTGGAGTTGTTTCTCTGCTGACAAAGGAGGAAAACTGTTTGAAGTATGCCTGGTGATGTGTGGGAGTGTGTGGAGGTTTGCCTGGGAAGTTGAAGCTTTTGCTGTTTCTATAGCCAAACAGTTCTGTTCACAAACTTGTGGGAGAGGGAGGCAGTTTGTCTTGTAACAAGTGAAATACTTGTTCCTGTATAAACTGTGTCAGAAGAGCAGTTTTTCTGCATCTTTTGCAGAAATGGAGCTGCTAATAAGACAGTAGAGGACTAGAACTTGTAAGTTTTCAGTTAGCCTGTGAGAGGCAGACTGTGGATCACATTGCCTGTCATGGTTTGGATGGACAACACCTGATCTTGGAGCTGAAAGGGATTAAAGTGTGGTCACTACTTCCTTCCTACATGCATATAAAGCTAAAAGAGGATGTAGTGTCCTCTAGTATTAAGCTTTCTGGGCTGACATGTAGGCGTGCCTGAGCAGATTATGAATCCTATAATGGTGTCTCAAGGCTATTACAAGCTAAAAGCAGTATTAAAGTAGTATCTTGTTCCAGTGAGTTCTGAAGTGGGAGTAAGAACCTTTTCTGTGGCCTTTAGGCTTTCTCTAGGGGGGAATGGAGATTTTTTGCCATATGTGTGTTGGTAAATGACTAGCTTTTGAGTTCAAATGTTGAGCAGGGACTCAAACACTTCACTGTATTTCAGCTCTGGAGTTGCTGAAGACTGCCATTGCCAAGGCTGGTTACACTGACAAGGTTGTCATTGGCATGGATGTGGCTGCCTCAGAGTTCTACCGTGATGGAAAGTATGACCTGGACTTCAAATCCCCTGATGATCCCAGCAGATACATTTCTCCTGATCAGCTGGCTGACCTGTACAAGGGCTTTGTCAAGAACTACCCTGGTGAGTTGTCAACAAGAGGCACAGTAGTAATTCTAAGTAGGGATTGACTGTGAAGCTAAGAGTTAGATGCATCCCTCTTATAAGAGGGATGATGAGCAGAACAGAGTTGGCCTTTTAGGAGTCTTAGGAATGTTTTTTGAGGTGGGTGGTGCTTGGCTGCAGCACTTTGGTACAACTGTTTGCAAGCAGGACCTTTCAGGGTGGCGTTACCTAAAGCTCCTTGTATCCCTCTGCAGTGGTGTCCATTGAAGACCCATTTGACCAGGATGACTGGCCTGCCTGGAAGAAGTTCACTGGCAGTGTTGGCATCCAGGTGGTCGGTGACGATCTGACTGTCACCAATCCCAAGCGTATTGCCAAGGCGGTGGAGGACAAAGCCTGCAACTGCCTTCTCCTCAAGGTCAACCAGATTGGCTCAGTGACAGAGTCCCTGCAAGCGTAAGTTCTCCCCTCTTGGCTGTGACAGGGTGGAGGATTGTGTGATTGAGGGGAGGTGAAGGTGTAGACCACAGCTGGTAGAATAGAAGTTAATTGACTTTTGCATCTGTGAAGGGGGAACAGTATTGACAGGTAAACCTGTACCTTCAAGGTCTTGAAGTTTTATGGGGACATTAAACAGCTTTACTGAGTCTGAGCACATGTAAAAGCAGCTACTTATCACTGAGTTCTCACATGATCCTAACCTTAAGGTACCAAAGGGCAGCTCTGTCCTGCCCAAGCAAGAAATGCCTGCCACTTGCCTGCAGGGCTAGAGCAAAGGCTGCGAGGCACGTGGCGACAGTGTGGGACTTGATGTGTTTCTCCCTTCCAGCTGCAAGCTCGCCCAGTCCAATGGCTGGGGAGTGATGGTGAGTCATCGCTCTGGAGAAACGGAAGATACCTTCATTGCTGATCTGGTAGTTGGGCTCTGCACTGGTCAGGTTGGTATCTGGAGCTGTTGCAGTTTCCTTTTTTGCCTGATGAGGTTTTTATGGTGATGAAGCTATGCTGCACAGTAGATGGGATCTGCTCATCCTGTGTATAGGAAGCTGCTTTGACTAATGGGAGTGTGACAAGGGAATGTGTTATCTTGTGTAAACTCACCTTTACCCACTGGCTTTAAAGTTGTCATAAACTCCAGTGGGTGGATCAGGATTTTCTGATACTGAAGCTATTAGCAAATGAACACTCCTGATTGCTTCTAATCAAGTGTTAGGCATTTATTCTGATGCTGAAATAAAGCTTGTGATTGTGCTTATTACTGTAAACAAAGTAGAATAGTTTTGGCATCTGTGCCTTTACTACTGCTGTCGTTCTTCATTAACTTCCTGGTTCCCTTTTAGATCAAAACTGGTGCCCCGTGCCGATCTGAGCGTCTAGCCAAGTACAACCAGCTGCTGAGGTGAGACTCCCACGGGGAAAAGGTTTGAGGATTAAGCCTCATGTAGAGTGGGTGCTCCACTAATGCATTTGGGGCACAACTTGGGCTGCTGCACTTCAGAAACACTCTGCAGCTTAAGAGCAGGAGCTGAGGCTGGTGGAGGTGTTTTTGGGCAGTTGGTGCTGTGCTTGCAGAGCAGGCTGTAGGCTAAATGCTGTGGGTGGGCTTTGTGTCCATACCTGAGACACTACAAGGGGACACTAGACAAAGCATCCTGTGATGGTAGAAAGGAGACATTGTCCTGTCTGCATGATGCTGTTCTCTTGGACAAGCATTTAAAATGATGGGACCAAGTTAAGTAATATGGGTGGTAAATGTGTGTAACTGCAGTTGTTTGGGATCTGGCTTGTGACTCTGGTAGACCCTTCAGTACCAGGCAGATGAGTTCATACACTGTAAGGCCAGCAGCTGCACAGTACAGGAGTCTGACACTACCTGCTGACACCCAGCATCTCTTCCCTTTCCATCAGAATTGAAGAGGAGCTTGGCAGCAAGGCCCGTTTTGCTGGAAGGAACTTCAGGAACCCTCGTGTCAACTAAGCTGTGTGGATCAGTCAACCCCTGGTCTGGTTGAAAGCACTAGTCGTCTGCTTAGATCACAATTACCTGTACTAGAAAGATAAGGGCAGCTGAAGGAAAAAGACCAGTTTTGCAGGTCCTCTTCCCCTCATAGTTGATCCCTTCACCTAGTGTTTTCACCGGCACTCTCATCTGTTACTTGTAATGCTCTACTGCTTCTGTAGAACAGTCCCTGTGGGGGAGTTCTGAATATTAAACACCCTCTGGGGTCATGACCTTGTTACTCTGGGCATAAACTCTTCATTTCCTTTCTCTGCCTCTCTGGTCTTCAACATTTGGAGCTGTGTGGCTTGCAGTGCAACAAGAGGTACCTGCAAACAGAAACAGTAGTGTTTTTACATGTGATAAATAAAAGCATCAGACAACTCAACCAAGTGTGGCTTTGAGTGGCTTTGGGGGAGGCTGAGGAGCAGGAACAGCTACCTCAGTGTCGTCAGATCCTGTTTTAAGGTTGTTCTGCAGGGAACTGGGCTGCTGTCATGGCCATGGGATAGACTGATGTTCCTTTGTGGCAAATGGACAAAGAAATAGCTGAATGTATGTGCCTGCTGTTAGGAGAGTGGCCTTCAAGGGTATGGGAAGGAGGGCTAAGGCTAACCCTGAGATCAATTGTGATCCTTCCAAGGAAGAGAAAAAGCTCAGAGGTCTTCATTTATCAACATGAGATGTGTCCTGACAAGTACTGTGCTTAACCTTTTATCAGGGCTTCTTGCAGGAGTCTGCTTAGTAGTCTTGTCACACCATTGCTGAAAAAACGTTCCCTGATAACCTTGGCTTTGAGCAAGAGGTTGGCACAGTGTTGGCTGTGTTGGAAGTGTCTGTGTACCCTCCTTCTTGATCTGTTGCTGCTATGAGAAGATGTGGCTTAAGAGGATGAGAGTTGTGGAACAGAACAGTTCCTGAGCTTCATTAATAGCATTCCGATACAAGGTGTAGCTAAACCTGCTCTGATGGCTGCACTTCAATTTTGGCTCTATTAGTGGCTGGGTACTATAATCCATGTGGGGGAGGAGACTTCTGGGGGCTCCCAGCTGTGTGAGAGCAGATGGCCATAAACAGAAGGCTCAGGAGCAAATACTTTGATTTGCAGCCTTTGTTTTGTTCGGATCACAGCTCTGCTGGTTTGGCTGGGAAGGGAAGGCAGTAAGTGCAAAGCATCTGGCTGCTTACCAGTCAGTGCTTATGCTCTTAGAGATGAGGAATTCCTTCTTCCTGGGCTTTGGCAAGAACTTGTTCAGTGGCTGTCTCTGTAGTCATTGTCAGAGCATCTGCAGAGGGGGAGAGCAGGGAGCAGTTACCTTAGTCCCTTACCTAGCAGGAACAAGGAAATAATTTCCCAACAGAGGGAGGGATTGTTGAAGCCAGTTTTTCTTATGTGTGGGTGCTTTTTTTGCCCCTGTAATAGCAGATGTGAAAGAAAACGCTAATGTCTCTCTTGCTCAACGACTATTTACCAGGCTGTGGCAGTTCCAGGGAACTCAGTTACCTGTGGCTGGAAACGTTTGTTCTGAGGAGCCCGCCAGTGCCCCGCTGTGGGCGTTGCATGCACTGCAGTGGAACGGTGTAAGTCCCCTTTATATGTTAGGGGTTTATGTTGGGAAGATGGAAGTGGCACGTGTGAAGCCAATAATGCTGCTGGGTATGTGTCATAATTCACCTCACACCCTGCTGCTTTAAGAACAGCTTCAGTTTACTTCAAAAAGCTGCTGTTCTGAAGTACAGAGCTTCACAGTGCTGAGGAGTGAGGGCTGGGTGTTTGTATTTCAAACCAAACCTTTGCAACAAGGCTCTGCTATCAGAGGACAAGGGATGAGATATCCCAATGAGGACTGAAACCAGGACAGGGATGTTTGAGCTGCTGTCAGGGCTGCCTGGTGCTACTGTAAGAGCTGTGAAAGGGTTTAGCACAGATGGGGCTGTTGATGGGGAAGTCTGGCTTCTGCAGTGTCTATTAATGAGTGTTTTCAGCTAGAAAGACTTCTCTGTTGCTGGCACTTCCCAGAATACTTCCTCTTGCGTGAAGACTAGAGAAGTTGCAGCACAAAGAATGCTCAACACCCCTCACATGAGAAGGATGAGTTTTGGACATCTCCACTGTAAGTGAAAGAGAGAAGAAAAGAATGGCTCTTGTAAAATGTGTTCTGATTAAAGCAGCCCGTGTGCAAAAGGTTAATGCTGATCTCCTGAGGGGATGTGGCCTGTGGTCCTGTGACTTCACTCACCGTGGAAGCAGGAGGAATGTTGAGCTTCTCTCACCTGGGATGTGGGTGTGTTTGGGTCCAGATCTGGGTTTTTTTTTCAGCATCCCAATGAGCACAGGCCAACTCTGTGGGGTGTGAGGTTGCATCTAAACCCCAACCACAGCTTGAGCTTCCACAGAGGGAGCCTGAAAGCCAAGGCAGGCACAGCTGGCTGCTGGGCAAACCTCCCTGCAAAGACAATGGGTGCAATGAAAACATCCCTTTGTTGGGCAGTTGGCAACTGTTTCTCCTTACCAGATTAATCTCTCTCAAGCCCTTCTTATGAGCTTTGCTATAAATACCAAATTTACCAGCCCAAGCTCAGCACATTTAAGTGCTTCCTCTTGCACATATTTGTCCTTTCCAAAGGCATTGGTTAAAGCTGGTTGCACTCCATGCAGATTTGAAACCTGGTGCACTTTTCACACATAGCTGATCTCTGAATTAGACCTGTTAAACAAATGAACTAGCTAATTGCACTTAAATCCTATCAAGGGATTTTTCTTCTGTCAAAGAGGCAAGCTTGTAATACAGCCAAATGGTTTAGGAAGGTTTTTAGCAGAACCATGTTAGGAAGTGATAGCATGGCTTTTTCTCACCTGGGACTTGAAGTCCAGTTTCCCTGGGCCTCTGGATTTCCCCTCGATGATGTAATAAGCATCAGCAAGCAAAAAGAGGTGAGAAATCAAGTCACTGGTTACTGTAAATCACCAAAACCCTCAGTGGTGAAATTACATTAGTGGCTGCTCTTGGTGCTTATGTGCAGCCCCATAAACCTGGGGAGAAAGGTAAGGTAGTGCACTGAGCTGCAATCCTCTGCTGTGCAGATGAATAGATTGGTCCCAGCTCTGACAAAGAGCCTTTGACTTCAGCTGGTTAACACCACTGCAGATGAAGCCCAGGTATTAATTCATTATCCTTCACACCTTGTCAGTGCAAGGTGGAGAGCTGTTAAGGTACAATTACCAGATGTGTCATGTCTTAAAATAACCAGGAAATTGCATGCAGAATGGCAGGGTTAGGAGGACACTGCTTGGGCTGTAAAGTCAAAAGCTGAAGTGGGATGCTGTTGAACTGTGTGCTCCTCCCTACACCAGGACATCAATCCCACAGTGTCAGCTGCTGTGCCTGCCTGTCCCATCAAACCAGAGCTGTTGAAAGCTTTCAAGTGAAATCTCAAAGTATTTGGGCCAAATCAGCAAGGTGCTTGAAGCTGCGGAGGATTCAGGCACTACCTAATGAGGCTTGAGCATTGAAAGGAGTTACTTGCAAAGGAAGAAAAGAGAGCAGAATTGGGTAAGTGCTGAAATGTGGGGCTGTGGTTTGTAGATAAGAATGTAAAGTGTGTTAGAGAAAAGTAAATGATTGGTGACTCTGTGTGTGTGTTTTGGGCTGAGGAGGAATGAGTGAATAGGGAGCAAGATTTGATTGCTGAAAATAAAGACGAAACCTGCAGTGCTGGAGAGGGGGAGAGATGTGGCTGCTCCTTAATCAGGGCTTGGATCCTGCTGCATAGCTCCTCACCTTTCTGCACCATCCCCATGGAGCTCCTACTCGAAAGGCTGTGCTTTATAACAGAGTGCAAATGGAGCACAGCCAGTGTCTTTATTAGGGTAATAATTTGCAGGGATGGCACTCTTTGCAGAGGGAGGAGGCATCAGCTTAGCAAACACCAAGTGGGAGGCTATTCTGAAAATAGCAGGCAGCCTCAAAAGCGGGTCTGAAGTAAGAATGAGGCAGAAGAGATGAGTGATGAGCAGAGAAGGGAGGCAGACAGCACTTGAGGGAGCTATTCAGGTAACAGGATATATAATGGAGCGAGGCAAAGGACTGGAGTGGGAAAGCTCTCCCATGACCCACTGGCTTTATCCCTATGTTTGCAGGGGGTAGCTTGTCTGCTTTGCAGCCCAGCCTGCTCAGTATTAATTTCCTAATATCTTGGCTTCTAGGACTTACACAGGCTAAGTCTCAGAGAAAAGAATGTTGCCATCCCTCTGTAATAAATGAGAAAACAAATGATTCAGCATTTGGCTTTTTCACGTGACATTAGCCCCTGGTAGGGAATAAGGACATCATTCATAACCTTCACTCAAACTGAAGCTGGCAGTGTAAGGTATGTTTTCCAACCCTTTTGTTGTATCAAACCACCTATACAGCCTGCTCCCTCACTTCCTGGTATGGTGGCTGTCAAAACTGGACCTTATTTTCCAGCAGCAGCAGTGTCAAACACAGCAGTGTTTAATCTTCCCAGTTCTGTTTGGTAGTGTTGGAATCTGTGTCCCATCCCCAGCAGGCAGGAGATAGCTTTGGCCCTGGAGCACAGACCTGACTTGACTTGTGTCTGTGACATGATGCTGGCTGGAGAGCCCATCTGCATTGCTCAATGTCCGTGTTTCATCCTGTTTACCTGCCTTTCCCAAACTTAGTGCCACTCAAAAAGGTTAGAAATTGCTTTTTAGTAGTTTATTGATTTTTAACAAGAAACAAAACTGCAATGGAACAAAGGATTGAGCTCATTCCTTGCAGGAACTGTGCAGCTCATTGTGATCTTGAGGCTTGTCAGGTAAGAGATTTTACTGCCTCTAATGTGGGTAAGAATCATTTTATACTTAATGACTTTTTTTCCTCCTGCTTGCTTACCCTAACCACAGAAACAAGTCCCAGTCTCCCTGTGTACGTCCAGCAGCCAGCTTGACTATCCAGGGGGAGCCTGTGGCATGCACTACTCCCCCTGTGCTGCTGTGCCCTCTGTCTCCAGGAAGGGACCTCAGCAACCACATTTCCCTGTCTGCAGGGAGGCAGAATCTGTGGGTGTGAGCCATCTTTCTTGGAAGGAAATCCATTGACTGCAGTGTTTCATCAACACCCACTCGCTTGTGTAAGCAGCCTCACATGGTGCTGGGGGTGTGACAGCCCACAACAGCCCAAAGGACCAGGGAGAGCAGGTGGAGGGAGTGCAGCTGCTGTCTTTTCCCCATGGGAAAGAGGATATTTGGCTTTTTGCTGCTCTGTAGACTGCAAGGAGCCACGAGGGTGGATGGTGGATGCAGGGAGACAGGATCTCTGCTGGGCAGCCTGCCAGCCCTGCCTGCCCTGCAGCAGCATCTCAGGCCATGGCCTCATGCTCCCTTTCACAGCAGGATTCCAAGAGCTGTGCCAGGCACCAGCTTAGTCCCACCACTCCCTTGGAAAAGCTTTTATTACTGTTCTCCCTGTATTGCAGAGTGAAATGATTTCCTTGTAGATATGAGCTGTGGGTGGGTGTGAGAAGAAAATGCAGGTGCCCTCCTCCTCTCTGAGCCCATGGGAACACAGCTTCTCCCAGCATGTTACTGCTGGGCTCACCATCATGCTGCTCAAGCTCTCTTGTCCAAGGGAGTCCAGGTTTAGACATGTCTACAGTGTGAGACAGGCCCCTTGATGTTTCCTCCCTTGGTCCCTAGGATGGACTGAAGGGCTATCAGATCTGACACAGTCTCTATATACTTTGTGCTACAGTCACAGAGACTGGAGTACAGGATGTGGAGGAGGGTAAGAAGACATCAAACCATCCCAGCTGCAGCACTTGGTTCTGCTAAGAAAAGCTGAAGGGAATAAACCCAAAAAACAAGTAGAGAGGCAGAGAGGAAGAAAAAAGATTGAATGAAGAAGTCAGATGATGAGAGATACAAAATAAATGATAGTAGAGAAAATAACCTCAAGGTCCAGTTCACCTCTTTGTGCCCCATCTGAAGTGTGAGTGGTGAAAAGCTGGTTTCTCTAATACAATGCACAGGCTTAGCTCTGTCTAGAAACACGGGTTTAATCATCCAGGGTGGCAGTTACAGGCTTAAGTTACAGGAGAGAAAAGAAATACAAACTAGTTCTGCTAAATAAAAACCTTGGCCAAAGCCCAGGCAAAATGACACCTTCCTGGCAACAGTGTCTGCTGTGGAGGCACTGTGACCAGTGCTGAGCATCCCTGGGCTGTCACCTCCTGCTTCTAACAGGGCTGAGCTGCCTTCTTGGCTCCACTTGCACTCCAGCTAAGCTCAGCTCTGCTTCAGCATCTCCCCCACTGACACTGGCTGTCAGCAACCCGCAATTTTACCAGTGTAACGAGGTGTATGAGGTTAACTCGGTCAGCCAGAGGCTAAGTTTAAGAATGAGGGGGTTGTGTGATGGGCAGAGGCTGGGAGAGCACCTGAATTGGTGCATTTCAGAAGCATGTGATCTTCCCTTGTTTCTTTGCAAAGACCAGAACTGTCCCAAGCATGTCCTTCTGCTATGCACAAAGTGTTTTCTCAGAAGCAGTGGCTTCATCTCTGCCAGATGCTTCACTTCAGACAGATCAAACTCCTGCTAGCACTTATGAATGGCAAAGATCACTTCTGCCCACCTGGAACTGTTTACAAATTTGCCAAAGTGGTTTGAGCTGCAAATACTGTCTGCAGGACAGTGTGTTTTCTGGCATTTTGAGAACAAAACACTTTCACTAACATAATTTGTTTTGAAGGGATGTTTCTTTTGAAAACTCCTTAAGAAAGCTTTTAAAACAAACAAAGAAACAAATGCTTCCTGCCAGACCAAACATTTTCCTTGTTAATGCTCCTCAGAGCTGAGCATCTTGGTCTCAGGGTGACCCAACACAATTCCTGTGTGGGCAGGGAAACAGAACCTTTGATTTGGTTTTGTTTTGTGTGCATCTCACTTGCATCACATGAGTTGCCTGAACCCCTCACCCACTGCCACCCACTTTTGTTGCTGCGTTTCTGTTTAATAGCAGATGGTTTATGACATGTTTTCACTTGAGAAGTTCTCCAAAGCCACCAACTGACTCTTGCTCACAAAACACTTTCACACAGGGTCAATCACGAGGGCATGGCTGTCCTATCACAGAGTCAAAGCCAAAATGACATGGGCAGAACTTTATCCATCAGGATGCTGATGTCTCAGGGGGTTGCTGTGGCCTTTTTCTCATTTCAAGTCCTTGTTCTCGCTTCCTGGAGTTGTGCAGAAGGATCTTCAACAATATATATTGCATGAAGCAGGCATCCAGTGCTGGAAAGTAATACAGGTATGTGCAGGTATGAAAACCACAATTCAACCTAAGTTGCTTTTCAGTCAAAGTCCCAGAAGGGGAATCGCTGCAGCTTGTGCAGCCCAGACAGCATCACAGCCCCTGCTTCCAGCTGTGAGGGGAGGAGGTGTGGGGCAGGGATGGTTCTGGGAGAGGGCAGGGAGATGATGCCTCTGCTCACAGTTTTCAATCTGCTTCTGCAAGCTCTTGAGCAAAGTGTGTGGTTTGTGTTGTGGTGGCTGATGCTGACCTGACCCTCTGTTGCTTACACAGAGTGACAGGATGAATGTTTGTCGCGTGGACCCAGTAAATGTCAGGCTGCTCCTGATCACAGGCTTCCAGTGTCAGCTGAGGTGATGAGTGTTCAGAGGTTTCAAGGACATAAAACACCAGTACAACCTGCCTGGATTAACTTGGTTTCATTTAACCACTGTCCCAAACAGAGGCTACCTTCTCCCCAAACACTGCTTACAGCAGAAGGAAAGGGATAGGATTGACATTTGTGCTGTCCTTTTGCTTCCCTCTCACTGTGAGTGAGTCCTCATAGTTTTTAGGTGTCTGAAATGTTCCTGTGTGGCTGTGCAGAATGGAGTCCTGCCTAGAAAATACTCTGCCAATGTCCCAGCCTTGCCACTGCTCCAGAGGCCCCAGCTGCTGGGTGAATGTTAGTTTAGACTGGGCTCAGGGATTTTTGCATCAGAAGCCTAATGCCAACCAGGTCTCATTTGCATTATTGTGAGTACATGCAAAATCAAATTGATGCTGAAAAAAAGCAGTTGGATGCTAAAGCTCCAAAGCCAGTACTTTGGAGAGCAGGTGACAAAAAGACTCCCCTTGTTAATCAGAGTTGGAGCTGCAGGGCTTTTGTGAAGGCAGGTTCCAGGATGTGCTCCTCCCTCCATGCTCTGGTTTTTTTGATTTGTCTCCTTAGTGAAGCGGGTCTGCAAACAAAAGCTGGGGATATAAAAGCTGCCAGGTTGCTGCTCTGCTCTTCCGTTGCAAAGCTGACTGATCCCTTTTCCTGTGCTGCTTTAAATAAGTCCTAACCTGTGGGGTTTATGCTCTGTAGTACTCAGGTTCCTTTCTCATCTCCTGCAATAAACAGTGATTGAAAGATGCATAGCATGGCTTTTATGTAGGCTGTAAAATCCCTGACAGTGAGAGTAGCTGAATTCAGAGCCTAAAAGTCTACTGTCCCATCAAAATCCACAGAGCAGATGTTTCTAGGTACGTACAGCCTGAGCCTGTCGTCAGTCTCTGAACAGGAGAGATATATGTCTGTAGGAAAGCAGACAGATTTCTTCATTATTTAACAGAACCTCAAATCCTCTCACCTTAACTATTCAGGATGAAGAGTGCTAAGAGCAGGCTTCAGCAGTGGAGACAATCCCAACACAGGGGCCAGGACGTTTTGAGCTCTCCTCAGCCCCAGACCTATTCTGAGCCCTTGGATTGTGTTGCTCCATTTCCCTGTTGCTCACTTTCTCTCCTGGCCCATGGGATGGAGGACACTTTCCAGAAAGGTGGGGAGAATTCATCAGTGGTGATTTTGTACAGTGCTTTGAAGATAACAAGTGCTGAGAGGGGGAGAAAAAAGAGGTAGTGCTTGAAATGGAAATGTTCCCATTCCTGCCACTCTATTTTTTTTCTCCTTTTAAAAAAGTACATTCAAATGCACCATCAAAGGGAGCAGCTTGTAACATCAGGGAAAGAGCAGCCACAATGGGGGGTGGGAGCCTGAAACCTCCTCCTGGAGGGGCGGATTGGCAGTGGGAAGGACAAAAATGCAAATGTAACGTCAACCCATCTCTCTCTCCCTTGAACGCTCTGGCCATTTGTAACAGTTTAAAGTGAAGTCAGTCACTGAGGACAAGAAGAGAAGCTTGTAAATCCATTTACTACTTTCTGCACTAAAGGAGAAGCAGTGAATTTGTAGTGGGAATGCAGTATCACAGATCTGATGGTTGGCAAAGACCTTTAAGATCGTCAAGTCCAACCATGAAGTGCACAGATGAGGTTCCCCTGCAGCAGCAGAGGATGGGCCACAAATAGCAGAGCAAACCTTTGAAACAGAAAGCAGGTAGGCCTTGGGATCCAGAGGAGTCAAACAGCTTCCTGGACTAATCTCCCCTCCACTGCCCTGGCTCTGAGGCAGGCATCAAAGGCACACAGGTGTCTACACCACATCCCTTCGGTTCACCTTTGTGGACAGTAAGGCTGGCAAAAGTCAGATTGTCACTGCCCCTGAAACCTTCCTTGGTACTGTAGGGATTGACAGGTGTCTTCCCAGAGTGGGTTTAGCAAGAACTCTGTGCCTTGACAAACCAATCCCATGATCCCAGAGCTCCCTCTCTGCATGGCCAGCGAGCCTGTTGCAAAACCAGAGGTCTGCAGGATCCGACCTTCCGCAGAGCCGGTCCTTTTCTGTTGGAAAGGCGATGGATGTGATTCTGGCTTTTCTGTCTGGGGCTACAGAAATCGATTTAAACCTGTCTGTGGGTGTGAATGTGTAAGCACTCAGTTACTGCTTGGCATCCAGTGGCTGCTGCTTCTCAGACACAAGGCTGTGATCCTCGAAAGCACAAAGGTACAGTAAAACAGAGCAAAAACACACTCAAACCCCTCTGGTGCTCAGGATCATTTTTGCAGTATCCTGCTGAAAGGCACTGCTTTCCACTTGTGCTGTTATTACTATCCAAAAGCTGGTTTGAGTTGAAAGTTTGTTCCATTTCCTTTACTTACCAGATTTTTGTCTGCTATGTAAATCACAGAAGGAATTACCTTGGAACTATCCCTAGCTATAAGCAGGATACAGAAATAAGCGTCAAGGGGTGATGCAATTAATCCCACTCATGAGGAAAGACTGTCATTAGTCATTTGCAGCTTCAGCACTGGTGACTTTCAAGGTGTACAAATCTCTCGTTAGGTACATTTCATGTTCTGCAGATGGCCATTTTGTCTCCTCGCTGCATGCACTGGAACATGCCCAAGTACACAAAAATGAGAGGAGAGATTGTTAGGGCTGACATTTTTTGTTCATTTTCAATGGTTTTCCTTTTTTTCCCCCTCTCTTTGCGTGGTGCACATCCTGGGCTTTGATAAATGAGTCTCACTAGACACTGTGGTAAGCCAACCTCTGCTAATATTCATTATGCAGAACCCACTAGGAAATGGTCTGAGTCAGGGAAATGGGAAACTTTTAAAAGATAAAAAGGGGGTTTTTATTATTATTTTTTTTAATGAGGAAACTAATTTGTAACATTTTACATTTCTGGGATGGTTTAGAACATGAAACCCAGACATGTGCTATCAATGCATCCCAAACTTCATAGATACAACGATCCAGCCACGTGCAAAGGCACAGCCAAGACCCTTTTTAGATCACAGGAAACATTTTCAAAGGTTACAGAGGAGCCTGATGTTAATGGGAAAGAAGCCACTGAGGTGGCAGCTGAGCGTGCACACGCTGCGTGCCACCATCACTGTGACCTCCAGGCCATGTTTGTGTCCCATGATACATAACCAGCAGCTTCTTCCTCCTCCAGTGGCTCTGTCAGACGTTAAGATCATCTGTGCCATAGTCACCATGCAGGAGGTGAGACCCTGAAGCTTGACACTTCAGCTTGTTCTGTTGGTAACCTGTTCCTCCAGCTTCTGCAAAGTGACATGAGATGAACAAATGACACTGTTCTGTTTGACAGACAGGGCCCTGTAATTGTGTTGCACTTGAATGTGTGTGGATATGCTCAAATTAATTTAAATCTCATTTGCATTACTCTTGCTTTCGCTGCATCCCATAAAGCCAGTTTTACATGGAGATAACTGCATCCAGGAGGTGCTCACAACCATCCTTCAACTGGTAAGAGACTTCCAAAAACTTCTCCAGTAATGCATGTGAAAAAGAGATTGAAAATTCCTGAGAGTTCTACATAAACAAAGCAAAACAGAAATCCCACCCAAAGCAAACAGCTTTCAGCTAAAGGGCTGATGTTCTGATATAGCAAAGGGAAAGAAAGAAGCTAATCCTTTTCTGTGAGCAGAGTTAGGTCATCTGTGAAAGCCTCTCAGAATATTATCTCCCCAGCTAATCGCTGTATTGACATTTGCCTGTTTCATTAGAGCTGGGTTTTTACTGCATGGCTGAGGTTAGAACCTGGCTCATCTGTCATAGTCAAGGACTGGTTTGTAATTTCATGACTGTGGAATAAAAAGAAATCTCTCTCCCTCTTAACTAGTTGGGGTTCAGGGGTGTCCACAGAACTCTCAGTGCGGGTGCTGTTTGACTTCATGGTTCCTAGTTTGATTTTTTCCTCCCAGATCTTTGTTTCATTCAGTTTGCAAAGTGACAGTTTGTACAAAAGAAAAAAAACAGTCAAGTTAAAACACCTTTGTGAAGAGATCATTTTAAAGAGTTAAATATATCCCATGCACTGACATGTAGGTGTCAGGTGTAATAGATGCAAGGGCTAACGAAGGGAGAAAGAAAGGTTATCTAAACCCACAAGGAAAAAACAAATCACACCAAAACTGGGTCAACTGTCCATGTAAAAAAACCTCAGTGGCTGCTGCCTGGACAGATGAGTTCATGGTCTTTATAAGACACTGGCTGAACTTTGCAGCAAAAGGGAAGTGTCAGAAAAGTTTTATGCACACGCAGGAAACAGATCAGCATCTGCAAGGAGTCCAAAGCTGTCTGCAGACTCCTCCTTCACCCAGGGTAAGAATTATTGCATCACACTCATAAATCCAGAAATGCATCATTATTATGCAAATACATTTATTCCCCTCAAGAGTGTTTTGAAGGTTTGCTGATGCACTGCAGATACTTCTCTCTACCCACATGAAAGTTCTCTGAATTTGGCAGCAAGGTTGTCGTGAAACATTTTAACTTTTTGCTCTGTAATTGAGAGGCCCTAGAGGGAGCTGGGAGAGCAGGGACAGGAGCTCAGTGAGAGTGTGGAAGATGGGAAAGCAGCAGAGGAGGCAGAGGCAACACAGTGTGTTTTCTGCTGACCTGAAAAGGCACATTGCAGCCTTCAGCGAGGCTCCTGGAGCACCCAAGAACATGCTTTGGGCTAAATGAACAACATGATGAAGCCCTTCCCGTGCACCAGGGACACACAGCCCTGCCGGTGGGTTTGGGAATGCTGATGGGACTCTGGTGTGACCCTGTTTGCAGTCCACACACAGGCATTTCCAGTTGAGAGCAGAGGCAGTGTTTCAGCTCCAGAATAGCCAGAGAGCAGAAGTGTTGTGGCATCAGATCCTTGGAAATATGCAGGGGTAAGGAGCAGGATTTTGAGGATTACCATGTTTTGTGTGTAAATACCTCATGTAGCACCTGTGTCTCTTTGTGGATTTGACCAATTAGCCTTTCTCTTTATCAGCAATTTCACATCTCCCAGGAGTGCTGGGGGACAGAAGCACAACACACTGCAAAGACGTCAGAAACTGCCTTGTTAGAAACCTGATAGAATCTCGTATAGACAACCTATGTGTACACAAAATGTTTTGCCTGTAGAACATGCCCAGTCAGTTCACCATCAATCTCTCTCCACTGGGATGTGAACCATGAAAATGTGCAGTCACCAGGCAGAGGAGCAATGATCTCTCTCTGCAGCATTTGGGTCTTTCTTGATCTTCCTTGTACTAACTAAACCTCGTAGCTTCACTGAACAAGGCAAGTTCAGTGACTTTGTTTATTATTGTGCACAGGGAGGGCTGCATCTTTGCCAAAAAAAGAAAGGAGCAGCTTCAAGTGCTATTCCTGCAACAATCCTCTGGTTAAGAAGCCAACTTATAATTGGATCACTTGGTCGTGGTATGAGGATGTGGTTATGTCTGCTGTAACTGGCTGTGAATAATCACCTACTTCTGCAGCTCAACTTGTGGGAATAGATAGATTTTAGTTATACAATATAGGAGGAAATTCCTCCCAAACATGCTTATATTTCAACTTCAAAACATTGTGAGTAAATGTGGTGATGTGATCAGCAGGAGGTAAGTGGAAAAAGGGAGGGGACATGGAGTGAGGAGTCTGCTATGGAGAATTTTCCTGTCACAGAAATAGCGACTGGAGAGAGCTGAAGGCAAGGCTGCCCCTGTGGCAATCCACACAGGCTTTAATGCACACATCCAGAGACTGAGGAAGATGAAATTGTAATTAGCAGAGAAAATAGGAGAGATGGAATCAGACTCTATCGAGGACAGCTGAAGTGTAGCCTCCAAAATGGCTATGTCAGACGTTTAACTGATGTGCATTTTTAGACGCTTATCTAAATTAGTTATTAGAACACAATCAACTCTGTGTCTCAACCTCTGGTGGTAATGTCCCTGAAGTTAGCTAGGGATAAATTTGTCCTGTGTGTTCAGGGCAGGGAACTAAATTCCTCTGATGTACAGACCTCAAATCTCCTTGTGTGTGCCTTTCTCTTCAAGTGAAAGCAGTTCCCACTTCCCTCTGCTAAAAGCAATAATGTTCACAGCCTTAAACTTATCTCCTGTGATACTACTAGAATCAGCCATGAAGACAGTGTACAGAGACAGCAAACAGTTGGGGTTACACGAGTGTAATTGAGGGCAAAATCTGTCCTGACATATCCTGGTGCTTTTTCAAAACGAAGATATAATTCCAGATGAAATTTCTCAGATCCCCAGGAAGAATGTGTGACTTTCTTCACTGCCATGTGATTTATCTTGCTGGCCTGTGTTCTGATGACAAAAGGTGAGGTTAATGTTAAATAACAAGTTTGCTCTGTTTTCAGCACGGGTACCTTCGTGCACTCTTTTCTATGTGGTAGCTCAGAGATGAAGAAGCTTCAAAGTCTCCTAAGTGACCAAGTACTTTATTAATTGCTACTCAGTAATTTGGAGTTCTGCCCTTGTGACAAATTCCTCACGGCACAGGGACATAAAGAAGCAGCAGCTGCTTTTTATCTAGCAACTCACTTATGCATAACGTTAACTTTCTGTGCAAAGCCAGGAACGGTGGCTCAATGTGACTAATACAGAGCGTGGCCCTGAAAGGTCTGATGGGCTGGAGCCACAGCGCAGCCGAAAGCTGCTGACGGAGCCATAAAACGTGGCACCTCGTCTCCCATTGAAGACGCTTCGAACGCATTGACTCGTAACGCTGGTAAGTGTTTACTTATTCATGAGAACAAGGCAACCACTTGCATGCAAAACACACCTTGAACACGTCCTGCCGTGGAGTCATGGCGGGAGGGCACTACAGCACCAGGGCTGCCCAGCCTTCACGCAGGCCTGGTGCATCTGCCAGGCTAATGCCCACCCGCCTGCTTGTGCCAGGAGGGACAAGGGCTCTGTCAGGCTGTGCTGTGGAGAGCAGGGAGGTCACACGGACTCATACTCCTAATTATTTTGTCCTGCCACTGCAGCAGGGGGTGAAGGCAACCTTAAAAAAGTCCCCCTCTCCCCACCCTGGCTCTTTGACACTGAATTGTGATCCAACCCCCCAGAACAACTAAAGACTCTGTGTGTGTGTGTGTTTGTGATCTTGCTCCACACCATCACATGTCTGTGAGCCTGTGTTCTCACCCCACACAAGAAGCCGACGTGCCTGTGTGTGCCATCTCCCTGCACACAATTAAGGGGTGTACGTGCCTGTGTCTGTGACCTCACTCCACACAATTAAGAGCTGTACGTGTCTGTGTGTATTTGTGATCTCGCCCCACACAATTAAGGGGTGTACATGTCTGTGATCTCATTCCACACAATTAAGGGTGTCTGTGTGTCTGTGATCTCACTCCACACGATTAAGGGGTGTACGTGTCTGTGTGTATTTGTGATCTCGCTCCACACAATTACAATTAGGAGGCGTACATATCTGTGATCTCACTCCACACTGTAAGGGGTGTCCGTGTCTGTGTGTATTCGTGATCTCATTCCACACTCTAAGGGTTGTCCGTGTCTGTGTGTATTCGTGATCTCGCTCCACATAATTAAGGGTGTCTGTGTGTCTGTGATCTCACTCCACACTGTAAGGGGTGTCTGTGTGTATTCGTGATCTCGCTCCACACAATTAAGGGGTGTCCGTGCCTTGTATGTGATCTCGCCCCACACAATCACAATTAAGGGGTGTCCACGTCCGTGTGTTTCCGTGCCATCTCGCTCCACACAATTACGAGCCGTACATGTGTGTGTGATCTCGCTCCACACAATTACAGTCAAGGCGTGTGCGTGTCTCTGTGTGTCTGTGATCTCACTCCACACAATTAAGGGCTGTGCGTGTCTCTGATCTCACTCCACACAATTACAACCGAGGGCTGTGCGTGTCTGCCTCCGCGCACTCAGCCCCCGGCCCGCAGCCATCCCCCTCGGCTCGGAGCCACCCTGCCAGGCCCGTGCCCACGCTCCTCCGGCCGCCTTTGTGCCACGGGGCCCGGCGTCCGCTCGCCGGCTGCAGCCCGGCCCGCTCCCCTCGCCCTCCCCCTCCTCCGCCTTCCCCCTATTCTTTTAAATCACTTCCATCCACTTTCCCGATTGGTTCCGACCTCCTGCCGGGTCACGGGGTTCCTCTCCTCCTCCAATGGGGAGCCCGGATACTGGCATGCGGCTCCGGCCTGGCTGCGTTGCTGGGTGCCCGTTCGGTGCGTGCGTGCGTGAGGGAAGGCAGGCGGAGGCAGCGCTCGGCTGCCCGGACCCCCAGCGCGCCGCCGCCCCTCCTCCTCCGCCTCCTTCCCCCCCTCCCCGCGCTTCCCCCCCCGCCCCGGTCGCCGCCCCGCTTCTTGTCTCCCCGTTAAGATGCCCCTGGGCTGCCGCTGCTGAGGCACCTCGCGGGGACCCTCTGCCGCTCGCCGCCGCCGCCCGGGCAAGAGGGGAGCCGCTTCCCGCCGCCGCCCCGCGCAGCGCCCACCGGCACGGCCGCCGCTTTGTCCCGGCAGCGACGCGGAGCCGCCGTTGATGGTGTAGCGCACCGCGGAGGTAAAGCGGGCGCGGAGCGGGGTCACTCGCCGGGGTTTCGTTGTGGCCAGGGGCTGGTGGCGGTGGGGGCGAGGCCCTTCCCTCCTGCCTTGTGCGGGCAGGGGAGGCGCGTTCCTCGGTGTGTCGGTCGGTATTAATGAGTGCGGGAGACAAGAAAGGGAAGCGCCGGGTGAGGGAACTCCGGGAAGAATGCGCGGGGCTTGACGCGGGAAAGGCGCGGGGGGAGCGATGTCTGAGGAATAAAGTGTCTCGCCAGACTTCTGTGCCGTGGGGACGCGGCGGGGCTGGGGATGGTTTCTGTGTGTGTTGGGTTGGTTTTTTGTTGTTTTTCCTTTGTTGTTTTTTTTTCTAGAGGGTGTCTGTGTGATGCTCAATAGAGGAACGGTTCTCAGAGAAAGGTTTAACTTGTTAAAGAGGCATGAGGCTGGGAAATGTTGAACCTAAATGGGCACTCAGAGGAAATCCACTTGGCTGCTGAAAAGGAGAGGCTTATATTAATCTGTCGTAGGAATGGAATTGTGAAGTGAGGATTTTATGCAAATGAACTTAATGGTAACATTTTCAGTACCATAGGAAGGGGTGGGGTTTTGTCTTTCTTTTTGTTTGCTCTCATTTCTCTTTCGAAAGTGTGAAAAGAAGATGACCAGAATCAGAAAAGTAGTAGGAGGTAGACAGCATCAGAGGAGTCGTTGCTGAAACTGGCTGCTCAAGAAATTGCTGGGAAGAAAACAATATGATTCATTGTTGAAGTGTCTTTTCCTTTAGATTTATTTTCACACACTGGTTGCAGTTATTTTGATTTACTGACTTCTTATGCTGAGTCCTTCCTTGAAGCAGTAATGTTTTTGGAGATAGAAGCTTTGGAGATAGGTTTTTGTGCAGTCAGCAGGCTGATGTCTGTTTACTCTGGAGTTACATTGACCAATTATTGAAATCAAAGAGATTATTTTGCTTGCGCACCAATGTCATAGGAAAGAGAAGCCTCAGCCACTAGTTTTTACTGTTGCAGTGAAGTAAAAATGCTGTCTGAGAACAAATCTGAAGTGACATAATTCAAGTAGTGTGACTGTTCTTTAACAGGGACTTCAACCAGACAAAAATGAGCACTTGTGCAAAAGGAGTAGCTGTTGGTTGTAAAAGGTGTGTGCCACATATACAGTTAATGTGTAATGCATAGTATTTTTTGGAGTTCTAGTATTACCAGACGAACATGTGGATTTTCTGCACACTGCTCCCTGAGAATTGAGAAATGATGCTTAAGAGGTGGGGGGAAGCATTTTTGTAATAATAAAAACACTTCTGGTAAATCCATCTTCTCTCAGGTTTATTCCTTGAGTTTGTACCACAAATGATGACCTGGGGTTGATTTCAGTGGCCTGCTTTGGGTGAAGAACATTTTGAAAGATTTGTCTGGTTAGTTGATGAGGTCTGGAGGCAAGAGGAGGAGGTAGATGCAGACAATGCCCAGGCTTGGGAGCTCATTGTTCTTTGCCGTACACTCTGCTGTGTTTGGGACCGTGGTCTCTCTTAAACACGGTATCTTTTTCTGTTGAGAAGTGAAAGACAGAGAAAGGGAAGCATTTTCTACCTCTTTCCTCCTTCTCCAGAATGGCCTTTTGGTAACCTTGTGAAAAAAAAAAGCAAAAATAGTGAAACAGAAGCTAAAGAGCGCCAAAACATTCTGTATGTTCATTCCTCCTCCCCTCCCAGTGCTGGCACTGCTGCTTTCTCTGTCTGCAAGTGAATATAGAGAGAGGGAGCACATGAGGTGAGACTTGGAAGTACACTCTTTTGAACCCCTCTCAACTTTCTTTCATGTTCTGCCTTCTCCCCCCCACAAGAAAACCCAAGCTGACTTGAGATCTAAATTTCTGCCCTTCAGATTTGTACGTTGGTTGTGGAATGTTTGGTCTGGAGGGATGTGTGCAAGGAAAACTGCTGTCAAGGGAGAATAGTTCAGATAAAGGCAAAAGGTAAAAGCAAGTGAGCAGAGGTCAGTTTCAGCGTGTACGTGGTTTCTTTTCTGGATGTTTCTGTTCTCACAGTAGCATCTGTTTAAAAAAAAACACAACCCAAAAAAAACCCAAATCCAATTCTAAAATCACAGTGTATCTCAAGTTTGAAGGAACCCGTAAGGATCATTGAGTCCAACTCTCTGGAGTGACTACTGCACAAGGGCTTGAGCTTTTGGGTTGCTGGTTTATCGAGGTGTGGGGAAGTCTAAGCTCACTGATAACTTGAACTATCGGGTGGGTTGAGGTATGCAAAATAGAGTAAAAAAAAAAAATAAGGGTTTTGAGGCAAAGATGCCAGTGTGAGAGATCCTTTGGAAGACAGACAGCAGTGACTGTCAGAGCTCAATTGTGCGGTCTCCTAAGCTTCGCTTTTGACTCTTTAGCTGACTTCAGTATACAGTTGGGGTAGATTACTTCAGTTTCCTTACCTGAAGAAAATGTGCTGGCTGTCTCTGGACTGAGGAGACTTTTTGGGTATTGTTCTCTCAGTTGTGTAGCTTTGGTGTGGCTGGTAAAACATTATTGTAGGCTATTGTCTGCTTGAATGCTATGATTTGAGTTCACAGGTACAATGAAATACTTGCGCTGCCTCTCTGTGGCTTTGATTTCTATGGCATGTGAATGTGTTCTGTGAAGTGACTTGAAGGGGTAATTCCCCATCTGGACAAAGCTCTTGTGTATCCCTATGCACAATAGCAAGCATTTCTTGGGCAGATGGGCAGAAAAGGTAAGTAGAGCTAGGAGAGGCAGACCTACCTTAAGCAGTCATTATATAACAGGATTAGCAGTGATTTCTTTGTATCCAGGGATTTGTTTTACCTTAGTGGAGGTTTTGTATGCATGCAGAAGACCATCCTGTGGAGTTGTGGGTATAGATTAAGTGCTGCCGCTGCAAAAAGCTAACAACAACATTCAGGAAGGTGAAGAGATACAGTGTGTGCAGTGATTACAGCTTAGGTGAGAAAAATGGCATTCTGATGTTGCACTTGAGTAATGGACTTCTCTTAATAACACACTGTAAATTTACTATCATAGCCACAAAATGCATCTCTCTGTTCTAGCCACACTGGGTAGTTGTTTTGCCCATAGATTAGTTATTTCAGTTTTGGGAATGGGAGGAAGGAAGTGTGCTATGAGCATATAGAGTTTTGCAAGCGTGTGTTACGGGCTGTGTAATGGCACAGCAGGCCCTGTGTTACCCGCTCAGCAGAGCTGTTTGTGCATTAAGATTGCCTGAGGGTAGCTTTGATTTCGTTACGTGCCATATTTAAGGACACTGTAAGCTCGGGTAACGTGTTATGTTCTGTTATTGGCTGCGGCGCTCGAGTTGTGGTTAATTTGTAGATCAAAAAGTAATGGCAATTGGAAAACAATCAGTTATTATGTGATCCTGAGATGAATGAGCAACTACATAAGTTTAAAAGGGGTGGTCAGGGTTGGGGTTATACCGTTAAAAACACCCAGACTTTCTCCAGCTTTCTAACTCGCAGGTTTGTGGGGATTTCTAGGTTGATATCTTAGACTCAAGTATTAACAATTTTTCATTCTAGGCTTGCCGTGGAAGTATCTTGCAGTTGTTTCGGTTGCATGAAGTCTAAAATCATCCTGCTTGACTTAAAAAAGGATGCAGAGTATCTGGCTTCAGCTCAGAGCTCGATTTTAAATCAATAGACTTAAAATATGGTGTATTTTTATATATTCTTGGAGCCAAACCAACAAACCCCCTATTGATTGGAGACTTGTTTAGTTAGTGTGTTGTGTTTTTAAAGCCGCTTGAAGCGTCGATTGTGCTCTACTAATGTGAAGTTGGTTTGTTGCAGTAGGGAAACTGGAGAATATGTGAGATTGGCAATAGCGGTGTGGAAGGTGTCAGGAGGTGGCAAGTGTGATTAGATGCAGTTTGGAAATGGCATTTCCAGCAAGTTGCTAGGAAGAAAATCTAGCCACTTCTTGGAGCGATAGGAGGTGTTAGGGAGCAGGATTTACAACGCAGTATTGTGCTCTTTATGTTGCTTTGCCAGCAGCATTTTACACAGGCTTTTATAATGTTGGTAGCTGTGCCCAACTGCTCTTTTCAGAGAGGCTGATGTATGAACAAAGGAGCAAACAAGATATGAATACCGCGCTGGCTCCTTTTGATTTAAAAGTCTGCTGGGGCAAGGAATTGCAGTAAGTGACTGAAAAAAACAAACACATTGAAATATTAGCTGACTATTCCTGTTTCAATAGGTGTTGGGGTTTTTTTAATAGGAATGTTTAGTTCACTGGGCATCCAGAATAGTACCTTGGCCTGGAGAAAAGTGCAACTAGCTTGGATACAAACATCAATTTTCCCTCTCTGCATAATGGGTCTAAGGATGGCCTTTTTCATGTGGAAGTCTTAGAGAAGTGTGCATGAAATGCTCTGTATCAGAGCTGACAGTGTTTCTCTGAATTCTAGGCGTAAAGGGACTGTGTTTGTGTTGGACATCTTAATTCTATTGAAAGTGCAGCTCTGAAAGTGTAGATCAATTTAGGTACTGCGTAAATTTTATGTCAAAAAAGTAAACTTTTAGGGTTAAGTTATTGAAAGCCAGATGGTTCTTTGAACATGTGGGTTGTTGGTTCTTACAGAGCATGGACAAAAGGCTAGTTCAGTGTCTTAAGACTCAAATTAAATGGAAGAAAGTGAGTGCTCATTAATTTCAAGGTCTTAATTAATCTATACATTTAATCTACTGGTCTATATTTAAAGAAATAAATTATCATGACATTATCAATCCCTGATACTGAGAACCAGTTTTGGCCTGTTAAAGGTTTGAAACAGCATTTCTGTTGTGTAGTGATGGATGTTAAATGGCCTTTTCCAAATGCAATGAGGATTGTAGTGTCAATTTCTTTTCATGACCAGTAGTAGTAATGATGCTTATGTTATACTACTACTTCTGAGGAGACAAGATCTTTGAAGTCCTAAAGTTTACCTCCTCCATCCTTCTTGCCAGTTAATTCCTCTTTTCCCCCTGTCCTTGCTACCAGTTGAGTGGGTAAGTAGCACAGATGTCTTTGGACTAGCTGGCTGTGGAACAAAACTTCAAAATGCTGTTTTCTGTCTGACCATGCCTTAGTGGGGATGTAATTAATTAGAGAGTTTTTTGCTATCCATCTGCTGGTTTGCACAAAACTTTCAGGAATGTTGGTTATTGCTGAGATGACTGTTGTGGCAGGCTGGTTTGAAATTCATTATACACCAGAAGTTACTGGCATGAAATGAGAGGATAAGGGAACCGAGGAGGGGGAGGAAGAGAGGGGAGTTAAGTGAATTAGGGAAGCTTATTTTCTCTGAGAAACCAGGTTAGAGAAAGGGAATTCTGTCGTTTAGTGGTAATGAATATTTCTGTCTGCTTGATGCTCAGTTTCTGATGCTCAGAAATGGTTCAAAGTGTGTATGGACTGTGGGAGAGCTAGAATATATAGTGAATAGCAGACTTTTAGTTTTAAGAGTGCAGCTAAAGACGTTGAGTCTTATTTGGGATGCCAGAAAGAAGTCTTTTCTGTGCTGCTACTGAAATTACTATGAACTAGGGGGAGCTCGGAAGACTCTACTTGGTTTTAAACCTGAGCACTTGTGGTAACGGTGTGGTTGCATTGCCATGTAAAGCAGGATGATCTAGATTTCAATGTATTGGTGTGGTGAAAAGAATTAAAACAGAATATGATGGTTTCTGTCTAAGCAACCAGCTTATTTTTCTTGAAACCAGAGAATAGCAAGTTCAGTTAGTAATTAATGTTGTAGGATGTTGGGGAATCAGAAGCTTTGTGCCAAGTATCAAAGTTATTAAATACATGTGTTGAAGGATTATGTATCTTGTTAAAGAAATGTGTATATTTTATTAGTTTGCTGAGCTCAACAACCACAAGGGACTAGAGTACATGGTGTGGATGCTAAAATACTAAAATGGCTCTTTCTCTTGTCTTTGATTTAGGAGTCTTTGTTTGTGCATGCATGTTAACTTGAAAAGTGTTCCAAATATGAAAGAAGAAAGTGGTGGTACATCATAGAATCCTAGTGCTTTGTGGTGCTTTTCTCTGAGAAATTGTAACCAGTAAAACCGGACAGTGCCCAGACAGTTGGTCACTTCAGACTTGGTTTTGGGTTAAGAAAGAGTTTGGCACGTGGAAAGTTTTTCAGAGCAAATGCATCATGGTGATAGGGTGGGCACATACATCAAATGCTTTTTCCTATACTTGTAATTGAAGAGTGGCTCTGACCTTCAAAAAGTTTGAGTTTAGGGGAGCTGCTTTTTTCTCTGTCTTCCACTCTGTGTGGAGTTTTTTTAACAGTGGTGTTCACCTGTTCTTTGGAAGCTTTTCTTACCCTCAAAACCGACTTAACCTGTCTCTTGGAATTGTACCCGTCTTCCTTTATAATTATTCTTCAACTTGTTTCCTCATCTCCTTTGTCTGCGTGAGCTTTAATGCAGGTACTTCAGCTCTTGTTCAGGTGCATCTTTGACCATGCTTCAATGTGATGTAGAACTGAAGCATGAACTTAGAAGTACGAAAGAAACTTCAAAGCGTGGAAGTAGAAGTATGAACTTACAGTGGTGAACTTGCCTTAAACTTTACCTGGTTAAGGACCTCAGTACCTGACAAGATTCTGAAAGGAAAGCTTTGCCTTGATCCTTGTTCTGACTGAATTAAAAAATGAGGAAGACCACAGATTCTTTAGGTGAACAAAACACACACAATAGTAGTTGTAGGTCCTTCTGGTACCTAATATCTCTGTGCTAGGGTGGTACATATTGCATAGAAAGGAATGCAGTGTGTCCATTACATCTTCTAGTGAGGTCAGTGTGGGAGACTAAAACACTTCATCCTCATTTTTACAAACTGGCAGCGAGGTGCAGAAAATCTAATAAATGTCTCCAAGGTCATTCATTTTCATCAAACTTAATAGACCTGCCTCTGACTGCTCCTTAAACCACTGGATTATGCTACTTCCCTTCTAACATGAATCCTCAAGATGAGAAACTTTATCCAATGATAGAATGATCTTAAAGATAACTCTACACTTGAGGTTGCTGTGAGTCAAATGCTCAGAGTCCTCAGGAAACAGACTGGCTTATCTGAAGACTGATTTGGGCTGTGCATTTAATTTCTAATGTTGTTTTGTTGGTAAGACTCAAGCTACAAGTTCATTATTATCTCACACAAGTTTATTTACTGTTGCTGGGAGCGGAATTTAAACGGGCAAGTTCAATTCCATTTTCTTTTTTGAGAACTTGCTGTGATTTGCCCCTCCTGTCTGTGGTTAATGGGGGGAACCTCCTCTCCCTTCCTTGTTCAGTGTTTTCTGTGACTCAGTTTCTATGGTAAATTTCATGTTCTCTGCTACTTAATTCAGAAGCTATGGAAGGTTTTAAGACGATGACAGTAGAAAAACCGCTCAAGGCTGCTCATGTGTCGGCTGGCCAAAGCCAGAGTAGGATATTGTTTCAGAGGTTAGACTTGAAATCAAAGGAATTGAGTGAAAAGAGGCAATTGTGGATAACTCCAAGGTTTGTGAAGAAACATGGGTGGAGTATGGTAATGCTAAGTAATTCACTTAAGGCGAAGGTGCAAATACAAGTCTGATGTTTGAATTAAGGAGTAGGGATTTAGGGCTTTTCTGTTTATAGACAGTCTCTTGGTGGTGGAGGGAGACTGCAATGCATGCTTGTGGATGCAAGTCTGAACAATATTTGAATTAGAAAAGGGCAAAGTCAACTTGTTACCATATGCTCTTGAAAGAAAACTTAGAATCTAAGTTCTCTTCTGACCTCCTGAGACACTGCTGGTTATTTGAACGTCTTCATCAAAGTTTTGAGGTATTAGGAGTGCAGTAGGTGAAAAGAAAATAGTGTGTGTAGTCTGTTAGCCTTAATCTTTTTGGAATTCGTACTAATTAATAGGGAGCCACCATCTCCTTTGGTAGGTCAGTAGAAATGTATGTGGTGTGTATGTGTGACATAGTGATTTTGTACCTCTGCTTATTTTTCTTTCCATAGCTATGCCAGTTTTTGTACTGTGGCCTTTGGGATTCTGTCTGCTGTTACTCTTTTTTTGGTGATGAATGCGAGCATTTGAGGATATGTTGCTTTTTCTGTGTGTCTCAGTCACTATCACAGCTTACCTTTCAGGGCTGCCTCCGTTAAATACAGTTCTGTAAACAGCCTATCTGCTCATTTTTCTGGTTGGAAAAAGTCATTTGATTCTTATTTTCTGCTTCTCTTCATGTTGAATAGACTTAGTCTTTTATTGTTGAATTTTATTGTTTAACTGCATGCTTCTCTTTCCATGTCTGTGATGTATGAAAAATGAAACTGGCTTCACTCATATTCTCATTATATGTCACTTCTCTCTGTGCAGGCTTGCTTCAATTAATGAGAGCCCTGTTCTCTTCCCTACACTAATTATTCATCAAATAACTACTTCCATAGCTTTTGTCCCAAAGTACAAGTTTAGTAAGATGGGGAAAGTAATTACTTTTGTGTATGTTTAGTGAAATCTTCTGAGTCCTGATAAGTTATATTCACACTTTTCCTTGCTGGGACTTTTCTGAGGCCCTAATGCACATGTTAGTCTTGAATAGAAACAAAGTCTGGGAGGGATTCTTAATGAATGAGGCCTCTTATTTATGACATTGTTTGAAATTAAACATGCTTCCTGTAATAAATCCCAAAGATATATTAATTAGGTCACATGTATTTAATTCCCGAAGATGATCAAGGGTCACACTACAAGTAGACAACAAGAGAGACTGGAAAGATTGCATCTTGTTAATTCATAACAAGAATTTGGATGTCATTGGTATTGCAATATTTGGGTTATGTTTCAGACACTTGAAAAAAAAACCCACACAACTTGCTGCGTGACCTCAAGCTGAACAACTCACTGCAGTTTTGTTGTTCTGCTTATGAAATAGGTGTGATGATCCTTTGTTGGTATCAGGAAATTTTACAGATGTTAAGCAATCTGAAGTTGCTATTTTTTTTATGTAACTATTTTAATTCCTTCTGTAACTTAACAGAGGGGAAACTGTGCTTTTAAGTATGGATGTTGTGTTGCTGGTGGCATTTTACCCCTGTACTGGTTGGTGTCTGGAGATCGATACCTATTATGGGGTACATTTGCATCAAGGCACTAGTGAGCTCTGTTTGATGTGATTGAGGATCATCACTTTCTCACTGTACCTTTTAGTTTAACACAGGGCTGCTACTCTTTGACTTCAAAGTCTAACTCTGATGGCAACTCTCGCTTGTATCCTTGCATGTATTATTTTGTGTCTTGATGTCCTGTCTATCTATTTGGTATTACTTGTCCGTATCCAAGTAGTTAAGTGTCTTTTCATAACTTCAGCTGTAGAAACGATCTAGTTCTTCAGTATTGAATGGGAATTATTCTTAGTGGTTTTTAAATGCCTGTTCTGTTAACTGCCAAATTTGAGTTACATTGAATTTTCTTCTTAAAGTTTTAGAATAAATTTGTAGCTTGCTATTTTCCATGGTTCTCGGAACTACTTTATGGTACAATTCTTGCCCTGAATCAAATTTGCCATTAAAATAAGCTTTGTAGGAGTTACTGTAACCTCTTATACTCTGGTTTACTTATCTGTGCTTTTAGCAGAAAATACATGGCTTTATGCTTTGTAATAGCAGGATGTCTCTAGGTATTACTAATGGAGAGCTCCTATACTTAGTCTCCTTCTTGTTACTAATTGACTATTTGCTCATTCAGAGAACAGTTCTGAATCAATACTGGAAATACATGCCAAGTAACATTCTTTCTACCTTCTTCAAGTGAATGAAATTGGGCTTTTGCTTTCAGATGTACAAAGGTGAACATAAAAATGCTGAATGAGCCTTCCAAGATGGAAAGAGGTGGTGTCACTAATTAGTAAGCAAAGGAAAGCCAGAAGGTTACTTCCTCTGTATATGTTTGCTTTTAATAGAAGTCTGTTCTTTAGAATCGAGTTCAGTAGGAATTAGAATTTGAACTGCATGTAAATATGATTCTGTAAAGTCAGCCTGTGGTTCAATGGGTGTATCAAGAACAAAATTCATGTTCCATGGAGCTTACTTCCCTGCCCTGCTCCCAGGTGAGAGGAAGGAAGGTCTCCAGAGAACCGTGCTAGGTGAAAGAGATTAATACTTGCAGTGCAGAAAACAGAATGATCCTTCTGTGATCTTAAATTTTTGTTTGAAGTCCAACTAGGTCTATTCTCTGTGTGGCTGGAGGAGTTTTTAAGCTTGTATAGCCCTTCTGCCTAGTCTGTGATTAAGAGAAGAGATGGTGTCTGCAGTGAGCTGGTGTCACGAGTGAAACCAAATAGCCTTTAAACTTTTAAAGTTGACATCATACAAATTATTTATCAGTGAGTATGTCTGGGGGAAAAAGGATTTTCTTCCTCCTTTTCTGAAAGTACTTCAGCATGTGTATGACTATGCATGAGTTGTTCAATGTGTTTTGGGTTTTTTAAACATTTCTTTTATCTCCTGCTATTTTATTTTTGGAGAGATCAAGACTGTGCCCACTGTGTTTGTTTTCCACGCTGTGACAATACAGAAAGACACTAGACTTAAAAGGATACCTTAAAAGTTCTGCTTCACTGTAACAATAGAGTCCTTCAATGTTTAAGTTCAGGCAGATCCTGTAGTGACAAAGTATTTTAAATTTTGCAAGTAGTAGATTTTTTAGGTGGGAAGAACCTATGTGGGATAGCATCACTTAAAAGTCTTGTTGTGCTTGTTGCCTGTTTAGTTTCTTGATGTTAATAGTTTTCAGGTCATCACTTCCTGCTTGCAGAAATAGGACTTCAGGGGCCAGCCATCCATAGCACAGCCTGACTTTGTAGCAGTGAAGAATGTCTTGTGTTTCAAAAGACTGCAGATGTTAAGTGTTTGTCAGAACTTACATAGCATGGTATGTGGCTGATGCCCTTGCTCTAGTGACTTGATAGCTATGAATTCGGACTAGATAAATTGACTGCCAGAGTGGGCTGAAATTGTTGTCTCTATAGCACAGTACAATTTTTAATGTATTTTTAAACCACTGGTATCAAACCTCTACTACAGTGGGGACTGAACGGTGCAGAGGCTTGAATTGGAACGTTTCACTTTGGTGAGAAACTACAACAAACTGTGTGCAGTTTTCTAAAATGTGGAAGTACTTCCTATGAGCAATAGCACTTTCCTGATCCCTTTAGGAATTGAGTATCCATCTGAATTGCAGTTATCCATTACGATTGGTTGAGTATATTCCTGAAAAGGCAAAGGTTTTGTATAGTCTTGCTTTTTTGGTGCTCCTGAGCTTGAGGAAACCCACGTTCCTCTGTAGTGATAATTCATTCAACTGTGTCTAAAATTTGATGCTGTCTTTTAGGAGGCAAAAGTATTTGTTATGCATTTAGTTCTCAGTGAAGTGTCATAGCTGAAACATGTTTAAAGAAATCTGTGGTAGATTACAGGGTTTCATTTTTGCCTGCTTGTGCACATTTTTTTTTCTCCAATGTGGAACTTCTCGCTATTTTTTTCAGTGTGAAAAGAGCCCGTACAATGCCTTTCATCAGGGGATAGACTCATCCAAAAGGAGATTATATGGAACACTTACTGGTTTGGGGAATGTGCTTCTCAACAAGAACAATGTCACAGCTCACCTACATGTCATTCTTCCTGTGTCAGGGTAGTTCATTATCAGTGTACTTGTTTTTCAGTGTTAGAGAGAGTTCATTTTGTAACTTTGAATATCTATAAAGCTCAGAATTACACAACTGAAGTCTTGAGGCGGGAAATTGATTCAGGTTTGAGATCCAGTTAGATGCCTCTTCTGTATTGGTGAGAGTTTGATTGTTAGCACCATATAAAATAGTACATTAAAATTGGACTTATTTTTCTCAGTCAGGGGAGCAAGGAGGTGGAGACAAGCACAACCTATTGCGTGTCCATTGTGTGGTCAGTGGTGACCTCACTGAACTAGTTACTGCTTGCCACAGGTATGAGGCAATGGCTATAGTCAAGGTAAACAGAAAAAGCCTTCTGGAGACTTTGACAGCTCAAAATGATTCTAACTAGGTTTAGAAGAAGGGATAAGAGCTGTTGAGATGATTACTAGGGGAGCTTGGGAGTGCAAAACATATTCGTGGAAATAAGCCAACACTTAAAGGAGAATCTATCTTCTGATCAGCTCTTTAAGGTGAAAAGAGCTCCCCAGTTTGAATTACAGGGCTCTGGTTAAATCCTTACAGGAAATGTTTAAAAATAGCAGATGTATTTTATGTTCAGTCAAATCAGGTTCTTGGCATTCAAACCTCAAATTAAATCTATGTTGACTTCCACTTGACAGCCAAGTGACTCAAATGCTATGTTTCTTGAAGGAAAATTGCTTGAAAAAAATTTAGGTCAATTCCATTGTATCCTGTATCAACAAATAGTCTTGTACTGGATTGTCTTGGAGATTACGATCCATAACTCTGCAAGCATGCTTCAGTTCAGCTCTTTCAGATAGGTTTTTTAATGCTTATGCTAAGGCAAGTTACAATCTGTGAAAACTGGTGTGTTTTTCAATGTGAAATGGTCTGTTGAATGCTTCTTTAGCTTGTTTTTGTGCACTTGAGTTTGGCAGATTAACAGAGCTATTAAGAATAGCCACTCTTGCTTTTTCAGCATGAAAGAGTTGGTAAGCTTGAAGCTATATGTAGCTTGTATTTCTAATTAAACTTGTGCTGGGATTATCTTGTATTACTAGTTACCTTCTAGAAGATGATGCTCATGAAAGGTTCATGAGTTGTTAAGTGGAAGAGATGAAAGTGATTGCTGGCATGTTAGTAGAATTATTTGTTGCCTACGCAGCATTTGTTCATAGCTTTAATTTGCCAGCGATGACAGACAAGTAAAATGTAAGCATCTGAGTTCTAAATCTCCACTAGCTGACAAAACCAAGCTGTGTTTTGAAGTGATTGTCTTTTTTTACTATACTTCTTTTAATGTGATGTTTAGTTGTTTAGAAATACTGTGTGGAAGAGTTATTTCTGTGTTTCTATGCTGTTACTTTCTGATGATGCTTTTAATTGTGTGACCAGAGAAGCATTTTATTAAAGAATGGAAAATTGCGTAAAGCATGGAGGTCAAAAATGATCACAAAGAACTGATGAGCAGATCGTGGAGAAGATAGCTTCCATTATAGTGAACCTTGTAAAGCCTTGCGGTACTGGTCAGTTAGTCGGCAGAAGAGCTGAAGAAATCCTGTGCTTAGATGAGGAACGAGTTGAAGTACAGTTCTTAGTAGGACTGTATGCATCTAGATCTTTTTATTATTAGCTATGAAATAGTTGCAGCAATAATGAAGAATACAGTGGGTGTCTGCTGTTATCAAGAAGCATTAGCAAGTGTTGCTGTGCTTGAATGCCTTTGATTGTTAGGCTTTCTGATTCATCCCAGAGCAGTAGAAGTAAATGGCATCCATTCTGTGCTGGTATAAACAGTTCCTATATGCTTTCCAAACAATGATGTTACAGTTTGAGTAAACATCTGTTTAGCTTTTAATAATGGATACCAGGCAGGTTGTGGAACTTTTAGCTATAGTTGCATGTATTTTAGCTACAAGGAAAAATAAAGACAAGATATGATATGAATGATATGATGAACTTTTCCATTGTGTGATCATGCACAGATATATTGTGGAAATAGCACTTATTTCAAAGGGTAGTGTATGGGGTGAATTTTTGTGTGTGGAGTAACACGTTAATAAATATAGTAAAGCCAGCTTCCAGCATCTTCTGTTATGCCTCAGAAATGTATTGTGCTGTTCTGCTCAGTATGGCTTCTAAAGACTATTTTCCATTACTATTTTTAACAAGAACTTCCCTTGCAGTCCTTTGAATTTCTGTGGGCTGGGGGGAAAGAGGAGTTCTGTCTGTATGTGAACAGATTTGAGTCAGTGCATCATAGCAGACTCGTGTCAACGTTGTGCAACACTAATGCTAAGCCCACTGCTTCAAATTAATGACAGCTTTGAAACTTAACATCACCACTAACTTTTCCATGTGCTAATACACTTACCTCAAATGTGGAGGTATTTAAATGACTAAGAATTCTGATCTTAATTGCTCTTTGATTGCCAAAAGTGTCTTCTGTTAACAGTATGTCCAAGTTATCTTTGTCAGCTTTCCTTCTGCACCTTAAAGATGTTGGCATTATGTTGTTAATTACTGAATTTACAGAGCTTTGTTTCATGACTGTGTTGAGGGGTCATATGCAGAGCGAGGGGATGCGAGTTTAATTTGAAAGCTTATAAATCAGTAACAATTCCTAGGGTCTGCTTTGAACTGTGAAAATACAGTTCCTCTCTGGAGCAGCGTGCAAATTTTCCTTGCGGAACATCTGACGAATGCTTTGCTGTGTTTGGAAACACAACTTCTTGGGATTTTTTAATGTTCTTACAGATAGGCAATATATACATGATAGCTAGTCACCATGTGGTGGCAATTTTCCCAGTAGAAGAATTTATGTGGGTAGGAAGTCTGAACTTTCTTTTCTCAAACATGAAGAACTGAAGCATTCTTTAAGTTAGGCAAGTTACATCGATCACTGTTTTCCAGATGGTGCAGATTTGAGAAGGGATATGTATCAGAAAGGACTATCAAGAAATTAACACTGTTGTTGTCATTGAGTTTAGTATTTCCTGCATATCTGGCCAGTGAAATGCTATATACAATTTTTTTTTTTCAATTCTTAAGGCTTACTAAGGTATTTTCTGAGACTAAAATATGTACTATTCAATACATAATGCAAAAGGAGAATCTGGTTTCTTAATGTAAGAACATGGAAATGGAACTAGCTGCAACATTATGCCACCTGTTTTTAGCAGTTTGTTAAATATTGATACCTCTTTTTCCTCACACACCTTTCAGAATACTGAAGCTCTTAAAGCTTTTGCAGTTGTTCTTAAGTTTTCATAGAAGAACTGGTCAAGTTTCTGTGGTTTTTTTTCCACTAGGTTTTCATCACTTGTTAGGAGTTTGTTTGTGGTTTAGGGGAGAAAATTCTGAGCAATTTTCTTCTATACCTAGATAAACCTGTGAATGAGACAACTGTAGAACTTTCTAAGCTCAAATGAAATGTATCTGTATCCATAAGAGGGGGTACGATATCCCTTGGCTGCAGCAAAATCATACCCAAGATCAAGTAAACAGTATATGAAATGAAACTAGTAAAATGGAAAATAAATGTGTAATTAGATCACAAATGGAAGACAGATGTTAGGAACCCAGGGATTATGAGGGCTGGTATGAAAACCATGCAATAATCTAATGCTTGTTTGAGCCATATGTTAGCTCTCAAGTGTGAGCTGTATGCCACAGAAACTGTTCAGGATACTGGAAAAAAGGTTCTTATACTTCTGAGGATTAGGAAAGTAAAGAGGTTAAGAGGAGATTTATAAGGCTTTCAGAATATTGTGCTAGGACTGGAAGCATTTGAGTTCTGTAGGGCACAGAACTGCCTACTCGGGAAAATCATTTGGCTCTGACGGGGTACTGGTGATGTGTCTCACAGTAGTAGCGAGGTCATGAAGAGTTCTAATTTGTCACTTGGCTTCTGAGACTAAGCAGCTTCATGTAGCTCTTGGAATTATCTTAGCCCGTCCCTAAATGTCTCACATCTATAGGGTAACTTGTGTTTATGGGATAGATTAACAAAATGTTCTTTCCTTACTATCCACCTGAAATTTGTCAATACTTAACAGAATCTCCTCTTAGCGAGCTAAAGGTGGCACTGTGCAGTATTATGACTTAATTGAAGTTGGAGGATCACTGAAAATGTTTTTATATATGACGGTAAGCTCTGTGAAATAGTCTGCTAAATTCCAGTGTTTTTATTTAGTCATTAGTGCAATGGAAATGAAATCAGTGGAAATGTTTCAGGACTGGTCTGTACCCGAATGCCAGCAAAGAGATAATTTTCTTTAGTTGGATTGCCTTGCAATTTTATTTCCCTTTCTTTTCAGGAAATGCTGTAGCAAACTGTGTACTCAAGTTGTCAACCTGAGGCTGAACAAAGACATGCTGAGATGATATGACTCAAAGTGCAGTGTTTTCTCTTCTATCTATTGTTTGGCTCTTATGTGTGTGTGTATTTGTGTTTTCACAGCTTTATCTCTTAAGTGGCTAGCCAAAGGTTCAAGGTTTCTAAGACACACAGAAGACCACTCATTCAGGGTTTGTTTTATCTTCCTGTAGCTTGATGACATAATTGAGTGCTATGAGGAATTGGTTCTGTTGTGAAAATTTTTCTCCTTTGTACTTTTCCTTATCTTATTCTGCTCAACTCATCCTGCTGTGGGGAAGGCAGGTAGTGGAGAGAACCTGAAACTGAAGTTTGCTCAATGTGCCTTTCAGTTTCCTTGCATAGTTAGCCTTTTAGACGCCAAATTAAGATCAATACTGAAAACCTTCCGTTTGGTTTTGTAGTGTTTTATCTACCTGGCTAGACTGTGCCAATGAGGTGGGATGCAGATTTAAACTTATATAGTGATAACCTATCATTTCCATAAAAACCTGTAGTTTGTAAGAACTTGATTGATATTTGTAGGAACTAACTTTCTTGCTCTGAAAAGCATGCTCAGCAAGGAGATCTCTGCTCCTCATCTTTCTCTTTAGTTTGTTTATGTTTCTGCAAACAGTTTGTACAAAAATAACCTATCACATAGCTTGCTTTTGGATTTAACTTGATTCGACTTTCCCATCCATCTTCCTGCAATTTCCATTTCCTAAGTGGTTTTTGTTAGGTTCTTCTGTACAATGAGTAAATACTTCTGGGTGGTAAACTATCAAGAGAAGAAACAATGTCCAGTGTGATGTTTTACATGGGGGGGAAAAAAAATCAAATGAAACAAAATAGCATCACTTCTTGATAAGGAAGAATGTAGAGTACACTCAACATGGACAAAAATCCAAGGGGAAAGATAGCATTTAATTGGGAAATTAAGCATCTTGAGTGAACTTGAGCCCATCAAGAAATCATAGACTTAAACCAGTTATGGTGTTTGAAGTCTTTGGGGAGATGTCGAACCAAAACCCATAAATCCCCTTGTTCTTTGAGTAATAAATAATTTTTTTTCTCCTAAAAAATACTGGGTGGAGAGGAAGCTGCTGGTGCTGAGTGCAGTATTTAATCTGGTCAGTGATTTGTTTTTTCTGCAGTATCAGGTATCTGATTGTTTAGCTTCATAAGTTTGGGTAACTGAGTCAACTAGTTCTGTTTGAGGTATGAAAGAGAGCATAACATTTGAGGAATGGTGAGCTTGTTTGTAGAAACACAGGATCTCATCTGTGTGTGTTTTCTGTAGAGAATGGATTGTTTACTTTTAGAAAAAGTAAGTAAGTTTGTGGGGCACCTTTCAGATGTTAGTGGAGATAAAATGAAAGACTTGTTTGCCTAAAACAATCTCCTTTCTACTCTTTAATAACAGAGACAAAAGTCTTACCATGAGTTGCTTGCTTTTGTTGCTAATGGAAGTAGTTGAGTTCTTTCTTGGGTGCTGTGGCTTGCTTTCTGGGAAATGGCATACCTGAGGAATTTGTGGGAGATGGAGAGTCCCAATCTTTGAAGCATACTGGAAGGTGAGTAATTGACATCTTCAGCTACATCCAGTTGTGATACGTAGTACTGGCTTTGCTGAACAGCTCTTCTTAAGCTTCTGTAACTGTGAGTTGGTCAGCTGACTGCATCATTGGAGATGGAAGGTGCGCTGAATGTAACTCGAAGGATGGGATCGTTGACATTCAAGGGACGCAATGCAGTCGATATTCCTCAATTCTAATAAAACTTGGCAGCTTTGCAGTGACAGCTAAGCATGATGCCTTTCCCATTCATGGGATTGCAAGTAGTAACTCTTCTGACCTTGTTTTTCTAAAGAACCATAAACATTTCTCTAAGTTCTATAGTTCAACTAGCATTGAGACTGATGGATATTCCGTACAGTATGTATGGAAGTGAAGAGAGCTTTGATATTCCCCCTCCTCCAAGTTGGGTAAGCAGATTAAAACCCACCCATTGTTGCTTTTTTGCATTAACACTCCCGTGTATTAGGGTTTATGGAGAGGAGTTATCTGCATCTTGACCGCTGAAAGCTCTCTGCTGGGGTAGAGAAGGGTAGTGGGGTGTAAGAAACCAGTGATACAAAGCTGCTGTGGAGAGACAGGAAAGGAAATAAATACATAGCTTCATGACAGAAGTCTGTGTTCTGAAGCAGCATGAGGAAAAAAATAGTCATATTCTGTGACAGTGGAATCAATAGGGCCTCTGTTGAAAAGAATGGGAATTTTTATCTCTTGAGGCTATTGTTGAGGGCAGACTGAGGCAAATGTTTAATGGGTTCATGCTTTTGAAATAATTCTATAACTGTAAGGGAGGGGAACATGCTTTTAAAAATTGAGTGAGCAATTATGAATAGGAGGCTAGTTGCCACTTCTTTAAATGGTTCCTTTTGTCAGAGTTGAGTATTCAGTATTTGAACAACCATCAGGGAGTCAGAATTCATAGCTATCACAGAATTTCTGTTTATGTATTTATTTTGTGACTCCAGACTTGGTGTGTGACAATTGACACGTCTAACGTGGGTGTCTGTACTGAAGAAAGCTGAAAATGAGTATAGGTGGAACTTCTGGTTTCAAAGGGAATACCTCAGCAAAATGCAACTTCAGGCAAATATGATTATGAATCAGCATCTTACTTGTTCTTGAATTTTGGCATCTAGTTTGTCCCACAGGATAACTCTGAAGTGTGTAATTCTCCAAGATCTGATCAACACTCCAGAGATACTATAGTACGAGTCTGTGATCTAGAGCCTGTTATGACCTGCTAAGGATACTCCTATGTATTTAGGAACAGTTGTAATAACATGAATTACTTAGTCAGAACACAGTGATACATGAGGGTACTGAGGAATGAGTTATTCTGGTTCTTTCAAGTGCAGTGCCTGTTTTTCTTGGTGCTAAAGCAGATGAGAGTAACAAATGATTCAAGAGTGTAACATTCACATGCATGAAGTGTTATCATAAACTGTACTTGAATATTGGAAAACTGTGATATTTCCACCAACTCAAGAAGTTTTTATTTTTTGTACAAAACCTTGAAATGTGTGGATGCTCTATTTTTGCTTTTGACAAAATAGTTGTGGATAATATGGTGTTTTAGCTAAGCATGAGGCTTAGCATTCCAGCTTGAATTTCCTGTTTCTAAAACACGTGTGCTCATGCCCTTGCTCTTGCCTCCTTCATATATATGTGTGTATATATATGGAAATGTATATTGCTGTGGCATTTATTATGCAAACAAGGAAAAGTGAGTACTGACTGGATTGCTAGAATTGTTCATGCTTCAGCAATTTATTCTAACCTATTGATTTAGTTTAAGATGGCAAGTGTTTACTTGGGTCACTTTCCAAGTTTCATACTTTATTCTTCTTTTGTTTCTAGAATGCTCTGAGTCCCAAACCCCTTTGTTACTTGCTCATTTCAATTGCTGTAATGGGAATTAGGAAAGAAAAATGCCTTTTTTATGAAAGAATAGCTTGAGTTTCAGAAATTCTAAGCTGAAGTGATTTTTTCTTTCTTTCTTTCTTCCTTTACCTTGTCAAATTAACATGATTGCATGTTTCACTTCTTATGCTAAAGAGTTTCTGATCTTCAAAGGCAACTTTCAAAAAGACGTGTGGGTTCAGCCAGTGAGACTAATATTTTAGCAGGAATATTACCAGTAATAAAATAGACAGAGTTATGATAGTTTGCATTAATTTTAATAACTTTTTGTACAGCTCTTGAGTCAAGATGTGAGAAATTAAAGGGAAACACGGTTCTTAGTTTGACTGCAGTGTATTTATTCCTGATCTATGGGACTATCTGGCATGAACATGTTAAAAAAAACTGGCATGAAGCCTCATTGTGTAATCTACTGTAACAGATCTGAGTCTTTTTATCCATGTTCAGGAGTTGTGTGACCTTGTGTCTATATATTGTCCCTGCTTGTGATTTCTGCCCCCTAAATAGGGCAAAAGTCTGTAAAGATTACCTTAAATTTCAGTAGTATTAGGTTTTGGAGAAGGTAGTATAGTAATGTAGTCTGTGGTGCTTAAATTGTTGTCTTTTCCATCAGATGGTGAGGATCAGGATATTCTCCTCCCTCTTTTTTTAATCCCCAGACTTTTTGGTGGAAAAATAGAACATTTGTTTGCCAATTTTGGTGTACTTGCTTCACTTGGTAAGTGAAGTGGCTGACACAAAATGTTTTCCATTGAATTTTCCTATGTTCAATGAGCAGCTCAGAATTAATAATCAATTGGAGTAGACTCCTTGGCAACGTGAGGGCCAGAAATACCAGCTCAGTTTCTTCTGGTAGTCCAGTGTAGGAATTGATGGTATTTTGTTTATATCAAGGTAATGTGGGGAGTGACATGAAAACTTGGGAGTCTTCATATATGTGTACACACAAATACAAATATACCTGCACCCCCCCCCCCCCCCAATTTAGGCAACAGAATTCAAAATACATGCATCTACTTTTTCATGATCTACACAATGGGTGTTTTCCAGATAGATGTAAAGTAAGAAACAAATGTAGGTCTTCCACTTAGTAAGTGTGGAGTTGTGGTGGAATATCTAATGAGTTTCTGCGGAATGTCAAATTTAATTTACTATGATAACCATCAATAATGCACCAGATGTTTGACTGCATTTAGTTTTGTATGAAATGAAACATAGTCAGGGGTGCATGAAGTTCATCTTGGATCTTGCCAAAGCTGATGCTGGTGACAACTACTTTGATGTTCTGTGGTTTTGGGTAGGTTTTTTTGGTGTTGCTTTTAAACTGTGTGTATGTACATGGTTTGTGTGTTTGTAGGTGTCTTGCTTAAATAATTGCTCTAAAATTAGTTGGCTTCATTCAGACAAGCTTATACTTCTAATACTGCTTTTTATTTCGACCTGTCAATCCTTACATTATTAGTTTAATAAGTAATTACATTCCCTCTCTGCATTTTAACTTGCTGAAATGGAGGCAAGATTATAAGTGGTAATAATTACATATAATAATTCTGTTGCAGGTAAGCAGAAAACCTCAAATGGGCTGTGTCTTGTGCTTAATCATACCTCTGTCTAAAATGCAATCCCCAGTGATTTGTTTAGTGTTTGATACACAGCTTCTGTAAATGCTAACTAATGCATTGAGAATTTTTACTGCTAAAGGTTGATAACAACTATACACCGGCTGTAGAGCAGAGAAGTGTATCTGCAATGTGATTCTTAGCAATATGTGGAAGCAGTAGGGTAATTAAGATGGCAAACCTTGGAGATCTAACGTCCCCTCCCTCTTTCCTTAGAAAATCAGCTACATCACTGAAACAAGACTTGAAAAGCATGCTCTGGAGCCAGAACAAACACCCTGAAATTTTTATCATAATGTTGCTTTTAAAAGTCCTAAATGTCCTCTATTTAAAATGAAATTCTTTTGTATTAACCTGCTTTCATATGCTAGCTTTCACCAGACTGCAGAATTGCCTGATTTGACTTTCTAATGTAACTGTAATGAATCTTCTGGGAAATGGAGCGATTGAATGCATATACTCTGCAACTCCATTGTAAAATATTCTGTTAGATCTGCTGTATTTCTGATTTTATTTATTTATTTATTTTGGGGGGAGGAGTGTCCATGTCAGGTATTAAAACCTAAACCAAATGTATTCTCTAGAGAACCTCAGGAGCTCAGATGCTACAGTGTGTAATACTGCATTGATTAAGTGTATTTTCACCATCACATTCATAAGTATGCTGGGTGATGGCAGTACAGTTATATTAAATTCTGAGGCATGTATTTGGAGAGAGAATAAGAAAGATGAAAATTATTGGCAGATAATCTTGTAATGGGCACAAACAGAACTGCTGTGTGTCATGCATATGTGTAGCTAGCAAGGTGAAATATTGGTAGCCAGATAAAGACTGTATACAACTGTGTATAATAGCTCGTGAGGACACTTCTACAGACATTGTAATGCTTACTTTACAACCTTCTGTGCTTTCATGAAGCAGCTGGTGAGCTTTTTAAAGAGGATTTTGGGGATGCAAGTTTTTTGCAACTGGTGTATCCACAGCGTTGGTAACGGCCATAACATAATGCTGTTGTATTTGAATGAAGAAAATTGAATACTGGACTTCAAGAATTAAGAATGTATTGGTTAAAACAATGTTATAATTAGCCAGATGCTGCTATTCCGAGACAGCTGCAATTAGTGTTTTTAAATAGAAGGATCTTGCATTTAATGCTGTATAGGCTTGACTTTGGACTTCAATAGGTTCTGAAGATCAAAATCTTCAATTTGAGGGTAATTTTTCCTATTATTCTAATGAAAAGCACTAATCATACTGAACATTCAGGCTAGGTAAGTGAATTGAAACTATTTGAGATGTATCCATCCCCTTAATATGACATGGAGGGTGGACTGTGTGATGGTAGCTTAGTTTATGTTAGTTTTCGTGTTTGTTTTTTTCTTTAAATGCAATGTCTGTGTATGGACTATTTTTGTGGTGGGTTTTCTCGATTCTTTCATTTTTCAAAGATAATAAAAGGAAAACTGTGGTTTGATTGAATCAAATAGGCAGCCCTCTGTTAATAGATGATCTGTAGGTATCTGGGATGAAGAATTTTTTCAAAATAGTGTTAGTTTTTTGTCATGGGCAAGTATGTTTTTTAATAATACCAGCTTGAGTGCTATGATGAAGCATCCAATGGGCCCTCCTGAGAGAAGATGATTATACTGGAGAGATATCAAACTATGAATCATTTACACTAACCTCTTGTGAAGCACAGCTTGCATTTTTAATGAAGGATGATTGCATTTCATAAACAGACCTTTAAAAATTAAAATAATATTGATCCTCTTTCATTTAGCTCTATTAGAACAGAAAGCTGTGTATCTCCTAATAGTTACAGGACACATTGTTTGAAAGAAATATATCTTGTGTGCACAAAATTCTACATAGAATGTATTTTTTAGTGTTAAAATGCTGCCTTATTCTGCAGCTGTACTTGCCATGTCTGACTTGTGAATAAAACAACCATTTAAATGATATTGCATATACCATATGTGCAAAAGAGGGGAGAATCCAAGTATCTAATACTGTGCTTGGCACCAAGCAGCCATTCCTTTCATATTTTTACTTCAGGTCTGAAATGCCTTTTGTTGGTACTTTTTACCTTCTACTCCCAGGGAAAGCCATACCCACATACTCTGGTGTCTGTTGATACCTTTTAAAGTGGTACATGTAGTCTTGCTTTTTTTTTTGCTTCCTGTGTCTTCAGGATGACTGTTGCAACAGGTGGAGATTGCCAGTGTGATTCTTGAGCTGTGTTCAGCTTCTAAATGCTGCAGTGTATCTGTTCAAGCTGTCACACATCCTCATGGTGGTCGTGATGTTATTGTCATGTGTGAGTAGCCAAATTTCCCAGTGGCAGGAGGAAGCAAACAGGCAGGTGGAGTGAGAAGGATGTTAGCAGGCTGTCTTTAAATTCTGTGACTTACTTACCCTCGTGCTGCACTGGAGCTCTGGATGCCTAGGAAGCTACTGTAAATTGGCTGTCAGTATTGTGGAACAATCTTAAGTCATAGAAGTTCAAGTTCTATCTGTCTCTGGAGGGTAAAGGCCGTTGGATTCTGGTGATGAGCAGGTTTAACATTTGCTATGTTATTTGAGATGGGAGCCTTTTGTATGATAGTCTCTTCAATTTCCTTTAGTTGTGTACATGTGTGGACCAAAGTTATTTTAAGGCCTTGGGTTAAGCTGTTGTACTTGAAAACGGCAGAGTAAATGCAAGTGGAAGCTGGTTTTGTGGTAGCTCTTGAGAGTAGTAGATTAGGTTATTATATAATTCAAAGTGGTTTTAAACATGGAAACAGAAGTAGTAGAAAAGTTCCCCCACTGTTACGCTGATTGCATTATTATTATTTAAATCTTACGTGTATTGCTGTTTCTTTGTAAGTTTCCAAGTATTTTATGCAACAGTGGAGTATCAGTTTAGATACGGTACATGCAAAGACTGTACTTGAGAAAAATGTTACAGACCACTAGCTTGTTGATTGTTTCAAAGGTGACTTAAAGCAATCATGTTTTCAAAGCAGTGGTTGTTGTAGTCACTACATCTCCTTTGCACCTGCACCCGTGGTGTATTTCAACAGAGGAGGTCATGGTATTTCCTTTAACAAAGAGGATATAAAACGTTGGCAGTGGCAACTTGAGGCAGCAACATGATATAAGTGAATTATCTAGAAGTGCCAGCTTCCACTTTGGTGGCTGATACAATTTCTCCTGAGAGGTCACTTCTGCCCAACAACATGTTCACCTGAAAAGGCTCCTGCTGATCTATTAATTCAGAACAGTTTTGTACGATGCCCTGTTCTTGAAAGTAGTGAGTTGAAAATAGCTGTGAATAAAAATAGATGTAGTTCTGTATCTGTGGGGAGGACAAAAATAAATCAATATTTCATTTGGAATCTGCTGTTGAGTCCCATGGCCAAAGAGCAAATTTTAAGTTAAACAGATTTAAGTTCAGTGCAGGCAAGTATATTGTAAGCTGAAGACTGGTCAGTACAAAGCCTATTAGAATTTATAATTTCTATATTTTTCCTATAGATATCCCTCTTCTGTCAGTTGAGTTTGGCAATTGAGGCAAAGGCTGATGTTGCACAGAAAAGATGTTCTGTGGACTTACCTCCATGCTGTTTGAATGTTTTCTGCTTCTCTCTTTTCCCTCTGGTTTCCTTCCATATAAAATTTACTTCCTCAATTCCATTGTGGTAGCTTGACTTACCATCTTCCTGTCTCTAAAACAAGCTGTATACAAATCAGCCTTTTGTCAGGGCATTTGAAAAAAGCAGAGTCAAAGGCCTTAAAAACCTGCGTGTGTCAGGGCTCCAGCATGGAGAATTTATTTCCCACGTTCCTACATGGCAAGCGGATGTGCAGCGTTTACCTAGAGATGAAATTTCTCTCCCAGTTGTTGCCATTTTGCATTCTGTTTTTGTAATCATCTTTTAAAAAATGACTTTATTGTTCACTGATCAGGTGTATCCTGACATAAATAAAACATTGGTGGTAATTGGCTGTGACAGATTTTCAGCACTCCCTCCCCTCTCCGGTGCTTGCAGGCTCTGACAGTTACAGAAGGCATCTATAGAACCCAGTCCTCACACAGGAGAGTCCCTGGGGTAATTGGCTTTGACGGCTACTGGTTGCTGCAATAATACTGATCCATGAGCTTGTGTGAGCTGCATAATGCCTCAAGGATTTTGTACCCATCAATATGTCCTCAGCTTGAATCATTTTTTTCATACTTTTTCTGTGGCAGTTTATTAAAAGCAATGCTTGCTGCATTTACCGTGTATTTGGTATCTACACAACCTCAACTGTCATGGTAGATGAAAACACTATCCTGCAATTCTGGGCAAAATGCTGTATGTGTCTGCAGCTGATACAAAGAAAATTTCTCTTGCAATTGGTGGAAGACACTTGCACTTCAAGCCTTATGTAGGTACATTGATGTTTTGAAATGAGCTGTGATAATCTGTCAGAGCACAACTGCTTTTGTTTGCGAAACTTAATAAGCTGTGAGACAAAGCAGAAAATACGAGCAGGCGGAGATGTACGTGCTGAGTGAGGGCCAACAGTTTGTCAGTTATAGCCACAGTTGAAGGCACATTAACTTGTTGCCTACCTTAAGTAATAGCTCAGGGGTTTTTTTTTCCACCACTGTCTGGTTAAAAAAAAAAAAATCACATGCTTGATCTTTGTAGGACATTGTGAGAAAGGTAAATCACAGCAAATCCGCCTTGGTTGGATCCTAATCAGCTCAAAGAGTAAAGTTATTGGATTCTTAAACAAAATTGGCACATATAGCTGTGGTTGTTTTGGGGAAGGAAGTTGGTACCAATATCCCTGTATTATTTTGTTTTCTGCTAATTTTAAGGCCCTCAGTTTTGGGGAAATGGTTCTAAAGCATTCCAGTTGTAGTTCAGGAAATAGTATATGGTAGACCAAGGCTACAATGGCAGAGAAGTACCTACTCTTGAAAAAGGATACTACTGCTTTCTCAGTCTTTTTGGCATACATCAAAAGAATTTGTACCTGTAGTGGAGTCTGGGTGAGTAACACATCTTTAGGAACGGCAATGACTTGGAGACAGGTCAGGTTGTGATGACTTCTCTGGGGAAACAGAAGGTAACTCATAGTGGGATATTTTGCATCTTTGTTTTTAGAAACAAAACACTTCTCAGAGAAACAAATCCTCTGGTTTAGTTGTCACTATGGGGAGGTCTGGCAAAAATAAGTTCCTTGTTTCATGGACTTGGCTCTGCCTTGATACTGAAAATACAAGTTGTCTGTTTAATTACATCCTACAGAGAGGAAGTTTATGATCAGCTCCTAGCTGGCTGATTGCTTTTGGGTTCCAGTGTTCTGTGACAACAAAAATAAATGTTTCCTCCTTAGCTCACGTTTTATGAGTTTGTTTTTATAACTGCTTATGTGTCTTGAATCTTTAGGCAAAATTCTAAAGCAAGTTATTCCTCATTGTGTGGTCTTTCTATTGATGCTTTGAAGGAGAAGGGTACTGAAGTATTGTTCTTTCCACCAGACAAGCACGAAGTGCAAATAAAATTTGAAACAGGATTTCCTTTGTTTTTGGCAGGTTATCTCTCCTGGAAATGGAAGCAATCATTTAGGTATAAACCTTTCAGAGGCAGAAAGAGCACTTTAAGAGCTAATTTCTGCACTCAGAAATACTTTTCAACTGCAGTGTTGCAGTGTAGTATTTTTATCCTTTTTTCTTACAAGTTGCCCGTGCTGTGACCAGCTGTACACAGGTTCTGTCCCTTTATGACAGATGGAACATTGTATGCTAAAGATCATGTTCTGTTTTGCAAGTAAATCTTGCTTAGGAAACAATGATATTTAAAACCATTCAGCCTCTTTTGTAGTGTGGCATTGATACGTTTCCCCAAGAACCCAAACCAGGCAATATCAGTTTTTGAGTATGCGCAGCAAAGTCTTAGGAAGATAGCAAAATGCAATTACAGGCTAATTGATTAATTACATGTACATTTAACTAAAATGGTGCTCTGCAACATTAGCAATTTAATTGCAAAATGTGTTATGATTGTATACCTACCTAGCACAAAAAAAAAAACTGGTGATATATGTCCCTGCTGTTTCACAACTTCTTCTCTACATCAACTAGTTTTAGTAGTTTATGAACATGCGAGATATTCGAATTTGCATTGGAATGAATTAAGGTTTCTGAATTGCTTACAAAACTTAGGAATCCTAAGGTTAATTCACATGTCTTTAGATTCTTGCATGAAAATCAGATTTTAAATATCTTGTCATGTGCCGTCTAGTGACTTTTCTCCTTTTTGGATGTCATTTGGAAAAGTTGAATCGATTGAATCTATTGAGGAGGAATCGTTTTTGCCAACAGTCGGTGTGGTATCTGTACTGAAGAGCATGAATGTGGAAGGTTGTTGCACTGCCCATCTCTAGCATTAATATTAGTTAGAATAACTGTCAGTAAAGGTCACAGTCCTGCTGATCCAATGTGAAAGCTTCACAATCTTGTTAGCAGATACTGTACCACACGGAAGAGGATTACGTAGCAGTAATAGTTCATAGTGTATCCTTTTATTGCTCTCCAAAGGAGATTGATCTATTTTCAGGTGAATGAATGACAAAATAAAAAACTTGAGTTAACTCACTTTTTTAATAAAACATACACTTCATGTAATACTTCAAATGTGCTCTTCTAAATAACCTCATAATGATCTACAAGCTTGCTCTGACTTAAGAAGATTAAGGAATTAACGTCAAATTACAGACATAACTGCAAATAGCATTTGTGGTATTCAACATGCAGGAGAGGTAGACAGTTGACAAACATGAGATGTATATTTTAAGATTGTTTTTTCTTAAAGGAAGAATGCCAGCTGTTAAAATAATTTACTGTCAGTATGTGGGGGGGGTGTGCGTGTGTATGTGGAAAAGATAGCATTGGCCAGTGGTACTGCCGTTCTGTTCTCTGAGAGTTTGGCTAAAGATTCAGGCAGATGTGCTCAGTTGAAGGTGTCAGTTCAGTTCTACATCAGACAGTTTTCCTGTATGTCAGCAAAGTCTAGAAAGATAACAGTTTTAGAGTGAAAGTGTATATGTGCAGTGGGTTAGCTTTGGAGTGATATGATGATAAAAATGCCTAAGAAGATTGTCTGTGTTACATAATACTAATGGAATTATTGGTTGGATAAACACCTTAATATAAGGGAGGCATTTAGCTGTGGGAGGCATAAATGTTGCTGCTGAAACCCATGGCATAATTTCTCAATATGTCTTTAAATTCAGTGTAGCTAGTTAAAAATGTAATAAGTTGTAGTTTTTCTAGCTGTAAATGGCTTACCTTAATCTTTCTATTTTGGTCAAATGAAATGGAAATGAGATCTGAGGAAATTTTCTTTAGCAAAAGACAGGAAAGCTGTGAAGATGATTTATCTGTCAGTGGAATTGCATTTAATATTTTGTCTATGTGGACAGCAGTTTGTTCATCTTCAGCTTCAAAGCAGTAATGGTTCTAGAAAGAATGGGTTATGCTCAAATACTGGCCAAACTTGATCTTTTGTGAGAAAGGAATCTGTATTGAGAGCCGTACTAAAGATTTATAGCTCTAGATTTGTTTTGATAGAGGCTGTTTTCTCAGTTATTTGTTGGTTTTGATGTTGAAAGGTAAATAAACATGTACAAAGACATCAGCTTGAAGCTCCAAATTGCTTCTTGCACTGACAAATGTTACAAAACTGAAGACCTTGTATTTGCAGAAGTATAAAGCTGTGAACAGGAAATCTAGTAGACAGGTTAGCTGTATACGGCACTTAATTTAGATTTTGAAAACTGTGAGTTTACAGCTTCTGTGGCTCAAATGCCAGTATCTTGCAAAAGATATTATTAATCCAGCTATCATTGTATTTAAGGCTTGGGAACTTTAATGTTAAACAGTGTACAGAAACTACTTTGTGCATCATGGTCACCCTCACAGATATGTTTCTGTTTGTAATAAGGCATATAGGTAGTTGCTATTTTGGATCAAAAGCTATGAAATAGCTGTTGTGGCTATGAAATTGATTTTTTTTACTTTGCAAGAGCAAGTGTTATTTTGAATGTTACTTTTGGAATTAATCTCTATAGAAGATAATGTATGATGCGAGCTTATTGTGTCCTTTCTGTAGGCTGTTACATGTGCTGCTATTTTGTCATACTGCAAAAACCATTTATTACTCGTTTCCCAAATCTTTATTTTCCTGGCAATGTCTTAATGTGTTGAAGAGACAAACTATTTTCTTTTGCCTCTCTGGCTTTGAGCTTGTTGAAAACTGAAACCCACATTTGTTTCAAGTGCTCGTTTCTCTTAAGATTTACTGGAAAATAAACAGTTGTTTGAAGATATACCTGAATTCTTGCGGTCCCTGGAGTTCTTGAAGTTACTGTCTGTGTCCAAGAGCACAGTTCTCAAGAGATCTTTTTGAATCCCCTTAGATGAAGAATGAATATCCTCTTCAAGGAAGATTAGAAGGATAATCATAGATTTTTCCGAAACACAGGATAGGTGTACAGTATAGGATGTGTGAGTAAAGCTCAAGAGCATGACATTGTATGTTTACTTTTCTTTCTGTGCTAGAAGCTGTAGTCCTCAGAGTGGAGAATGCATATGAGGGTGATGAGGGTGGCAAACATCTTCCTCCTTGATTAGGAACTTAGACTGCCTTCACAGTTTACTAGATCAAGAATGGCTCCTGCAGTCCATACTCATCCTAATATAAGAAAATCTGAGAAATGCCAGATTCCTTATTTACTTCAGTAGAAAGCTGCACATGAAGGCTTTGTTTTCAAAGCTTAGTCTTCATTTAACACGAGCTAGTTAACTCTTAAAGTGACAGAGAAATAGCCGTTTATTTTATAGCTTTGTACTTCACTTAGAGGTAGTATCTTATTTTGCAGTCAGCACATGTATAAAAATTGCTTCATGCACTGTGATGCTGGGACTAGGGGGGTTTGTGTAAGCTGATTTATAGGTGTGTGTTTGTGTGTGTGTATATGCATACATGCTGTATGTAAATCTGGAAAAGAATACATTTATTCCCTGATGTCTGGAAAATGCTATTTTGTTTACTGATATATAATGGGTCTGTTATCAGCTTTTGTGTAAAGTACTACCATTTCTTAGAAACCTGTAGACACCACTGGAATTAATTCTTTTAAGTGAATGTGGGCATTCATGTTTGCTGTCATTAGTAAGGAGCTGGCTCTAGAGGGTGCTCTAAATCAATATAGAGTTCTTCCCATTGTTTAACAGAAAGATGACTTTTTGCTGAGGAAAAGCAACAAAAGTTGGCTATACATTCTTTCTGTCTTTCTCACGAACCATGTGGCTTTTCAGTATATTGGAAACTTGAGTATTGGTTCGGCCTGGAGGGTTATTCTGGAAAATGCATCTTAATTATTTAGCCCTAGGGAAATTCCTTCACAATGCTTCCAAAACACTGTGTGCTCTAACACTCTACCTGTTGTTTTCAAGCTGGCTTAAATAATTTGGGTGTTTGAAATATCTTTCCAGGCCTTTATAAAGCATAAATAACAAGATGAATGGTTCAAACTTGGTGGGATTTTCTTCTTTTCTTGCACAAGAGGAAAACCGCTACATTTTTGACTCGGTTTATTCAAAGGGAAGGAAGCATCTTGACCTGTTGTGATCTTTAATATTCCTTTCTAGCAACTAGTAATAATGGATAGCAAAATATGTAATAATATACAAATTCCACTCTAAGATCACAGTTAGAGATTTCTGTGTTGTTTGTAATTTGTTCCTCTAACACCTTCTGCTTTTTATTATGTAAAGCCTCAAAGTGCTAATGGTTCTTAGTTAGCAAAAGCCTTTCAGTTTTGGCAGTTGCAGTAAGATATTTATTCATGGACCAGCTGCAGATGTCGAAGGTGAAGTATTAGAGGTACCAGTTGCACTTTAGGGAGAGTCTAGGTATTGCTTTTCTCAGTCACGACTCTTGCTACTAAACTAACCTACTTTAAATGGTAAGTTGATCTCCATTTTAGTGTTTTAAAATGTGAAAATGCAAGATTAGTAATAATTACATAGGTACAGGACAGACTTCCATATCACTTAGGTAGCTTTTTTAATAGATTTTCTTCTGTAGTGACTACAAGCCCCCCAGTTGTTTAAGGTCTTATCTGAAGCTGTAGCTAAAATTCTTAGTCAGAATATTTGTATCTGCAAATGTAGTGTCTGTTCAGGTTTCTCTTCTCTTTGCTGTTCTATGATGCCTTTTATTTTACAGCTTAATGTCTTGTCTTGACTGCTTGGAATGTTTAGTCCTGATACATGCAATATTAAGGAGTGAGATCGTTTGGGCTCCCTTCTTTTGTTGTACTAAACATACTTTGCCTTTTTCATCTGCAAAAGTATAACCGTTTCCCCTTGAATACACAATCAGGTAATACAAATCTCATAATTCTCACCTCTGACTTGAGTGGTTATGAGGATAGTAATTGCTCCAGCCTGATGGAGATTAGAACTTGTCTCCCATGTCAGTTATTAAATGTGGGAATAGCTGCAGGCAGCGGAATAAAATATTTGATTTACAGTGCAACTCTGTGAAGGGCTATAATGCAAGAACTGTATAGATTTGTTTGGTATAAAAGCTTCATTTAGGAGGAGAAGAAGCAGCAGCCTACAAGACTATTAGTGCTTGTGATTTTCTATTTTAGTAGGCTGAAGCCCAATGTGGTGATTTGTGTGGTATAATGATGGTAATTCAGAGCTGGAAGATGAATTGTCTGTAATTTTGAGCCTTTCTCAGTGTTACAGCTTATCAGCAGAGTTAACAGGAGTTGAACTGCCTGTAATACGTAGATTTCCTTCTGTCTGAAGTTAAAGGTTAAAGTTCTTACAAGCATGTCTGTTAGTTTTTGTTAGCACTGAAGAGTGCTTTGGACACTTGCACGTTATTGCTGTGGACATATTTTTCTACTTAATGTGGTTAGCAGTTTAATTGGAGAAGCTGTTACTTCTCTTGATGCTGACTACAGTAAAAATCAATGTCTTCTCTGCAGTTTGAAATACTAGGAATCAAACTTATTGAAGGATGAAAATGGTTTAATCAACAGAGAGCTGTCTAAACTTTTTTTTTTCATTTAAACAAACCCACAAACCAACTCAACACCTCCACCCAAGCTCTGAAACGAATGAGCAAAGCATGGTCCTGCCTATCTGAAGTTGGACTAATGGAGGGACGATGATAGAAATGTCAATAAGTACAGTGATTTTCTTGGGAGCTGTTTGATTTCTTTCTTTTTTGATTTCTTTTTTTTTTTCTTTTAAACACCACTTCTTGTATATATCTTGGGATCAGCTGACAAAAATGAGGTCTAATGAGGGGTTCCTTAGTAGAAGTCATGAAAGGCACTGTGTCAATTCATTTAAAAAATCTGAATCTAACAGGATTGTCAGGCTTGTTCTTGACCTTATATGTCTAGTGAGGTCCTCTTATTTAAAATGTCTATTGCATATCTGGTTACTGGTATCCTAAAGTGTTGTTTTCATTGAGAAAGAAGTAGCCAGGGAATGACAACATATTTTGCTGGCCACTCCTTTGGAAGATGTCAGTTGTGTTGGGGGTGGAATTGATTTCCTGTAACCCTGTAAATTGGGTAATGGACTAAGCAATCATTGCTTACATGCCTGTAAAGGGAGGCTATGGAGTATACTTCATGTTGTTTTCTTGAAATTGCTTTCAGTGTTAATATTTAACAACTGTCAACAACTGTGCTTTTACAAATGAGCCTGAAAAGCCAGGCTTTGATTCTAGGGAGTTAGCTCTCCAGTTCCCCCTCTTCTTTAAACTTCATCTAGGCTATTTTTTTTTTTTTGTCTGCTTTTGTTGACTCCTGACAGTTGCCTGCTTCATGTATATTGCAGTGTGACCTTTGTGTCCATTGCTGGGAAGGCACTGTAGTTCTTACTGTCTGTGTATGGTTACAGTAATGTCAAGTTACAGGTACGTGTCCTGTTCTAGACATGTGAGGAAGTCAGCAGACTGTATTCAATACAATCTTATTAATGGATTACTAATGAACTCCTGAGGTTTACAGATGTACTTTTTCTGATCAAACACTAGTGTGAAAATTGAGCAGTTCCTGTCAGTCACCTTGTGAAGGCCTAGACCTTGTGTTTAGAAGACAATAATAGTTCACGGACTAACTGAAGAACACCATTAAGTTTCTATATATCACATGTCCAAAGACGTGTCTCTGCTGCCCTGGACTTTTGTGCACTTGGCACATGGTGTTTGTTGTTCTTCAGTTCATGTCTTGGTTAATGAATGGAATGGTTAGCTGGAGTGTGGGAATGAAACATACTGAAGAACTTCCTGTGATGTTGCTTAAAAAACCCAAAGCACAAAGTTTTCCGTAATGCTTCCATCTGGGCTATTGTCAGCCCCTCAAGGGAAAACTGAAGACTTAAAATTTGCAACTGCAAAGTCAATTGGTAGCTTACTTGAATTTATAGTGTTTTGGTGGGCTGGGTAGCATTTCTTTTAGGAGCCTGACGCTAGATGGCATACTGCGGCTTGACCATGTCACTTGATGGAAAAAAAAAATGCTCCCTTGTTACCTTTGAGCCCTTTCTCTTCAAAGAAGTTTCTTACGTTTCTATTCACTGGCTTTAAAGCTCTTGGCTTATTGTTATATTGGAAACTTGCCTGGCATAGTCTGAAACTCATGCATTCCTTTTGTCTAGGAATGTTTGCTTTTCACGTACCTTTAATATAGATGAGTGTTTGTTTTATGGAATTGTTCCTTTTTGCCTGTGTTTCAGTTATGTCTTGCTTTGCAATATGCAGGCAGTTGATTTCATCAAAGATGTAATGTCTGGAACAGGATTTAGAATGGCAGGGAATGCTACTCTGTTTTACAATTTCCTTGCAGATACTTCCAAGAATCATAGAATCATAGAATGGTAGGGGTTGGAAGGGACCTTTAGAGATCGTATAGTCCAACCCCCCTGCAGAAGCAGGTGCTCTCATATCCTTGTTAGTGTATTGCCTTGCAATTATTATATATTTTAAGTTTTTCTGTTATAGTTTGTGCTATTGATGTGTTTTCCCTTTGTATTGCAAGAAGTAACTAAATAGAAGACCTGGATGCCTTTGAAATGAAATTCCCTTTCTGGTAGGCCATTGAAGGGGCAGTGTCAGGGAAGACTGGCAATGTTGCTACTACAGCCATGCTAGAGACACTTAAGTGAATTTATGTGCTTTTGTAGTAGCTGTGTTACATATGAAAATTAAGTGATCGTAAAGACTAGTGGTTTTTATTGGAGAACTTTGAAGGAAGTTGGATCAGAGTATAGTCAAGTGAATGGGATTTTGAAGCCCTTAATGTGATTTTTTTTTTTTGTTATTTTTTAATAAATACTGAATGTTTCTTTAACAAATAGCATTGAGCTGATTTATGTCAAAATATAAAATAAGGACCTTTGCATTTGGGATGATTCTGGGGGAGTGTAGTGGGCAATGCCTGATTGAGTTTCGTACACTAGTGTCTTCTCCCGTAGGTCTGGCAAATGGTTTCTTCCCCGTGTAACTGAACTGGAGTCATATGGTTTCAGACTGTTAAGATATTTTTTTAAGATTACAATAGAAACTTCCTGTTTTTGGAGCTTATCTCCCTGTCTGGGGAGAAAGATTATGATAGGTATAGTCACATCCTGAGGTTATTGTCACTTAAAAAAAAAAAGCAGTTATTGAGTAGTCGGAAGCCTTTGAATGTGAGAGTGATTACTACACTAAAATACTGAGCTGAAGTCAAATTTTCAATCTCTGCTGTGATTTCAATAAAAGACTGCAAATCCTTAGCAAATTTGACCTACCTGTTAGTTCAGTTTCTGCTGTACCTGGTGTGTTGAGAAAAATCTCTTTGTAAAGAATCTCTCAGATTCTGGAAGGAATGTTGTAAAGGAACATTTGGCTGTCATTTCCTTTAGCTACCGAGTCTGAACATGCTTTACATTATGATAGTTTAAACATACCACAGGTTGTTGATAAAGGCATCAAGTTTTCCTTTTCCAAGTTACTTTTACTTGGAACTAGGCAAGCTTCTAGTGTTTTAAAACTGCTTTGCTCTTGGAAAAAGGTATGCATGCCATGTTGAGTGGAGTTTGTCTCAAAGGCCTTACAGGGGTGGCAGAGGAGCTGTTGGTGGCAGTTGGTGACAGTTACACCAAGGGTGGTGCCTGGAGCTCTTGGGCCTAAGAGCAGTTAGAAGGGGATTGAAGTTTCTCTGTGCTTGATAGGGTCCTGATGTGATATCAGATTTTAAGTGACCTGTAAAGACTTAGAGCGTGACTGGAAGTCTTCTCAAATACAAACCTGAACGCCAGGTCAGTACAGAAAAGGAGTCAGTTCCTGAATGGTAAAATGTGTTAGTGGTAGTAATTTGGTTTAGCAGTTCTAGATTAGATGCTGTTTACTGAGAGACTTGGAGGGGAAAACTCTCACCTCAAAACAAAGAAAGCCCAAAACAACTAAACAGAACTCAACTTGACCAAGAAAAAGACAAATGTCTGAAGGTTCATAGTGTGTGAAGTGTATAGGTTCCACATGGGGATTTAAGGTAACGGAATGATCAGATTTCAGGAGTTACACACCAAATGGGAATAACTTAACGTACTGATCTCTAAGAGCTGTATATGTCAGTGTGGTGCAGTGCAAGTGGACAAGACTCTTTGACAAGACTCAGAGTTTCCTTAGGCAGGCTTGGGTTACAGAATGAAATGGCCTTTTCATTATATTGAAGAGATAGTAATGATACTGCACTGAATTTACTCTTTTTAGTAGTGTGGAAAAGCAGCCTTATGTAATTGTGGAGCAAGCTATAGCAGAACTAGTGCTGTGACAAGAAGCTGCTTAAAACTAAATGCATATTTCCTGTTGGATATTCACATGTTCTCACAAATGTGCAAGTGTAGACAAGGCTTGTCCTTCAAGCAGGTGTAGAGAAATTTGTGTGTAGACGGTAGTAATTGTCTTGTCAAGAGCCGAGTATCATTTATGCTCAGCTGTGTTTATACTAGTAGAACAGTGCATTATTTGCAAGGAAGGAAGCGTCACCTCTAACCTGACCAAAGGCTTTGTGTTTAGAATAGGTAGAGCCTAGACACTTTGATGTTGAATTGCAAACAAATGAGTAACAAATATTCAGTGCTCCTGTTCTGAGCTGTTAAGAGGTGACCTTTTGTGCTAGTAGCCCAGCCTGAGTTTCCTCTCCTCCGCTGAAGAATCTGCAGTTGACCCTTGGCCTCAAGAATACTCTAGATAATTTTCAGCTTAAACTGCATCTGCTTGAGGCTTTTGATTTTAGTGGAGGTATCCCTGGCTACTTTGTCTGGGAATATATGTACTGACAAGGAAAGGACAGCTTTTGATGAAGAGTGGAATTCAGTGATACACAAGAAAAACAGTGCTATGACAATAATATTTATCACTTAGCTTGTTCTCCGTGAACCTACTCCTTTTGTCTTGCCCCCTATCCGATGCCAAATCCGAAGGGAGAGCTTGATTTACGTGAGGCTTTGATGACAGTGTTAAGTCCCATTTAAAAATAGGTTCAGCTTAGCAGGGGTTTAATGTGTTACACTTGTTGCTTGCCAAAGCTGGGAAGTAGTGTTACATTAGCTTTTAGAAAACATTTGTTGTGATTGCAACTCCATGTGTTCTTAAAAACAAGATTAAGGCTTATTTTTGTACAGTTTGTGCAATCCAGACTGTGTACTTGAACCTGCTTTTAAAAGAGTTAACTAGGTGAGTTAACTGCATGACTTCATTGAGCTGCTTTAAAGTGTTTGTGGGAGCTCTTTTTTTTAATCTTTGAATGTATCTTCAAAACAAAAATGAATTTACCCATTTAATCTGTCTAATCTCATTAAGTCTGTTTACTATTAGTTTGTATTTCAAGTGTATACATATCTGGTAGACCCAGAATTGGTGCTTTGGAGCAGTTTTTCTAGTGGGTGAAATGTTTATGTGTACTTGATGGCTAATTCTGTCAGAAGAAGTGGAGAATGCCGGTGATGGATAGATCTTCTGTCTTGGAGGGTGTATATCTGTGTTTAATATTCTTTGAATTTGAATGTATTAAATGTTCTTCAAATGTGGTAGGACTCTTGTGTGAAGTTATGAATTATTTGTGTTAGGAGCAGTATGTCTAGAAAGCAGCACATTTTACAGCCCTTTGAAGATACACTGTCTGTCACTTGTCAGTGCTCAATCTTTCATAAGCTGGAGTGCCTAGGTAAGATATAGAAAGTGTTAGAGCAGTCACAGAAAGCACTGAAAACCAGCAACTGCAAGTGAACGGGTGCCTTCCAGTGCCTAGCTGTAAGGAGAGCAGTGTGCCTGGGTGTATTTCTGCATGCCTTTAAAGAGAGTCAGCAATTACTGACAGCAAGTCAAAGCCTTAGCTTTTTTTCAGATTTCCAGCTTCTGTCTTTTACTGTCTTGACCTTAGTGTTTCTTCAGCTAGGTGTTCTATTTAATTATAATGTTTATAATAAAAGTCGGTTATCGCCTCCCTTGGCTGCTTAGGCCTGTAGCATGTGGAGTGCTTTGCTTGTAACTGCATCCCTTGTCTCAGTTCATTGTCTGTTAATGGTACTCAACATGACAGGGTGGTTGTGATAAATGGAGGCTGCCAGGAAAACTGGGCTGGATTTTGCATGCTGTGGAATTGAGCTTTGTGTCATTGTATAACACCAGATAACTAATGCACACTGGACCAAACACAACAAGGTGTTGTCGGAGGTCTCTTAGCAATTATTCCAAAGCCATCATTCAGTGAATCTCTGCTAAAGTCTGCTCTAGGTCTCATTAGCTATGGTAATATTTGCCTAACCCACATGGAGGTAGTTTTTGCTTGAATAGTCTTGATGGGTTTTGTGTGTGTAACTCGCTGCTTTTTTCCTCTTTGAGAAGTGCATGCTTTTAGTGTCGATATTAAATGCTGCTGTAAGTTAATAATGCTATGACTTGGAAAGTGGTATTTCATGACCAAGAAAAGATTGTCGTGTTTTATAATCCATTTCTAAAAGACAAGATAAAAAGGTCCCTGTACTCTGTACATGTTTTTATTTTAGTCTGTGAAATGGGGACAGATCTCCATATCTCAGAGGAAAGGCAATTAGTGAGATTTCAGTTGTTTCTGATGTCAGTGATTGAATGCTGTAGCAATTCTGTTCATTCAGGAATCTCCAATATGCTGTATAAAACCAGATGGGACTTCAGATGATTTCACTGCCATCTACCACATTGCTGAATTCTGAAGTTGATTTGCAAGACAGTGTCTGAGATTCAAGAACACTCTCCAGTTTTGCTGTTGTGTTCAAACGGCCGGATGCTGTACTCCACACTGTTTAAACAACTTTCATCCTAAATGGGATATAAAAAGTCAACAGAGACACTGTTGGGTTTTTTTTTGTTTTAAAAAAAACACAAGTAATGCATTTTGCCAACAGATTCTGACTTTTAGGATTTGTGATCCAAGCTGGCTGGGTCATTTGTCCTAAAGGGATGAGGTGTTTTTGATCAATACCATCAAACAGGGTATTCTTCAAATAAATGGAACTGGGCCTGAATTAACTTACTGCTGCAAAGCTCTTTTGGAAGTCATTAGAAGCAAACACTGATTTAAATACACACTGGAGCAGGAAGATCCTTTCTGTGGTTTGCCAGGTGTCAGGCCACATTTGATTAGAAAACTGAATTGAGGAGAAAATGCAATGTGGTTGCTTTGTACTGACTTAAGGATTGAATTTCAGCTCTGGCAGGTTTGGTGCTATCACACGGCTACTTGGTTACAAAGCTTATTTTGAACCAGTTCTTTCAAAGATAGGCTCCAGTTTAGAAGCTGTTACACAGTGAATGTTGCAGGCGTGAAGCTGGAGCTGTACACCATCTTCAATTTGTATTGATCATAGCAGTCTTGCAATGTGGTGAGGGCATTAAAATTAATCAGCTACTTCAGCTGTGTTAGTGGTTTTAGGGAGCTCTTTCTAGTAAGTACAGAAGAAATTTTGAAGTTGCATTTTTGTCTCCTGAAGGACTCCTGTGCCTAGAGCACAAAACATAGCAGAAACAGAGAAATACACTACCACAAATAATTAACAGCATCTGGAAAGAATAGGTTGGCAGACAGTGCTTGATAGTGTTGCTCTAATTAACTGGGTCCATGAACCTTGATTACTTCTTTTAATTTTCTTTTGACGTTGTAAACCCCAGCTCAGAGAAGGTGTACTCCCTTATGTATTTTGTAAGTATAATAGTACTGCGCGGCTAGGAAATGGATTTGCTTGGCAGGGAAAAAGTGTGCATTGCCCTCAGGTCACGGATTACATAGATGACTTGTTTTGCATGTTATTCTGCAAGGGAAGTAGCAAAGCTTTGCTCTAAAATTAAGTCGGTACTAGCAGCTGAAAGGTCACGGATGTGGTGTTGAACAGTACAAAACCGTTTGAGATGGAAATAAGTTACAGGTTTCCGTGAAGACACATAGTAAGAGGTAAATATTGTTTTGAAAAATTGCCAATCAAGTGCAATTAAAGGGAACATCTTTTACTGAGCAGATGAATTTCTGTTTCTAATGGGGGGAGGGAAGCCGTCATCGAACGGATTTTGAACAAAATGGCTTACTAATTGAACACACTGCAACAAAATCCTTGTGTGGAAGCGTCTTTTAATGTGACACCAGACAGGCATCTCATTCTTACCCGTCTTGGGAATGAATGCTGTGTGTGGATGTATTCCCTCCACCCCTCTATTTTATCTGCATTTTCCCCACCCCCTGTGTGTTTTGATCAGCAGTTGTAGAGGCGAGGCGGGCTGCCTGCATTAATATTCCTGGCTGCAACGCGGGGATCGAGCCGCCGATCACTCCCGGGGATGCTTTGCCTCCTTAATATCTTGCTTGCAGATGCATTTTCTAGCTGACCACGCTATTAGCGAGCTGCCATCAATCACGGGGCTCCCGGTTCCGGCTCGGCTGAACGGGGAGGAGGCAGAGGCGGGCCGCCGCCGGGGGAAGGAGCGTGTGGCTCCGTGTGCGTGCCTGCGCCCCGCCGCGTGGACCGGGGAAGCGGCGGCGCCGGGCCGGTGCGTGAGAGCCGGGCGGGGCGCGGCGGGGCGGGTGGCGGGGTTGGGGTGCGGGGGGGGCCGAGCGGCGGGCGGGTTCCGCGCCGGGTTTTCCCCCGCGCCGCCCGCCTCCTCCTCCTCCTCCCGGAGCCGGGCGGGGGCCGGCGGCCGCGGCATGTGGCGGCGCCCGCAGCCGCGCTGCTGAGGGGGCGGCCGGCGGGAAGGGGGGGCGCGGCCGTGGCGGGCCCGGCCGACGCCGCTCGTTCCGCCGCCTGCTCCGCACCCCGGCCCAGCTGCTTGGCGGCGAGGCGGAGGGGCCTCCTTTTGTTCACCAACTGCGCTTTCTCGTCGCCCCTGGCCCCCGCTTCCTCCCCTCCTCTGCCCTCCCCTGCGCCCTTCTCCGCTTGGCGGGGTCCACCGCCGGTCACCTCCGCTCCCCGCCCGCCCCCGCCGGAGAAATACGGGTCTACTGGGGTCAGGCTGTAACAGCCGCCGGGAGTGCAGAGGAGTTGTGTTTGCCCGGCACCTCTGAGCGCTGCGGAGCCCGGGGCTGGCGGGTGAGTGCACCCCCGCGTTGCCGAGTGCGGCTGGACCTTCGCCTTCGCCAGCCTTGGCCGGGTTGCAGAGAGGGGATCTTGGATCTGCTTTTCAAATGATGGATGAGGGTCATTAGAGCCAGCCTCCAAAGCAGATTGGGTAACTTTGGTGCCTTATGCCTACAAGTTTTATTTCCAAGAGGAAAAACGTTAAGGTTGCTCTTAAAGTTGACTAATTGTTACTTAGCCAGTAATAACACAGAAAACACCTGGGTGGAGAAAAAGCTTGACTTCAAGCTCTTTTTTGCTTTTGGTTACTCCAGTTTCTTCAGAAAAAGTTGGATCGACTTAGTAGGTGAGACGGTAGTTTTTATTGGCCTAGGAAGTTCAGCATGCTTTCAGGCTGCAGGGTTTTCTCTCCATAACAAACGCTTTACCTCTGTGTTCTAAATATAAACAGGCAAGCTAAATGGAGTGCTGTATTTAATTCCAGGTCTTTTTGTGGTGGTGTTTTCTTAAAGCAAATGAGATAAGGAGATAAAGATTGCATTTTCCTTGTCCTGAAAGAAAGTACTCTTTCACTGCACTGTATCATGTGGAATGCCTTTGAAGTTCTAATTGGTGCAGTGTGTGGTGTAACTTCTTTTAGCGATGTTTAGTTGTTTTTTAAGATAGTAATGGGAGACCTGCTTGGCCACTTTGTTTCCTGAGGAAGAAGCCCAGCTCTGCTTTGTTTTGCAATTGGTTTTAAGCTCCTCTTGACTACATGTGGCTTTGCACTGCACGGGGCATTGTTTGGCTGGATGGCCTCCTTACAGCCATATGGGGCGTCTGTAATTGTGTGAATGAAAATGGCAGTTGACAAGGCGACTTTTTTTAAGAAACATAACATAAATGTTAGGCTTGAAGTCAAGTGGAGAATAGAAATGTAAAGTGCAGTTTCAGATACTCCACCGTTATATTTCTTCTGGGAACTCAGTTTAAAGTAAACTGGGTTTAAAAGCCTGCAGACGAACACTGTTCCAATGTAAAGCCGTTAATCTACAGGCAATTAGTTCCAGACGTGCAACCAGCTCTGCGTTTTTGTCAGTTTTTGTTCTTACAAGCAGTCGCGTTTCTGAATGCTTATGCCTAGTGAGTATCACCAGACAGACGTTTTAGATGCTTAACAGTAAGTTGAGAATTGTGTAGGAGCAGCATTTAAAAGCTTTTATTTGTTTTTCCAACCCTGTAATTTAGTAGTGTTTAAACTATTTTATAAAGATCTCTGGGACTAGTGAAAGGTGTTTTTTGAGTCCAGAGCACTTGAGTGCTCATTGTGCTCTGGCAGGCCGGGTGCTTGGCAGGCAGTTTGTGAAATGTTATTTGATCTGGCTGCACGATAGAATGGACTAGGATTACACAATCTCCCTCCTCCCCCCGGCTGTTGGAAAGTGATGCATCAGTGAGTGTTGTTCAATAGTGTTATTTTAAGACATAAACTGCATGTATTCACTTCAAACGTGTTTCCAGAGAAAGGCAGTTGAGAATTTGTCTTGTTTTGCGGTTAGGATTTATGAATTGAGGCAAGGGCTGACGTAATGTATCCTACCACTTCCTTTGTGTGTGTTTCATAGTTGATAGTGTATTGTTTTACTTAAAATAGCGAGGATGGTTTCTGAGATACTTTGCCATCGCCTTTATGCTGTGGCCTTCAGTGTAAGCAGACAACTTGTTAAAGTTGTGTGTGATTATGCCTCTTCGAGGAAATGGTTCCTTCCTTTTGTCATTAAGGTTCAGTCAATTGCTTGTATGCTAAGTAGATGCGACTTTAATTTTAATTAACATAATGTTGTATACAGCTGTTCTGTCAGAATGCATCGACTGTCTTTGCAATTTTACTACAGGTTGTAGAGAATCTCTTGCTGTGTCTCTCACCCCCTCTTTTGCTTACTTTTGTGTAAAGGTGACAAGATGGGGCTTTTGTTTCCTGATGTGAGTGGCTAATAGCTCAGCTGCCAGAGAGCTTTGTTTTGATTTTTATGTGTGGGAAAGAAACTAAGCTATTCATTAGTTAAACTCTAAACTTCCTTGTTTGGAAGGAGATAATAGGGGTTATGTTACCTGTTTTTCACTTCAGGATTCATTTTGGTTGCTCTTAACTTCCTAATTTTACAAGGTCAGTGATCTTTCTTCCACTTTTCTGGTGTGTTGTGACCGAGTTCCTGCTGTAGTGATTGTCTTGTGTGTAAGTAAGCACTGAAAGGGTGATTGTACTCTTAATCTGGAAAAAAAGGTGTAGAAACAATGCCATTTCATCTTGGCACCTGCAATAATCCTCATACTGCTGAAATTAGGTTTTTAATGGACCGCATTTCAGCAGGTGAAAAATATTCAGGTCTCCACGAACTCAGTGGAGTTAGTTCAGTATGAACTGTGAGTACAGCTTGATATTCAGCTCACAGTCCAAAAATCCCATAATGAGCACCTGAATTAAGTACTTGGCAGCATATTGGGTGATTGTGGTTTATAGGCAGAAAAAGCCATCCCTCCACTAATTTTCTGCTTCATCTTGGTATTGTGGTACTGCAGGTTTTAAGAAAGATGGTTCTAAGAGTGTGCAGCTTTATAGAGCTGTCTCTGAATGTTAGGGCAGTGTGCACATGTTCATCTTTCCCTGTTCTGACAATTTATCAAGTGGTAGAGATATTGTGCTGATACTCCTAATCCAGAAAACATAGTAAAACCAAATTGTAAAACATTGAAAACCAGTATTTCTGCAATTTGTTGATAAGTACAGATAAAATATGTCATTGGAGATGCAGTTACTGGTATAAAAACCAGTTATGAGGGCAGGGTGTAGAAATAGATATCATGTGTTCAATATTACAATGAAATGCTGTTCTAGCCAAGCGGTTTTCAAATTAAGGTTACTTCTTTGTCAGAGCCTAGGCTAATGCTGCAGATTAAAGGGTGTTGACTGGAGTTGTTAGAGTCCCCAGCTGTTGGCCTTGTTATGCTACTCCCCAAAGCAGGGGTGTCTAAATCATGAGTGAAATGGTTTTGAACTGCTGCTGTTCTCAACCAGACGTGTAGCGAAATTCTGCTTTAGCTGAGTGCACCAGGCAGAAAACAGAAGCAGTTCTGGAGCTGAGTTACAAGTGCACCTGAGACTTCTTTTGTAGGGGTGTGATAGTTATTGAGGGCTTGGCTCACTTGGTTCCTTAGCTAAGAGATTCAGAAAATTGGATAGAACTTAACAGTGTTTTCTAGGCATTAGGAATCAGAAATTCCATATCGCCTGTGGTTTGCTGCAAACACTCAGCACTTTCATCTCTATAAAGGCCACAGAGTAGCTTTGACAGCAATACTGAAGATGTGAAGCCTTAGAGATGTGATTGGTTCAGTCAGCAAGCCTGTGTATTAGTTTTACTGGTTTTTTTTTTGTGAGCTGTAATGTCTTAGCCAAGATACCTACATTTGCTATAAAAGATGTCTTTTGTGCTTTGTGTATTTCAAGTGTCAGATCAGTAAATGATTTGTAGGAACAGCTAGTAGCTCTATCTTGCATTTAAGGGTACAAAATGAGAAATGGTTTCTTAATCTCTGTAGTCCTAGTATAGAAAGCTCCCTGATATTCTGACACGAGTCTCTAATATCGATAGTCAATTGCATGAGTCTTGAAAGGGTTTTTGATCTCTGTGTGTGAAGCACTGAACAGTGCTTTAGAAATAAGTGGGTCCAAGAGGCAGCAGAAGTGTATGTGGGGAAGTTCTTCCAGTTTTCTGATATTAATGCATCACTGAGCTGCATGTAGTATGGATACAAGCATTCAGTGTAATGAACATTCCCATACATGGGCAGGCATGTTCTTGCAGTAATTTGCTAGGTGATATCATGTAAACAAATGTGTGAAAGTTTTCTAGTATGTATAAAATTAGATGACTTCAGAAAGGACTTCTTAGGGAAGAAAGGCCATTTCAGGGCAACTGGGATCATAGTTGGCATAGTTCCAACTGTTAACTGGACCTTGTTTAGCCTTGCTCATTGTTTTACTGTTTCTTTTGTTGGTGTATTTATCACAGTACAAATTTCTCTATTACCGAAGAAAGGAAAAGCCTATAGTAATGTAACACTCTCAAGTAAGTAAGAAAGGATAGGACCCATGAAGAACTTCTATGAACTAGCTTTCTGTGAATGAAAAATATCATGAAGCATCTTTAAATAGATCAGAGGCAAATCTGGTTTTTATAATTCAGCCTTTTTAGTAGAAGTGAAAGTTTTTCCAGAAGAGTAAAGAAAAAGAATATTTATTCCAAAGTTTGCCTGGGGTAGTGGTTTGAGTTCTGACCTTTGGATACTAAGTGAGAACAAATAGTGTTGAAAAATGTAAATGATTAAAACAAACTGGCCTTCTTTAGGGAAGTTTTTTTTGGTCAAGTTTTTGGCCAAGAAAAGATCTTGGTGATTGGATAAACATTTCACTACTGGAATAAATCGTATTTGATAGTGATGTGTACATTTTTCTTATAACCACAAGGGTTTTTTTATTTAGTTGTGGGTTTGAGTTCAGGCTCTTTCTAATGTTAGCAAAAACGCAGTGGAAATGGTGACTGGAAATTCAGTATTGACAATGTAGCTGTTCACTTCTCCTGGGAAGTAAGGGCGAGTTTTGAAAGCCAAGTTGGTTTGATTAGGCTTATGTGAGAATAAAAGTTACATTCATTTTCACAGAAGATGACAATCCAGCGTGAAATAACAAATCTGGAATGCATTAGTATCAGTTTCTAAAAGTTACATACTTGCAGATATCTTCTATTGTCTTCTGTAACAGTGACTAAAAAGCTATGTGATAGGTGAACTTTCTACCATACTGAACCAGTCTTGGTGTAGATACATCACTGCTGCTCTAACAGCAGTTTTGTGCATGTAGTACATTTTACCTTAAGTGCTGATTTGACTTTTTCTTGAACCTAGTAATAAAAAAAATGCTTTGGTTTTGGCAGCATTTTCTTTGTGATTTTGCTTTTTTGTAGAGATCAAAGTGTTTCACCAGCATCTGGAGTCTGATGAACTGTTTAGATGCTCGAAATTAAAAGCATTTAGTGTTTTGAACATGATTGTCAGGTTTTCTGTGCTCATCTTGGTTTGGAAGATCAGGGCTTCTGTTCTAATCATTGATGCTCGTTACTGGAGCAAGTGCAGAGAGTTTTGCCATTATGCTGGGTATTTTAAACCCTCTCTTTGCTGTCTGTTCTTGCTCATCTAGCTAGTAAAATGATGTCAGTAAAAAGTTCCAAAATTTCTAAGTGGCTTACCTTCAGGTTCTTTATTTGCTGGGGAGTTTTCAGCCTGTTAATCTAATCAGTCTACAAAATAAACATATTTACCTAAAACAGGACAGATATGTTTGCTTCCTCTGTCTGTGGGAAGTTCACAGCCTTGCTGTTGTTGCCAGTGGCACTCCCCCTTTTCCCCTGTCCCCACTGTTCCTTGGAAACAGTAGAAACCCAGCAGCAAGTAGAAAGTACTTGAACCGGAACACAAGTTGGACCTGGGAACTTTAGAGTGTTCTTTATATTTTCATTTTATTAAGTTTCTTGGATGTAGTCAGTGACTTATGACTAAAAGTGGCCTCAGCAGGTACTAAGCCATAACATAGGACTCAGTATAATTCAAGCACTTAAGGCTGGATACTTTATTTTTTAAGTTTTAAATGGTAACAAAACCCTGTAGAATTTACTCTTCCAAGCAGCGAAAATGTACTGTATTTGTTGTTGTTTCCTATTGAAACCTAACAAGCCAAAAATCAGATCTCACCTTTTTGATAATAAAGCTGTTCCTTTGCAATTAGAACTGGGAATGGATTTTTAAGTAGCAGTTCCTGCATACTAATTGAATGCTCTTAGGTGGTCCTGTGTGCTGGTTTGTATTAGAGGATATGAGGAAGATGACATCTAACCTGCATGTTTAATGTTTGACTATGGGAATTTGGTTTGAAATTGGAGTCCTGGCCTGTGCTTGTAGTTAAAGAGTGGTAGAGAAGAGTTAGGATGGTATAAAAGAGCAGCCCAAGGTTGTTAGATCATTTGGAAACTGATTACCCTTTCACAGTGTAATAAAGTAATTATGAATAGTGTATGAAAATTGGTTGCAGTCTGTTTCAACATTATGACTGCCTGTCTTTAAAAGAAATTGCATTGTCCTCTTTTGTGTTGATCTTACAATTTGCATATTCAAAGCATGTTAGATATTTGCTACTTCCAGCTGTAAATGCTAAGTAGCATTTAAAAAACCCAAATTATGCCATCTGTTTGTATAGGTTTTCTGTGAGGTTTTCCAGTTCTTGATAATATTTCACCTTGGATCTATTCTCTTTACAATAGTACATGCCAGTGTTGCTAAGGGAATTTCAAGTACCTTCTTGTCTAAATGGAAATAATTCTTTCATGAATGGATGTAGTAGTTGCAAGTGAGCAGAGCTGTAGCAACTTCATCTGTTGGAAGATATTTTTGTGAAGCCCTTATGTAAAAAAAGATGGTGTTTGGAAAGAAGCAGTCACAGTGCTGTATTTTTAACTTGAGCAGCGTGTGATGAAGTGCTCCAGTACATCAGAATGTGATGACCAATATGGATTTTTAAGATCCTGAAGTAGTTTTTAAAAAGCTTTAGCCTAACTTGACTTTGTACACAAATGACAACTATCTCTTTAATTGATACAATTTGTGACTTAAATATTGTTAATGTAAAGAAGTACAGTGATCCTCTCTAAATCTCAACTAGGAAGGGCTGACCTTAGGCTTATTTTACCTCTGCTTCCTTTAGAAGTCCCCTGTTTACTGGAAGGATATTTTAGCTGCTGTGAGGCTGGTTTACTGAAATTTAGCATCATGGCCTGAGTACAGGAAGCAGTTTGGGTAATGAGAGTGGACAGGTAGAAGTGATAACCTGTGTCATACTTCTCTCTGCAAGTATTTGAGGGTCAGCATCAGTAATTGAGCGAATAATTGTCTACAGTTTGCCCTAGAAAGATGTGCCGACTCCATCTAGTTGGTAAAATCAGTTCCTGTGGATTTTTAAAGCATGGAGTTGGTAATATGAGTTGGAGTGAAGGTGAAGATGTACGTGCTGAACTTCAGAGCTTGACATTTTTTAACAAATGCTGCTCTATAAAGTTATATTTTGGCATAAAGTTTGATGGAATCTGTGCTTTTATCTGGGTGCTGTTCTGAGGACATACTGTGGTATCTGAAATGCCAAAGGGAAATGTAACTAAGTTCTGTTATGCTGATGTGAGAGTGGCTTGGGATTTCAGAGGCATCACAAAATCGCTGCTCAGTACTCAACTCTCGGCTCATTTTGAGTATAGAGGATTGTTATGGAAGATAAATTATAGGTGTTACAGCACCTCTGCATGTGCAAATCCATGAGCTTTGGTAAAATCATGTGAACAACCTCTCCAATACTAGTACAATGCCATGACTTTAAACTAAACTGGTGTGTTTAGGTTTTCATGGATGTTCTCTTACTTCAGGACGTTTTTGAGACCTTTCCTGATTGACAGTCTTAGATTGTACATATGACTGAATTTATTTTTGTTTTGAAGCATACTATGTAGGGAAAACAGTACTTGTGTGCTGGGTTTTGTCCATTCTGTCTAGAATTAAACAGGGATTTTTTTTCTTAGAACTCATCCTGTGGTTTTTCCTTTGTTTGGAGGGGTGGTTGCTTTTTGGAGCATTTTTGTTTGGTTTTATTTTCATCTTCAAAAAGACTATGACTCTGAGGGTGCTTTTTTAAACTCCAAGCTGTGTGAATTAAGTTACACCTGCCTAGGGAGCAACAGACAAAGAGATAATATACACAGCACTAGTGAAAAATCATAAGAAGTTCTTCATTTTGGGCTGAGATCTTGATAAATATATCTAGGAATTTATCTTTGTTTTTTTTCTTGACCCTATCAATGCCGCTTTGATACTAAAATGCTAGACATAGTCTAACATTCGTAGTCTGAATAAAGAAGAGTTACATAGTTGTTCTGAAGTGTCACTTATCCCAAAGTTCATTATAATTCACAGGCCAGGTCATAATTCAGTGTATGTTAAGATCTAGTCAGCAAGTAATAAATCACCCCATAGCTGTATATGTTATCTCATGAGAGAAGCTGCAGGACTCTAGGAGAAAACAGGCTAATCCCCGAAGTGTTGGATAGGTTTAATTAGGTTCCAGTTGCTTGGGTAACTGGCACTTGGCAAATTTTCTTCTGCAGTATTTTGAGAGCAGCTCTTAAGACAGCTCCTGATTAGGTTAGTGTTTCAGGAAAGAAGTCAGTGACATGACATCCTTCTAAACCCCTGCTTGTTTAGTTGAATGCTCTTGTGCAGTAAATGATAGCAACTTTGTAGACAAGAATCTTCAAAGGTTTGCTTTTACAAGTACAACTTTATCACATCTTATTTATAGCATTCATGCTATGTGTTAAGGTAACTTGTAGTTTTCCTTCCTGTTTGTCAACAAAAACAAATCTGGGGGATTTGTGTGATTTTATGTTATGATTTAGGACCTTACTGTTTGAAGAGGTAGGAAGGTAAAGTCGGGGGCTTCGAATATTAGCTAATAGTTCTGTGATGTACCTGTGTACGTGTTTTGATATCTTCAGCAAAAGCAGGGAAGGATAATGAGCTGTTGTGTAGATTTACTGCAGACACATTTATGTTTAAACAGTAAACCTCCGTGTTTCAACTTTCTGTGCTTGTGCTTATTCTTTCTTGCATAGGGTATTGTGCTTATTTGCTTTATGATGCAGCAGGAACATCATTCAAAACAGAACCTACTCATGTCACTCGAGTAAAGACCAAAATTCATACTTGCAGTAGTAAGTTTTTACTACTTTAAATATTAAGTACTTATTACTGTCTTCTGTAAATGCAATAGATTGAGGTGTGATTCAATTGTACTTTACAATTGTACTTCAATTGTAAAGTATTAGGAAATTATGAAGAGTATGCTGACCAGTTGTTGTAGACAGTCTATAACATGAGACAGATCAAGCCTGTGTTTCACACATGAATAAATACACTTTATCTCATTATTACAACAGTGCTGCTGTACTCAGAAGAGAGGCTTTGTAGGAAAGTAAATCCTGACATTCTCTCTGTGATTAACCAAAGCAAGTTGCTGCTCAGAACGAGACCAATGTTTGAAATTGGAAGACAGTTTCTCTAGACAGAAATCTCACCTGTCTTGATGTGTGTGTATTTTAAAACAGTGGACAGCAAGGAAGTATCCTGTTAATACCTACTGCTTGTTCTGACAGCATTGTACTATTTTTTCCTGTGTTATTGTGGGACTGAAAGAGGGGAGAATTTCTGTTTTAACTATCATGGAATTCTACAGAGCACTTCAGAGGCGTACCTTTAGTCAGTCTTGTAGATGGTCTCCGCAACTCTCAGGATGCTGCTTTCTTTTAGAGAGCAATTTCTTTAATTATAGTTGCTTTTCAAGGGAATTGTCTGGTCATTCAGCTCTCTTAGGAGCTTACCCTGCAGTAATTCTTCCATTTTGAGTAGTTCAAATACACAGACAGTTGTATGGAGTTAAATAAAACAGTTAATGTGTCTGAAGGCAGAGTTTTTGCCTTTGCTGCTCAAAGAGCTTTTCAGAGAATAACCTGATGTAGTTTTTGAGTGATTTAAATGAAGCTATTTTGGAGGCTTTCTACAAGATGAGAGGTTGGTGAGCCGGGCAGCTGAGTGTTCAGCCATTTAAAAATGAAATAGACAATGGAGCAAAGCATAACTGTGTAGCTAGAGAAAATAGCAGTTTGGTAGGGGTTTGTAGACATGTTCCAGGGATGGAGATAGCAAAATAAAATGTAGAATGGAAATTAAATCAGTAGTAAGTGGGTGAGTTCCAGATGTAGTTATGTTTACAGTTGTTTGTAAAGCAGCAATGGTCTAATTCTAATAAACACACACCAATTAATGTGTTCAGTATTATGCAAAACTCATTTCTGTCTTAAAGTGACTTCAGAGGAAGGTGTATCTCATGTACTGATGTCTTTGATAGTCATACATTCCTTAAAACTAGAACTGTTGTAAAAGGGACTTATGATTCTGTTTCATGGGAGTATGCTTTTGTGTTACCTTAGATTGATTGCTATTATGTACTGGGAATTTATCTTTATACTTGGATTCCTTTGTTGATGTTACCCTGGTGTGAATTTACAGCATTTGGGAATGTTTATACTTTACTTTAAATATACTAGAGACTTTTTTGCTACAGACTTGCCTGTCAAGAAATCCATATGCGTGCTTTCAAGGTTTACCCTTTTTGCTTCTGAAAGTCTGTCGTCTTTTTCCGAAACCTCTGTTAGCAAATGGATTTTTTTTACAGTACTTGATGATTTCTTGGGACAATGTGTGATTACTTTATTTGGTATATGGCTAGTCTCATGGCTACTCTGGTGGTGATGATGGGATGATTGTCACTGCCTTTGTTCTAGGTTTTCCATTGTAATCACACTTATAGTTTATCTGTGTCTTGTTGGCTGAATAGTTACCTTGCAAATCTAGTTTTGTCTAGGTTGCTGGAAGGAAAGCAAAGTAATTGTACCTCATATAAGTAGAATCTGCTCAAATCCGCTGCATATCATAAGTTATTGTTTAACTTTTTTCCTGTTTAAGATGTTGTTAAGCAACTGTATAGTGCAGATGTTTTCTTGGCTCCAAATGCAATTCCCTAGATAATAGTTCTCATTACAATGGCAGCTCTTTACAGGTCTCTTGTGCCTTTTCTCCCTTAACAGCCTTTTAAAGTGAGGGAGCTATGTTGCATTATATGGACATTTTAGAAAGTCCTGTTAGTTTAAAAATGGTGTTATGGGATGACTACTTGACATTACTTGGACCTATATTGTAGTAATTATTTGCATTAGCCTGAATGGCTTGAGAAAAATACATAGCTTGGTGTTTACTCTCTGTGCATCATTGTTTGTTCCTGTATGTTATGACTATAGAGGCCATGAAAGCACCTTTTGAAATGACTAGAGGAGTTCTAAGCATCGTGGTTTAATAGTGTGGATCAGTACAGTGTGATGGGATCTGCATTTTTGGACTACAGTCATACTTCTGTATCTTGGTTGCTTGCTGGCTTTGAAGTGGCTGTGTAGCCACTCAGCGCTTGGTGTGTGAGAGTGGTGTATAGTGTGTAGGATTTGGAAGGGTCTGTCTTTGTTGTATGTATTGTGGCATGTTAAGTGCTGAATTCTTCAGGTGATGACCAAACCAACAGCCTCATACCAAAATGCATCTATTCTGTGGCCAAAGTGTAAAATTTTCTTCTTAGTACTTGTTGAATTGGTGACTTCTTGCAGGTAGATAGTAGTTGTTGCACCTTTCCTATGCCAATTAAAATAACATGAACAAAATGAAATGTCCCTTACACCCTTACCACTGCAATCTTTAAAAATCCTCACAATTGCCAGGTAAACCTAGCTGGTTTCTAAGGAAAGATGTAAGGGATGCTTGAAATGTTCTGGAGTAAAATGAAGATGTTCTTCCTTTGAAAATGTAACTGAAGACATGCAAAATAGCCTGTTGTTGTGTTTTAGCAAATGCAGAAGTCATTTTGTTTCTCTGTGGAATCTTGCATTGCTTTTTTTTGTCCTATTGCTTTAAGTTTTATAGCAATAGCTTTGTGTTCAAGAGAGGGACTTAGGGTCTTGTCGAAGCTGTCATTCTGCATAGCTCGTCTGTCAAACAGACTCTCGACCTGGGCTTTCAGAGTGATGCCATAATATCCCAAGTTGGAGCATGTGAGTGTGAGGTTGGAATGTGCAGTGGGAGAGTGCTGATACGCAGCATTATACAGACTGTGATTTGCAAACTGACAGCTGTGAGCATGGTTGGTGTAAGGCATGGCTCATAAATGTGAGTTCTCTTGTTTTTCTTTTCTGAGGTCAAGTTGGGTAAACAGCAGGGGAAAAACAAGTCATGATGTGTTGTAAGAAACACCTTGAATTGTCTGCCTTTATTCATGTGATGATTACTGCTCAGCTGTGAGAGATGTGGATGAAGTCAGTGCCTGTTTGTTTCCTTCTCTGCACACTAGCTTCTTGATCCAATTGGGGATGATTAGTAGAGAGCAGTTTGAAGTGAACAAACACGCTTTTAATTGCATGCACTTGGAGAGCTTACAAGAGCTACGGACTGTAAATGTGTAACTCATAATGACCATTACTGGCTGAAGTGTTCCAGCGCTATATTTGTGTTAGGAACTGAAAATGCCAGTGAAGGAGATAAGGAAGACAACTGGTAAGAGATATATAATTCATTGGAGAGATCTCTCAGAGCTTTTTAAAAGACTTTGAGCAAACTTGCTTCCAGCAGGGCTACAGACTAGTCACATGAACCTTCAAGAATGCACAATGGACCCCTTAAACACCCACTTAGCTATAAAGTTGGTAAGGCAGCAGCTAGATGGACACAGTCCTCGAAGTAGAGTCATAAGGTCCATGAAAACAGAGGAAGAAAATCAACTTTTAAAATGACCAGTGTGTGAATGCTGTAGGAAAATGTTTGCGTGCTTATGTATATGTGTGAGAACTTTGGCTGCCAATTATCTTCTGAAGCCTGCAGAAACTTAAAGAAGGATTCCTGAAGTAATTAAAGCCCCTCATATTTGCTTTCATTCAGAGATCTCAAACTTTACAAATGCCCAAGGCCTTTAAGACATCTTGAGGTTCTGCAACAGGTATTGCTGCATGGGGTTATTAGATGTTAGCCATTTGTATTTCAGTAACATCAGTTTGGGAGAGTTGTTTGAGACTGTGTTAGTGAGTTGTATTTTTTTCCCCTACTGGGCATTAAAATGTAACTTCAATTGACGCGATGTGTTCTCATTGATAACAAGGGTTTTGTTAGAAACTCCTGTAACTCCTGAACGTGGGAGAAAGTTGTTAACAGGTATTAGTCTTCTCCGAAACTGAAAGGTTAAACTTCTGTGTGCCTCCCTAGGGAGACTGAGCCCATGCAGTTAATGAGTTGTATCAGAGAAGGTGGGATTTTTCAAGTGTAAGCTGTATAGAAGCTACACTTCGGTGTGTTTGAAGCAGGCATGTGTGTATTGGAACTATAATGTGTCGTCTTAGGCTTATTTTTCAAAAAGGATCTTAAAAGTTCTCTTAAAGCAGATATTAAAACCTTATGAGTACATGGGGGAATCATTATGGGGTTTGTGGTATGGGGTGTGTGTGGTTTTGGGAGGGAGTTACCTTTAATTTACACTAAAAGTTGAAATTCTTCCTTGGTATCAATATTGGAAAAACTCAGTGGAAGGAACTCGAGCAGTTGCAGCACATACTTGCTTTAATCTGGCATTTGTTGAAAACAGTGGCCTTTTATCTTGCAGTATGAGACTAAAAGCTTACAGAAGAATGGTCCTGTTGTGTTTATTAAGACTAGTAACACATGACCAAACAAATCTTGTTAAAAGATTTATCTGTCTGGCTTAAATAAGAAAAAGGAGCTCTTCTCTGTGTTTTTAGTTACTCTATGTACCTAGATGCCTTCCTGTTTCAGTCTCAGTGTTTCTGGTGGACTTGCTTTCACATTATCTTCAAAACTTGACTCTTTAATGCTAGTGAAAAGGTTTAAATACTTAATATGTGAAGAGATGGCCTTTTGCACTGATGATGATTTCCAGGCGTGTAGATCATATAGTTGTAGAGTTGTGTATAATGGATTACTGCTGTTTGGCCATCTTAACTCACAGTGCCCAGGTCTGACTAGAACTCATTTCTCATGGGCTCAGTATCCTCCACTTCTGACTTGCATGGGAGACTCTGAAGGCTTTTAATTCCAACTTTAATTTAACTAGACTTAAAATGCTGGAAAAAAAAACCCTCAGCCAAGTGAATGTGTGGTAAAGGTCAGTTCAAGATAATAGTGATGAACTTCCACACCAGTTTTTCTAAAATGAAATTTGAAGGTTTAAATGTGGCTGCTTGATTTTTTTCAGAACATAGCTTGGCAACAAGATGGCTTCTGAAAAATTGCAATCTAATAATATTCATTATGACATTGATCTCGTTCTTAGGGAGTGGAACTGAGAAAGGTTTAGTGTAAGAGTCAAATCTAATCTGGATACTTTTAGTTTTGCCTAGAGAAGGACTAGTAATAGGATGCAAGTAGATCCTGTGTCCAAAAAGGTGGCCAGGACCTTTGTGTATCACTTTGAGGAGTGATGCTGCTCTCAAGTTGCCTATCTAATTGGTGGAAAACACAAGAGAGCATTTCAGGAATGCAGGGATTGTAACTGCAGTGCTTTCCATTTGCACTCAAGTGTTCCTCTTGAACTTGAGGAGTTGCGACTTGTCTGAAGTTGTCAGAATTTTAACTGTTCTGACCAAAGTGTTATGCAATGGTCAATGTTTTTTTCTGTATAAAAATAGTGTTTGCAAGCACTTAACATACTTGGGATATCATAGTAAGTAGCAGAATGGTGTAGGGGCTGTGTTACAACTTGGAGCACCTGCTGTCAGACTTCTCTTCACTTGGGATGCATTGCCAACTTGCCTTCATCATGTCTGACCCAGACTCCTAAATTAAGGTTCCTGTCTCTTAGCAGAATCCTAATTTGGCCTATTAGAAAGCAGAGAATAGAAGACTTCAGTGAGTAACTGAAGCAATTTTTTGGCTTATATTTGACTTGTAAACAGTTTAAACTAACAAGGACCTTTAATGTCTGATGGCATGAGACTCTACTTAAAAAGTAATAATTCCCCCAAATTAGTTTTTATTCAAAATGAATAGAATTGTTCTCTGAAGCAAGTTTTGTATCAATAACAATTGAAAAAATCCTCAGGCTTGCTACTAGGGAATTTCCTAGCCTCTAGGAATTTTAAACATTGCTTATTGAGTCCCTGTGGACCACTGCTCTTGCTATTATGTGCAACTTCTCTGGCAATTGACAGGTTCATTGTAGTCGTCTCTACTGGAGTTTTGTTGGATTCCCCTTGTGTGTTATCAGAATGATGGCAGCTGCTATAGGGAGGAAAGAAAATAGAATCATTTCCTACCTGGATGATGGGTTCATTCAGGAAATGCCTGAGAGATTCAAGCCACAGCCTGAATTGTATCAGCAAAAGCAATTTGTCTCTCTTTTGCAATTTCCATTGCTGGAAGTAGTAGTCAACAGGGAGAAGAATATTGTAGTCTGAGGTTCATGTAAGAGTGAAGAAATTTGAAATACACAGGATAACTGACTTCTCAGCTGACTTCTTAAAAATCAAAATAGACTTTTTCCTTCCCTAATGTGGTTTCAGAAGCTTAATGCATGAACATTCAATCTTCTTAGGTCCCTGACTTTCATGCTATAGCATTCTACACAGTGGACTAATTTCGAGTTGTACCAAATAGTAGCTTCCTGAAAACTTATCAATTGGGTGTGGGTAAATTCAGCCTGAATTGGTGAACTAAGGAAAAAAGATGACTTATCTTTTTATGTTGGATGTACCCTTCTTGAACTATCCTTCTTTCATGATAATTTGCAGTAAAGAATGGTATGTTATAGCTCCTATTCAGTAGTAGCTGTTACTGTTCAGACTGGTGCTACTGAGCAATATTAAAAGGTATTTTCAAACACTTCTATTGGAGCAAATTCATGACAGCCTTTTCAGAGAAGGCACCAGCAGTTCTAATGTGCTGCTGGCTGTTACTCAAACGTTATGTCACACAACCTTTCACAGAATGTCAAGGGCTGGAAGGGACCTGGAAAGCTCATCCAGTGTAACCCCCCCCTGCCAGAGTAGGACCACCTAGAGCAGGTCACACAGGCACTCATCCAGGTGGGTTTGAATGTCCCCAGAGAGGGAAACGCCACAGCTCATCTGGGCAGCCCCTTCCAGTGCTCCCTCACCTCAACAGGGAAGAAATTTTCCCTTGTGTTCTTTGGAACCTCCTATGTTCCAGCTTGTACCCATTACCTCGATTTGACCATTAGAAAGGACATTTTAAGGAAACATTCAATTTAGAGTCAAAAGAATAAAGTATATGATTATGTAGGGCCAAGGTTCTTCATCTTTTATTTGGCTGAGGTAAGGTAATCATGTCTGATGGTGAGTTAATCCAGACCCCACTTGCAGGATACTGTAGGGGAGTTAGTGAGCAGCTGTATGCTGCTTAACTGCCCGTGGGGATTAAAATAGGAACTGTTGGGATTAAAATGGGAACTGTTCTGTGCACTTCCTTGTGGTTTGAGAATTGTGGCCCATAGGTCTGAGTTTGTGACTGTTCTTGTAACAGCAAGCCCATTTTATTAAATCTAAACTTGCTTTGAAAGAAAAAGTGGTGCAGTTGATGTTAACTGTGGTGATGAAATGATCAAGGAGGTGAAAAGATAGTGTTCTGTCTCCCTTCCTCTTCCCCTGGCAGAAATCTGAATGTCTGAAGGTGTTAAGTTACAAAATCCAACTCTGTGTTCTGGTATTGGTGAAGCAAGCATGAAAGGTTGTGGATTTGGTAGATAGTGAAGCAGATTTTGTTAGTGTGTCTGTAAATACTGTGGCTTGGTTTGGTTTCAATTAATTAATTCCTGTAATCCCTGGATTACAGGTCAGCTCTATTTTTGGAAAAGCAGAATGGGGGGAAGACTTGGTAACAGATTGCCCCAGAGGTGGCAGATGGCATTCTTTACTCTGTACCAGCTTTGTAAGGCCTGGGTTGCTAGTTGTGTTGGGATGTAAAACAAAACAATCATTTGCTTTGAGCAAAAAAAGTTGGAAACCCTTCCTTTATTGCAGTCGTCCCTTCTGAAATGTTTGAGGTTTTCCACTTGCATGCTTCCCATTCAGCTTCAAGTACAGATGATGTGTTGTCAGCGAGCACTTTCCACCCAAGAAGTTGTTGCATTTCTGTAGTGAGCAAGATTATATTTTCTGTAGACTTGTAAATGTTTTTGGGGCTGGAGGTAGCCTCAAACATTTCACAGGCTTCCTAAACTATCATTTCTGCAAATGCTTCAGAAGACCACCTGCATTTTACTGTCTTGTGTTTTCTTTTGAGTTGCTTTAGCATGTGGGGTTTTCATTGTTGTTTAACTTTCAAGAAGTGTAAGAACTTTGAATACTAACATGGACTTTTTCTCTCTTTCTTCCCTCCACCCTTTCAAGAACCTTTTTAAAACGCTGGGGTTGTCGGAGTGGTTGAATTTTTCCTGGATTTGAGTGAGAAATTCAGAAGACTGAAGCCCAGGCTCACTGTCTACCTTTCACGGAGGCCCAGCCGTGAGAGGACAGAAGAAGGCACGTGGCGAATCATGACAGCAGACAAAGAAAAAGACAAAGACAAAGAGAAGGACAGGGATAGAGACCGGGATAAGGAGCGAGACAAGAGAGACAAGGTGAGGGAGAGCGAGAACTCGCGTCCGCGCCGGAGCTGTACGTTGGAGGGAGGTGCCAAGAACTACGCGGAAAGCGACCACAGTGAAGATGAGGACAATGACAACAACAGCGCCACCACGGAGGAGTCCACGAAGAAAAGCAAAAAGAAACCACCCAAGAAGAAGTCGCGATATGAGAGGACGGACAACGGCGAAATAACGTCCTTTATCACAGAGGATGATGTTGTGTACAGGCCTGGAGGTAAGAAATCCTTCTCCTTTGTTTCCTTTGAAAGTAATCGTGCACCAGAGCTACCAGTTAGTTGGCTGCAGCAGATGACACGATGTGTTATCTGATAATCTACATTATACTTGTCCTAGGGGCAGGCTGCCACAAGCCATTGGAGACAAATGTGGGTGTGCATGTGAAACCTTTTGATTGTCTCTTGCAATATTGTATTTTCTTGTATTTTTTAATCTGTTTTGTAATTTAAAGGTTTCCTTATTAAATGTTACATTTCATTAGTAGCAGTTAGCATGAAACTTGCACCCCAGCATCAAAACTTGTCTCAAACTGCAGAGAGCAATGAAAACACACATTATGAATGGAGCTGGAACCTTAATTGACTAACCTGAATTTTAACATTTTATTTAAAACATAATTTCTTAACAGGGATAGCATCTTGAATACACATTCTCCTTCTCTGGAGACATTCAAAACCCACCTGAATGAGTTCCTGTGTGACCTACTCTAGGTGGTCCTGCTCTGGCAGGGGGGTTGGACTGGATGATCTTTCAAAAATCCCTTCCAACCTTTAGGATTCTGTAATTGTGTGATCACATTCCAGTGTCTAATAAATTCTAAAGCAATTTTAGCATCTATAACAGAACAGAATCTTAGTTTCTGTCTTATGGTTAGGTTACATCTAGAGAGATGTATTTGTAGCTGAGGGTACAAATTACATAAAATTTAAGAGGGATTAAGAGAGTTTAAATTAATGAGACTTGCACAGCAAGGATTAGAAAGATGAAAATTGAAGGTGTGTGCAGAATGGATAGCTGTCTTGAGCTTACATCTCTTAGGCTTTAAGTAAAAGAAATCCTTTCCGTTCATTTGATTCTTTCTCTTAAATACTCTTATCTGATATGGATGAACGTTCAAGGTCTGCATTTTCTTACTGTGAAGTCCTTGGTTAAAATCTTGTTCTGTGTTTATTTTACCCTGTGGCTGTGTGGTACTTAATCCAATAGTTCACGTTACTTTATTCTGTGCTGAGCTCAGCAGCTGTATCTGAGTAATAGCAAACTGTAAATAAATAATCAAGATCGTTAAATATTTTTCAAATGAAAGGTTACACTGTATTGTTACTATATAAATACTGTTCTTAATAATTTGCATAGGTATAATGAATACATGCATAGCTTTAAACAATGTATTAAAATTTGAGTAGAGGTTAGAAAACATTCTGCAATTAATCTTCTCTGCTTTATTGGAAATCACACAGCCCTATCCTAAAAGCTTGTTGGCCCACTTCCCCATCTGTCCTCTGTTTCTACAACCTCTCTACCATTTCCTTCTAAATTTAATCTGAGAGTTGAGTTTCTTCTTTTTTTTCCCCCTCACAGTTCTTACCTTACTTCTGTTGAAATGACTGTCATGGTAACAAATCAACTTTTATATGTGTTCATATTTACTTGCAGGCTTCCTTAGCACAAGGCAATGATACAGAATTTTTCGAGTAACACTTTTCTCTTCTTAGGTTCATTTAGATTATTTAATGCTAAATTTCTTTCCATTTCTAGCACAGATTGATTCCTTTCTATCCTACTGGCATTTGCCAACACACAGCACTGTGTGGCAGGGTTGATTTCCCATACCGTTTGTATGCACATTCAATATGCTTAACACATGGCTGCTAATTGGGTGTACTCTAAAACTGGTGGTCTTGTTTTGTAATGTGGGGTGTTTTTTTTTTGCAGCTCTACTCTTTTGATTGTCAGACTGTAAGCCAATTTGAATACTTTGATACTCTGCTGTGCAAACCAGACTTTATAGCTACATCTGTTGTTTGGGTTAGACAATTGGTCTCCCTGTATAGTATTCTGTATAGAAGAATGTACCCAAGTGCTGTCAGTCATATGGCTGTCAATGTCTTGTACTGGACTTAAGTGGCTCAGGTGCTTTTGGAAGAGCTGTCCAGGTTTTTTCGAAGTGCCATGCTACTCCAAACACTGTTGAGCATATAATGGCTTTTTGTGTGACTTGCCTGTCTTGAAGAGGTAGGTAAGTGGTGGAAAACAAATAGTATTGTCAGTAACTTTACATTTCTGGACACTTCAATGAAAGATGAAGCAGACAGTGATGATACTACTCCAGAGAACCTGGGTTTTCCTCTCTCTTCTGGGGTGCAACAACTTACTTGAAGTCTTAAAATAACTACATATCAGGTTCTTGTTTCTTGTGTGTTTTCAGCTTGTCCATGAACATGGAGATTTTGTTTGTGATCCCAGAAATTGTTTCTAGGAAATCAAATGGGATTCTATAAAATGTATTTAGCAAAAATATCTGCATCAAAATAATAACTGGCTAAGTAGTGATCTCTATTACCCCATTACCTTTTGTTCTCTGGCTCTGAACTAATGCATAGCGTTCTTGGTGGAGGAAACTCTATGGTCCTTGTCCCCTTGAACTCTGTCTTTTAAACATCTCAGGAAGGAGTATTACTGTATTAAAGTCACAGAACTTAATACTGAATATATTATTACTACTGTGATGACTGTAATGTCATCGTGATGGCCCCTTAAATGCTGGACTCCAGATACTTTGGATAGAAGTCTGATTTAGAGCCTCTGGAAAACAGATGACTTAATACGTCACCTGGAGATGAGGATAATATTGTTTGCCCTGCATAAGTAGGAACATTTAAAAGGATCTGCAGGAATTAAGTGGATTTATGAGGATCTGTTTCTACAGTGACATCAGTAGCAATATAAACAGCATATCAGTAAGAGGAATCAACATTAGGCAATACAAGGTGAAATGCTTCTGTAGGGAGAGTAGTGCAGTATAGGACTTCATTCTTTTCTAGTAATTGCTTTGGAATGGCTTACATGAGAGCATCTTTATTCCAGGAGTTTCAAGATATGTGTGAAGCTGGAAGAAGAGATGCAGAGTGTTAGAATGGAAAATGTGGTTTGGTATGTGGTATGGTACAGGGGAAGAGTCTGACTTAGCTGTATGTGAATCCTGGAACATCTGGCCCACTACACAAAAAACCAGGGATGTGTGTCTGACACTTTGAGATGTTTTAGTCAAACACTGTTTGGGACAGTTTTAAAGCATCTTGGTTTAGTTGGTCTTCTTTAAAATATAAGAAATCACTGTCACTAGGGTGAAAGTGAAATATTGCTGCTGGAAAATGTAGCTTGAGTGGAGTGCTAACTCCTCTGGATTTATAGGTTGATATCACTTGAAAGTTCTCTTAGATTTCTGTCCCTGAGCGCTGGTTAGGAGGCACCATAACCCCATCAGCTGCTATCTGGACAGGCATCAGAGAAGGGAAGAGAGACTGAATTTGCAGGTCGGGTGCACTGTTGTGAAATACTGCTGCTCAGTTGTCACCAAATGTATCAAAGTGAGATCTTCCATACTTCTCACTTGGATACGTTCTGTGATCGTCGAGTATGTGGCCGTTTTTCAAAGACAGCATTTCATAACCTATGAAATAGCTTGCAGTGTCTCAGATTTGAAGCCTGCAGGTGTTGGGTTATTGCACTGTCACAATGAGAAAATAGCAGAAGACAGCAAGTCAGTCATCTTTTATGGGGATCTGCAGGCCTGAGTTGCAAGTGTCCTGTGCTATATGGCCAGTGGAGTTCCAGTCACAGCGGAACCAGGATGATATTAGTGAAGATCTAGTCAGGCTGAGGTTTCTTCTGACCATCTTAAAATCCACTGTGTATTTGCTTAGAAAGCAAGCATTAGGACTTGTGAATTTCTAAGCTTTATTTTTTTGCTGGCATAATTATTTGTTAAATGTTTTCTTTATTATAATATGCTGGTGTGTGTTTGTAAGTGGGGAAAAAAAGGCTGAACTGTTTGTTTTAATCTACAAACCTTCATCAGCTTTAAAAAATAGATATAAAAAACCAAACAAAAGCCTCCTCTATTTACTTTGTTAATAAGTGGTACACTGGTATTGGAGTGGAATGCTGGTGAAATTGAAATGCAGGAATTTGACTCACACCCTGACAGTGATTACTTTGTATTTGACATTGATGCATGTGTTTGTCATTGTTCTTGGTGCTGCCTTCTAGTCATTCTGACAGCTTTACCAGCTGAGGGAACATGGCTGAGGGCCATGCCAGAATTAAATGTAAGAATACATATAATGTGAACATGAATTAGTTCTATAAACCTTGAGTTTCTGGCAAGTGCTGTTCAGATTGCTAAAATGTCGGGAGAGGCACGAGGGACAGTCAGTTTCTGGGAAGTTGTGAGATCTGAATTTTATCCTTGGGCAGAAGGAAAAAAAGGTGACAAAATGACTTTTTCTTATTTTTGGTTGTACATTTGGATTCGGGAAGGTCTTTGGCCACCCTGTTTTCTGAACCACATGGTGTGGATTGACCAAGTTTATCGTGGAGATGCATGTTTTTGTATGTGTGGTCTTCCCTCAAAGCTTTGTAGTTGACATGGGCGTATATTCTGTTTTTTCTGCCCTTTTGTAAGTCTGTTACCATTGTGATACTAGGTCATTGAGATAATCAGATATTCAGTGACAGACTTTCAGCTTCTGTAAATAGGAATAACCCCAGGAGCTGTCTAATGTGTTTGTAAGAGTTCCTTTGTTTTTCACACTTACACTACTGTGTTTTCAGTCTTTCAATATATGTGAATACTAATTTTTTTACAAGATATTATCTTAAAGAGTTTAATTTCAATGGAAACAAAGGCATTCTTTGCTGGTTCCTTATTCAGTAATTAAAAGAAGGGGGAAAAAAAAAAGCAAAGGCCTGTATTAGTAGATGAGTCACAAAACATGTCAGAAGAGTTAACAAAATGCATAACAGTCTATAAGAATATGTAAAAGCATCACAGAAGGATTTCCTTTGAAGTCAATTCAAGTTGATAGAGAACTATTTATTTCTCCATGCAGCTGAAGCTTGTTGTTCTGTACTATTGAATGTAACAGCAGTTGTAATTAGTTTTTATTCTCAGCATTTCAGATTTTATTGAAAGTGTGGTTTTTAGAGGTCAGGTGAGTAGGTGAGTAATACTAAGTGCAGAAAATAATCAAGGCTACATAACAGCATAAATTCACTACTTATCTGTGTATAACTGATACTGTGTCCCTGTGCTGTTACTATGAGCAGTAAGCATAAGTCAAACCACGGGGAAAAAAAAGATGATGCATTTACTTAGTTTAAATATTTACTCTTAAATGTGGCAGGCATTGCTCTGCATATAGACAGCTGTTGGTGCTTGACAGACGTAGTCTTAAGTGCAGATCAAAGTTGATCTAGCAAATGGATTCCTCTGGCTTTGTTTGACTTCTGTGTATAAATCATGCAGAACCATGCTAAAGAGGTGAGGGTACCAAGAAGTGGGGAGGCTGGTATCTGGGGTTGGGAACATTGCTTAGCCAGCTTTACTCTAACAGGTAGTTTTTTATGTTGTCTTTGTTGCTGTGTGAAATTGTGATAGTGTTTTCATAGCAGATGAATTGTGCAAGTGGAGAATTATAGATAAGACTTTCTCTGTAATGTTACCATTACTTTCTTTCTTAGAAAATAAATACACCTGAATGTAGCCATGTATTCATTTTCCTTTGATTTGTGTCTTTTACTGTGGTGATGGTGCTCCTGTCTTTTTAGTGGTGAGGAGAAATTGCAGGGATTTTTCCTTCCTGAAGCATGTATATTGTCTGTAATCACCTGACTAGCGTGTTGGCATGACCATTCTGTGATTCTGTGGTTATGCTTTGAAATGAAGGAAGAAAGGTAACATAGCAGTGTTGAAACTAAATAAATGAACATCTGTAGGAGCAGCTTTAGAGCTGCTGCACTAAGTTGTTCTGTATAAAAAGCATCTCAGAAGTAGTTACAAATTCTAACAGTATGGAAGTACTTCCAGTTTCAGAAAACACATAGTGAATTTTTTCTCAATTCAACTTTTTTCAGTGCTGCTAGATATTTGCAAGTAGGTGAATATCAAGTTAGCAGATGATAGGGAGATGATCACATAAATTTACTTGATGGTGGTGTGTGTTACTTGCATCACAGCAGGCTGAGGGAACAGGCTGCTGGAAGTACAGTGTTCTGTGGAAATAATCCTCACTCACGTTACACAGTTTTCCTCATATGAACATGTGTTTCTCTTCAGGATGGCACCAATATCTTACTGTTGATCCATTATTTTTTAATTGGGAAGATGAAGTGATGGGGCAGTTACTAGGGAAATACTTATGGCTGTGGCTGTTTTTTTTTAGTTGAGGGCTGCACAAATAAAACCCATCCATCTTTTGATTGGGTGTTGTAGTGTGTTGCACTTCAGTTACTAAAAGGGTAGCTGAGGGAGAGAAGTTAAGCAACCGTTTGGTGTTTGTGGTGAGCTGGGGAATAGAATTTTCTCTTCCAAGTCCTCTTGGTGTGCTGCTTTTGCCAGTCAGAGCAGGGAGTTATTATTACACAGGGTCCAACAGAACTCCTTAAACTCTAAGCTATGAAGAGATGCCAGTTTTCACAGAAAGCACAGCTTCATGGGCCAGCCTATTCAGTTGACTACTTCTAATGTCACCATTGGTTTGTTAACAAAACTTGAGAAACACAAGTGAATGGAAAGTGCATGAGAAGACTTTGGCTCTCCACTGACACAGAATCTGGATCCCTTAATCTTTCCAGATTTTCCTGTGCATTGACTAATTGCATGCACTGTTTGAAGACATTGTTGAGATCGTTCAATTCATTTCATGTAGGCTGTGACTACTTCCAATGGTTCATAGGGCATGTTATTAATGCTTGTTTTTTAAGGTCTAAGAAACTATCTGTAGCTGTTGTTCAAGCACATTGCACATTGTGCAATGTGTAATTTGCACATTGAGGATGATTTTTTAGTAGGGGAAAAAAAAGTTTAGGGTATCTAAAAAAGGGAGGTCATGTAGCCATGTACTACATCTGTGGTGCTGCTCATCTCTTGTTTCTTCCACAGTGCTTCAGAAAGAAATGTCTGTGAAGAGCGGTTGGACTACCTCCAGTTCAGATTTGAGAGCCAGGTGGCTGTGTAGGCATTTGTAAAAAAAATCAGTGAGAGGTATTGAGAGCAAGTGTTACACCTGCAGCAAAAGCTTGCTGTGACCTTAAAAGATCAGAGAAGACTTGTTTAAATGTTATGTTTGCAGTAAAGCTTGTTTGTTGCCAAAGAAGGAACTCTTGGACTACTTAGCTGAGTGTTTTCTTAGTGTCCTGCGTTCTTATTCCTAATCCCTTGTGCTTTTTCATGTGTCTAATTGAAAGAGAGTTCCAAGACCTTAGCATGAGTTAGTGACTGAGTATGTACCATGTCTTTGCTTTCAGTGTGGCATTTTTTTGGTAACAGTACTTTCTGTAAGAAAATGTTTGCTCTGTACCAAAATTGTTGAACAAAGTATGTTTGCATCTTGTACAGTGTTGTGGACACGCATGAGGAGCGCAGGAAAATAATTGGTGTGGGAAATGATGTAGCTGGGTGCCTGAACTGCAGAGCAGTTGCTTTTACAAAATGGGGAAGTGCAGACTACAATTAGCTGTCATTAATTTTGTTGAATAGAAATATGTTCCATTTATTGTACAATCAGGATCCAGGCTTGAATGGGTTTAAATAGATGAAATCTAAATTATACTGACAGTCCATTAAACAGCAGAAAAACCCCTTAAAGAAAATGGATTCACTATGATACCCGTTTATAATAAAATCATTTGCCAAATAAGAACTATAGTCTGAGTATTGGGACTACTCCTGTGAGTTTCAAATGAACACAGTAAATTGGTTGAACCGTTTATTGCAGAACAGGGCTCTAGCACATTGTTTTCTGACAAGGAGCCAGCAGCGTTGCTTGAAATCTGCTCAGCAGGAAGTGACACTAAAAGATCAGACTAGCAATTTGTTTGTTGTCAGCCATATGGGGGAAGAGAGGCAACCGTCTAGTTCCCTACCTGTCAGTGGTAATATTTTTCTACTTAAAACCATGCATTTGTCATTCCCAATGCATTCCTCCCCGTGTTTCTGGGTTTGTTACTAACCATCATGCCAAATGTATTGCTGTAGTTAGAGGTCTGTTTCTATTATTGACCTTGGTTTTCAAGGAATTGGTGTTTTGTCCTATATTTGGAATACAGGCTAATTCAGACTTGAACATTTAGAATTCATTGGATCTTGCAAACATTTTTCTCATCCAAGGTACCACAAGGTTGATAATGATCTGTAACTGCTAGTATCGTGCTCCTAATTGTTTTGAACTGTTCTGAATGGTGATGGTGAAGGATTATGGCATTTACCTGAGAAACTGAAATGAAGAACCCTGCTGCTTGAGATTCCCACTAGTTTTGGCTTGAGCAGAGGTATTTCTGGAGAACAAAAGAGTATTGCCTGATCATGCTTGCTCATTGGTTGGCAGAAGCTACTGGGACAACTAAGCCTTTTAATTTTAGACACCAGAATGGAGGAATGTAAATATCCTTTAATTCTGGGATGCAAACATCCTTTAATGATTTGCCTATCTCATAACTTGTTTGCAGGATATATACACACATAAAAAAGCTTCTCCTTCCCTCTTACATAGGTAACTGTAAATAAAATACACTGTCTCCCAAAGAATTTGGGTCTATCTCAAAACCCAGTACTAATTTGTTTTTCTTGTTGAATCAGAATGCTTCTGCTGAAACAAACCACTTCTGCAGGGCTTGCCTGGCACTCTTTACAGCTTCTCAGATCCATCGCACGGCTTCGGACTGTGGTGCGACTGAATCTGTCGACTTACTGAGTGTGTTGGGCTAAGTGCTACCTCAATACAAAGTTCAAGTGGTGGATGTGAAACAGGAAGGTACATGTATGCTGCAGGGATAAGTACTCCTGAATTATGGTTCTTTAGCACACTGAGTGGTTGAATATAGAGCATGTGTTTACTACTGATTACACGAGCCTGATTGGTCTGGTTGGTTGTGACAATAGAAGAGTTGATGGATGAACTATGTAAACTTGCTGTCTGATGAGCTCCTCTAAGTTGTACTCAGATTGCTAATAGTAGAGTTTCTTACACATCTACCATACTGATTTTCAAAACCTGTAATGTGGACTGTCTGAAGGACAGCAAAATCAGGGAAAGAATTCATAATCCAATAAGGTACTGGGATGTGTGTACATCTTGGAACTCTGGTTGTTTACAGCTGCAGTATGAAGTCTGAACTTAGGACTGTCAAGTGGTTGTAGACAATGGCTTTCAAGAAATTTCTTTCCTGTGGAAGCATGGAGCTGTGCATAGAGCCTAAGGCTTTGTTTCTTGGATGACGCAAGTGTTGACTCATTAGGTTAAACATAAAAGAGTTCTGGTTGTGAAATGGTTACTCCATGAACTGCAGCATTGAAGCTGATAAAAGTTCATGTGCTCAGAACAGTGAGGTGTTTCCCCTGAAGATCTTTAAGTCCATGTATTGAAGCTCTATTTTTAAAAGCAGCTTTTAGTATGGGAATATTAATGTATCCCTTCAGAACTAGGGCACATCTGGTGACTATCACAAGCCCAAAGGCATAATGGCTCAGTGCCATGTGTTGTAGACCTTGCTTCATCTCCAGTGGGACATTTGACACGAAATAGACAAGTAAGCAATGCACTCCTGGTTGGAGACAGGCAGTGAGTCCCACTGGATGTGCAGAGATGTTAAGATTTCTTTATTTGACCATTGTAGTGGCAAAAATAATGGAAAGGCAAGCCCCTATTTTAACTGTTTTCCTGTTGGAGAGTTTCCTAGTTCATCACCAGTAAACTCTGAGGTGTAGCAAATCAGTTGGTTAACTTGAATGAGGTGGCCCTTGGAAGTTAACACTTGGCTTTCTTCACAGCAAGATCAAGGCCAGAGTGTGAGTGTATAGCACACCCATTGGCAGTGTGGTTACCTGCTTCACATTTGCACTTCCTATAAATGCAGGATGATATCGGGATGATTGTACTTAATTATGTTAGAAACAGTAAAAGAAGTTAACTTATACTTTGGTAAGCATGTAAGGATGTTCAGAGCCATTTGATTCCTTCATGCTATTGGTTAGTTCACAGCAGTTTCTCAATTTTGCTGATTTTTTTTCACCAAGATGGTGTAGATAAAAGGGCATCTTTCATTTTCTATCAGTGGTATGATTCTGTCTACTAAGAGGGCCATGAGCCTTGTCTAATGAAACACATCCTTGAGTTCAGTTTTCAAGTACTCTTTGCAGATGACAGAGCAGCTAACACAGAATGTAGTTGTTGATGCAATTGTAATAGAAAAACTGGCTGAGAAAGGATGGAGACTTTTGAAGGATTTGGAGGTAGACAGAGTACAGAAAGGCTAAGAGAAATAGGTTATCACTACCTTGCAAGTGACAGGAAAAGAAAATTAGATGAGTAAAATTGAGTATTGGATAGTATTTCTTGGAAAACTGGGGACTAGGAGTTGTAGAGCAACTTGAGTGGACATGACCTTGAGCCAGTCATTGATGTATTTAAATTAGGAAGTTTATGGTCATCTCAATTTTTGCTTTTTCCGTGGTAGGGGTTGAGTGTTAAAGTTGGTAGAAATGAATATTGCAAGAGCAACCCAATGTCTGAAATGTATGTGTTGAAATAACTGTTGAGAATTTATTTCACTTGTCTGAAAGGAGAGTCTATATGGCTTCATTGTATTTTAGGCTGACAAACAGCCTCAGGCTTTGGACTTCCATTTGGTGTAAAGAGAGTACATGTCACTCATTTTATATAAACCTGCTGATCACTAAAAAAATGGGAAGGAAGTTAACTTGTCTGTGTGAGGAGCATCCTTATTTGGTGATTTTAGCTGTTGCTTTATGGCAAATGGGGCATCTTTCTCTAGTAGTCACAAAGTGGCAATAGTTGCTTGGAAACAAAGCATCTGAGTATTACTGGTGAGTATTGACTCAAGTTCTTCGAGTCTAAGCACAAGTTGTCTGCAGCTAAAAACATTCCAGAGTGTGATCAGTGTGTGAGGGGAAAACCTACAGTAGCACATTCCAGTGTGCTAAGGGGTTTTCATGGGCATAAGTTTTGCCTACAGAGGTTTGTTGCATTAGAAAAATGATATGCATTTTTAATTTGTTGCTTGGGTCCCCATTGAAGCTGTGCTTCAAAATCATGTATTTGTCTCTGGATTTCTGGTAAGTAAAAGTGATTGCTCTTCATGGTGAGTTTTGAGTTGCTAACGTGATTGTATCCATAAATGTTCTCCTTCTGGCATATTTCCAGTTTCTTGTGCTTTTGTGACATTGCTTTGCATCTGGATTAACTTGTTTTCTTATCTATATGGCCCCTATTGCTTTGGAGACATCTTAACTGGATGTCATCTTTGTTTCAAATCTTGGCAGGCAGCCAGCAGCGCCTTACTTAAAGGCAATATACTAGTGAGTCAACATGTTTGCTTTATCCATAGTAGATGCCAGATTCTCTTACATTTGTGTCAGCCATTTCAGAGGGATGCTTAGCTGTTTGTTCTGTGTGCTGTCTGATAACACTCAGAGAACGAGGCTTACAAAACTGTGATATTAAGAATAAAATCTTGGAAGTGGTGGTGTTTTCTATATCTGAAATCTTGTAGCTTTTTATACACGTTCCCCAGTGAATCCTGAAAAACTTCCTGCGAATGAATGGTGGAACATCATGTAAACGGAGGATTCGGGGGGATACTGAGCAGCTGCTTTGAGTAGAGGGATGTCTGAATGGAACGATTAGCCAAGGAAGCCTGGGATAACAAAATGGTTCAGGAATACCTTGTTATGGTTAAATAGCTAAAAGTTCTGAAAAAAACAGATAGAGCAGGCTGCCCAGAGGGGTTGTGGAGGCTCCTTCCTTGGAGGTCAAGACCCACCTGGACACATACCTATGCGACCTGATCTAGATGACCCTGCTTCTGCAGGGGGGGGGGACTAGATGATCTCTAAGGTCCCTTCCAACCCCTACCATTCTGTGATTCTGTGAATCATAATGTATCAATGCAAAGAGACAAAGAGACTGTGTTAGTAGTTTGGATACTAACCCCCAGGAGAGACTGGCTTAGCGGCTCCTGTGGAATTTTCAGGATTTTGAGTGAAGAGTTAACGACATCGGTGTGAGTTACAAGTGAGATGGATTGCTGTTGTTCTGCTGTTGATGGTTGGTTACATATATACTATTTCAAGCTTTTAAAAGATCCATGTGCACTGTTGCAGCAGCTGGTCTAGATGGAAATCATTGGTCTTGTAAAACTGAGAAATACCTTTTCTTTGGAATTCTTCCCATTGAATGTGGAATTTTAGCTATACCAATCAGCTGGCTTAATTTGAGACTAGTATGTAGAGATGATTTTATAGTCTGTTGAGGGGGGGCAAAAGAGTGTCCTGGTTTTGCAGTTGAAGTATCAATTTGATGGCAGTGGCTGTAACAAGAATACTGTAGGTGAACAGTTGTGCATCTGAAATACAGTGTACTAAGTTTCAGGTGTAATTCTTCTAGGACTAGTTGTTTTTCTTAAACCTTGGCTACCTTGCCTTGAGATGGGACAGAATAGATACCTATTTGCAAACTTGTGGAGATAATCTGAAAAGAAGAGTTTGGGAAGATAAGGAAAGGTGTAAAGAAGGAAGATGGAGAAGAAATAGTTTCACACTTGAATTTTAAATGACTGGTAGAGAAGTTAGACCTATTTCCAACTCCTTTTCTTTATCTTGCTCTTCACCACTGAGGTGGAGAGAAATAATGTCTTCTGGTGTAAGTAGAATACAACCCAATAAACTCCAAAACACAGCTCTCTGACATCTCAGCCTGTTACCTGACTATTTCTGATTACAGTTTCTTGCCTGTAAAATGAAAATATTGGTGTCTTAGTGGAATACTAATACAATATAGTGTTCCTGGGTGTGACTGCTTGACTGATTTCAAATTATTGATAAAGCATTTCTCTTTCTCATTAAGATGTTTTCTTGCAGTAAACAAAGACAGTGCATCCTTAAGAGTGCTTTTTGTGGAACATAAGAACTAGAAATGTGTCTTGAACGATTTTTAGCTATTGTAAAACATGAAACGGGATTAGTTACATTTGGAAACATGTCTTGTAAAACTCCACGACTTTGGATTTTTTTTTCTGTGGAAACATGAAAAGATTCATGGCCATTCCAGGAATGAATCTCCAGTGTTCTTTTTGTCTCCCTTTTTGAATAGGAATTACCTATCTGAACATAAAAGGAGATCATAAAGACTCTTTTCTTAATCTGTTTGGCTTTGGGAGTAACATCTTTGCCTTCTAGCAAGCTGTGTGTGAATGTTCTGACTTCTAAGGTCATTATCATTAATCAAGCACTTCTTTCCCATCCTTGCTGTAATTTTATTCTGAGGCATTGCTTTTGCTGCTGTTATTGCCACGACTGTTTTTGACACAACAGACCTTATTTTACAGCAACCTCGTGGAGTCCACTTGTCAAAAGCCAACAGACGTAATTACTTACTTTCTGTCATCTCAAATGTAATTTGAGAAAGCCCAGTCCTTCCCTGAGGTAAATCTAATTGTTTGCTGCATTTCATCTATGATTGGTTTCTTGGTTTTCTTCACAATTAGAAGAGAAAACATGTTAGTTCTAGGTTCTCCATATCAAGCTGCCCATGCAATATCTGATTATTTTCCTGTCTTATTTTGATTTGGTTCATATGTGGCGACCTGGTCTTTTTTATTAACGAAATGCAGGATGGTCTTATGTGATTTAGTTCTGTTTTTCTAGCTAAACGTCTGTTCACATCAAAGTAAATTTTTATGCAGTTATTTCCCTTATTTATCATCATAAAGCATCTAGTTTCTATTTTTAGACCACACTCATAAATAACATAAATTACATGTTATGCAAATGAAGTGGTGGCTCTGTCTAAGCTTAAGCTGGTTTTAAATTTATCTTGTTTTTATGTTCTTTATTGGAGGTACACAAGTTAATTTCCCTTATTTTAAAATCCTTGGGGTTTTTTTACAGATTGTGTCTATATTGAAAGCCGCCGGCCGAACACCCCCTATTTCATCTGCAGCATTCAAGACTTCAAACTGGTAAGGAACATTTTTCACATCTCCTTCTCCTTTTCCCTGCTCCATTCTCCAGAGAGATGGCAATATTTCTTAGTCTGGATCTCTTCCTGTAGCAGCTTGCTCCTTCTGGGTATATCTTAAGCTTCTGAAATAGTAGCTGTTCTGCTAAGTGATCTATCCTTGGTACAGGCTTAGTTAAGTGAGCTATAGAGGTCAAATTGTGGTCTACATCATTACAGATTTTGTAGTCTATTTGCTAACTTGGATTTGAGTGTTTTCAGGAAGTTGTGGCTCTAAGTTGAGTTTTTTCCTGGGAAGTTAAATTTGACTGTATCTTAACCTCTAGCTTTATGTAGCATGGCTGTGTAAATGGAGGCATGTGGGCTGGCTTGTGGTAGCCTGTGTATCTCAGCTGATCGGTGGAGCTGATGGTTGAGAGTGCAAAGCGAGTCACTAGGCCAATGTGACAAGTCTATATTGATTTGGAAAAATACAGAATAACATATAAGAATAGCTTAGCACTTTATTCTTTAAAAAAATAACCACTTGTGATTTTTTTTTTTTCCCCCCCTGTAATGTAAATTTGTATGTTCAAAGGGCTAATTCTGTTCCTTTCCAGTATGCTGTAGCTGCACAGAAAGCCACTTGCTGCTTACTCAGTGCAGAGAGGATGCTGCTACCTATTGGACACAAAAGGCTTCTGGTCTTCTTTTGGATTATTTGTGCAATGCTTTGAGTAATGTAAGCAGGGTATTTGGGAGAAATGACTGTTACTACTGGTCATCTTGCTGTTGTTGTTTTGTTGGAGTTCAGAATAAGTAATGAACTGTCCTGAGCAGTGTGTGTTCTACAGACACAGGTCACCCAGTGTCTGTTGCTGTCATGATATATCTCCCTTTTCCAAGCTTTCTTACTCAACTCTTCCATTTTACTCCTTGCAAGTTTATTTTGTGAGACCATAGAGAAGGAGAATGTGTAGACTTTCTTCAGTATCAATGCCCGTGGTAGTGTGCATGCACTCTCTCTCCACACACATCTCTCTCTTTCAAGGGAGTTGTTTGATTTGTAGTTAACAGGTTCTAGCAATGGGTTAAGCCACAGTTGCACATTAGCAGGTACTTTTATGTCTGACTGGAATTACAATGTGATAGTTGCCATTCTGAGCAATAAATTCCTGCTGAGTTGCATTAATTGCTCAGGATATTAACAACAAAAGCTGAAGCTTCTGTTGTCAGCATTAGTCTTGTATAACACCTTGAAGCTCTTCTCAAAACCATGTGGGAAGTGTATTGCAGTGTGTTTAAAATTCTTTTCTTGATCATATTTTCAACACAAATGACAGGACAGAAGAGTTGCTGGCCATTTTGCATGTTTTCTCACATGGAAATAGTATCATTGTTTTATGTTTATTTTTTGCTTGTTCTGGGTTCTTTTATCTTAGTTTTTTTTTTCTTACTGACAGCATACATAGAAGGCACTTGTAAAAATGACAAGACCAAAAAACCCTTGAAGCTGATTATACTAGCAGAAATGAATCTTCAGTGTGTTTGTCAGTCTTGGTTTTACTATTGGGGGAAAGGAAAGATGTACAGTGGAAAGGACACTTGAATTCTCTTCTAGTGCAAGATACCAATAGGAAAACAGTCTGCTTTTGCCTTCAGCTAAATGTGTCAAGTGAAGCAGAGAAGTTCAAGTCAACAGCTTTGAAATGTCGCCTACTAATTAAGTACGTTATCATGTTGGTTGTCATAATCTGGAAGTTTTTGGCAGAGGCTGAGTCTTACCCTGTACTTCCTGTTGTTTGAGGTGCATTTCAGACATAGGAGTTGATGGTGGTGATTTTTAATGAGAAACCCAAAGAATGTAAGCTTGCATTTAAAAATAAAGGCAAGAAAAAAGAGGGAGTTAACCATGACAAAGCAAATGGTGTCTGATATACACATGCACTAGCCTGCGGGGTAGAAGGTACTGAGGGTCATTATGGGGATGAGGCTGGACCACCACTCAATTTCATTCTTGTAGTCAACTGAGGTTTAATTTTTTCCAGTGAGACCTGGAATTATAATTAAACATGACTGTATTGTGAAACTAGAAACTGGTTCTATCAAGTCTGTCATGTTTTTTTTCTAGTTTAGTGCTCTAAGTTTCCTTCATTTGACAGATGGCAGGAGGCAAAGAAGGCAGGAGCAAATACTGAAGTATCAAGTGATGTACTCCCTGGAAATTGACTTAATTTCTCTCCTGTTAAGCTGTATTAAACAACATCTTTGTGGTTAGAACTGTTTTGCCTGCTTCACTTTCAGAAATACCAGTGTGGAAAATGGGATGACTTGATTAAGTCATACTGCTCTAGAAACAGATGTTATAGATCTGCTCTGAAGTAATAATTAGTGTCTAGATCTTGTGACTTGGAGAAAACAGTAATTGTTTTCCTATGCATGCTCTTTGCAGTTGCAACAATTATATGGCAGGTAAAATGATGTACTTGGTTGCATTAGCTTATGCTTCCATCACAAATTTCTCTTGATTCAGTTCTAGTAAAAATTACACTGGAGAAAAATGTCTCTTGCTTTCTTGAAGAGCAATCTTAAGATCCTCATGATGAAGCTTTACTTAATACTAATTTCTTTGTACTCTGTCTCTGTTGCCATCCTGAGTTTTGTTGTTGTGTGTTGCTTTGTGTGAAGCAGACCTGTGATACTGTGGAGATTGGTCATTGCCTTTGTGAGCTATATCAGTTGTTGAAGGAAGGATAAGCTCAGGTTGAATGGAAAAGCATCAGATTTGGTTCCCAAGCATTAAGGGCAAGTGTAGGAGCATATCTAGCTTTCTAGGTCTGTCTCCTGAGTCAAAAAGATAAAGTGGTGCATTAAGGCTGGCCGTGTGGGAGGACATTAAGTGATTTGCTCAATCCAGCTTAATTATGTTAGAAACTGTCATGGGTAACATTTATCCTCCTTCGACTTTACCATTTCTATAGTACCAGATTCCTTCAAGCTTCTTGAGATTTGTGCAGATAACTTTGTGGAGTTGAGAAGTAAGCTATGATTAACTAGGATGTGTTGTTTCTTAGGGAAGCTGTCAACAAGAAGTAGCACTTGAAGTAGTTGTTGTGTCTTTTCTGGTCTACTATTGCTTCACTCCTTCTGTAATGTGAGTTTCACTGAGATTAATATCATCTTTCAAAATCACTTCCAATAGCATTTGGAAGTATCATATGTTCCTGAGGAGAGAGCTAAGTAACACCAGCACCCAAGGTACTATGAGAATACTGCTCTGCTGTGCCAACTTGTTGCAATGCTTTCAAGGAATGCACTAACTACTCTTGCAGCAGAGAAACTGTTTTGAAAAAGCATTGATTTGAAACCTGTGAGAGCCTCATAGGCCAGGGAATGAAAGAGATGACAGCAGGGACTTGAGCTGTTCCCTAACTGCTTGTCCTTTTCTACTCTGTAGTGCTAATCATGAGTTTGGACCATCTGTAGCCCCTACATAGTATAATGAGCTCCAGACTTTGAGAAGGCAAATACACCCTTGATTCATGGCTGTACTTGATAGTTGCCTAATTCTCAGTGATATTTCGAGAACTGTGTTGCGCCCACACACCCCACCATATCTGACGTGTAGTTATGGTAGTTGTTTTTGTTTTGTGGTTAGCTTTGGGGTTTTTTTAACATTTCAGGCTGCAAAGATGTCAAGTGAGCTTTGGAGATGATAAGCTGTTAGTCTTCAATGTGAATGCTTATCAACTTTCCTTTATCCCATAACTGTCTGTATACAAGTTGTAACTTCCATTTGTTGGAGAGCTAAGAAGTTCAGCTTTTTTCTCACTCTGATCTGTGTAGAACATCTTCAGTGAGGAATAATACTTCTTCCTTAAAAGTTACTTATGGCTGTTAAAGCTGATAAGTTGCTTGTTTTTACACTTGAGTTGATACAGATAGGACGGGGGTGTTTTGATAGGGGGTGGTATGGTAAATATGATTGGAAGATACTTTAGTATCTTGTGGTCCCTTGTTTCATTACAGTATTGTGTTCTGGATTCAGAGTTACTGCCTAGCTGAGACTCATTTTAATGTTGAATTCTTAAGAAACTAGTCCAATTAACTTTCCTGTTCATTCAGAATAGTGTGATTTGAAAGGCACCACAGGGGTGGAAAAAAACTATTGCATGTCTTCAGGGAAGCTTTTGTTTGTGTCTGGGTGTTCAAGTGGAAGATGCCACAAAGTACAAATACACTTGTTTTTACTTCATCTTGCCACAAAATGACAATGGATATGAAAAACATCTTCTAAATAGATACCATTCCTTTCTGGGGTAGTATTATTTTTAGTATCCAGGGAAATTGAGTGCTTGTTTAGGACCAAAGCACAGGGTTGGGAATCAAGAGTGAGGCAACAGTGGCTTTTTAAAGGCTCAGTGTCTTCGATCTCTTCTGTTATTTTCATGTGTCTGAACTTTGCCTTAAAAAGCAGAGGGATGGTATGCAGAAATTGGAAGTGAATGAAAACTCACTTTACATTTCAGCTGCTGGCTGCATGCTGAGATCTGAGTGCTGGGTTGGAAAACCAGCTGCTAGTTATAGGAGCCTTTTAGGTTCAAAAGCTGGTAAGATATCAGGGTGGATGAGGGAAGGGGAAGCGGGGAAAACAAGCAGATAGGTCATTTTTAAACTTTTGCCATCTAATCTCCTTTGTCTTGGCATAATGAAGAATTTTGCTGCCATTTCTGTCTTCAGAAGCCACTAGCTTGGGTTTGCTAAATTGACAGTAAATTTTAGTTATGGCATTAATTTTGTCTAACTTTCTCTTTGTGTTCTTTCTGTGTGACAAACTCTGGAACTGATTTGATGAGAGGCACCGTGATCTTTTTTACTGGCAATTGGTGGTCCTTTGACTAACCATCTCAGCTGTGTTTTTAAGGTGTTCTGTAGCAAATCCATAAATCTTCAGGCACTCAGTGGAATTTATCACAAAGATAATTTTGTTGTTGGTTATTTAATGTCAAAAAAAAAAGATGCTAAACCCACTGTAGCCTGACCTGGACCAGATATAGTCGGCAAAGCTTTCTCTGCATAGAGATCTATTCTAGAGAGATGCACAGATCTAATGCATCCATTTAGTATGGATATTGTCCACTGATGACAACAGAACTCTGAACTGCTAAGAAGGTGTGTATTTTCATTTATAAGCCTGAGTTAAACACAGTTTTTTACTGACAAGCTTAATTTCAGCAGCAGTAGATATAAACCTGGTTAGTTAACCTGTTTATGTTGAAAGGAAACAGAAGGAGATGGTGGAAAATAATTGAAAGACAAGAATGAAAAGTGTTTCCTGTGAACCTTTTCTTGCTTAGAAAAGGATGTCTTTTCCCAGCTGCCTACAGAGCCAAGTTGCTTCAATAACAATTACGTTGCATTAGAGCAGACATGTTCTCCAAAGCAAAGAAGATGTGTGAGGCTTTAAGTGAACACTGTTTTTCTTTGTATCAGGGCGTTGTGCTGTACTGCAGTGTGTAGTGTGGGTTTGTTGCACCTGTGTTCCTTCCCAATAGAGAGACAAGATGCCCTTTTGTCAGAGCTGGGTCAGGAAGGGTAGCCATTCTTATGCAGTGCTTCTGGTCCTCTTTCAAAGCAGCCCTCTGTTGTGAAGTGACCCAGGGAAGATGTAAAAACACAGAATAATGTGTTAGTAGCTGTCATGCTATTTCTTTGGTTACTTGCAATGGTTTTGCTGGGAGGGGAAAAGGAGAATTTTGCAAAACATGTAGGAGCAAGTTCGTTGGAAATCTGCTGGTTTATTTTTGCCTTAGATACTGAAATGTTTACTATGCTGACTGTTACACGAACAGCTTTTATCCTCTCCTTAGAGAAAATGGTGTGGTGGGTCATGAAAAGGGTGTAATATGCTGTAAATGCTTTCCTTGTTTGCTTCACCAGTTGTGTATTATTGAACTTAATACATTGCAAAACTGAAATTGCCTTAGCCCATCAGGAGTTTGAGATAGTTGTCTGCACTTATAAAAAGAAAACCAAGTACCTAATTGGTTTTTTCCTACTGATTGTGTTATTTTGTGTTTGACCTGAAACTTTTTTTTTAATAACCTCTGTATTGCCAATTCATTTTGCCTGGGATTAATACTATCCTCTTTCAGGATTCTAGACCAGATTATCCTTAAGGACTTTGCTCCACCACAGTTTGTTCCTAATCAATGCTTAAATATCTTTCCGGTTTATTGCTTTACATGGTTTTGTTGGTTATCAGTTCCTTGTCCTTCACTGGTGGTACTAAATGTACCTCTCGGTTACTTTGATGTGCGTGTTCTTCCTTCCAAGCAGGAGCACATCAGAGGGGCTGAACAAGAGGTTGACGTTTAGTGGCCTTCTATAAATCTGCATTATGTAAAGTTATGATTAGCTTTAGAGCAACTCTTCTAACCTTGTTTTGTTCCTTGGGAGGTGCTTCTTTACCCATTTACTTTAAGCTCTTGCATGACTTAAAAACCATTTTTTAATAAGAAACAGAAAAATATCATTGGAGAGCTGGAATATGTGTAGGAGGCTTGTAAAAGGGCATAGTAATGTGGCTTGAATAGTTCACTGACATAACTGTTGAGCAAATCAGAAGGGAGAAAAGGATGTTTGGTGAAGTAATAAAACCGGAATCCATTACCATTTAATTCAACGTTTGTTTACCGTTGACTTTTTGGTTTAGAACAATACTGCAGCTTGGGGTTTCAATTACATGGGCAAGTAAATGAAATGCAAGCAGTTAATGCAAAGGTGCCTGGTTTTAAAACATCTTTCCCACATAAATTTTTCTGACTGGTTTTTCTCTCTGTGCTAATACATTAAGCTTGTTTATATCAAGAGTTATGTCTTGTACATCAGTCTGCTGCTTTTGACTTAATTCTACAATAGTGCCACCATTTCTAACAAAGCAGTTGTTTCAACAGCAGCATACTGCTGTCAAATAGGAATTTCTAGTCACTACAGAGTTCTGGAAGTATCCTTTTTATTCACTTGAATTTAGCATGAGTGAGAACTCTTTAAGATCTATGGACTTCATTAAGTATTTCTTAAATGTTCCTCTAGTACTACAAATTGATCAAAGCATACACAGCAGAATAATGATGATCGAGTCATATTTTAGTGGGAAGTGAAGAGGGGTGAATAATCTGTACTAAAGTTTTGAACTTTAATAGTTCTGAAATAAATAGCTGGGGATGTGATGTTGGTTCATTTCCCCTAAATACTATTTTTCCAGTATTGATAGTATCTTCATTCATTTCTTGTAGTCCTTCAGAAGTAAGCCAGGCTTCAGTTACTTACCCTGTTATTGCACTCTCTGAATTGAAGTCTAAGCTCTGCTAAGAATAAATGAAACCTGGCCAAAATCACTTTGTTCTCTTATTTCTGAGCTTCCGGCAGAATTAGTATCTGGTATTTCTTGAGGAAATAGCTAAGAATCTGCTCAGTCAATCATGCTTCTCTCTTGTGCACCTTTACTTCTTGCTGCTTCATTCCACCCAGCTTCCTATTCCCCCCCCCAAAAGAAAACAGTTACTTTCCTTTTCTATAATTGAAGGCAACTGTTATAAAAAGAACTTCTTTTGAGATCAGACCATTTGAAGAAACATATTTGAATTCTCATCAGAGTGAAGATTTAGCTTCATAGCTATATTTTATATTAAATAGTGTTTCATGGTTTTCTATTGTAGTTTAAAATTGACAATTTCCTTGCATTATAATCAGTGTTATAAACAGCCAAGTTTCTCTTTATCTCTTTGTTAATTGTTAACATGTACTAAACTTCAGTCCATTCTCTTTATCTTAATTAAAATGTTGATTCTGATTAGTTCCAGATGATGAAAATACAAGATTAAAACTTAGATGACCAACTTGTATAAGAAAATCCAATTAATATACAAAAATTCAGTTAATAGACATTCACAGTGGTCATTGGAAAGGCCATTGCAATGGCTTTTGATGCTCTTGGGCATTAGACCTCACTGAACTGGAAGGACGCTTCTTGAAGTCCTGCAGGCTGGGAAACAAGGAGACAGTGTATAGTACTAGCTAATAGCATGTAACTGGTGTGAAATACCTGGGTAGACTGTAGGACTGATACAGAAAGATAGGTAGGTAAGGCTAACTGGCTTGGATAACTTGCCACTGGTGTTCAGTGGCATGATGAGAGGTTTGAGAAGCTCTCAAGGATGTCATTTATTTGGTATGGAAGCCTGTGGTGTTATAAAGCCAAAGGTCTCCCTGTTGCCTGTGCTTTCCTAAGTGGCTTTGTGCTGAACACATAGTGTTGTGGACAGGCTGCACTAGGTAACCATTTTATAACAGATACATCTGCACACACCCCCAATTACATAAACTAAAATAACTTTAGGAAGAAATGCATCGTGACTATTGGTATAAATCCAATAGGATTTAAGCAAACATTTCTATCCAAATAAAACTCTTCTCCCCACCTTAAATAAGCAGTTGTTGGGTGAAGTGTATGATGAAACAGTAGCAATTGCATTTCAAGTATGAGCATGTTAATTGAGTAATGCATCTAAAACAGTGAGTATCCAGCTTGGATTACTTGCCTCAATTTTAGCATCAAAACTAATAAAGAGCCATGGCTGTGGGAAATATGTTTATCTGTGCATAGAGATCAGTAGTAAAATAAGATTATTGAATGTTAGTGTTTTGGGAGAAGGGTTCTGCATCATGCTTCACTTCTTAGTTGTAACTTCTATCCCAAGTAAAAGCACACAGACTTGAAAATGCAGCTATTCACAGAACATTCCACCTTGGAGTGTATTGAATGTAAAGTTCTGGTTAACTTCCTGAAACCAAGGAAATTCCAGCTTAACTTCTAAGTCAAAAGGGAAAAAAGACATATCAAAAATGGAAGAGAAAGGGAATTATCGTTTAAGAGGCTTACATGCTCTTTCTCTGTGATAACAAGTAGAGGTGAAGTGAGAAGCTAACAACAATGAAACCTAAGGGTGACAACTGAGAGCCAAAAGAAACAAAGCTGCTGGTAATAACAGGATAGCTCTGACCATGACACAAGCTAATTTGTACAATATAACACATCTTGCAGATCTGCCCTCTAATCCTGTTGCTTAAATCCCGTGTGGTGTGAATTTCCAGTGTTGGATCAATAGGTCCAAATTTCTTTAAGGTTTTCTTTTTTTTTCCTCCCCAGTGACAGAACTCAACCAGCAAATGGTTTTGAGCAGCATGCTTCTGATTTGTCGTATTTTGACTTAATTTGATACCCAATTTAAAATGTTAATGGGTTACACTTTGAATGTGAGCATCAGAGAGAAACTCCAAAACAGAAAAACGTGAATTTGCCATACAAAAGAAAACGTTATTAATTGTGATGCAGTTGCCCTTTGTGCCTGTATGTTTATTTGATTGAAGCATCTTGACTGTGGTGCTTTCTCCTTGAAGCCTGATCTGAATGGAGTGTACAGCTGGATTGCCCCAGGGCCTTGTAACAATTTATAGTCTGGATGGAAAGGCAGAAGTGCATAAAAAGACAGTTGTGAAATGCCGCTAGTGCCCTGTAATAGAAAATCTGTGTATGGTGACCTTGTCTGTGTGGGCCTGTGGGATCATTTTACTGTGATCAAAGGATTATAAAATGGAAAGTATTGCATCTCACCTGGAACAAAGAGGAAAAAGTAAAAGAAATGTGGGTTTTTTCCTGAATTATGCATAATACCCTCCCTCTCGTTTGCATTCTTCCTGCATGTGGTCTTGCATTTCAGCAAACATGTTAAAATTACATCTGTTATTCTCTGCACTTTTACAGGAGCTAGTGTTTTTGAATGCAAATGTCTGGGTGAGGTTTCTGTAGCCACAAGCATTTATGTATTTAAAAGCCTCAGTCTGTTTGTAGATGAATTGATGTTCTGTTCCTGAACTGCAACTGAATTAATTTGTGGCTAATTTTTCCTGGCCAGTTGTGAGGCAGCATGACCTTTCCTTATTGGTGTGGAAAAAATGCTGGTTAATATAGATTCTTGCTTCTCCAGATTAATCTCCCCTTCTACAGCCAAGAAAAGGCTGGAAGAATTTCTTTCTACTGAAAATCATTGCTAGAACTATTCCATGGTTCCTTGATCTGCTTCAGCAGGGCTAAGTTTGCTATTAAGGTATGGAGCAGACTTGCTAGTGAGAGATAGATGAATGAGACATTTGAAGGAGTGCTGAATTATTTAAAATAAAAGATTTAGTCTGCAAATGAGATTGGCTTTTATGTCTAATGTGAAGCAGATTGAAATGCTGCTGTGATTACAGTGGGGCATGTGTGGGGCGGGAGATTAGTATGAAAATGGAGGTAGAGGGGGCTTTGAACGAAGTAGCGAGGAGTGATGAAGAATCAGAGGTGACAGTTTAAGGATTGCATGGCAGGAGCTGCACAGTGATTAAATTCACTGATGCTGTCATTGAGCCGTAAGGCTGAAGATAACATTCTGTCCCTGTGCTGAAACAAGAATCAATACAAACTCCTTGACAGGGGCTAAATTATTAAATAGAGCCTTTCTTACAATGTTTCATTATCTGGGATTTACCTCAGCTGGTGATTTGTCAGCAGCATAGGGAGATTTGCTGGGCATTTTGTATTCAAATCATTCCAGATGCATATGAATCCATTTTGATAATTCCCTTTTTTACAGTGCTTCTCCATAGATGTGTTTGGTTTTTGCCCACATGACACTCTGAATTTTCACACAGATATTAAGCTGTGGTACTGTTCTTCAAGCTGAGTTGATTTCCTTGCTTTTGGTGTGTTAAATGAGCGAGGTATTGGCAAATGTCTTTCAGAAGGGAGTTTGGAATTGAAGAGGAATGAGACTGCTCTCTGGATTTATGGGTATTGAAGTTTCAGTGAACTTGGTTGAAAAATATAGCAACATTATTTTTATTTTTGTTGTATGCCTTCTGAAAGCAGGAGCAGAAACCATCAGTTCTGAAATAGCTAAACCAGCATGTCTTGCGTTCCTAGAGTGCACAGGGCTGTGTGAAGATGCTGTTTTCGAGCCTGCTTGATGGCTGGTAGAGACCTGTCATTTCACCAGTGGCATTAATTTGCCAGCTAAAGCATTTTGGTGTTTCTGTGGGTGTTTTTTTTTCTGTTTTTCTCAGTAGCTCTTGTAGTGTAATGCACCGATGCAACCAAGTTAATTTGAACAAAGCCACAAAGTTATGTCACGGTTGCATCATTGACTTCTGGAAAGAGAGAGAATATTCATATTTAGGGGTTTAAAACAGATGGTAGCCTTGTTAGGAATAAAGATTAAACTGCTGAAAGTGAAGACTTATAGGAAGGTATTTTAAGGCTCAGCTCCATCTCTTGAAATGCCTCCTCATGGCCTAGACCTTTACAACTGAAGTACAGACCCTACAGCTTACAGGCTACATCTGAAAACAACACCCCAAAACCAGACCAAACCACAAAAAAAAGGAGACTCACAGAATAATACAGAGTAGGGCTTTTCGTTGGATTTTTTTGTTGTTGTTTTTTAAGGTGATTGCTCTGTTTGTTTTTGCACCACTTGGCATTCAGAAGGCCAGCAATTGGAATTTTCATTGCTGGCTTCTTGCCACATGAAAAAATGAAAGCCTGTCTGGAGGCTGTTGAGAATTCACCCCAACAAAAGGCTCTGTGAGCTCTTTCGTGGTTCCAGTGAGCAGCTGCTGAAGCCTTCCCTGTGACAGCAGAGCTGTTTGAACATCCTGCACTGCTGCTGGTGCTGAGATGCTTGTCTGTGTGTGTGCACTATGTTATATGTATGCTCCAAAAGAGAGAACATGGCGTACAGTGCCTTAATGTGAGCTGATGATGCTTGTCAGCTTGTTTTAAATCAGAAAATTGCTCCCATTCATTGGAAAGCTGTTTTACTGTGAGAGCCAGCTTCTGTATAAAACAGGAAAGGGAATTCTAAGAATTGCAGGGGGATAAAAATAGGACTGAATATGAAATCCCATGCTCAGTTTTGCAAAATTGCTATTGTGTTATTTTTTTCTTGTTTTATAAAAAGGGAAGCAGGAACCACAATAGATATAAATCCCATTAACAACACACCCAGCCCTCTATTTGACTGTGAGCCAAGGACAAAAGCAGATACTGAGCAAACAGGGAAAAACAAGATGATACTCCTCATGGCTGGGAAGTGCTTTTGGGATGGTTTTTCCTATACTGTGTTGTCAAGAGGGACATGTGTAGCTAATAATTTGTAGATGAGAACAGAGTTAATAACGATGGCTTGGTTGTAGATACAGGAACCACAGAATTTATTGAGATCACTCTGTGTATTTGACTTGGCCATGTTTTTATTTCCACTAGCCCCTTTGTCATGTCTTTAGCACCTGTGCCTTTTTCTTTTCTCCCCACTTTTCTACTGTCTTGTTTCTTCCAATTTACCCAAAGTAAACCTAGCTGTTTCCTACACCTGGTGCTGAGATAATTGATTGCTAAATAAATCAGTGCATGTCAACTTGAAAATATGAATAAAAAAATTGTTATTTCTAGCTTTTAGAGGGGGAAAGAGAAATATTAAATGGTACATTAGCTGCTTTACATGTAGCAAGAGAAAATGGAGTTAGAATAAATTTAGCCATGTCCTCTAGTGTTGAGTACTGAGGGCATCTGTCATGTTTAATAATGCTTCTGACCTTTAGGATTATTGAAGTTGAAATTTTCTCTCTGGTCATTTGGGGGTACTTGAGCACTGTCAGATTTCTTGTGTCTGTACTAAGTCTCCAAAGATACATTGTTATGCTTTGTGAGCTGGGGAAGGTAATACATTAAAGAAATTTGTTTTCCCCGCTTTCAAAATGGTTTTCCTTAGAGAATGGGAAATGTCAGTGTGGTCACTAAATTTTAGTGTATGTCCCATCCCTCACCATTTGCTTGCTTGCCTTTTGCTGGGGACGTTCAACCTCACTGATGTGCTTTATGTTGTTCTTCAAGGTAGCGGTAATGCTCCTGCGAAACTAAAATAGTGTAGCATGTGGAGGTGTAGGGTGTGGTAAACATCCCACTACCTACAATGATACATGTGCTAGCCATGACTTCAGTGGGGAGTTGTGATTTGGCCTTGTGTTATTGTTATCATAGCTGTGGGAAGAGTCAATAGCAGCTTAGATGTACAAACGTCTTGCTAGAGCTTATCAGGATGCTTCAAAACAACATGGGCACAGAAGAATAATACATAGAGGTAAAATAGACACTTTTGGTTCTTCCAGCTACAGCAAAGAAAGTACTATTGAGTTGCAGTGTCAGTTCAGTCACAGAAAACATCTCTGTGACTGCTGAACTAAAATTGTCTAGAATAACAGTGCATGGTTGAAGGTGGGAGGTGGCAAATGTCTGCTGTCTGTTCTAAATAATCAGAAATCTTTGTTGTTCTTTCCCCTGTGTTGAGTTGGTTGATCTCTTTGTGTTTTCCCCAGTTTCCTTAAGATGTCATTAAGATTCATTCCTTAAGATTAAGATTTGGATGTTTAGTGTTATTGGCACACGTGCATGTCCATCTTCAGTTATGGGTGACTTCCCTTCCAAGTATTTGTTGACTTTTTATTGTGCTGGTGCTTAAGCAGGGAGCAGATGTTGGCCATTGTTGTTCTTTACTACAAAGCACTTGATTGTGTGATTGATAGACATTGGTGTATATTCTGAAATGTCAGTTTTCCTGATTGTTTCCATGTGCTACTTGTAGTCTTGCTGTGTAATTGTTGTGTAGAGCAAGTACAATCTTGAAGGCAAGTGATTACTGTCTGTCTTGAGTAAATTTGAGGTTAGCACAGCACACTGTGTTAAAAGGTGTTGATTTTGCACAGATGAAAATATACTGGGACAGATGTCTGTACTAGAAGGCTGCTGGTGTGAGGTACAAAAACGCTGCTGTGTGAAAGGGAAAACAGTGTAAATGCTCTTTGAATACCTGGGATATGTTCTGTGTTTGAGTGGCAGGAAAGGGAATACATCTTCCCTCTTTATACAGAAGAGAGACAGACTGAGTCACTTAAGAAAATGCTTCAAGTCAGCTCCACCTTGTGACTATCTAATAGAGTTTCAGATCTTCTGCAAGTAATGTTTTCTTGTGTAGAGGAGGCAGGCGTGAGGTCTGTGTGCTACCCTGGGCCTGTTCAGAGAGCAAAAATGGGCCTGAGGGGCTGGCTAGCTGTCTGTCTGTGTGAGCTTGAGACTCACAGGTTTTGTTTAAATGAGATAATGGGTTCCCTTCCCTACTTGGGCCTTGGAGCAAGTAAGAAGTAGGGATGTGATGGATGTGCATTTTTGACTCTAGTCACTGAACGCTATTCCATAGAGAGTTTCGACTTGTGATTTTGATTAAAGTGATTGATTTTAAATCAGCTTGAGTTCGTTTTGGGCCATTAGAGGGTATTTAAAAGGAAAATAACTCTTTAATTAAATTAGTAGTGTGTAAGTATCCTGCTCTGCTTTCTAAGCAGAACTTTAGTGGTTTTTGGTTTTAATCTTATTTCTCTCAGTGTCTTGTTTCTGGGCACATTTTAAAGTTAAAGCAATGTAAAATAAATAAAACTAACTGCTGGAGAATTCCAGTTGAGGTAATGTATGGAAAAGGTTCTTCTTGGGACTTAAGGCTACTTGAAAGCTTTACCAATTAGTTTACAAGAAACTGTGCAATATCAACAACAATAAACATGATGTCTGGATGTTTTGTATAGAAAAAGAAAAGAGACTGGTTAAGATGAGGTTTACACATAACCTTGCAGAAAGGAAAAGAGATGGAAAATTAATACTAGGAATATTAACTTCAGAGAAAAGAGTTGCAGCTATTTACACCCTGCTGGCTACAAACATGCCTAGAATATTTGATTTATAGAAAGAATCAAGTAAATAAGATAAAAGAATATCCGTGGTTCACTACCGTGTGTTAGAAAGACATAATTTATGCTTTGTATCTGCTGTAGTTAGGATTAGTGACCTAAGGCTGTTGAACTTCCTCTTTATGGATTGTGAAAACGCTGTGACAGTTTTCAAGGGAATTGCTCCCTTTGAGTTTAAAGAGATGAAAATGGACCTGCTAACAAGGACCAGCTTCAGTATGTGCTTTCATATTCTCCCCGTTTAAAAAAAGAAAAGGCAAAAAAAGGCAATTGAGTACTTTGATATGTCTGAACCTTAAAGACCTAGTGAGGCAGAAGGTGTGTAATATATAAAATCGCACAATGCATGCAATATATGCCAAGAAATACGCAGATAGTTATTCTCTTGGATGCTTTTCAGAATGTCTGTTGCTAAAAAGACTGAGAAATGTGTTTTCAAAGAAGGAACCTGTTATTTGATGTTAGTATTCTGGTTCCCATGTTTTGTAGCATTTCACATATTTGTATTATAAAAATGTTCATAAACCTGGGGATTCTTACTCCCTGTGCTGTGCTTCTCATCAAAGATGATTATGATTACCAGTATAGGCTGTGATTGAGTGCTTCCCTGCATTAGCCGAGGCAAGTTTTGTAAGGAAATACCTGAAAATTGTGTATGGATTTAAGATGCTGTTTCTATGTGCTTTTCTGAGCCCTCCAAACATTCTTTCAGCATAAGCCGTTTTGAGTTGTGAAGTACTTTGGGCTTTTAAGCTAAAAACTTCACACTCTGAAGTGCAAAATTCCATTAACTGTGGTAAAATATCATCATAAATCTTTCGTCTGGAAATTGCAGCTGTCGTGGTGCTCGTTGCAGTCTTCCAGTGTGACCTGCTACTTGGTGTAAATCTATATACTGCATAATCTTCACTTCTGATTAGGAAGGGCATGTCCTTTGAATGTACTTTGTTCCTCACGCCTTGACTGTTCTTGATGCCAAACAGAGCTAATACAGTAGCTGCAGTTGGTGTTTCAGCATCAAAAGGCAAATATTAAGGGGGAGAGGTGATTAAACCAAGGGTGCTGTTTGACAGTAAAGACATTGGACCAGGGAAATAAGCAGCTGGGGAAGAGTATCTGGAGCATGCCTGCATTTGAACTATGCTGACTGCTTAGTAAATATTTAAATTTGGACCAATATTGCATCATATTAAGAGATTTCTTTATGACTGTTTATTGGAAAGCACTTGTAGGACAAAGTGCCGTGGTTTATGTTAGGTCAACTGTTGGAAAACAGATTTATTGGTGTAGCTTGTGTCAGTGCATGAATATTTTATTTCACTTTTCTAAGGTAATAAATACTCAGGTAGCTCCATACATTTTCGAGTCAGACTCTCAAGAGCTAGAACTATTTTTCCTTTATTTTTATTTCCCTTCTCTAGTTCTGGTGATCCAGGAGATCCCTTCCAACCCTGGCAGTTTCATTGCGACTTCCCAAGTGTTAGAGCACATGGTCTGTGTCCTTTGTCAGTGTGGGAGGTCAAACACATGCGATAGCAACAAGCAGAAGCCAGAGACTGTACAGCCAGAACTGCAGACAGTTGTACTCAGGTCTCAAATAGGTGCTTCAATATTGATTTAAGCAGGTTTCTCCCTCGAACATGTGCATCAAAGATGGGGAGAGTGCCTGGTTTTATTATGTGTAACACTTACTGTTAAGGTCCCAAGTGAGACGCCTGGTAAGCAGTGTGAAGAACTGAGTTCACAGTGGTTTTTATCAGCCTGACATTAAAAATTGGTTTTGAGACTGTATTTGATATAAGGAGACATCTAAATAGTGATTTACCTCTAATTTGGTTAAGGTTTTATGTTCATTTCCATAATAAGCTTTAGTAGTATATGGGTGTTTAGGTTTGCTTTGTGTGTTTTCTTCTTTAAGGTAGTCTGCCAATTTCTGCAGTTACTGGTAATTATTGCACACAGAATTCCTAATCAGGTGTCCAGTGATATTCTTCATGTAAATCCTTCTGCCCAGAACACTGGGAAAGGTATAAATTTCCAGTAACAACTTATGTCTTAGTCGAAAGCATTTGAATCTGGCAAAGATGGATTCCATCCAGAGCCTCTAGTAATCAAGTAATTGAATTTGAATTCAACAGGAGGACTGAATGGTTCATGGAACTGCTAACTGGTCTCCAAGCATTCTATGTAAGGATCTGACTGAATTAACACCTTGACTGTTTTAAATTGAAGCTATTAGCAGGTTCATTTCTTGAAGTTGTAGTATTGCCCAAGACAAATCATTAGCCTTAGAATTGTTTATTGGCTTGGCTGTCTGGATCCACTTCAGTCTTAATTCAAATGAGAGTGCAGATGGTGTCCCTGATATGTGGAGTTAGTGTTTAAAAAGTGTTGAACTTTGTTTCAGACTCCTTTTTTTGTGGTTCATCACAGTAATCTGTATGCAGAACTTTTGGCACCTGAGAAGGTGGGGTTTTTTTCTTTGTACCTCTCTCCCAAGTTCTCCTTTTGACTCTTTTTCTTTCATAGCTGGCAAATGCATCCATTTTAGTCTCCAATGTTGTTCTTTCAGATTTTGGCATTTTCAGTATCTAACTATTTGCAGATGAATGAAGGTCATCTTTACAATGGCAGTCTTCAGATTAGATTGCAGCCTGGGGACCTGGTTTTGGGTGTATTTACTTAGTACTGATTTACATAGAAATACAAAGAAAAATTACCATGTCTAGTGTTGCTAATTCTAGCTGTCAATATTGTGGCAGACAGCAACAATCTGTATTAGAAATTCCCTGCATAGTAAGACCCAGTTTTATCTTCCTTGATTTGCCTATTTTTTAAGACCTCTGTTTTATTTTGTTGACGAGCTGCTCCACTTTGCTTAACATTAATTACTGTCAGCATTATTTTTATTAAGGCTATGTCAAGACTCTTGGTCAGCCAGAGTCTGAACACCCTAAAATATGAAGCACATGTGTAGAAAATGGGGTTTGTTTTTTTCTGGTTTAAAGTGTTAGTTTTTTCTACACCACAGAATGTGTTAGGTGCAGTTTCGTAGAGTGTGTCAGGAACCGACCATTTCATAAGCAAATCCTCACATCCTCTGAGAAGTGGCAGAGGAAATATTTACTTTCCAGGCATTTATTTTCCAAATGCACTTCTGTTTCCTCATAGGAATAGTGTTTGCTTATATGGTGAAATAGCCAAGTCACAGGATCTGGTTGATCAGTCCTTTTTTCCTTGTTACAATTTCAAAACCCAGGTTGCTAGCAAAGCAGGCCAGTTGGCAGAGGTGCTTTAATTTTTCCTGTCATAAAATTCCCCTGGCTATTAGGCCATATGACTGTTCAAACTCGGTGCTGGGTTTGCAGAGCAAACTGTCTCCTGATTGTTTTACGCTTTAGCTCTCAGAATCTCTTTGTTAAAAGGTAAACCCCTTAGTGAGATGTTAAAGAAAATGTGGCCTCTTGATATTTAAAAGGTGAGAAATCTATTTAAACTGTATATGATGGCTTCAAATAGTCCTACTGCTGCGTGCTGCTTGCTTTAATAGAAGTGATAAATACTGTGGCTTGTGGTGCTCAGCAATTAGATTTGAGCTATATACTATAAATGACATTTAATGGCAAATGTCAGGCGTAGTCTGAATGGTGTCTTCATTTCAGTGCTGCATTTCTTTGGCATAATGCTTTAAAAAAAACTTAATAGAATTTAATTACAGGAGCATATATTCAATGATTAGTTAAATGCATTTGTAATACCATTAGTTGTTAGGTAACTGTTTGCTTATTATGCTTGACACAGAGTATATTTGATGTACAAACTGTATTGTAGGCAGTGCAGCAATAGAAACACTAATAAGCCCGTGTGTTAAGGAGGGTCCCTATCAACACTGTGTCAGCAGCTTGCTGCCAAATTTGCTTCTGTGGGAAAGGCATGATCTGTAATCAAGGTGGGGTTCATGGAAGCAGCAAATGTGAGCAGAGATGCTGTAATCAAAAATAGTGATTATTGCTTTCTCTAGTAGTGATTTTAATTACAGCCTATTGATGAATTCTCACCCCTGTTTGTGTCTCACGTATAGAGTTTCATGATACTTGTGGAGATGATAACTGAGATACACATCTCCACTGCTTCACCTATCATTTTCTGTACAGTAGAGCAGAACCATATATATACCATATATACATATATGTTCCTTGACTGTGTTCCATGGCAACGTGGCTTGCTGAAACAAAAAGAGTAAGCCTGGATGGACCCAACCAACTGTCCACAACTATGGTGTGCATCTGTGCTCTGCTTTCCTGTCTGGCTTTTTTGGAGACAGCACAAACTTTAACTGCACAGATTTCATTGCATATATCAGCACTTAGCTGATTTGGATCTGTTGATGTAGACAGTTGTTTATTTTTGCCCAAGAAGGGAGCAATCAAGTGGAGAAAGCTTTTTGTGCCACAGAACCATTCATGGGGTGGGGGGGAAGGGGAGGCCACGCTGTCTTCTAGCCCTGACAGCTATAATTAAACAGGCTTGTTCGTGGGTACTTGTACACTGCAATAGTGTGGTTACTTTATGCTTTTGCTCAGCGTAACTGACACCAAGAACCACAGATGGGATTCAAAGAACATAAAAGGGAAACGGACCAGAAAGATACCACAAAGGGATTAAATGAGATAGTAAGCAATGACCCATAACATTCATGAAAGACTTATGATAGTTTTATTTTAAGCCAGTCAGTTTTTAAGCATAACTGCTTTTTTTACAAGATGATCTTTTGTCATTTAGAACTGCACAGAGGGTATTGTCCTGTTTAAGTGTATTTGCACTGAAAGGAAAACAGGTGACTTGCTAGATCTTGGCACAGTAAGGAGCTTTGTTTCTAGTAAAGCTGAGAAGTTTGTGGGATAAATACTGCAGTTTGTTTCAAATACAGAAATATCTTATGATCACCTCAGATGAGTAATGTTGAGGGTTTTTTTCTCCTTGAAAACTTGGATAAGGTATTCTGCTTTTTTGGATTGTTCAAAAGTTATAAATGTGTGTGTGTGTGTATATATTCAACCCTATGAATGAATATATATTTTAATATCCTTCAATAGATCAAATGGGTTTAAATTTTGTTTGGTTGGTTTGTTTTGGCTGATGGCAAGTGCTTACTAAAGCAGTTGTTCCAAATGGGCTTAGGTCTTGGAAAGGAATGATGGTTTGCCTAACGGTGTTTTCAGTTGTTCCTTATTTCCTTTTTCTTTAATATGATGCCCAATTCACAAATTCATATCCTGCTGTTGGCATTCAGCACAATCAACTTGAGCCTCTACTTGAGCCTCTCTGTGTAGAGGGGAATTGCTGACATGTAACCCTTGGCAGTTTATTTGGAAGCAAATATTTAGAGAACATGGGTTTGAAAAGGGTGAGAAAACAGTAGCAGAAGAAGGGATTAGAGAGTCTGAAAGAGTTTGTTGCCTGATCAGATTCCAGCTGAGTTACCAGCTCCTTAAGGATGAAACTGTTATAAATATGTTGGAGAGGATTAATTTTATCTTTAAAGTGCAATTTTAAGGATTGCAGAGGCTCTTCCTTATTCAGGCCTTTATATGGAGTGCTAATTTGGCTAACTAGTGAGGTGACAATGTGTAACACCTGCCACCTAAAGACCTGAATGCAGTTGTCACCTCTAAATCTACAAGCACTTCCCTATTGTGTTGGGTGAGTAGTTGAGATGTCTGCAAAGTACAAAGAACTAGTCCAGCACACTGATTTTACTGAGGAGGTCTGCTGATGAAGCTGGCTCTACATACTGCTTACATCTTTCTTTGGATCATAGCATATCAGCTCTTGGGTGACTGGGCCTGATTTTTGGCTTAACGATTTTTGGATGTTTTGCACATCTGGAAAGCAGAAATCGAGGGCAAAGGAAGGTTTATGAGTGACAATAAAATGAGGAGCTGGTAGGCATCATTTATTCCATATTAGTTGACTTGTGGAGAAGGAGACAGAGGGAAGAGAGAAAAATGCATTCAGATAGCTCTATTTGTTGAGCTTAGCCTTAGATGTGTATCTAGTTGAAGTACAAGGAAATTCAGTGCTAACCTGTGTCCTTACGGAGACAGACTTGACTGTTGAATTCACTAAGGTTCATGCAGTCTTTTAAGTGCTGCTTGTTGCCATTTCTGGTGGATCTTTCCTTAGCTCTCCGTTCAGTAATTATTCGTTGTCTGTCATAGCTGCTATAGAGTTCTTGCCTTGTGACTATAATAGCTATCCCACCAGAACATCTAGTGTTCATCAAACAGCACTGTCGCAGGATTCGATAGCACACTGCTGGTGATTTGAAGACTCTCTTTTTTTAAGGCTGTCTAGCAACTATAATGCCAAACCACCCACACTAGGAGACAACATATGGCAGCTACTATGAATTAACATGCAGATAAGTAGCATATCACCTAGTGTTTTTTAAAAGGCTTGATCCTTGATAGCTGGGTTCTAAGTTTTTTGGCTATCTGGCCGACTGCCCACAAAGCACAAAACACAACCTTGGAGATAACGGGCCATATTTGCAATTGTTTGAAGGTGTAGGCAAACAGATTGTTGATTTATACTTGGATATGTTTATATCAGTGTGTATGTAGGCTGAGACTTATAGGTATGTTTATAGGGCTCATATGCTTTCTCCTCTCCTTATGTAGGAAGCAGCGTTGAAACTGTATAACGTTTGGCATTGAAGTAAAACTGTTTGCAAACAAATGTTGTGGAAATTGTAATTGAGATCTAGAAGAATTAACTTTCTCAGCTATGTGGCTCTGAGCAGAAGGACTGGCTTTGTTGTATCATCTTCAGGGCAGGTGTGTCCCTGAAGGTTTGGAAATATTCACGTGCATCTGGATGTAAAAGGTTGAAATTCAGGAGACGATGTGTGGTGCTTGTTTAATATCAGTCACTTGTACACAAAGCTGAGTTTCCAGTATGCTGAAGTGACTTGGTGAATTCCAAAAGCAGCTTGATTTGTTGAAGTTGTGAATAAAAGGGACTCGAGAAAGTCCTGCTGTAAACAATCACGAAATATCAAGAGCAAGACATTGTGAAAAAAATCCGATGTTGTTTTGTCAATAAATTATGCTTTCTCCTACATAGATCACACGAATAGGGCTTTGCCCTGGAAACAGCAATATTTGATACCCCAGGCAGTTTATTCCCAGCTCACACTTCACTGAATACACTGATCGATTATCCGCGGCTTAACCGAGCCTTCTCATTTCCTGCCTTCCATTACTGTGCTCAATCAAGCCGAGGGTTCTTTGTGGCCTGCCTTGTGCACTAAGATAAGCCATCAAGGCATGTTTCTATTAGAAAAGCTCTTGTAGATGGAATAGTCATTAGATAACACTAACAGGTTTAAAGGTTGCAGTCTTTGTGTTGGTTCAGGTTAAGAGGACAGGAACCAAAAGGGCTGCTGCTGTGTGTTGTGTTTGAGGGGCAGAGAGGATTAAACTGCACTTTGCCGTATTTAGTGCTCTTGTTTAACACTTTTACGGATAGCTCTCACTTCTGACAATGCTTCTGTGTTTCCAAGAAGTAATTCTGGGTTAATATGCATGCATCTTAATTCAATAATCAAGCTGCAAAAACAACATTAATTTGTAGTAATAACCCTTATTTCCAGGCTGGGTTTTCTTGGCTTACAAACAGCTGATCAGGTTTCTTATTTAATTAGAAAATGGCCTGCTAAAAGATATCCTGAGAACTTGAAATGGTATGTGCTATTGCAGAGTGAGCAGAAAAAGAATCCTTGAGATACCTCTTCAGTTCTTGATTTCCAGATGTGTCCTCTTCGATTCCTTAGATTTGTATGAGTGGGGATTTTTTTTGGTGGGGTTGTTTTTGCTTCTTGTTTTATTTCCTCAGAATATTAGTGTCAAAAGAGTTGGGTAGCTTAGAATGAATTGTATTATTATTTTTTTATGATAGGAAAATGTCATGGTTGAAAATACTTGTGAAAGGAAAAACGTTCTTTTCCTTGTTGCTGTTTTGCTGTTTGTTTCTTTAAAATAGCTACTATTCACTGTCTCCAGCCTGCCCATCTGTCACCTCCAGCATTTGGTATATTGTTTCCAAAGCTAGTTGTGATTTAACGTGGTATCTAAATAGGGCAAGTAATGAAGGATAGTGCTTAAATCCCTCTGAGAGAATCTGCAGGACATCTGTGATCATTTGCACAATTTGGTTAGTCAGAACCCCAGGAAGAGAATGTGCAATCTCTTCAAATGGGAATTGTAACGTGCAGCAACTGTTTTTAAGTGTGTTCTGAAAGAAAACTGGCACCTTGGAACCCTCACAAATGCTGTGGAAGTCAGCACAATAGCACTTCCATTTCTTCCCCTTTGAAACAAGAGGTTTAATTTTAAATAGAAGTTGACCAGATGCTTGTGAACTGCGATGCTTTAATCCTTTCACAGATTTTTATCTAATTCTTGCATGTCCAAAACCGATTCATGCTTTTTAAAAGGAACAAATCCCAAAACAGTGGCAACAACAAAACCTCCAAATGAGTAATTTCTGAGTAATGCATCAGTAGACAATGTTTTCATCTGAGGAAAGAATAGAGCTCTGTAGCACAGGGAATCTTTAGGCTGACAGAGACACTTTAATGCACTTGCCATTGCTGTGATATTTGTGAATCTGAATTGAGCTTGTGGCTATCTGCAGCTTTTCATATGTAAAGGTGCAAAAAACAAGCCAGAAAATAAACCCCCCATGCCCACCCCCGCCATGAGCTAGGGGATGTGTCTTCTGTGTGCACATGGTTCTAAAATAAATAGTCAACCACAGAAGCTGGCACCTTGACACTCTCTGAGTATACTCTGCTCTGTAAATGACAGACGTATTTAGAAAGTTGGCTGACAAAATAGCATGTCTAGGAATTCCTGTGCAATGAGGGATGTACATGTGCAAAACAACATTCTGACAGTCGTTCTGTATTTTCAGGGAGATAGGAACTGCATGATTTTATGGGGTTGAACTTGAATCTTGGAAAGCAGATCTAGAAATACTTTTTGAGATGAAGCTTTTAAATTAATTGGACAAGAAGCAGCAGTCTTGGTCAAAAGAGACATTGAGGAAGATCAGACCACACACACCCCTCCACCCCCGAAGCCGCAACGCAAACCCGACTGGCGTCAGCAGAGCGCAAATAGCAGCTGATTAGTATGTCAGCGTATTTTTAGTGGCATCATTGTCCAGAGGCTTCTTTCTGTAAAAAAATTAGTTGCAGATCTCAGTTGTAAATGATATTTTTGTTGCTGCATTCTTTATGTATGGAGGCATTGAGTGGGGCCATGTGCCTGCGTTCAATGATTGAAATGAAGTCGAGCAGTCAGTGTTACAGAGCATGTGCTGTTTTCCATTTTGAAAGCTATATAATGAGTGTAACTTTTAAAGAGGCTGTATTCATTTATTTCTATCATGTATAATTCCTCTTAAATGATTATTTAATAAAATCTAGGTTTTGGAAGTTAAAGGCATAGGAAGTTGGTGTATGCCATGGCTTCAAATTGATGCTTACACACACCATTTAGATTGTCTGTTGTTTTTATTATCTGGTTTAGTTCTCATTTTACCTTCATTTTTTTCCCCTGTAGTTACTAGAGTTAGATAATTTTTGTTTCTGAAGTATGATGGAAGAAAAGCCACTTTTTCTTTGTGTTATAAAAACCTAATTTTGTTTTTCTCTGTGATCTTCCCCTCTGACGATGCCTCACAACCACATGATCAACCTAAAGAAGTCAGTACCATTCCAGCTGGCAGGTTGCCTTGTAGGGCAATTCATCATTTCCCTGAAAACTTCTTAGATTCAGCCAGCCTCCTGAAATTCAATCTCAGTGCCCTGTTCTTCCTGATGGTGAATCTGATTTCAGGGGAGGAAATGTTGTTGTTCTCATTCACTGGGCAGAGTAACTGCTAACCTCTGGAATAAAACAGGGAAGGGAACAACTGTGGCATTCTGTGAATCGGAGAATTAAGTTTCAAGTTGAGATATGGGCACGTTCCCATCAAATTCACTGCTTGAACAAGCCAAAAGCTTCAGTCTGTATGTGGATGTTATGTTTTCCAAAAGTGTGAGGGTTTTGAGTGATGAGGTGTGCACTCACAACAAAAAAAACACGCTTTTCTTTTTATTCTGGTGGAACTTTTTATGTTCCAGCTTGTGCCTGTTACCCCTTGTCCTGTCACTGGCCACCACAGAACAAACACTGGCCCCATCCTCTCCCCACCTGCCCTTTAGGTATTGACCAGCACTGATAAGGTTCCCCCTCAGCCTTCTTCAGTGTACGTCTCATGCTTTTCCTTTCCCTTTTTGCTATTCAAAGCCACAGCCACCAGCCAAGTTGAATACTGTATGTTATAGTCCTCCTTCATGGTTGCATGTACATACACACTTATGCCTCCTTTACAGTGCTCCCTGGAGTGTTGTATTATTTGAAAGGCACTCGACTTCAGTGGCACAGACCAAGAAAATCTAAGTAGTAGTTTTTGATGCCTGTTGTCATCTGTCCATACAGAGAAGCTGAGTAGTTTTTGTGCCACAATGGGATGCTTTCTGAGTATGTTCTCAGGGCTTTGTAACACAAGAGGGGTGATTTCTCCTCTCAAGTGGGAAATGCAAAGAGAATTTCCAGAAAAAGGCTGGGTTACTGTTTCCCATTGTTGTTGCACACAGTTCTTATTAACACTAATTTAAGAACAAGATCTTAGCAAGAGGGTAACACAACACATACTTGTATTTGTTTCTGTCTTCAAAATTCAGAAAGCCTATTCATAAAATCAGTGAAGTGCAGAACTTTTAGGACAGCAGACAAGTCTGCAACCACCTTTTGTGAACAGCAGGCAGCAGAAATCAGTGGTGCCTCTCTGGCTTTGTCCTTTAGACTTTTTTCATGCCTGAGACAAGCTTCTTGTCACTGTGCATGTGTTAATTGTTTTTTTAATTTAAAGAAAAAGGTAGGTTTGGGTTTCTCGTGTACAGCACAAGTGTGCTCGGTATATTCCCGAGTGTGATTTGAGGCGTTCGGTGCACGGAGCACATGCGGGCAGTGGTGGATTAGTTAAACTTTTATCTGGCACAATGCTGCCACTAGCAGTTTTTTTATGGTATTACATGTGTTTGTAACGAAAGGCTTCAAGTGCTTTGAATGGAAAGATTTTGATGTTGTTTATTAAGCAGAAAGGGTGGAAATTGCTGTAACAACTAGACTGATGTGAATAGGAGAGACGGTAAGAACTTTCTGGTTCAGTAACCTGTAATTCAACTTTTAAATGTAAATGTTTGAAGAGGAGTGTTAGGGTCTAGAGAACTGTAGTCCAGAAAAAACAAACCCTGCTTCCAATTGCCTCATGTCAAAAGAATGTTAATTTCCCTTTAGGCCTTCCTCTGTTTCTTCAAGTGTTTTGAAGTGGTAGAAAGAATCGACTACTGAGGGTTTCAAAGTTAGATTGAAGGAGAATCTGTAATAACTAGATCTAAAACGTCTGTTTTGGTGTTTATGCTTCAGTGTCCTCCTAAAAAGGACCAAACTGGTGACTGGCCTCTCAAAGTAGCACTTCACCAGGATAGTTTGGTGTGAGTTTTGCTGTTGGCTTTGAGAGATGCATGAACAGTCAGAGCCTGTAATTATTGGGACTCGAAGTGCAGTATCTTCTTTTGTGTAAAGGAGTGTAATAAAGAATATCTGTGATAATATCTAATTCCATCTGTCATTGGGGAAAAAAAAATCTAGTATCTGTTGGTTACAACTGTTACAAATGGTCGCACTGACTTTTGTAGCTGTTGGTCTTCTATTCTTCATGTTTGGCCGTGAATACTTTTTGATTGTAGAAGTTAGTAGACTAAGATCATGAAGCCAAAAATTCCAATCCTTTTCTGATCCCTGCCTCCTCTCTTCTTGGGTTATTTTTTTGTGGATGAATAGATTAGTATTTGCCGATCAGGTACATGGAGATGATGATGCAGTAGGTTCTTTTTGCTGTTGTCTAGTTGGAAAGTCGCTCTGTGTCACTCTCCTCTGGTTTCATTTGTCTAGAGATGTATTTTCTCATCCCTTTTGGTTCTTGCCCCAGGCTCTCTTCAATGTGAAACCAAATTTTATTCTTGAGAAGATTGTCAGATGTGGTCTGATTTCCTTTTTAGTAATGCCTTTAGACCTTCTTTTTCAGAGTAAACGGGACCACCTCCTTATGAATGTCAAATGGTACTATCGCCAGTCTGAAGTCCCAGATTCAGTCTATCAGCATTTGGTTCAGGACAGACACAATGAGAATGGTAAGTTAGGCTCTGTAGACTCTAAGGCCTTCTTTACTTGTACTCTGAATTTGGAAGTTTTAACAGTCCAGAAAGCAAGAACACTTTAGCACGGGGATGTGTGTTACAACAATATATCAGAAGATGGATGATAGTGTTTCTTACCTGCCTTGCTAATTAGTGCGTGTCCTGTAACACTAGCTATAACAACAACATTGGATCCTTCATGGTTCTTCTGGACAGTGTGCTAATACCTAACTGGCTGAAGACCAGGCTGACTGAAGAAGCTGTGAATCTTTGTTTTGTGATTATTCTACCATAGGGTCATAAGAATGACCTTTCTTTTGCCTTTGTGCCACCTTGCACGTGTGAACACTCACTGTGATGAATATTGCAGTAAGTGATGGAACTGAAACTGTAACTCATTGCTGAGTTTTTTCCCCCCTTTTTCTCTTTACAAAAACAAGTGTGATCTTGGGTTTAACAGAAGCACAATAAACTGTGTTACATATTCCAGTGTCATTTATCTCTTGCCTCTAGGGGAGACATAACGTTTGTTACTATTCCTACCAGGAAATTTCCTTGAGGCAACTGTTAAAATTCTGAAGATACTCCAAGGTGAATTGTGATGATATAAGTTGATGCTTGGAATATGGAACGCAGCAACTTTTTCACGCATGAGAATACCAAGTTGAGCATATCTTTTTCCCTTTTTACAGGCAGTAGGGATGTTTTGCTTTTAGATGAAGCTGCACAAGTCTAACATTTCTCTTACTGTTTTATTTAAGACTTCTAACAATAGGATAATGGGGACAGTGTCAACAAGTGGTCACATTTGCTGACGTTACTTTTTTACGTGTCTCTCATGAATGTGGACAAGTATTTTTGTCTGCTCTTCAAAGGTATCGTAAAGAAGCTATGAAAGAAGTTGTTTTCCAATTAACACTGGGAATTTTCTGATTATTATGTATCTCAAAGCCAGGGCAGTACGCAGTTAGTATGGTCACGACTTGGAAGGTCTGAGAAAAACATGCAGAAGAACCAAACCCTTAACCCAGACCTAGAAGTCAGTGATAAATGTATTTGCTTTATTCCTTTCACCTAGGAGTGACCACTTCCACTGGTCGGTGCATAGGATGTCATCCAGTACCCCTACAAGCTCTCACAGCAGTTTTTTTAGACATAAGGGAGAAGAAAAATGAGTATCATGTTATTTTCCTACCTTACAGGCCATGTAAACAATCCCCAATGTTTGACATGGCCGAGGAGAGTTTGTAAAGGAAATATCCTCAAACTTTGACCTGTGAAAAATACCTGCAAAATGGTTTCAGACTACAGCTAATATGTTGGTGGTTTTCTGTTTGTGTTTTTGCTTTCTGGCAGACTCTGGACGAGAGCTTGTTATTACAGACCCCGTTATCAAGAATCGAGAGCTCTTCATTTCAGATTACGTTGACACTTATCACGCTGCTGCCCTCAGGTAAGTTGCAGAGGATATGGTGCAGTGTCTAAGGTTGATGGGGGAGGAAAAAAAACCCCTTTATTGAGGGAGAGGTGCTTTTACTGGTTTTGTGTGGGGAACATTAGCATACTGCTCAGCTTTCTCCTCATCTCCTACAGTAATTAACTTGTGTTATCTGTTCTCATTCAAAAAGGAGCTGTAATTCTAAAACCTCATTTTAATCTCAGTTAATCAATGTTGCTCAGAAGATAGAGTTTCCCATCATTGCTAATTTAGGTTATTGCTTGTTCCTGCAGAAGCACTATCCTTCCCTCCTCTGTGTTTGATTTCACTATTAACAATAGCTTCTCCTAGGAAAGTGACTGTTAGTATGCTGCCCTGATTAAATTGCCTTAAAGGCTTTTTCTTGGAGCCACTTGTCATTGTTGCAGCTTGGCTAAGAGCTCCATGAAAAACTAGCTATACAGACAGGAGGTAATGGACCCCAATAGTGCTCTGTGTGCTGTGTGCCCTTCCCTAGAGGCTGGTGCTTGCTCTCTTCACTCACCGTGTTTTTAACTGAAGTGGCTGGCCTTTGGCTTGGCTGAGGGGATATACAGTTACTTAAATGTTTTCAAATAGAAACATCCAGGCCTTACTTTTCAGCAGATTTTCAACATGCCAAACATGCATGGATATTGTCAAAATGCAAATTGAATAATCTCCCTGATAATAATGTTCAGATGGTGTTTCACTAGAACCATCTGGAGACATTTTTTTCTTCAGAGTCACTTCATTGAAGCCACTTATTTCAAGACAAACTAGCTGCAGCTTCTGTTATATGGGAGGGATGAAGTCTTTGATTTACATTTTAGACTTTTTTTAGAAACTGAGAAAATTCCAGTGGTGTATTGTCATCTCCTGAGCTCCACAGTGCCTTTCCTGACTTACAGAAAGTTGCCTTCCAATTGTAAATCGATGGGCTTAGAAACAAGCTAGCAGGAGGTTGGCTGTCTTGATGGAACTACTCTTGGAAATCTCTCTGCTTGAACTGAGAAAAAATGGATTATGGTTATGGAATTTTCCTGGGTGTATTTTAACAACTTTTACATCCTTTCTGGTGTGGGACATTTTTTTTCCTGAAAGAAAAGATAAAAATGGAAAGATGAAAATAGAACATGTGTGTGTGGCAAGCAAACTTGAAAAATGACCTTCACTTCTCCCCTTCCAAAAAGACTGAAGGCTGCCAAAAAACTAAACCTGTCTTGAGACTAGCTCAACCTGTCTTGTCTTTTTATCTACTTTCTTTTTCTTGAAAGTGCATACTATAGACACCTTTCAAATCATTCTCATTTTGCTTTGCTGACATATGGTTTCACTGTTGTTTTGTTGTGTTCTAAATTGTTCATGCTTCTGGTAATTCTTATGGTATCTGAAGATGCTGATAATTGAAAATGCTTCTGAAGGATAAAGGTTATATTTTTTTACTGAGTATGGGAAACTGATTAATACATGTCTGTAATTTTCAAGTGTACAAGATGAACATAAGGGTGATTGCACATGGTGTTCTTACCGTTTGAGGGCGTGGAATAGGGAGAATGTATTGTGATGCATGAAAGGAAGGTTTACACGGAATTCTAATTTATTATAATATGAAATTGTTTCTCTGCCCTTTGCAAACCAATGGTCACATAATGAATTAATGACAAATGAGGAAATAAAAACAGTGATTGTAACTACTCATCTGGTCTCACCAGTGAAAGGATTTAACTAGAAGATACTTGCAGATCCCTGTGGAAGTGTGTAATATAAGTTATGTCCTTTTAACCTAGATTTAATCTTTGTGATAGTGTGTAGTAGTACTATTTGTCTCAAATGCTGTGAATAAGGTGTACTACATCCATGAGTATAAGTAACACAAGCTTATCTAGAGAACACTTATTTACTGCCAGATGAATTATTGAAAGGAAACTAAATATGTTTATTCCTAAAAGTACCTTTAAAGTGTGAATATAATGTGAAATACCAGAACTAATACACCTTCTCATTCTTGTCCTAAATGACTAAACCAGGAAATAAGCTTCAGACACCAGGAATGAAATAAATGAATGAAGAAGTTTCTTTTACTATTTCTTCATCTCAGTTAGGGACCTTGTTTATGTTCCTTTACAACCTGGCATGACCTGTGCAATATCTTCAGTGTTGCTTTGTCCTTTACCAGAAAGGCAGTTGACTGAGAATTAGGCAACCATAGGAACAATTATGCAGCCTCAGCTCCCAGGATAGCCACATTGATTTTGTCTTAAAGCAGTCAGCAGCTCTGTTCATCTTTCATCCTTCTGATGTGGTTTTTTCCCCCTCACCCGTAGTAGTTGATGTTGTGTGTCGGAGAGCTCATGTTTCAAGGCCAAGTCCTTGATGACTGTTGATGGGTAGCCCCAGTTCTGTGGCTGCTTGGCCTGTTTATCTCTGCCAGCTTCTGATCAGATATACACGGTGGTAGTCAGCAGCAGTGCATCAAGTGGCAAAGCACAAGCAGCTATGGAACATACTGAAAAACTCTTGAGGAAGTGAGATACAATTTCTTACAGCTAGTCTCATTCTTATCCTTAAGGATAATAAATACATACTGAAAATGTTAATAATCTGTTGTAGAACAGGCTAATAAATCCTCTTTTCTCTTTATCTTTTTTTACCCTTTCTTCTACTTTCATACATAACTTCTATGTGTTTGGTATTTGCATTCTTCTTGCATTTCTTGATAAAAAAACAGGATAGCTTTGCTTTTTGATTCAGAAGTGCATGAAACTGAAGTCTTCTTTACCTTTCTAAATAAAAACCTGACTTCCCAACTAATTTGAAGCTTCCTTAAAGACACAAGTGAATAAAGGAGTTGTTGAGGAACACCACCTGAGACATGGTAACTGGATTTTCTTCCCTTTCCAGCATGGGAAGAATCTGCATGGCTATTCGTTACTACAGGCTTATATTTATGACTTTTTAGATGTTAATGAGATGAGGATGTCTGTGGCTTATACCCAGATTGCCCTGGCACTTAATTAAAATAGCTGTTATTGAAGGCAGAATTCTAATACCATTTTCCCTCTTTCTTTCAGAGGGAAGTGTAATATCTCCCATTTCTCTGACATATTTGCTGCTAGAGAGTTTAAAGCCCGAGTGGATTCGTTTTTCTACATACTGGGCTATAATCCAGAGACAAGGTAAGTGAAGTGAATTTTAAAGACAAACTTTACCAGTAATCTGAGCCTGTAGGAACAGGAAAATTACTCATGAGAAGTTAAAATCAACTGTGATGCTGATAGGAAGATGGGGTAGAAGGGGATTTGAGGGAGAAGCTACATCTTCCTGCTGAGTGTATGTATGGGAGAGAAATGAGGGTAGATAAGGAAATGGTGCAGTGAGTCATGACATCTGATTGCATCTCTGGATAAATAATGTACTGCTTCAAAACAGGTTTTCAGGATCTAGAATTTTAAGGTTGTTTACCATAGCAGGGATTCATAGCTGTCTCAGTGGCTAATTGCACACCCTGAAAGTACTTCAAAAATATATTCATACCTTCTAGTAAGCAGTGTTGAAACTTGGACACATTTAAGAAATCCAAGTGCAAGTTTTTAAGTGTGGAAATGAATGCTTTCATATGTAGATGCTCACACGGGGTCTCCTATCTACCATACTTTACTGACCTTGTATTGTTATATTGTTTCTGTCAGTGCATAAAACATAATTAGCTGTGGATCTTGATTTCTGAGGATATTGTTGAGAAAAGTATTAGGTAGGGATTAGAGAGGCATATAAATAATAAATATTTGAATTGTTACATGGTAGATTTACTGTTTTTAATGCAGAGATGGATCTTTATGCTTCAGGGCATAGCCAACCACTAAATGCTTGCCATTAGGAAGAAACTCCCTGTGTGGGCATATTATTATGTGATTGCCTATTTATGAGGCTTCCTCTTCCTTTCTTTGAAGTGTCTTAAACAGTCCATATGTCTGAGACAGGCTGTTGAACTGGGTAAACTCCCTTCAACACTTCAGTTTGCATTCAATAGCAGGTGGTGTCAGAGGAGTCCCTAGAAGGCAATCTTGGTAGTGGATGGTGCTGAGCTCTGGGAAAAGGGCATGAAATTCTGATATGTTATAAAATACAGTATGTTAAAACATTATTGTAATAGGATTTGGTCATTTCTTTAGAGCAGTCCGATAAGGCAAGGCATGTGAGAAGTTTGTCATGATATACCTCTGATATTCAGCTTGACCCTTATATTTGACTTGAACTTCTTCACTGCAGTTTAGTCCTGAGGGTGTGAATGCTAAGTGATTTGTATTAGAGTCCAAGCCGTGTGTTTCATGATTCTCTGATGAAATGCCACTTGAAGTTGTCAGTGAAGTTTTCATCTCACTTTGTGTGCAGTAGTAGTTAATTCTTCCACCTATTGGAAAGTGACTGAGCCTGAAAAGATCAATGAAATGTCAAAGCATAGCACTTAAGGAACAGCTAATTACTCAGGCTAACCAACTCTCAAAATGTAGGTTTTCCTTCACTTTGTTGCAGCCAGGGTTATTTTTAATTATAGTATTTCAGGCCTGTGTTTTGTCTTGGAACAGGGAGAGGTTTAGAAAAAGGAGCTGAGTCAAGGTTGCTTGATTATTTTTGACTTGTATGTTTTGCTACTGCTTTACCATTCATGCTGCTTGGAATATCCAGCTCCAGATGTATTTTGCTTTTGGAAGTTAAAGTGGTGTAGCATACATTCCAGAGTGACCTATTACCCTTCAACTTGATCTACTTTTCTAATGTTCTGTGGTGTTTCACATGGAAAGGATGGAAAATGTTTGTGGTAGCTGGAAGTAATAGTCTGTTGCAGATAAGGTTCTGAATACTGCAGTGTGACCTGCTCAACCTTCTTGGAGATGTGTGTGATGGATGCATTTTTAGGCCAAACAGTTTTAAGCTGTGGGTTGCATCTACAAAGGTCTATTTCTATTTGAGTGATTTTTTTCTTTTCAGCATAAGATGCTCAATACTTCTCCAGAACTCTCAAATGCAGCTCAGTGTATTGGGAATCTGTTTTATATGTTTTCATGTGTTCTATTTGAAAAATAACCTGTAAAATTCCCAGACCCCCAAAGCATTCAAACCACTGGTGTGGTGGATGTGTAATAAGAGGCCTTTTTGTTCTTGGAGCACACAGTGCTAAAGGAAAATATGCTTTGTCCTTTCTTTTCCATTTGAAAGCTTACTGACTATAAAGTTAGCTTGGGAAATACCAACCATAATCCTGTTGTTGATTATTCTGTGGTCTGGAACTGGTAAACCTCTGTGTTTAGGGAGAACTTTTTTCTTTACTATGTATATCAAGCTGGGTGGTTTTTTCTCCCTACAGAGTTCAGTTACAGATTACATGCTGTGTTTCAGTAATTTCTCACATCACTAAGGAAAAACCTGATTGTAGAATAAAAACCCATACTAGTCTTAAAGCTAGAGGCTGGGTGTTAGCACCTTGAATAGTGTGTTAATCAAGCTAGTAAGTAGACCTAAAATATGTTCCTGGCTCTCAAGTGAGCTCATATAGCCAGCTGAGAAAGCAAAATCATTTTATACCAAGCACTTCAAAATCCATTTCATGTCTTTTTAGAGAACTGACTGCTTTGACACTGACAAATTCCACTGATGTGGGATCCCACTCCCAACTTTTGGGTACCCCATATGGTCAGATGAGACCAATGCTTTTTCAAAGAAGAAAGATTAAGTGAATTGTCTATGCTCTAAAATTAGTTAAGAAGCATTTCTGCATGTGTAGAATAACAGTCAAGAGGCATTAATGGACAAAGAGAATGGGACCTGATATGTCAGTTCAGGAAATCAGTAACTGCACCAGCTTGAGTTAAGCTGTTCATTTGGTATTTGAGTCAGTAATCATCTTTGCCTGTTAAATATGCAGCAAGGCTGGGGAAGGCTGTTGAACATGCTGCTTGGTCTCAGACAGCTGTTTTTCACCAGCTTACATCTTGCCACTCAGTACAACTCTAATTCTTACCCATTTTGTAATTATATGTGGCCGATTTTTGGCAAAAGTTTCTTCCAGTCCATCCTTTTGTAGCCTTGACACTCTGTGTGGGCTTAGAGAAGCACCTTTTAACTGCCTCACTCGAGGTGCAGCAATGTCAAGTTGCACTATTGGCATTGGCCTCTTTTGGTAGTGTACTGGCACATATTAAGCAACCAGTTCTTTTGTCTCAGGACTAAACAAATACTTGATAAAGTTTTGCCTGACGCAGACATTTGTAAATACACATAGATTGAAATCACAGAATCTTAGAATCTGAAGGGTTGGAAGGGACCTTGAAAGATCATCTAGTCCAGCCCCTCTGCTAGAGCAGGATCTCCTAGAGTAGGTCACAAAGGAACTTGTCCAGGTGGGTTTGAATATCTCCACAGTTTTACTTGGAACTAGAAATAATCACATATTATTCTCCAAATGGTTTTCATGGTCATGAATCAAAGTTACTTTCCCACAACTTTGTGCATAGTAGAGCTAGATAATACTTAACATTAAAGGCAGGAGTGAATTTTATTTAATAGATGTTTTGGAAAGACCAGGATCTCGTCTGTGTTCTTATTCCACAACATCTGCTTTTCCTTGCGTTTTTAATCTTCTGAGGTGTTTCTGTTGGATGATGTTGTCAGTTAAATGAGTATTGGTTTGTCTCTGGGAGGAGTGTTCCCACGAGTGAAAAGGAAGGTGACTCTTGTCCTTCATGGATTATTATTTCATGTTTTCTGCAAGGGGTTTTCTGTTGAAAGACTGAATCAAGAGCCTCTTTCTTTTCTTTTGGTCTCCTTTCAATGGAAAGCATAGTGGGTGGAGTACAAGTCTCAGATCTAGAAAGAGATAAAAATAGTGTATATTCTTATGAAGTCAGGAAGCCAGTGTGGAGCTGTAAGTAGGATTTTCAAAGCATCCTCTTAATGTTGCCCTTCTTTAGAAAAAAAGATGTAACTGAATGATGAATTGATATCTACAGCCAAAATGGAACAGAGAATAAAGAAGACTTCAGGGCTCTGTTTGCTATTTTGATCCTTTTGGTTAATTTTTAGCAGTAGGAGTATTTTGATTCTATGCATATAATAGTGCTTAGGGCAGTGATGAAGTGTGAAATGCTCATAAAGGTTTTGAAATGTATCCATTCTTATGTCTCAGATCAGAGCCTTAAGATGAGTTCTTATTGTGCTTACCCTTAGTAGCACATGATGAGAGTATGTGGTGTACTTGGTTAAGAAAGACAATTCCTACAGCGTGTTGCAGTTCCTTTTTTCTTCTTTCAATAGGTTTATCAATTTCAGATATAACCAGCATTCCTCCTGATGGGGGAAATTGGGCAGTGTTTGTATGGTATGCCCATCTCATATGGAACAGATGGCTTCTGTATGTCTTAGTAAATTACAGCAAAGTCATTTTTGTATCACTCTCACCTAATATTCCCAGGAAAGAATTATGGAAGGTGCTGAGTACTCTCAGTTCATGTCAGTAGGTGTTGTTGGCTGCCTTGCAGGTGATTCCGTTTAAACAAATAGACAAAAAACTCTCAAAAACCCCCATACATTTAGATAATGGATGTTTAGTTTTCTTGAGTGGCTCCTTCTGGCTGATACTACACTTATTAATAGAACCTGGAATACGTTATTTCTCTGTGTCCATATCCCAGTGTCTCTCTCAGCTGGTGGGCAGCATAAAAGCTTGAGAAGTTTTTCTCAAGTTCAGTGAACTTGAGGAGGAAAAAGCCCAATCCAGAACAGCAACAAAAGATCCAGAAATACATTTGAGCTGTAGTTGAAATGAGGAATAGGTATATTTGGCCTTGGAAGTGTTCTTACTTAAATCAGGCGTCAGGTAAAGACTGTGCAACATGCTTGCAGTAGTTACCTTCTTGTAGTCTGTAGCCTGGGAAAATTTGGCCTCATGGTCTTGTTCTGAATGTTTTGCCTCCTGTATCTGTCTTAAAACAGAAGTGAGCTGATAGAATGTTTTGGTTGTTTTTTCTCATCCACTTTGAAGCAGTTTATAAAGCTTCATTGTGTTTCTGGAAGTTGTAAATACTTAGCTTAGTATAACTGAATATTTCCAGGGAAGCAGAAGAACTTTTACCATGGTTGGTTGTGTTTGCTTTTAAGTTTAAATAGAAACTTTTTCATGAACATGAGCCAATCCCCTTGATCCCATTCCTTAGGGAGTGGCTCCATCAGAGCTTTCCTCAGGTGAATGAGCTTTGGTAGCATCAGATAGTTTCAGTTAGAGCCGTGGTAGCTGGAATGTTCCAATTAAGGAATGTTTGAATTACTATGGCAGGTTCATGGAAAGAGCCAGATTCTGTTGGTGAAGGGTCCCGAGAAAGGGGTGGGAGGTGACATCATATGGGCAATAAGAAAGATGTATCCACCTGTGTTACAATAATATTTTCTCCCTGGATTATTGTGAGAGAAAACTTAGGGTGGTGCTGTGACCTGATCAGTTTTGCTTAGTCTGTTTCTGTCTTCTAACATTCATTATTTGAGACACTTTTTGGCCTTCTCTAGCCTCATAGTCAATTCAGGCATCTGAGATGGCTGAAAGTGGAGGCAGATGTACTAATTAAAGCATTTTATGCTGTAGGGAAGAGGGATATTACCTTCATATCAATGGGTAGCTGAGGAATTTTTTGAGAATTACAGTAATAAACAGGAAGGCCAAAAAGCAAAGCTGCTGAGGGAAGTTTGAGCAGTGAGTGAGTCAAGTCGGGCTCCTTGTGGGTTCACTGTGTGTGCTAGTAAATGCCAATGGCATTGTTGCAGAGAGTTCATATTCTTTATATGTTCTCATATATTCCATTATTGACAGGTAGAATAAAAGCATTTTGTGCATCAGCTTTGCTGCTTTGTTTCCGAGCAAGTAAATTGGATATTAAAATGTGAAATGGGTCATTTGCACCTTGGAAAACCTCAGAGCCTTTTAGTCAGTGTAATTTTTAATAAGCTAATCACAAACTAGGAAAACAAGGCTATTAGAAGCCCTTTCTTGTTTTCAAGTTGATGTGCATTTCATTTGGAGAAGATTATAGCAAGTGCTGAAGCAGAGATCTCCAGCCTTTGCATTGCTCTGCTCTCAAGCGTTGTCTGTATCAGATCCCCTAGCTAAGGCCCCACTTCCCTGCACACTAGCTTGGTATGCAGAAGCTGCAGAGTCTGTTCAGTGTGCTTTATTTACGGAAACAGCAGGGTTGAGATTGATTGCGTTGTAAGACAGTGTGTGGATGAGGGAGGGTCACAGCACATGCTCAGTCCTGTCAGTCCGAGGGCGAAGTTTCTGCGTTCTGCGTGCAGGCTTAGGTCATAGCACAAGCTCAGTGAAAGCTCTCTGAGGTCTCTCAGACTGCATGTGCCTCCATTTTGAGTTGGTAGAGTGGAAAAGGCAGAGTTTTAGCTGTTAAGTAGAGGGTTCAGGAATACATCTAAGCCCACAAGAGCCTGTCATAGTCATGGATGATCCATTCAGCCCCTGCAGGTAGGCTACATCACTCTGGCCTCCCCTAAACCATGATGATTTTTGCTGTTATTTGTGACTTCTGAAATGTTTATGAAATCATTTCATTGCTATTGCATGTTCCTCAGACCCTTGTAATCACATCAGCATTGCTGTGCAGCTGTTTGTGTGGTGCATGAGGGCACTGAGCAGGGGTTCTGCTGGCAAAGGGGTGCATGTAGCAAAACGTTGAAGCTGTCTGGGCTTCCCCCCCCCCCCCTTTTTTTTTCCCCTTCCCCTCGTGGTGCAGTTTGAATTTCAGTTGTGCTGTCTGCATGCCAGCCTTACAGCAGGTCTGTAGGGAGCTGCAGAGGCACTCGGCAGGATGCAGCCTCGCAGAAGTGGCTATTAGGAAATGTTTGGGCCTGCAACAGACTGTTTAGATAATGTTCTAGGGAGGGTCGTAGATCAGCAGCCATTGGTTGTTCTGAGGATGGGTGGTTCTCGTTCTGATTGAGGGCAGTGATCCTCCTGATACTTCTTTTTCCCCTGTAATACTTAAGGAAGTAGCCAGCGTGGTTCTGCTTGCTTGTCAGTCACATGCAAGTAACACTTATGCATCTAAAATGCAGCAACGTTGTCTTGTGTGTTGATGTTTAGCACATGGCAGCAGTGTAAGCAATATCAGGCTGGCAGAACACTTTGATTTTTAGACTGTTCTGAATAAAATAGAGGACTTGGGCTCTACAGTTTGCTCTGACAGTCATATGGTTGTGACTGGCTTTGAGGTCCTTGTGGGACAGCCATCAGGGTCTTGTCACTGTTAAATATAAATGCATTAGAGAGGACTTGGGTGTGTTGAATAGGACTAGAATTGATTTTGCAGCATCTTCTCATTCACAGTAATGTCTGAACTTGTGCAACACGGTGCTGTTCTGCTGCAGCCCTCTGCCTAGCCTGTTGGCTTGCAGAACTGATCTCACACCGTTGGTTTTACGGCTGAGGGGGAAATACTTCACTCAGGGTAACTTGTGAATTACTGGAGTGTATTGAGTTTGAAGGTGACAGGACAGTTGGCATTATAGTGACATCTCTGGAGCTTTATAGCAGAGTGTTGACCTTTAGCCTTGCACACATTCACCTGTGCAGCGTGCACTGCTGTGGCTACCTGCCTTTTGTCAGAGGCTGAGGAATGACTGATGACTGATTGCATAATGATGTCTGTATCTGTGTGCTATCTGAAGTGTCATTCCCTTTTTCCATTTCCTTGTGTACTTATAATGTGTAAAATATCAGGAACAACTATTTAGTGTGGGTCACTGGTAATTTTTGCCATTGGCTGAGGCCAAGTCAGGCCAATGATTATAGAGCACAGTTCCCTTGAACTTGTCTGTGTGAATCACCCCATAGTTGCAGTGAATGTCTCTGTAGGCCTTGGCTTTAGAAACATTCTTAATAAAAGAGGTACTTGAACATGACAGTGCTCTGTAGGAATAAGGGGATATGATACTTTGTGTCCTTATAATTTGTTTTAATTGTTGATTTATAAGCAGAAGAGAATGCATTAAGGGATGGGGAGAGTACTAAGCACTCTGCTTTGTGCTCTTTCAGTGATAATCTGTGCATGCATTTAAAACAGATTTGGAAAATAAATCACTTGTAACCTTCTCAGTTTGGTCAGGCTGGTTTTTAAAAGCTGTAAGGTTAATTTACAGTAGGAGAGGTGGGGAAAGAGAAAACACTGCTAGGTTGTAACAAAACAAAATCTGATGGTTAAACAGAATGATTACATTCAGCAAAACAAACTGCTGGAATAATATGCCAAATAAGGCATTCTTCACTTAATCACTTCCACATGACAACTTGTGGATGGGATGCTGGTTGTATTGGCTCTCAGAACTCCCCCTTGAAGGAGGTGTCTGGTGTCTGTGCTACACTTGTGTAGAATCAGATGTTTCCTGCTCCTGGCAAACGTAGATATTTATATTCCCTGTGGCAGTGCTCCTATCAGCAGTGGTTTTAAAGACCTCAATTTTTCCTTTCCACAAGCCTCAATGCAAATGTCTTTCAACCCTTAGTGATGGGGTTGTTCAGCCAGTTTCTAACAGCAGCATTTTTTGGGGGTTGTGCATAGATGTACGGGGCTAATCACTGCCATCCTACCTTTAGAGTAGGGGACAGTACTTCTAAGGACTGTATAGTCTTTTTTTCTAATATATAAACCTGATAAGAAATACTGTTATCTTGGAAAAGCTTTCCCTGCCTGACTTCAACACCTCCAACTAACTCCTCCAAACAGCAGCATGGGTGAAAAACACAAAGTTCTCCACCTTCTTAAAGGTCTGACTGTGTGATCAGTCAGCAGGTTTGAGCTTGTACTGAGCATACAAGTGTTCGTACATGTTTAATTCCTGCTTTAGATTGGGCAATCAGTAGGAAAAGTTCTCATAAAACTTTATTTGTGTGAAATAAGAGTTTGATTTTTTTTTTTCCACTCAGAACACAGAATTGCTTGTGCTGCTTTTCATGTGACAACATTATTACAACAGGTTTTAAACAGAACTTAAACTTATTAGAGGCTGACCATTAGCAAGAATATTTTCTGGGCCTTAAAATCGTACTTGCAGAGAATGGATTTTAAAGTCTTGCTTTAAAAAGGGGTTTCAGGCACAAGTGCAAGCTGGACTTTTGTATTTGAGTAGCTTAAAGTAATTGTTTTTATGTAGAAAATAACTGTTAGTGAAAGCTGCCAAACTATTGTTTAATCTGTAAATTGATGTAGGTCCCCATACAATGAAAGCAAAACCATGTAACTCATGGTCTTCAAGCAAGAATTGCTGTTTGTTTCAGGAAGAGGAGATGACAATTCTGTTGCTCTTAGGCACCTAACTCATGGGTTTGTGGCAGTTGTGGGTGTGTTACTTGTTAAAGTTGGAATGATCTGAACCTGATTGTCCCTTTTGTGTTTTGAACTGTGTAATGTAAAACCATAACATGTATCAAAATGGTGGTTTCGAGTCAAATTGACGATCCATTTGGATTGGATGAGGGATGAGCATGGCAAGGGAAACTGAAAATTTATGACTCCACAGAAAAAAATGCAACAGAACATGCTACCAATCTCTTGAATGTAATGCCAGTCCCTGTCAGGTCCTGATAAGCGATTTGTTTCATCACCTGGAGTAACTTTGTTCTCTCTCATCCCTCTGTAAAGACTGATCCTTGATAGACTTATCATTTTTAGGATGACATCTTGAGCTTTTTTTTATCTTGGCTGTTGGACCTTTTGCATGAAAGATTTGGTTAAAACCCAACTCTTTTCCTGAGACTCTTTCCTAACTGCTTCAGATTAATATTAATTGTACGAGAGTCACAGATCTGTAGGAACTGCCTTACTGTAGCACACAATTTATGTAACTGATTATCTTGCCAGTAATGGTGAGTGTTTGACTACATCAACGTTCAAGTGCATGATTGCAATTTATAATCTATTCTGCCTATAATGCACGTATCTAATCTGGTTTTGCTTTTATTTAGTAAGCCATTGATTTTCATACCAGGCTTTGCAAATAAACCAACCCAAATCTCATACAATTCATTGTTTAGCATTGTTCTATAGCTCATTATGGATTACTAAAACACACTTCCCTCCCCTGCCCTTCCTATCCTGGCTTTGGTATGTCTTTCCTATTTTCATTTTTCATCATTTAAAAATAATGACCTCTTCCAACTGTTTTTTGCACACTTTCTTAGCTAACAATCTGTCCTCATTGTGCTGGCTGAATGCACAGTAATAACTCTTCTGATACCCCTTCTGGTCTCTGCTTCAGGCCCCTGTCTCCTCCTACAGCCTGTACTCAGGATGATGAGAGCTACTTAGACCCCTAGTGCCTCCTGATTTAATTGTTGAAACTTCTTTTGCAGCATGAAGTTTTTGTTAATGATATGCATATGTTGCAGCAGGCTGTGGTTTTTAGCAAGCTGGTGTTAAAAACCCTTTTTGAAGAGCTCCAGAGAGAGTCAGGAAGACTGACTGAAAGGGGGCCTGTGCCTGAGCAACTAGATTCCCTCAAGTCACCTTAATGTAATACAGAATTGAGAATTATGGTGCCAAGAGTGGCTAAACAAGTAGTACAGAGTGGTATCTGATGTGTGATATTGGGGTTGTGGTGTTTTAGTGGTGGCTTTTAGTTTAAACTTTATGGTAGCATTATGTTATTCTCATGTATTCTGAGCCCATGTACAGTATAGACAAAAGGTAGATGATGAGCAGAGAGGGTTAAACTTGTTTCTGTGTTTGAAGTCATGCAGGAGCTGTTGTTGCCAACCTTTATTCCATCCTCTCTTTCCTTCTTTCTAGAGCTCATAAATTAAAGCTCTACAGCACCTTGTGTTGTCTCCTATTCCTTTCTCATCCTCACCCCTGAACTGTTTTCGTTCAGTGGTGCTGCTTTTGGCCTTGAACCTCCAACCTCCCCGGTTGCTTTAGAACTGAGAGGACAAAGCTTTATTGAACTGAACAGCCTCTCTCTTCTCTCTGAACTGTTTGCAAGAAGCCTCTCTCAGATTAGTGTGCTTGCTTTGCCCTGCTCTGCTACAGAAGCTTCTTGCCTTTTTGATATTCAGTCGCAGGCTTCCATCTCATTTCTGACCAGCCCCTGTTTACTTTGCAGAATACAGCGTTGTCATGGCAACAGGTTACTTTTCAAAGGGAACATCTTGTCATTATATTTAATCCACTGCAGCTGAAGAAGACTGAAATATTAAGTTGTTGTTGCTATGGATACTGCTTTGTTACATCAGTTTCTTTTGTGTCAGATTTCATATACAGTGTTGGGTCCTCATTTTTCTTTCCCACAGAATAAACAGAGTGTAATTGCTCTCCACCGATGTAATTTTGCTTAAAAATCTAGAGTGCATTTTAGTTTCCATAGCATGAATTTTCTTTCCATTTGCAAACCCATTTCTAAGGACGTGGGAACAGTAGAAATTATTTCACAGATTGTGTGCCCTTGCTGAGCAGTCAGCTTTGTGCCCTTGTAAAAATAAGTGATGTAGTGCAGCCTGACAGAGGTCCTGCACAGTAGCTTCATGCAGTCCAGTACTTACCTTTTGGAGCAGGTGGAGGGAGCACCTTCAGGGCCTGAATATAATCAACAAATGGTAAATGCCTGATGAAAAGGCATACAGAAATATTTCTCACAGCACTTGGTTTTCTTGTAAGGTATCGTGGTTGGATGATAGCCTCATTAAGTTTCCTGAGCTAACTTTCCATGTGGAGTTAGGAGCAGAAGCCCTATCCAAAACTTTGGGTTTATCTCTGCAGTTACTCAAAGGATGCTCCAGCATCCCATGATCGGTCTTGATTCCTAAAGACTTTATCATGTTCGGTATGATGCAAGTGAAGGAATTGGAGGATGTTTGGAGGGCTGTGGCTCTTTTTTTCCTATCTAAACAAGATAATTTTCTGTTTAAGTACAGAATGTACTTGTGCAGCCTTTGGCTGGTGTGAAGTATTGTAGCTGGCAGAAACTGCATAGACATGTTTTTAAGTTCGACTTGCACTGACTAGTAGAGATGAGCATGGCTTGAAAATGAATTCTGGGAATAAATAAAGAACATCAGCATTTTCTGTTGTCAGTTTCCCCATCATTCCTTAGAGGGAAAAATTCTGACACCCTGTAGCTGAAAAAAAAAATGTACCCTGGTATTTAATTTATAACTTTGTAACTATAAAATGGATTTTCTAGTTCAATCATTTTTTTGCATATCCTGAGAACAAGAGAACAGTGTCAGATCATGTCTTGCAAAAATATGCGTTGGAGAAAAACATTTTGACATGTTCTCATTCTTTTTGTGAGACTTGTGGCACATGTTTTAGTGTGGATCTGCTTACAGGAAGGTAGCACTGCAGACACACGGTGACATAAGATTATTACAAAATTGGTGTTTATTCCTGTCTGACAGGTTCTGCTGTCGTGTTGTCTTGGATAAGGTCTGTGCAGATCCACTGCTGTAGTTTACCCAGTTCCTGTAAAAGCAAATCCCAAAATGAACTCAAGTTTGCTGTTTCCAGATTAAAGTTGGGGGATCTGTGAGTGGTTTGTGTGCTCTTCCTTGTTAGGGAGTTGAGAAATACTTGTTGAAGTGTTAAACTCAAAAGTTTATCTTGAAACATCTCAGGGTTTTGTCATCCTTTTGATATAATAGGCAGCAAATAAAGATATCTGTTCAAGAAGAATTTATAGGAAGCAATTGAAGGAGCATAGTGCTAGTGGAAGTCAGATGCTTGTTGGAAGGTGTTTCTCTGTATAGCAAGCTTTTGGGTTGACTGGCTAAAGCCTGGAGTTCAGAGCTGTAAAGAATTGTAGAGGCTTTTGAAAGATCTTTAATTAGATGCCACTGCTCCTTCTATCCTGCATGATATCTAGACATCAAAAATTAGGGAGATATGTGTCCTGTTACCAGCTCCCCAATGCTTTCTTGCTACTGTGAGGCCAAATCACTGGTCCTTCTCTTGACTTCAACTCCTTGACTTCCAAGTTGCAGAGTAGCCTGTAATACACCTGTGTAGATCCTTCCTTATTTTGACAACATTGTATTATTTTTGACGCTCTTCCATTTGCATTGGAAATGTGATGGCCAAAACATACACAATATGCTTCTAAATATCATTATTTGTTATTCTTACTACTGTTCTTTTTCTTTCTATATTAGGAGGCTAAACAGTACCCAAGGTGAAATCCGAGTTGGACCCAGCCATCAGGTAAAGGATTTTGTTTGTGTTTTCAATATCCAGAGGGCATGTTTCTGTCACTTGAGCTATTTAGAGGACATTTAAAATTGTATGCATTCAAAGGAAATGCATTTTAGAGGGAATAGAAATCCTTAGCAATTAAACCTGTGGTGTTCTTTTCACTAGTCATAATAAGAGTTCTGTAAATGGTACCTTCAAAACAGCTTTCATCTCAAATTGTCATCTAATATTTTGGCAGGTATTAGTCACCTGTGCTGTAATGTGTAATTATCAGATGTTTATGGATGAGGAAAGAAGTACAAAGGAAGTCCACTGATTCAGAATGCTTATAATTTTTGCTTGATTGATTCTTTAAACTTCCGTTGTCCTGTCACTCATTTGCTGAGCATCTGACAGGCGACATCGCTGAGACGGTGCGTTCTCATCCCGTGAATTAGTGTAAGGTTTAATCTTAACATGTTGTGAATGGTTGGTTGTAGGCTGAGGTAGGAGATCACATTGAAGATATTTACTGCTTTCCATTCTGTAGTCTGACTTACTCTGTGGGAAGTGTAAGAAATCTTCTCTGCGAACTGAGTGAATGGATACACTTTACCAACCTCATTGAGAGTAAGGTATATGTAGCAGAATACAGAAACAGCCCTGAGATCTCACTAGTGGTATCTGATGAGTATCTGTGGCCTTCATCTTCCTTAAATTGTGTGTGTTAACAGATGCTAGAGGACTGCTGGGTTGGTTTTTGATACTTTGTGCATAAATACCTCTAATTACTGCTTGTATCACAACAGCAAGTAGGGACACAAATGAAGGTAAATGCTTTGTAGAATTGCGGTGGTTCCCAAAATTCACATGTGTGGGAGGAGAGTGGATCTCTAATGAATATTTTCTTGTGAAAACATCTGGTTAGCAAATTAGTAACCAGAGGTATTCAAGAGGAAGTTGCTCTTAGGAGTAACTCCAGTAATTAAGCATGTTCCTAGGGTACGTAAGGATGAACGTTCATTTGTGCAAGCTCCCTGTTTGCAAGAATGCACAGCTCTCACAGAAATCTCATCTTGGTATAATGCTTGCTTATCCTTTTTCCAGAAGAGAAGTTCAGTGACATATCCATTTTCCCAGGCAAGAAGCAAAATAAAGTACAGATTAAAGAGCAGAACATGAAAGACATCTGAACCTGTGACTTGTAATTACTGGTTATGTATAACTGTTGCCTCTCAAATATGTTTAGCATTGTAAGTATAGGAGGTAATTATAGGGCTTAAAAGCTGTTTCTGAAGAGGCTCTCAGCTATCTCATACCCTCGCAATAGATGACTAAAAATGCTAATTGGGTCTCTGGATACAGTGTAGTACTTATTTAGTGGCAGGGTTCATTTAAATGAACTGTCTCACTTTCAGGAAATGTCTTTGTTTCTCTTCAGAGTTTTAATGATTTACTGAGGACTTAATTTTAAACTTAGTGTGGAATGTGTGTGGGTTTTTACTGGTTTAAAATGGTACATTGCCTTCTTTTATATTAGTATTTTATATGGGTATGGTTTAGCCTGGCAAGGAGGAGTTGTTAAAGCATCTTTTTGACAAATGAAGGCTAACTGTCTCTTTGAGGGTGAAGTCTCCAATGATTCATTTGTATACAACAGGAGACTACACAGATTTACTTACAAGCTGTAATATTTCTGCAGACATACTTGCACTTTGGTCTGTGTCCAGAAGGGCTTCACTGGTGTCAGGCTGAGCAGTGGTGTGAACTCTGCATAATTGTCAGAAAATGAGCTTCTCTCCCAAGAGAAGGAATGATGGATTGAATGAATAGACTGGGGCTTGATGACCCAGTTAACTCAAACTTCTGAAACTTGGATTGGATAGCTTCACCACCTGTTGTCTGAATGCCTTCCATCCACGAGCTCGTAATATTCCAGGGAATTTACCAGCTTCATTATTCATAACGTTTGTGCATCTTCCTAACAGTGTTAACAACTGTAATGTCTCTATGAACCCTTCATTTTTCTTTCCCAGGCTAAGCTTCCAGATCTGCAGCCATTTCCTTCCCCAGATGGTGACACGGTGACACAGCATGAAGAACTTGTGTGGATGCCAGGAGTCAATGACTGTGACTTACTTATGTACCTTAGGGCAGCAAGGTAATTTCAGTCAAGGTATTATCAATGTCTTCAGAATGCTGAAGTGGAAATGTGACCCTTTACGTTCTGTTTCGGTGTAATGTGCATGTCTACTGGGTAAGCTGAAATGTTTAGTTGGAGATGAAGCTCTGATTCCATGCCAACATAGAATCTTTCTATTGCTTTTCTCTGGTGTGCATGGTGGATGGATGAGATACACTGATGGGCCTCATGATAATACACAATATGAGTAAGTTGCTTGTGGTTTGCAAGAATTCAGAGATGTGGAGAATGTGCACTTCAAGTCAGTTTTCTTATATAATGAAACTGAGGTGACAGCAGTTTCGCTGTTTCTGAGTCTGTCCTCACATATGCATATAGAGGTCCTGTCTTCCATCATCCTGATCAGGCTTTGGTACTACTGCAGTGCAGATTCTGAATTGATGACATCCACTTATATTGGATTTCAATTTTGCATTGATTATTCCATATGTTGAGATGACTCAGGTTTGCAAAACAAACAGCAGAGTTGGTGCTGCCTCGTTTTGCTTGTTTCCACAGTATTGCAAAGCCCTGAAGTTTGATTGAAGTATGTGTGTATTGCATCAAACAGCAGCTGAAGAATTTACATTCTTTTTTCCCCTTCAAACTTTCAAGGAGCATGGCAGCTTTTGCAGGCATGTGTGATGGAGGATCCACAGAAGACGGTTGTGTTGCAGCCTCCCGTGATGACACTACACTTAATGCACTCAATACAGTAAGTACATAGAAGTACTGTACGGAAGAACAGTCTTTCTGTTTATTTCTGGGCTGTGTAAAGCACATGGTGCATAAAATATTTAGCAGGTAAAATAGATTTTGGGGATTATGAGTGTAATAGTAGCCTCACATCTGCAAAGTCAAGTGTTGTTTCTCATTGTTTTGCAGTGCACTTGAGAACTGAAATGATTGTACAAATCTTAGTCCTTTGGTTCCTTTCCTAAAGATAGCCAGTGTGTTAAAGATTCTTATGCTGTTTGATAAGAATTGCAGAAAAGTCAGATTTAAACATCCACTTCAGTTTCTAACCTGTTTTACATTTCATCTAATTTGTCTCTCTTGAAATGAGTGTCATCTGGTTCTGGTGGCTCTAGAGTTTCCTAAGTTGTTCCCTAATATCTTCCTTAGGACCTCAGACCTCTGTTGAGACCAATAATCACCCAAGAGCTTCTGGAATTAGAATTTTTTTTGCCTTGTCATTCCTAATAGACTAAGGCAGAAAATTCATTTGACTTTGCTTCTAAGGGCCCTGTAGTTGCACTTGTAGACTTGGTGCTTCTGAGACTCAGACTAGCCCCCAGATATTTTGTTTCTGTTCTTGTGATTCTTTCCTCTTTGTGTATCTAGTGCACATCGATTTTAGAAACCGATGGTTGGTTCATTCTCTGAATGGCAGAAGGGTTTCACACTTCTGGAACAGAAGCACTGTGCAATCTCTTAATTTGTCTTCTTTAAGAATCTTGTTTGTCTATTTAAGTATTTTTGAGTGCCTTGGTTGTGACTTCCCAGTCCCCTCAACATGACATTGTAACGTATAGCAGGAAGATTTAACCTGTTGTGCTTGTGTAGTCATCTCATTACCTTCAGCTTTGCTGAAGTTTGTATTTTGTACTTATGTGTTGTGGTGCATGCCCTCTCCTCTCAAGGCTAGTTTTCAACACTATATTGACACAGTGTAGTTCACATTAAATATTCTCTCTGAACATGGACTGTTTGTACTTCCCAGAGAACAAAATCTTCAAGGTTTGGCCTTAATGACTCTTGAAAGATCTTTAAGCTTCTATGATGTTTGGTTTATTCATGCTTAAAATGTACTCTGTGTACTGATACTGTTCATTACAAAGCAAGGAAAGTATCTGTTCTCTGTTCTAGAAAAATTCAAAGTGTTTTTATATTGAATTATAGTTCTTTCAGGTGAGATAGTCTAAGAACTTTGACTATTTGTTATAGCCTACTTTTTTGACTAACTAAAAACAGTTCAAATAGGTGATTTATTCTGACAAAATGGTGCCCTTTTTATCTTCCTGTTCACCATCTCTTAAAAATATGATCACTAATCTGTGAGAATCTTGCCTTGCACTAAGCTGTGGTTTTTGTCTGGAAATTATCACACTCAACCCAGAAGATTAATGTTAAAAAAACCCCTGGATCTGGTATGATTTCTTATTATGGAAATGCAATAAACTTCAGAGCAGCACTTCATATAAATCAGTCTTGACAAGCTCCTTTGCTAGTGTTTTATTTATGTAATAACAGATGCTGGAGCCCCCAGAATGATTTATTGTTAATTATACCAGATAGAAGTGAAGATCATGGCAGGCACAATGCAACATGTAGATCAGCTCATTGAAATGATTATTCACATAATGTCCCAGGTAAATTTTAACTACTGTTCTTTTGTTTGGCTGTTGGGATTGGATGCCACATTTCTCATTTTAACCCTTAGGAAGGTAATAAAGTTTTCATTTGGAGTTTGTTGGGCTCTGGCTGAGTGCTGGCTGTCACACTGAGAGCTGTGGAAGAGGATGTTTTAGTTCCTGGAAGTCTTTCACTGTTATACTTTCAGATAGAGTGTCTCTTCTGTTACACAGCCATAGAACAGGGAGCTGAATGGGTCTGCCTTTCTAAAACTAGATAGTTTTTGTGCTTTCTTTAAATATGATGCATTAGACATTTAAGTATTAGCCATGTAAAATGAAAGCATGCATATTCAGTACTTTTTTATTTGTCCAGTTTCATTTGAAGATGCTGAATGCAGAAACACATATACTGAAACACTTACACTGTATTGCTGTTGACCTGTACCTGTTGTCAGAGTTGCTACAGTTGTTTTCTTGGAGAATCCAAGTCAAGAAAGAGCTAAATTACTACTTTATTCTCAGTTTTAAGAAAGTTGCAGAACAACAATTCATTCTCAGTGTTCTACCTTACCTGTGTTCTGATTAAAGAAGTGTGAGCATCAGTTCTATGAAACATCAGACCTTAGAAAAGAAACTGGAAGTGACAGTGTGCAAACTCATGTGTGCAAAGGTGAATCTCAGGTTTTCATCTTTTTAATGTGCATGTTGTCTTTGCTGGGCAAATCAGAGCCAGCAACTCCATCCTCCTATGGTAAAACAGCACCACTTAAGCTTGCTTACTACTACATGGAAAAAAGACAAAACAATCATATGCTAATGTTGTGTAAATCTCTCTTTACTAATAGCTTTGTTCTGACTTCTCATAACACACTGTTACATGGGAGCGTGTCATTATGAGTGACAAACATGACAGTGTAATATCAGTTTAAGGAAATTCAGTGTCACCCAGACAAATTATTCCCTGTTTTAACTTGCCCTTAGACCAGATTTTCTTGTTCATTAACTACAGACAAGGTTGAAAGCATAAGGAATTATTTAAATATATGTTAGCATTTCTTATTATTACTAGTTTTCCTCCTGGATGAGTCTTAATTAACAGCTACTCTCATGGTTCAAATGAGGTAGGATAGCACTTCAGGGGCCGTCACTCTCTGCCTGGGCATGTTGGAAAATGAAGCCACTTCTAGCACATAAGGCAATCTTGCCACTTTGAGTTTTCATTCATTCTTATCCTTGCTGTTAGGGGGAAAAATTCAGCACTTAATTGGCAAGATGAGTCAGGAAATCTTTCTCGAGAAACTGCTGAAACAGGCCAATAAAAAGGGCCACAAATGACTACCCTGGTTACTTAATTTTTGAGGGATGGGAGGTATAAAATATTGGACTTTTCTAAAAGCTTTTTTTAGATGCCATAGCAAATTTTGCAGTTCTGTGGCAAATTCTTGCCCTGGCTGCTGGTGGAGCACTAGCCATGCCCATAGAAGCAGTGGGCACAGTCAGCTCTCTCTACTCCTGCTTTTTGTAACTGTATTTTGAGGTGTTTGGCAGAGCCCTGGCAGTATAACAGTGGGTGAAGAGTGGATGTAATGCAAGCATCTGTCTTCTTAATCTCCATCTTTAGCATCTTAGATCACTTTGTAGCAATTAGAGGTATTTAGAAACTTAAAGTAGATTAGAACTGGGAGGAAGAGCTGGAAGTTGCTTGTTTTAAAGTGTTTTTTTCCCAAAGTAATGGGAACTGATTTCTGTATTTTCAAGCTGTCACATGCCACAAATCAGATAATTGAAACCCACAAAAACTAATAGTGATTCTACTCTTGAAGTTGCTTACTGATTCCTGTCACTGGTTTTGTTAGTTTGAAACTCTGCTGCAGGCCAGGCTGTGTCAACTAGGTGTTGGTCAGTCTTTTTGTTGGCTAGTTTAAGTTGTTGATTGGTGCAAGGTTTCATTGTCTTTGACCATCCCAGATGAAACCAGGACAGGCACCAGAGGGAGCTCAGCAGAGTGGTTTTGTTTGAGAGGGCACTATATTTTTCCTCTGATCCACATTTAGTGTGTTGCAGCAGGTGGGGACGAGGCAGAATTTCCTGGAGGAGAGGGAAATTCCTGGAGTTGAGGAGCATTTGGGGCTAGTGTGTTGTTGGCTATCAGATGCATTTTGGAGGATGAGCACTTTAAAGAATGCTGCTAATTGGAAAAAGGATTTTTGCTGTTTCACCTAAGGAGGATATTTGCCATGGAACATATTCCATTTGATACTGGAGCAAGACATCCATACCTGTAGAGATTATCTGCATCACACTGAAATTCAGCAGCCTGCTACTGACAGAGACAGCCTGAAGTGCATTTTGTGTTAAATTAGGCACTTGGATTAGAGTAATTACACCAAAAGACTTAACTAGTCAAGCCACACGGTAGTAATTCTTTGTTCTGCTTTTAATTTTCCTTGTTGTCATTTTCTTTCTTTCTACCCTCTGCAGTTTTACAGAGCTATTTGCTATCTTCACCATGGTCCCTTTCAGTGAGAGGAGTAAATCCCTCAATAATAGCTACAGTGTTCTTAAGCCTGCATGGATTAAAATAGCTGGTGCTTTAATGAGAGGGAAAGGGTATAAGTAAATATGAACAGGGCAGTACCAGGCAAATACTTTCTTCTTCTCCAGTTCCCCTGGAGTGTTTTGCTTGGCAGTGGTGAAAGATTTTTCTTGACTCATCTGTATTATTTGAGTCTTAAAATGCTTTTGCAAGACTGGTAGCATTTAGCTCATGTTTGGCAGCTCAGGCTTCTATCTTTGTGACCTGACAAGTGACCAGTGGTCATTCAGTGGAAGAGGCACAAACCTGGAGAGCCCCTGAATTCCAGTGCTGTCCCTTAAATGCTATATGTGACTGCATCCCCACAAAAGCATGTTCTGGCTGAGCAATCCCTTCTGCTTTTATTAACTTGTCTAGGTAGATTTCAGAGTTGTTCAGGATCTGCTTTCTCACTGTATAGGAGCAATTTTTCCTTAGAGAAAAAGACTCTGGAATTTCACTGTGTTCTTAATGGACTGCAATTATTTAATATTGTAGCATGAATGCAGCCTAACTCAGATGGGCTTTTCAACAGAGATCATAATGACTGTAATTGCTAAAGGATGCCTTGCTGAAGTAGAAGCTGCCAGATGCAATGCCATTCTGATCTAAAAAGGTCACAGTAAAAGGGACATTTAAATTAAGTTATAAATTACAATTGAAGAACAATGTTTTGATGAGCAAGACCAGAGTTGTCAGAGCTGCAAGATGTAATTCATGGGTTCATTACGGAAAAGAGGTGCCTGACAGCTGAGCCATGCCAAAAGGAGGATTTATTTGCAACATCACACAGACAGAAAATGGCAGCTCTGCTGAGAAGCTCTAGTAGGAACTTGAAACCTTGTGGTAATGTGCAAGCTTTATGGTAATAAGGCTTGCCTGTGATCTGATGTTGTTCAGTGATTGTTGTAATATAAATGAGGTTTTGGGACACGTGCACATTCAGAATTTTTCTGTAATCTAAAATCCTGTCCAGTGATGCAGAAGTTGCTGTATATTATCTGTTTTAAAGTATGTGTTGATTCCTTTTGTCACCGTTGTATCTGTACATAATGTTACAGTGGTTCAAAAATCAGATGACAGAGTTAATGCTAAAACCAGAGACTCTGGAGATGACAGGATAGTAGTCTGGTGTTTACAGCAATACCTTGGAAAGTTCAACCAGAAGTTAATGAAACTGTAGGCAGTCATCATTAGCTGTTATTTATATGTTTGATTTGCTTGCCAATAAAGTGCTTCTCTATATTAAATGACTGAAAGAAATCATCAGAGAATGAGCCAGATGGAAACACGTAAATGTAAGTCTGGCACTGATAAAGAGGTTCTTTTTTTCCTTTATGCTGCATTGTCCTACCCCTGGCACTTGGAAAAGCTTTATTTTTCTCCTCTTGCTAAAAGTAACATTTTTCTGGCAGCTCTAAACCTGTATCAAGTCTCTTGTTTTCACGTGGCTCTTCTTTCAAGTCTATTCTTAAGGATTTTGTGATTGTTATTTACGTAACTGCTTGGTCAAAAGCGAACGCTCAGATTTTCTGTGTTGATTTGGGATGGTACTGATGGCCTGTCAACTCTTGTGTTGTTCAGTACCCAGAGTGGTTGCCTGTTAGACCAGTCTGCTCTTTCTGGGCTTTTCTGAGTGTTTTTTTTTGCAGATTGAACTGCTTGGGCAATAGGGCTGCCAGGGAAAAACACGTGTTGTCCTTGAGGCAAAATAAAGATGCCCTCCAAGTTACAAAGAGGCTTTGGCATTACTGTGTATTTTGGGAGGGAGCAAAGAGGGAAAAGAAACAGAAGCACTATTCTCTTCAACACTGTCAAGTTTCCTAAGTGAAAAATCCTTTAGGTAGTGGCAGGCACAGAAATGAGCATTTGCAAGGTGAGCTGGCAAAACAAACATTCCTTTTTTCGTTAACATGGATCTTATCCCAGTGCTGGAGTGCAAACAAGGAGAAAAATTAATGTGTACTCAGTAGAAAAGAACATCTTATTTTCATGCCTTTAAGTAGATCTTCCATACACAGGAGTCTCAAAGCCCCACACTAAAAAGAAAAGGTTTAGAGTCAGAAGTGTTTGAGTATTGACATTGAGCAGAGCACTGCAGGCCTAGCTTTCTGCTCTTATCACTTGACTTGTGGCTTGTGTAAGATGGACTGAGATCATTCTTTCACTTGCATGGAGGTGCAGTCATGGGAGCTGCCACCCTTGTAGTCAACAGAGGCAGATTTACAAGCCAGGATTGTGTTGTATATCAGGAAATTTCACTTGGGGAGACAGGTTTGAAAGCAATGGTTTCTGCTAAGCCATCTCAGGCGATGCATCTCCCTGACTTACAGCCATGTGAGGTGCTACTGATGGCTCTGATGTGTTAATGCACCTCTTAGCAGTAGCTTGCAGAGGTCAGGTAGCTGAAGAATTGAGGTGGGGAGGAAATTATGTTTTTTGGAAGACCAAATGTGGTTTTCTATGGTTACTCTGCATTAGTGCATATAATTTGAGCCACTTTGTGTGAAGAGTAATCTGTAATTACTAATTTTGTCTCCAACAGAGCTGATAACATGTTCATTCCTGTCAGCAGGAGGTATGCAGTATGACATTTGAGTGGCCTAATTTTCTAGAGGACTTCTGCTTCTGCTTTCATAACTAACATGGTCCTGTGCACGTTTGGCTCTCCAGCCACTGGTTTGAGGTGTTCAGTAACAACTTCTGATGAAATAGTTTCCTGGAAACTTGCCTCTTTGGGTGTTACAAATAAGGCTCAAAGTGATACTGAACTATAATTTCATCAGCAAATGGAATCAATTAGCTGTGTTTTTTTTAAGAGCTTGATGTTCATGTGCAGGGACTTCACTGAAGAAAATCAGCTAACTTTGAGAAAAGAAGTTCTGTAGGGACAGTGATTTGTTTTTTCCCTCCTTGTCTATCTTGATTCAGATGCCTGCTTTCATTTTTTAGTAGAAATCACTTAGACCCACTTAACAGAAGAAAATTTGAGTAATTTACTTAGAGCTTTTACAAGTCTCTGAATCATGCTACTGGATGCAGTCTGAATGCAGAGCATTCTTGTGCACCAAAGAGCTTACAGTCTTAGTGAAGACATGACCAGACAAACGAAGCAGTGTTGGGGAAAGAACAATGTTGTTAGGAGGTGGCCCTAGGGTAGAAGAGGTCCAGCCGTGGTGAAACATACATAATTGGTACTTCAGATTTGTGTGAGAGATGTAAATAGCTAAAGCATGCAGCAGGAAGAAAATCATCTTGCTGTTTTTATCGGAAGCAGAATGCTGGTCTAGAATGTGAGCCTTTTGATATGAGGAAAAATAGGGTTTTTTCCTCTTGTAATCAGGTTTTAACTTTATATCAATAGTGACAAAGTAGTTAATGTCTTGTTGCTGTTGAGTGATTGTGTCTTGATCCGTGTTCAGTCTTGGGAAAAGTTCAAGAATTATAGTACTTGTTGAAATGTTGTCTGAGGCTGATGAAGCCCAGGTCAAGCAGCATGGATGCTTCTAGAGATTGGAATACAGATGGCTCAGGATAAATTCTGGATGGGAGAGAAAAAGCAGGAGTTAATCAGTGTACAGAATCATGTTTTGATTCTCTCTCTTGTAAAGAAGCTTTTGAGAGTCTGTGAAATTCTGTGATGTTAACAGATAGCTTTGCAGCTTTGCTTCCCTTCTACCTCTTGTTTCTGTAGGGAAGTTTGCATGCAAATTGTTCTCCCTTTAAGGCGTAGGAAGATAATTCAGTTTTTGTCATCCCAGCAATATTTCTTTGAGATCAGGTTCAGAAGACAAAGAGCAGGCTCCTGGCTAGTCCATCACTTCTGAAAATCCCACTGTACTTTGAAGATAGGACAGGCTATGAATCTACAGTGTGCTAAATGTTTTCTATCAAGAGTTAAGAGCTGGATATTCTCATGGGTTCATCCCCGAATGCTTTTTTCAGTGTGATTGTTTTTCTGCCTCATCCTGATTTAAATGTCTTCTGTCTACTTCAGACAGCTTTTGATCATATAGATACCCAATTTATGGTTGAAAATAAGGTAAACTGTAGGCTGTGGCAGCTGAAACAGTTAATGCCTACTTAAACATCCCTCGTTGCTTTTATGTACTCCTGTAGAGGTTTTGTTTCTCTTCCCTACTCCTTTTCCAACAGCATGGCCACCCTTGCAGTGCAATCAAAACAGGGAGAATTTTCTGAGTGGGTAAACTTGACATCCCATGACTTTCAGCCCCTCCTGTGTGTTAGTTTTTCCAGCTGGTTTCACTAGTCCGAACAAAATACACTGCATAAAATAAAACTCCTTTTGAGAAGTATTTTGTTGGAGCTCTGAAGAATTTTCCTTGGCATTTCTATTGTAAAGAACCAAAAAATCCTCAGTGTTTTATGGGTTCAGACATTACCTGAGAGAAGTTCAGGAAAGAAGGGGAAAATAGACATGTGTTAATGCTGTTTCTTTTCCTAATAAAATCCCAATTACCCTTCAGGTTGTTTGTATTTGACTCCATATATCAACAGTAAAAATAATTAGTCATAGAACATCTCATGTGGCCTCATTTATTGGTTTTTCTCCAATATCAGATCACTGCTAATTCCACTGAATGATCTATTTGTCTTTATTTTTCAGCTACATGAAAGTAACTACGATGCTGGAAAGGCCCTGCAGCGCTTGGTGAAGAAACCTGTGCCAAAACTGATTGAGAAGTGTTGGACTGAAGATGAAGTGGTAGGGAAAGGAATTATTCCCTTAAGCCTTTATAATTCATGTTGCTTCTTTTGCTTTTTCTTTCATTTTTCTTTTTCCGCTAGAGATTACCCTGATGGGAAAGAGAGGCAAAGAGTTTACTGCACAGGATGCATGTTTGCACAGTTCTGACGTAGTAGGCCCTTATTAGTAGTTAGCAGGCCCTTGTTTGATACACACAATTTAATCAGACTGGGGAAAACAACCTTTCTGGTAGTAGAATAAGATCAAGTGCCTGTGTTAGAGAGGCTGTGATGGGGTAGATGAACAGCTGTAGAATTTGTGGACTCTGAATTCCACTTTCATTTTGGCTTCCAGGAAGGCTGGCCACATCAATTAGTTGGGGTAGGACAAGATGTAAAAGGCATCTTGCCTGATTTTTTTTCCTGCTGATGTTGGAGGAAGCCTGTTGACAGTGTCAGCTGAAGTTGCTTAATGGGAGATTGGATATTAGTGTTTCACTTGAACAGAGTTTGAGATTAAGTCCCTTCTTCCCCTTATACAAATTATTGAAGTGTTTACTGCCATAGTTCTCGATGGATGAGTCTGATGAAGAGCAAACCAAAAACAGATAGTATCTAAGAGCTGGGATTTAGCCATGCCATCCACATTTACTTTAATGTATGTACAAATTGTCAGGCTCCAAAACTCTACTGAAAACAGTGCATCCATCTCACAAGTAGCTTCCAAAGTAATGTATGGACATGATGAATTTGGTGCTTGCTGCAAAAACACAGTGCAGTTTTGGACTTGAATTTGAGCTCTTGCAATCTAACATCCTGGGAGACTGCATGTCTCATCAACTTGCACAACTCTAGGCACAGTGATGATTCTTCCATATGGATGCTGTTTTATTGTGAGCTGGTAGTTAGTCTTTCTAGGTTTGAGGTTGTAGTGCAGAAAAGGATCGTGTAAACATGTCATTCTGTGAGACAGAGGTTGAGGTTTTTGGTGTGTATGGCTTTCAATTGAAACATCACTGTTGTTGTTAGCCTGCTAAAAGATACTGCTCTGCAGTTTGATTAGTGGAGGAACGTAATTTTGACCTAAACCTAAAGGCACCTTTTCATAAGAGCTGCATTTGACAGAGTGTGCTGCTGGGAGAGCACTTTGGGTATTTTTCCAGGCTTCGGGGGAGATGGTATCTGTGTGAAAATTAGTGAAACCAAGGTGCTTCTTGTGGTTTGTTCTGCAGCTTAATTGCAGCAATTGTGAGGTTTCTGCTGGCTTTATTTTTATTCATATGCTATAATGCAACTATGCTGATTAAACTGTTGTAAATAGTTTTCTGTAAGGTTGTAAGCTGAAATAAACCATGTAGAGTTGGGAGCAAATTATAGATTCTTAATTTGCTGACACCTCGTAAACAAACAGATTCTTAAGTATTGCATTCAGCCCAAGATGCGCTTGCTGGCTGCATTTGGGATCCAAATGCTGATGCATTACAACCCTTTGTTTGTCAGACCTTGCAGCTTAGGCTGGCACATGAGTACTTGACTGTTCCTTTAAAAAAGGGGGCAAACTCGTGCTTTTTCAGCACGCAGGAACAGCACTGAACAAGTTCACTTGTGTTACATCCCCAAAATATTTTGCATTTTAATGCTGATGTTAATTATGCTGAACAGGATGGGTTGAAGTGAAATGCAAGATGGAAGAAGACAGTACCTCATCAGCTGACTAGGCATGTCTGGTGATGTGGAAATGGAAAAATGGTGAAATGGTTTAGATCCTAGCTCAGTAATCTGGCTGCAGGATGCACTAAAATAGAAAAGCAGATGATTGGAAGTTAGTTAGGATCAAATATTTATCACAGAACAACTTCAGCCTCGCTTATGGTTTTTACCTTTCACTTCTGGAAAAGCTTCTTCTGTCTTACACACCTTACTGGAATAAATGGGAGTAGAAATTCAACTTGCCATGTATGCTTACCAGGGATATAAATGATATGGTGCGAGACAGTATTGCTCATGTAGAAGTGGCAAGAGAAAAGTTTGATGTCCCTTTAAATTAATGAATGTTTAAGCTTGGTAATTGGTGAAGTATTTGAAGTAAATAAATGAAGTGTTGTGATCGTGTTAAGCTACTAATGAAGTCGGCATTGGTGCTGTAAAATAGAACTGATGAATAGTCAATGAAACTGTCATGGATTTAACATTTCTTAATTATTCAGACAATGACTGGAGACACATTTTTGAGCTGTAGGGTTTTTTTGTAAGTCTTTCAGGGTTTTATTCCAATGAGTGATGTGTGCTTGTTTTCTCCTTACGTGAAGCTTTTTGCAAGAGCTAAATTTAGGGGTAGGCCAGGCCATATAAACCTGTTTTGAAGTAGACTCATTCTGGAATCCAACAAAGGGCCTTTGTGGGAAGGAGGCTGTCTGAAGCTGTAGAGTGAAAGAGGATAATGTGCTAACACTGGCAGCCAAGCGAAGATGAGTAAAAAGCCTAGAATGGTTTCCTGATAAGTTTTACAGTTATCTTGTTACAAAAGGGAGTTTTGTTTATGGAACTGACTGTCAGGACAAATCCTCCAGGCCCTCTGCTCTGTATCTAGTTGAAGTTTGTAATCATCCTGTTTTAACCTTTGTTTTTCCTGCATACAGTCTTTTCCACGTTTATGGTTAAATTGTGCACTGCCAACACCACTCTTTATTTTATCCTGTGTAGATTTTTTTCACTCCCTTTGGTTTTTTCCATCAACTGCACTGTGTTGTGAATGCCGTAGCTGCTGCAGCTCAGGGGTTTTTGATGAGCAGTCTGGGTTAAATGATAAAGAATAGAGTCTTATAAATAGAAAAACCCGAAGTTCATTGAGAAGTGAAATGTTACTCCAAAAGTGCAAACTCTGAGTACAAATAATGATCATTGACTCTATAAATCATTGTCAGTCTCGGCTCATTTTATCATATTTGTTCTTGTTCTGTTCCATCCAAGTTTCCAGAAACATTTGGCAGCTCTCCAGCCTGAGCAGAGCCAAAGATCAAACTGTGCTCTTATTTATAGACAGCTAAGCTCCACCTGCACAACTTCAGAGCATGTTTGTGCCTGGCAGTTTGTAGAACACTTGGGATTAAAGCTGTACTGCACTCCTGAGCATTTCTGAGACTTGCAAGGGAAGTTAACTTCTTGTTGGATCTGTGAAACTGAGGCAAACTCTTTGTGCCTGCTAGATAGGGTACTAAGGGTACACAGACTCCATAACAAATTGTTTTCAGAAAATGCAAATGTGTCAAACCCAAAGTCTGGAGAGAACTTGAGGTGTGTGTTCCCCCTCCATCCTGGGATGGCAAACCATGAGCAGCTGGAAGCCTCTAATAATGTGGCTGACTGATAATCCAAGAGACACACTTGAAGAGGAGTGCAAGACCCAGGTCCAAGCCATTTGTACTGGACTTGGAATTAATCTCTTCCTGTGGCCCAGCAAATATGTACTTACTTTATTTTTACAACTTGGGTAAATAAGCAGATCCTGCCCTAGGTACAAAGCATTGGTAGGTAACCCCTGAGAAAAGGTTCTGTGGTATGTGACCAACTGAAAGAATGTTTGTCTCAGTTTTTCTCTTTCTGCTTTTCTAATCCTATCATGATATTCTGCCCCCTGACATGCCTCTGGCCCCCCAAAAAGTCACACTTCCCCTTTTGTAACGTTGTCAATATTGAGCAGGTGGCAAAACCAACTGAAGTAGAAGTGTAGTCACATGGATGCAGGGAAAGAACTGACAATACAAAACTCGATTCTTAAAACTTCACGCTCCCTTAAGTCAAAAACCCTCTGTAACGTGGTTAGTCTTAGTTGCTTGAGTCTGTTTCCACTGTGCTGTAGTTGATGTTGTTGAGAAACTGTGTCCAACACAAGTCTGCAGTCTTCAGTGATATTAGTGGTGGAACACTGTGAATAACTCAAATTCACCCAAAATACATGTATTTGCAAAGTTTGTAACTTCTTCTGGAGACTATCTGTTGCCAGAAGATAAATCCTTTGTTGTTAATTACAACAGCTTTGTTGCCTGTGACCAAATAGTCAAGTAAGAGCTGCTTTGCAGTGATCAGAGCTGATTACCAAAACGGACGGAAGTTGCAGTATTTTTACTACTGATTATGTGGTTACAGAGGTTTAGATCAAATTAAACAGAGGCTAAAATTTGCCAGTGATTGAATTAAATGGATGGCTCTGTAAATATGAAGACAGAGGTTTATCTCCCTTGTGTTAGGCAGCGTGGAAGACTGGTTTTCAGTGTGCCCCTGAATTTACATACGGGAATAAAATCAGGCTTAAAAATAGCCACAGGTTTAGAAACACAAGTGGCTCAAGAAACTTCTTTACTGCTGCATCTCCTTGCAGCTCTGCCAGCAGCTGTTTCCTGTTTATAAAGGCATGTTCTACACCTGACAACATTGATTTCCAGAGATGGTAGGAAGTGGGGAGGGCTGGTTTATCTTGTACTGCTCATGAATTTACTTGTGTGGACAAATGTGTTGAGCAATTGTCGTACACAATGCCATATCTAAGCACTTTGTAAGCATGCAGCCTGTAAACCAACGTTCAGCATCATCACCTGGTAGGATCTTGTTAGTGTTAGGCTGGAGTCTCAAATAGGGAGCAGTGCAGGTGAGAGCAGAAGCATTATTTGGTAAGAAACCATGGAGCAATTCCTCCTTTTTGATGCAGCTGGTGGCAGTGCCCTCTTACAGGTTTCCTGCCATTGAATGCTGTGTCTGACAGGGCAGTGCTGGGAAAGGGGACTGACTTAGCTGTTGGGTATGTGTTCTGTGAGGAATCTTTCGGGTACATGAGATTAGAGTAACCACTTTCCTCCTTTCATTTTCTTCAGACATGTTTCCTAGTTTCCCTAAGACCTGACAGTGCCCAGTCTCTAGAAGACTCTCTTTTGTCATTCTGTAAGAGTAAGTTGTAGTACAGCCCAAAGTGTACTTAATATTTGTCTGTCTTCTCTTTCACCCTGACAGTCCCCTTGATGAGTTTGAGGGAAGCATCTTAGTTGTCTCAGTGCATCGAAAGAGAGTTCTACTCTGCAGCTCAACGTCTCTTAATCTTTGACAGAGTATAGGCATTTTTGATGCAAGCCATCAGAAATCCCCATAAAGATGAGATGTTGCTGGTCAATTCTTCTATAGTTGGAGTACTTAAACTGACATGGAACTTGTATTTTGCAACATGCAGAGTTAAGAGTTTGTTGCCTATGGGGAGAAAGTACAACAAACCCAAGACTGAGTGCCTATGTTTTAACTCTAGTGTTTGCCCATGTGATATGCTGCTTTACTGTTCCACAGAGTCCAAATCTGGATCTATGATCATTAGCTTCTTTGAGGTTAGGTTAAATTGAACACTGATATTTTCTGCCATGGTTACAGTGGAAATAGTTCACAGGAAGAATTGTCCTTAGGGAATTTCCACCTGTCTTGGGACAAAAATCTCTGCAAAATGGGTTTTATACTTTCGTGTTCAGTACAATTCTGACCCTGCACTTGCTCCTGGTCCAAAAATGAGCTTATTGTGCACACTTCAGATAAATAATCTATCAAATGGCTGTCACAAAAGGACACAATGTTCATCTTAAGTTTTGTTCATTTCATGAACTGAGTTTCAGTTTTGGTCTGCCTCATGATGGAAACGTTGAAGGACATAGATGAGTTCTGACTGTTCTTCACAGAGCTCTCTGTGAGCTCTGGGATCTCACATTTTAGTCTCTTTATTCAGAATGTGCTTTTTTTGCTGTTGTTTTTATCAAAAGTACTAACAAAAATCAATACGGCTCACAGAAGAGAGAAATACAAACCAGAACTAAAAGAACCTCTAGTTTATTAGGTTTTTAATTAAACATGATGAACACATTTTAAATAACACAAAGGCCTCGGGCTGAGCTGCATCTAATCGAAACAGATTAAGTCACCCGTCCACACTTGGGTAGTTATTAATTCTGTTTACTTATGCATGCTAGCTAAAGGCAGAGTTCACTGCTGCTGTGCTGCAGTTTATTGCACAGGGATGCTTCTGCTGCATGGAATTGTGCTCTTAATTAGCATTCAGATGTTGATTATGAAGAACATTGGTGAGGCTGATTGAACCACCTTTGAAATTCGGAGCTGTGCTTAAAAAGTTAAAGGGAATGTGGGTGAAACGGTAGCTTTGCATTACTTCTTGGACTCCTCCTCTTTTTCTTTCTTCTGCACTTGGTCTCAGCCTCTCAGAGATGTTAAATCCTGAGGAAGAGATGGGTAAGTGCTCCTTAGGAGGAAGGGAGTGTTTTCACTTGCACATGTCCATGCAGAGCTGCTGCTGCCACACGGTGAAGACCTTGATAAGGAGCTTTTATCATGAAATACTCTACCCTTTAAATATTTTACTATGCTTTTGATGTAGAGTAGTTGAGGGTAAACAACCTGGATTCAAATAACTAACCCTGCACATAAATCTAAGAGGTTAATCCTTGCTGGTGATAAACCTTAATTGGCCATGTACAGGGATTTACAAGTTCATAAATTTTAAAATATCCACACCTGGCTTCAGCTTAAAGCTCATTTGTCATAACACACAAATGGAGATCCTTGTGCCAAAACCGACAAGATACAGCAAACTCATTTCCTAACGCGTTTGCAAGGGTTTGTAATCCAGTGTCGCCGGTCAAGAAATAACTTATGCAAAACACATGAATTTATTTGCTTGGCTTCTTTGCCTGGAATTATCTTCAAATGTCTCTCATCTGCCCTTTTTGGAGTATCTGCTCATGAAAACATTGTTTTCATGGCTCACTCCTTTGAAGCCAGGCTTTTCAGATACGCTGGAAGACAGAGCTGCTTACTGGGGCAAAAATACCATGAATTTTATTTACTGTTTATATGGCAGCTGTAGAAAATGTAATTCATAGAAAAATTGAAACAGAGTCTCTGGAAGAATCGGGGAGGGGAGGTGGGGGATTGTCAAGGGGTATTTGAAAAGAAGGCTGGCATTGCAGGGCTGTGTGTGAGTAATTGACTGGGCTTAGAAGGTTAAGATATCAGTTCCTACTTAGTTTTATTCTTTTATCTCCAAAAAGTAAACAGTGCAGCTTTATAATAGTGATGGTCCCGACTAAATTAACATTTGACTTGAGAAATGAAGCCTTCTGCTGCTCTCTGCAAGAGATCAGTAACTGTTGAAAATTAACTGAATATTGACATGAAAAGTAAACAATCCAAACACAAATTGCCATGGTGTGGTAGGACCTTGATTTTGAGAAGAATAAACAAGGTTTTAGTTTAAGAGAGAGTGGAAATGTAGAGTCTCACTGGACTGAAGCTTATTCTGAGAACTCAGTGTAAAAGAACATCAGTCCTCATAGTAAAAAGTAACTGATGAGGGATGAAATTACTCTGCTTGGGGGGACAAAAACTTATAAGTTGCATAAAATCACAGTTACTTGGCAGTTGGCAGGTAAAGTTCAGTACCACTACAGTGTATAGGGTGTAATATGGCTAGAAAAGGTGAATTTAGTTTAAACACAGGTTTCTAGACAAAAGATAATCTTTCTGGTTGTGGCTAACTTGCATCAGTTTTTGATCCAAGCCCTTGTTTAAAGGGATCAATACTGCACATGCAGCACTGAGTTTATTGTCAAGTCCTTTCGGAAATAAGACAGTGAATTAAAAATCAATTATATGTGCAGAAAAGTTTGTGTAGGGCAATCAATTTTGTCCTTTTAGTTTGCAGAAAGATTCCATTGTTTAACCAGCTGTGAAAAGGAATGAATTTTAAAAGCCTCCAGCAAATGAGATAGCCCAAATGGGGTGGGGGAAGTAGATTAAAAAGGAAAAATGATTTCAGCATTTCATGTTCAGCAAAGGCTGCCTTCAGGGATAAATCTATAAATCCTGTCAGTGACCTTGGCTTCAAAATGGGCGATTTCTCTGCTTTTGCTAATCTTGATCTTTCCACAGCTGCCAGATAGGTTAGTCTTCTCTTAACAATATCAGTTTTATTTGCTTTGTTTAACCGCCATATGTTTCTTGATTCATCGTCTCTCTGCCTTCATGTGGAATATTTTTATCTATTAAGCACTTACCATCTTGCTGATCCCAAGAAATAATACAACAAATATTTACACTGGCCAGTTGCCACAGCTTAGGAGGCTATTTCTGTGTGGGGACGGAAGCTCAACTCTAAACTCAGAAGTTGAACTCCAGCATAAACTAAATAATTTGTAGGTGGCTTTCAGGAGCTGGAGAGGTTTTGTATTCTAGAGGAAGATTTGTGATAGACAAAAGCACATACACATAGTTCACTGTTGCCAAGGGGAAAGAATCTGCTGCTTGAAAGATTAATAAATACGACGGCAGTTGATTGTTGAAACTGTGTTTTTCATCTCATTTTCAAGGGCATCTTAAAAATGGAGATCACTTACACTTCCTGGCATTCTCCATCATCTTTCTGTGTTCATTTAAAAATGAGAACAAGACACTGGGGGACTTGAGAGATTGCATTCGTTCTCCCATAGGGCAAAGTGGTTACTTTATAAATGAAGAGGGCCAAAAAAGCCATCCTTCGTAGTTTCTTAGCAACAGAGCTGGAGTCGGTTTTAATGTTCGTGTATATCTTACAGGTTCTATGTATAGAAGCATGAGCTGTGCAGCTCAGCAGTATTGCAACTGAAACAAAGACTGTTCACCCTAGCCTTGTGCAGGGGAAGAAAATGAACCAAGCGTGCTAATATGCTGCATGGACTTGTCTCTTTTTCTTCTCTCTGTCAGATGGCACTCTGGTCAGTGACACAGTTCCAGTCGTCAATACTCTGACCTTTTATTCAGATTTTATCTACTAAGAGATCCGGAATCAGGTTTAAAAATAACATTGTCCTGTGTCCTGTTCATCTCCAAAAGGAAACTGAGTCATGACATTATAACAGGAGGAGCATCTGGAGAGTGCAGGGATCATCACAATTCTGCAAGCTGCTGGGGCTAAAGCCTTTGGCATAGCAAGCAAGTGATTCTGAGTGTTCACCTCTTGTCATCATGGTAAAAGTCCTTTTGCCCTGCATCTGTCATTTCAGAGTGAGTGGGTGCATGGTGTGTGGGTTGCACAGTGGTTTTAAGCATCAAGTGTCAGAGCTGACTGATATTCCACTGACCTGTTTCCTCTCCCTTTCTTTGTCAATAACTTAATTTCCACATTATGAAATTCATTTTTTAGGTTTGTTAATAGGATGATTGACTTCTAGCAGGCTGATAGTTGTCAGTAAGATGCGTTTCACACTTTGCTTCTCATTCTGAATGCAAATGTAGTAAATGGCCGTAGATTTCTGGCTCAGGCTCCTCAGTGAACGTTATCCCAACATCTAGGAATGTAGGAGTTTGTTTATGCTTTTGGAAGCACTTTCATAATTGAAATATAACAAATGTTATTTAGCTTTCTGTTTTCAGAAGACTTGTTGTTTTGGAAAGGCTACAAATAGTGTGGTTAAAATATAGGTTTGCTTTTTCTAATGACTAGGGAGGGGTGACTGGTTTATTGGCTCATAGTGATAGCAACATCCAGAGTTGGTGGTTTGATTTCAAATGATTCCAATAGTCATGTCATTTCAGTAGTTTGGTCAAGTTTGTGTCTTGCCTGAGTTAAGAAACTGAAGTAAGTCTACAGAATCTGAAGTAATTTGAGGTAAGTCTCCAGCTTCCTAGATCCTCTGCCTAGCATCTCTAAGCAGTGAAAACTAAAGCAGATTGGAGAAGGGGAGAGGAAAACCAGCTAGGTTTGCCACCTGGCTTGTGGAGGGTGAGAGTACCGAAACATTCCATCTCAGAAAGCTGTAACATATATGAGGTTTTATTTGAAATGCAGCATTCTTGCTTGAAGCTTTGGTTTTAATGCTGGAAAAGGTTCCTTTTTTTAACAGACTTTTTGAACATCTCTAAATCCTCTGTGGTTCTGCCTCACAGTTTGAGAGTTATGTTGTGTGGCCCAGTGGTCATGGCAGCAGAAAATGAAAAAATGCTGCTTCAAATTAGTGTAGTGACAATTCTTATTTAAGGGACTTTAATTACTGTCACAATACAGATGCTCTGTGTGCTTTAGGACTTATCTTTCTTGCACAAGCATCAGCAGGACAAATGCCAAAACACACCTCATTTGCAAGTTGTGTTTGCATGATAAATTTTATTCCCCTAATCTTCCCTATCAACAACACCATTTTTTTTCCCCTACTCTTTCAGATGCCATAAAAGTGCATTTTAATGAAGCAAATTACAGAGCTTTGTCTCCTTTTGTGCATAAGCAGGGTGGCCATATTCAATTAGGCTGAAAAATGATCATTTGTTCTATTACAGGCTGTAACAGAGCGAGTGAAAGAACTGTGATCCATCAGCAGTTGCTCAGCTGCATGTTCCTGAGAACACTTGCCATTCTGTCAGTGGCTCCAAATCCTCTGTGGGAGCTATTATTTCATTTCAGTTTGTGGAGGTGGCACTTGTTTGATAATAGGCTGCTTCTGTGGTAGATTAACAGTGACTAAATACTCACCTTTTTCTGCATCTATCCAAGGTTCCTAATTGGTTATGAGAGTAGCAGTACCAGCAAAGCTAGTGATTATAATGCCATAAAAAGAATTTGACAGCAAATAAAGACTTGATCCAGAGAGATACTCAATACCTGCTACAGTTGGTGAAGTCTGCTTGAGCTGAAGTGGCTTCATGTCTGAGTCTGCCTCCACGTTGCTTATGCAGCACGTGTGAGGGGTGTCATGGGATCTGGAAGGAAACTCAGATTTTGGAAGGCACCTTAGAAGAACACTGTTTATCATTTCCTAGCAGCTGAGTAACTTCACTTTTAACCTTTAGAGAAGTTTACATAGTCAACACAGATGAGCCCCTGACAGCTCCTAAGTACTGTCTGTGCTTCTGCAAAGGTTCTCTTAAAATGGCATGTGGTTGGGTTTTCTCCTTCCCCCTGAAATGTTGTCTAAAAGATGTGTTGAGCAGGGCTCATGAGGGTGAACTGAAAAAAATACTACTTTATGTTTCTTGTCCAATGTTGCTTTTGTACTTTCATGTGTCTTGTGGTTTTGAATATATTGTGGTAAAGACTCAAAAGCATACGTAGCTTCTGGGTTTGTGGTTTTGCTTTAGCTTTTACTGGCCTCTTGATATCTCACTTGTTTCCCTATCCACTTGTACATGATCCACCTTGCTTTTTCCTTCCTTTCTTCCCCTCCTAGTATCGGATTTATATAGCTTTTAGGCTACATGGGGAGATTAGGCAGACAGGGGCTTATGCCTTTAGAGGAGCTAATAAATAAGCAGCACAGCGAATTACCCTCCACTGCATTGGAATAACTTCAAACACTCAAACATTCCTTTTGTTAGAAATTGGGGAAGGCAAAAGAGGGCACCTCTGTTTTATTAGGATGCATATTTTATTTATCTGTTACAGAAGACATTGTCCAATTCTATGTGTCTGAGGAGGTAATTCTTTAGTCTTGACACCATTTCTGCCTTGCCCTCTCTCCCACAAATATCTACTTTTCAAGTTTGCTGTGTTGAGCTTGGTTATAGATCCAGCAGTTTTGCAGAGGTTGCCTTATGCCATTTCAGTAAGGGTCACAAACAGGGATTTGCATCTTGGTGCTTGAACTCAAGACTTGGACGTGGCTACCACGACCAGCTCTGCTGTGAAGTCAGCTACAGAAGTACCTGTCTCTCTGTATAATTTCCTTGGGGATTGTTGCTACCATTTTGTCTCATTATTCTTGGATTCCTTCATCGCTCTAAACTATGAGAGCACTTGAAGTGGTTTTATTTGTTTCCTTCTGTCATTTGCATCAAGTCACTGAAGGCAGAAATACTCTCCAGAATAATTGACAATAACGGTTGGAATCCCAGTGGAACAATATTTCAGCAATAGGGAATTTGCATAGAAACACGATGCTGGAGCCTTGAAAGGATCACACAGTACATTTCCAGTGCCCTTTTTTTGGTGCTCAGTGTTACAAATTGACTGGAAGGACAAAAAATGTTCCAGTAAAAGAAGGACTTTAGGCCTGTGTGTTAGTGTTAAACTTGAGTAAATGGCCGTGTGTTTTCAGGGCTCTGTGTGATCCATGTAATGCATTTTTCTTGGGGAGAAGAGGGAGAAAATGGAAATGCTCTAATGCTTAAGGAAAGAGCTCAAGTGGAAGCTTATTTTGTGTTAAGCCTCATGTTATTAGCCTTGTAGCCTGATCTTGCTGAGCTACAGCTCATGGGTTGGGGGCTGGTGTGTAGCTGTGTTCACCCACCCATGTTATTGCCTAGGATGGGCATTTTAGTATTGATGATTTAATGGAGATCTGCTTTGTGTTAGTGGGCAGAGTGGTGTTCCCTGTGGTATTGTAAGCTGAGTAAAAATCCTGTTGTTAAGAAAAACAGTACGAGGAGAATGAAATGCAGAGGGAGCCTAATATATGCTGGTTTTTCCTCTTGGCTTGTTTCTGCCAGTAAAGGTGAGGAAACATAATGAACATCTTGAGCCCTGTGGAGGATGGAATCCATTCTGGTGTTGGCTTGATCCAAGGAAACATTCATGACTGTAACAATGCACTGGCATTGCAGCTTTTGGTACAGATATTTGAGATCATGTGAGGAAAAGCAAGGTTAATATTCCAAATGGCTGTGTGAGAACCATTTCTTTGGGTGGAAGGTGGTTAGTAGGGCATTGCTCATAGTCCACAAGTGCAGTTTTTCTCTTTTGGTCTTTATTACATATACTGTTCTATTTGCCCGTTTGTCTCTGCTTTTGTATTCTATACTTCAACTAGTTTACCACCACCACTAATTGGAACTATGGATTATCTTTTTAAAGTGCATTTTTTTGCCAAATCTGGATGAATGTGAGTTTTGAGAAGTGAAAAGCCAATAGTTTTCTCTTTTTTAGCTTGAAGCTTGCAGGTTAAGTGCTGACTCTCTCCTGCTTACCTACATTCAAGGGAGATGCTTTCAGATGTCATGTGGGGAAGGAATTATGTCCTTGAAAAGGAACATGTTGTCCAATTTCTTTCTTCTTACTGACTCTTTAGTTTGAAGGCTTTTTGTATATTAGCATTTAACAGCAGTTTAAAATAACAATCAGAAATGAATCTCTTTGTGTACAGTAAAAGGCAATCTGAAATATAATCAAAAGCTTTTTGTGGTCTTTTGGCAGCAGCATATTGTTTTGCTTCTCTGGGTCACAAATGTGCCAGACCTTAGTTCTCTTTAACTCTTAAAATGCATCTTTTAGAAAAAAATCAATGATGTAAAAACACACTTAAATCATTTTAGCTGGGAAGGCTACTGGGAAACTGTTGATTACAGGAGACAACAATCTACAGATAACGTCCACAAATAGAAAGCTGGGACTTTGTCAGTGAAGGCAGTCTCCATCCAGTTTGGGTTTTAAGGTTTGTGGCCAAGGAAGGGAATAGTCTTGGAATCACTGTGTGAAACCCAGTTTATGGACATGTGCTACATTTGCTGAACATCACAAAAGAGCAAATGTCTCAAGGAGGCTTTGTGAGCAGCTGGACTGCTGCACAGATCTGGATCTGCCTGTCGTGCCTGCATAGGTGGACCCTTAGTTCTGTCAGCAGAGAGTCTAATGGAAATTTCAATATAAACTTGAGCAATTTGGCTGACAGTTGCTGCTGGTGGAAATGATTGAGTAGAATAAGATTGTGCTTTCCTGTATGTTAAATATCACTAACTTTGTGTACTGCTGTTTAGAAGAGAGGTATGCAGACTCCTGAGGGTTTAGGGTGGAGCCTTCTGGAGGTTCAGGACCTGGTTCTCTTTGGAAGATCTTCCTGCAGCTTGACCCTCTATTTCAGTGACACAAGGGGATGAGTTCTTTAGACCTGGTTTGTAAACACGACTGTCTCCTCCTCCCACTCTGACTTCAGTAGAGGAACTTGGATATGACTAAGTTTCCAACTGAGCAGTCTCCAAACAAGGGTGCTCACCTTCCCATTGGCATGTGGGAGCACGCACCGGCAGTGGTGTGAGGATGGGTGACAATGCTTGTAACCAAGAGTCAAGGTTGTTTATCAAATACCCCTCCTGGAGCTCAGGAAAGGAAAGGTTTTCTCCTGTTTTTTCCTCCTGCTGCTGCTTTAATACCCAGCTTTTTTTTTGATGTGTGCATCAGCCTGTGATGTGCCACTGCAGGCTGTTCTTAGATCAGGTTTCTTGGCGTGCTGTTGACTTTATCTCGTTTACCGGATCACATTTCTGTTGCCATACGCTGTGTGATCGCAGCCTCCCCGCAGCTTTTGAACAATTAGTAATTGAGCAGGAAGTGTGTGTTCATTACAATAGCCTTTTGATTTGGGTTTTACAATCACGCAGTGTTTCGCGCAGAGCGGAGGCGGGGGAGGCACTTCTCCCAAACACGTTTTTTTGACAGAGAGAAGTCTGTTGTTGCAGCCACTTGGCTATTTGTCAGCACTTCTCAGACATCCCTCTTGCGCAGGTTGCTTGGCAACCCGGGCCAGAGCCATCGCAAGGCGGCCAGTGCATTTCCAAGAGCAGGTTGGTAGATGATTTATCAGCGGGGCTGTGAGCGTGGTGAACCCGAGAGGCAGGACTGGACCTTTGAACAGGAACCGATGTGAAATGTGAAGGCGAGAGAGAGACTGGCTGGCTGGGGATGTGCAGGGAAAGCACCCAGAGCCAACAATCAAGGCACAATTAGAACAAAAATAAAGGCTCCTCATTTAGACATAATTGATTCTTTTTTTCCTGCTGTTTTGTTTTCTCGTTTTCATCCAGGCTCTCATGCAGGAACAGGTACAGTGCAGTGAATCGAAGCTTTCTGTACTGGATAAACCTGAATATCTCTCTATAAAAATAGCTCTGTTAAAATACTGATGGTAAAATAAAGCTGGGGTTAGCACATGAGGTTAGCAGCACTCTGACAGCTCAAAGCCTGGGGTGAAGCAAGAGCCGAGTTCTCCCCCAGCTTTGGAAATGTCTGAGAGCTGTTGTCACCTTCGATATCATGTTGCCTTTCATGCAGACTTTGCATCGATCCGTGGCATTAAACAGGGAAGGGAAAGAGAAGTTGTATAAACTGGCATTTAGGTAGCTTGTGCTGTGGTCAAATGTAGAACTCTTGTCACTCCCTTACAAGATCACCTTCAGTAAAATCAAGTGAAGAGAACTTGGGTTACCTCTACATAAGCACCCTGGTGCTGTTTATTCTGTTACCTCCAGAGTCTTTTCTCCAGAAGAGTTGGGATGAGGGGTTGGCAATACATGGAAAACACGTTGACAAAGAGCACTTTTGTGTGTTTCTAAGAAGGGGAAGAGGAAAGAAAGGATGCTGGATCCACTTTGACCTCTTGAATGGCAGTATAAATACTTTATTGAAAATTCTAAATAAATGTGTTTGTAACTAGTAATCCTGCTCTGCATGCAATCTCATTTAGCCAACTGTGTATGCAAATGTGCTATTAATGTGTTTGCATCCAGTATAAATATACAAATCTAATCTGTTTATATATGTAATTTACACACAGCTGTGCTCATGCTCACTTAATACCAATATTTTCAGCAAGCGAGAGGTATCATGGGAGATCTATTGTTCAAAACAAAAGCTAACAGTGCAGCACCATGGAAGGGGGTTCATTATCATTTCAGGATCTTTTGGCATTCCCTTGAGGGAGTCTGCTTAATGACTTCCCGTCTGTGTACAGGGCTGTGGCTGTAGGAACACAGGCTGGCCATGTTGTGTGCCTCTGCATCTCTACAATGCTTTGGTGGTAAATCTTTTACAGTTTGAGGTAGGGTTTCATCTGCAGGATAATTTTTCAGGAAGACAAACTGATCCAACTGGGAGAGAAAGCTTAATTGTTCAGCACCTTTAAGCCTTTCAGCTGATATATTTCTTGTCAGTTTGTTTGTAGAGGATACTTGATCTTACAGGTACGTGGCCTAAGGAGTACAAGGGTTTTATCACACATAGATGACCCAACAATGTGCTCTGAAGAGGTGCTCAGAATGTCCAATGAGAACATTAATGCCTTTTTATATGGATTCATATCTAATGAATGCCATCAAAACACTTTTGTCTTTGAGTAAGAGGACTTGGGGAAAAAGAATTTGAAGGATCTTTACCTGCTGTTATTGCATGACTTTTTGTAAGCCAAACAGATCATGAAAGAGCTTCTGTGTATAGTGCCAGTGGTCGTCAAAGCACAGATATTCCTCTACAACAGGAGTTTCTTGCAACAGAGTTCTGTAGGAAGTGGTTGCAGACATCTTCAAGCAGTTGTCAGACTGTGTTTCTCATATCTTTGCATGGTTCTGTCTGAGAAGAGAATTAGGTCCTTCCAATCATGACCTGTGCTTCAGCGCAGCCTCTTCAGGAGGAGACTAAACTGCAAGCTGGTGACAGCTTTACTTCCTGCAGGAGTAGGCAAACAAGTGCTGTGGTTAGAGATGGGACAGCAGTAAACTTAACCCAAGAGCATCTGAGATGTTGTAGGCTAAAGGCAGATAACAGTGAGGGCACAGTGGGAACATTCACATTTCTGTTAAGATGTACTTCTGCTTGCGCGCTTGAGATCTGCACAGGTCTCTGACACAATGCCAAGGTCTGTGGAACAACATGCAGAGATATTTAGGTGTCTTTCTGTTAGCAGGTTTGCTGGGTAGGTGATTTTTGCAACCTTGCTGTTCCCTGACGTAACACACAGCAGCACAAAGATGCAATGCTCAGGGTGAAATTGCTTAAGCAGAGTTACGGTAGTGACAGGAAACGATAACATGAAGTTCAGATGAGGCTGAAGGATATCCTGTTCTCCCAGCAGCAGGGCATGTTAAAGGAACACAACAGAGGCCTGGATGGGGGCTCTTCTTGAGTGTTTCTCTTTCCCATGGGATGGATCTTAATTTTTCTTTAAGCACAGTTTCAGGTGAGCTCAGAGTTCTCATGCTACTGGGGTAACCTATTGCGTTACCTTGGGACCAGTCCTTCTTCATGGCAAGTTGCTCTGAGGATGAACATTCTTAGGCCAAGAAATTTCTGTGGAACCTCTCTCCATTCTGCCCTCTCCTGTACTCTTACAAAATGGTCTTGTCTTCTGTAGCTTTCTCTCTTCTTTAGTTGGCAATTTCTGCATCTTAAATTGTGTTGTGGAAGTCTTTGACTGTCCTGTTCTCTCTCTGACCCGACAGAACATCTGTCCCTCTCTCCACCTTCTCCTTCCTGGGCTCGGTGCCAGAAAGTGTTTTCCTCCAGCTTTAGCCCAGCCACCAGTCCCCAGTTTGGGCTGTTTGAGGAGGCAGGACTGAGAAAAAGCCTGCCAGCTAAAGCTGGAGATGGTTGGAGTATAGCAAGGGCACATCAATCCCATCCCCAAGACCTTCCCTTCTATGGCCACAGAGCTAGCTGGTGCAGTGTCAGTTGGACTTCTTCTGGGGAAGATGTTCAGGGAACAAAGCAGCTTGTGGAAAGAGTTAAATTAGGCATGCTATGTCTGCAGTGGTTAGGTGGTTTCTGAGAATAGCTTGGATGTGTGACAGTTGCATTTTCTTGAACTTGAAGTACCTTCTGCCCTTGATGGGATTATTTACCCAGCAGTACTTAGTCCTGTCTGTTACTGAGCATACAGAATTCCTTGAAGGTAAAGAGAAGAAATAGTAGCATCACTTTCTGTTACAGCCAGGTATAGTTTGGGGGGGGGGGGGAAGTTACAAATAATACAAGTTATGTTGTTGTAAGAGTTACCTGACATTTTAAGGTTAAACTATCAAGATACTTCTGTTTCTAGAGGACGGTATATATCATTGAACAGTGTCAGCAGTCGCCTTTATTTGCACTGTACACACACATAAGCAAAATAGAACATTAAAACTCAGCCAGGCTTTTAATAAAATGTAGTGTGTGCACTGAAATGCAGCTAGAACTCCATATACAATGTCTGCATGCTAGAAAATTGTTTGGGGCCATCTATAAAGTGCTGCACATTCAACAGAAGCTTTGCAGTTACAACCAGATCTCATTTTCTTTTCAGAACAACTGCCATAATTTTTTCATCTTGTGATGATTAAGAAATAAAGATGCTTTTTATGCATTTAGCATTTATTTGCTGTTAACTGTTAAAACCCAATATATTTTCCTCTTGTAGTTACTATAAAACTTAAAAAGGCATATTAAATACAAAAGGTGGTGAAATCTTCCGTTGGCATCTGCCTAGAAAACCTCAGGCCTTTCAAAACATGAACTGTATTTACTGTTTTCATGACAGCCAAATCCTCCATTTTTATATGCTCATGATTAAGGGAAAGGTTGAGAGAAGAACTTGCTGTTCTTGGACGTGGTCTAAAAGGAGATCTTTTTAAAGAAATATCAAGAAAAAAGTCATTTCCTGGATTAAGAAGAAACAGCAAAAGCTTTATGCCGGTGTGTTTGTAAATAACATTGCATTACAACATGCTCTGCGCTGATTAACCAGGTGGAAATCATGGGAAGGGAATGAAATAGCACTTAGATTTTCTTGGAAGATGTGTTTGATCTAAACTTGACTGAGGCATCACCTCAGGAGAGAGATGAGTAGCAGGCAGGAGTTTACCGTGTTGTCCTGCCTTTCTCAAGCCCATGAGGTTTCAATTTGAAATTCTTAAGTTGATTAAACAATGTTTTTCATACTATATATTCTTATATTCTTGCATGCTTTCAGAAATAACTTCTGTTTTCTTGAACTGCAGAAACCTAAACTGGGAACCTCAGTTCCTGGTTAAAACCTGGGGTGCTGAATTTCAGCATACAGCAGCAAATTTTTCCTGCCAAGCTGTAATCTCTTGATAATAGAAACCCTGATGAATAACCTTAACTACAGCTTTGCAATGGCATTATCATCACATTGATAAACGTGCCATCTGAGCTCTGTTAGTCAGAACATAATGGCTTTGTGTATCTTGTCATGATATTTGTTTCTGGGGGTAAAATATGGGACCTGCAAGTAACACATATGCAAACATTAATGTGCTTGTTCCTTGTTCTTCCTTGGTTATTTATAGCTCCCTATTTACACATTGGTGCAGGATACTGCAGAATCTAATGCATTTCATTGGGGAAGCTCAAATTATAAAGTGGTATTAGGAGATCTTGTGCTGTGGCTGGTCAATAGCCATGGTAACCGCTTGGTGAAATAGAACTGCGTCATCTGTCAACGCTGAGTGACCCGGCAAGCTGTGGGATTTCCTAATGCCACTTCACAGCAATTATTATCCACACTGTTCTTTTAAAATCCTGTTACAGTCTGTCTTCAGTGACCAGTATGAACAATGCTGACAGAATCCTCTCATAATTGTTTCAGTGTTAAATATTAAGTGGTAACGTTGAAATGTTCATCTTAATTTTTAGAAGTACAGTTAAAGATGGGTTTTTAAACCATTGTGCTCTAAAGCCATTTCCATTTGTTACCAAAACTACTCCTCATACATCCAAGGCCTCAAGCCTCATTGTTCTACCAGCCCTGTGCTCCATTCAGCAGCTATCATTTTAACATGCCTTCTGCAAGGGGTGCAACATCTCCTGCACCATTAAAACACAGACGTGAGATTTGTCATGTGTCACTTGTGCAGAGGACAGGTCACTTAAGCTGTTATGCACTGTTTTGAGAAGCTGGAGAGCAACAGGTCACTTCTGATTCGGTATTCAACTGTGTAGTGATTTTAGAAACATTTTAGAGGTCTCTGTTGTGCTTGACTTGGAGAAAAGAAGTAGCTGTTCTTGGTGCAGGCAATGGGGAACTAAGTGTGACGCCTAAGTTAATGCAAGACTAGAATAGAGAGGCCAAAACCCCACCCCATTTCAAACCCCTTGATCATTTCGTTGAGCTTCAGAATTTCAGTCTAAGTTTCCCAATCTCATTTTTTGTATGCTTTGTTGTTCTTTTTGGCTTTCTCATGCCTTCCAGTAGAGGCACACAACTATCTTATAGTTGGCCATCTTGTACTGCTTCAGTGGCCTAGTGGTAATTCTGTATGACACACATAAAGGTGACAGCATAATTGGCCAAAACATCAGAGTGCCAACAAGACTGACTTCATTCATATTTGGGAATTTGGAACAGCATTTTGAGCTCCCTCTAATTCTGTTATTCACATAGGCTATGTGCTGGGCTTACATTCCCACTGGGCATTTTTGACATCTCTCGAGTTCAAACGAAAACAGTTTGTCAAAGGCTTAATGCAGAGTTGAATCACAACAGAAAACAAATGTAAAATAGTTGGGTTAAAAGGAATTGTTTAAAAAAAGAAAATCACTGAAACGGGCTCCTGGGAATTCAGATACACCGTGGTAGGTCTTTGGCAAAATGAGGAATAGGGAATCGGGGCTCTGCATGCAGTGGACCAGATTGCTGTCTCATGTTTCCCTGTGCTTTTTCATCCATGGTTGGAGTGTTCCTGCTCTGGTTTCTTCTTACTCCCCTACAGGGCTTTATGTTGCCTTTTCCTATCTATTCTCTGTGAACTGATGCTGCAGAAGCCTTGTGCCTCTGATACTGTCCACGAGGCAGCGATGTCAAAGCCAGGAACTGAGCTGCATTGGTTTGGATTGTCTGTTTTCAAATGCTTGTTGATTTAGTTGCCTTTCACTTGTTGTGCTAAGCTGCAGTCAGGAATTGTGTTGCTCTTTGGGATGTTGGGGGATGTATAAGGGCACCTTTGTTTACCTTGTTGCTGCTGCCATCTTTTCTTGCCCAGAAGCACGAGGGTGCCGGGCAAGTGAGCAGCCTCCCCCTCAGTGTGATGAACATTCCTTGTCATGCACATGGTCAACAGGCATACTTCTCCCTTTATATTTCTAACCAGTTACACATTATAGACAGACTTAATACCTTGCTCTGTAGATGTTTCTGTGACTTCTGCCCAAGCACCTTGCTATCAGTAGAATGTTCAGGAACCCAACCACCCTTGTCAGTGAATTCTCAAACTCCTGAGCAATGTCAGCCAGCTGAAAAAGAGCTGGGTGTGTATGAGCAAACCAGTACTGGAAGGGACTGGAATCTCAAAGGGTGTACAAGTGGTGGTTGATTCTTGTCTCTCTGCCCCCAGGCACGTTCTTGGCGAACCCTAGCAGTCTTGCTGGTTTTGAGGGTCAGGGTTAGGTAAGGATAGATCCCTGTGGGACGAGTTGTAATACACACGAGGTTCCAAAGTGACTGCTCACTCATTCAGCATTGTGATGGGAGCTTATGAAGAGTACAGAGCACTGTTTTAGTAGTGAATTACCCTTTCTGGGATTCCTTATCCACTGTGCAATATGGGAGCCTCTCATAGCCTGCCCACCTCCCCCTAGGTACATGTTTGCAAGGTGATGTGGCCCAAAATGCATTAAGCCAACTGGAGGTGTGTTTCTTTGTAGGGAGTTAACTCTCATCTCCCTCCCCATATATCAATATCCCACATCTTATCTTTATTGCAAGCAGAATTTGGTATGTGTTAGTGTTTGTTTATGAATTATAGGAGAGGAGAATGTCCTCAGGACGGGCCCTTCCTAAAAGAGGCACGGTGTGTCTTTTTCTCCTGGTATTGATTTATGGTGGTGAAATGTTGGGGTAGAGGCGACATTGGGCTGAAATGAAGAGCACACTGCGTTACATTTACCAAATGAAGGTGTTTGCCCCCAGAAAGAGGAGGAGGAAGGGAATGAGCGATGCTTGCAGCTGGAGGCTGAAGAGGGGTTTTTTAGGGGGGAATATTATAGAGGGGAACCACGAGTGCAAGGGGCAGCTGAAGGGGGGAGCGCAGAAGGGCAGCTGAGGGCTGCGGCAGACGCGCTACAGCAGCTGGCAGTGGCGAGAGGTGCCAGCCGCCGCACAGCCCCGCGGCCCGGCGGCCGTTCCCTCGGCGGCGAGGCGCCCGGCCGGTCCGCGGCCCGGAGCGGGGGGGCCCCGCCGATCCAGGCCGCCTTTTGCGGCGCGCCCCGCGGGTGCCGCGCCGCCCAGCCCCGCCGCGATCACATGCTGGGCGGCCGCGGCCGCCGCCTCCCGCTCGCCCGGCCCTCAGCGCCGCTCGGCTCGGCTCCGCTCGGCTCCTCCGCTCGCCCGGCCGCCCCCCGCCGCAGCCCCGGCCCCCCGCCGTTCCCCGCGCTCCCTACCTGCCGCCGGGCCCCGCCGTACGCGGCCCCAGCCCCGGCCGGCGGCTGCAGGGCCGGAGGAGGAAGTGTCGGCGCGGCGAGCGCCCCAGGGCCGCTGCGAGCCGCGCAGGGGGAGCGGCGGTGGCTCCGCTCGCGGCTGGCGGAGGGGCTGCGCGGGAGCCCTCGGCTGCTATTCCTCGGCACGTCGGGAAGGGTGAATCCAGAGGGCTGGCGGCTGCGAGGTCTCTCTAAGCGCTGCAATACTTTCTCTTGGAGAGTCACTTTTCTCTCCGGAAAATCAGCGTTGGCGTATTTTCCTTCGCCGGTTTCTTCGTAGTTGAAAAATAGACTTCGGGAGCGACGTGCAGCACAATACTTGGGCCGTTTTGGAGAAGGACTGACTGTGGTACTGACTTTTTTTTTCCCCCCTAAGCTTCAGATGTTGGAAGTTTGGCACGGAAGGGAATGTGGGTTGAATTTTTTCGGTATCCTTTCAGAGCCCTTTCTCCCCTGTCTGTTTGCAGTTGCATTGTAGCTATACATTCTCGTGTATCCACAGTCCTTGAGCTAAGAACGTTGTTTGGCTGTTGTGCTGATGAACGAGGTTTTAATTCTTTTTTTCCCCCCCTTTCTGCTGACACGCTGTTTTTTATCTTTTATCACAGAAGCGTTTTATTAAGGGGTTGAGGCAGTACGGGAAGAACTTCTTCAGGATCCGCAAGGAGTTGCTTCCGAATAAGGAGACCGTGAGTACATTTGGACTTTATGTAATTTGCTTTTGCTCTTTTGCTGCTTTAGTGTTTGATCTTACGAAACTATTTCCTGTTCGCCCTGAACTGAATTCTCTTCAAGATAAATGGAAGAGAAATCCACAGCCAGAGAAGGTAGCTGTAGTTTTGAAGTGCAGTTTTTGTAGGTCTTAGCGTATGAAAGATGTTACATAAAATAGCCGTCATTGCTGGACGGAGTCACCGAGGTTGGATGAAGTGTATTTATGGAGACCAAATCTAATTTTAAATTCTGACATTATGATGGGATAATACATTTATGTCACCCAGTTGGGCTCAAATGGCAGTGGGTAATTAAAGAAAGCCTAAAACAAAACCAAATCTAATTGAATCGGGAAGGCTGAGGTATGTGCCTGCTCCTGTGACCTGCAGAATTTGGTTATTGTGTTTTAACTCTTGACGTACCTGAATCATGTCGACAGCAAATGGTGTGTTTCCAGTTCCTGAATCGATCTGTGGCTCATTACTGAACTTCATAAAGCTTATATAAGTGTCATTCTACTGAAAATTCTGACAAGTGCTTAGAAGGAAGATGGATAAGCAGGAGTGGTCGACTTCTTCAAAGGAAAGAGGGTTTGGGAAGCCTCAGGAATCTAGTTACTTTTCCATTAGTCCTAATTGCCAAGCTTCTCTAGAAGCTTCGGTTTCTGTTCTGCAGGTGTCAACTGCTGAGAGGGTGGTTTGGGAAAGCAGTTTTCATACTTGCTCTGAGTTCAGAGGGGAGGTAACTCAATGAAAATGGAGTTAGGCTATTTTCTAGCAATGTGTTAGCGATCTGGAGAATATCTGAAGTGTAACTGCCTGTTTAGACTTCTCTGTGTGTGTGAAATTTGGGTGCTCAGTGGGGGAAAAGCATTACTGTAAAAAATAACAAAATCTATCAGTTGCTGTGGGATGTTTCCATTCTCTTCGGAGATGTTCTGGTGAGATGCTGTTGTGATAGCACAGTCTTTTGTTTGCACATAGTAATGTCTCATAAGTCAGAAAGGGGAGGGTGAAACAATTCCTGGAGTGTTTCAGCTCAGTGATACTATTGAGAAAGATGGGAGAACTTAATTACTTCCTGATGAAGCACAGGTAGGCTTCACTGCAGTATTCTGTTGGGTTTTGGGGCATGGATGTTGGAAAGATGACAGCTTAGAGGGAATGCTGAAATACAGTATGCCTCTTAGCAAAATCTAACAAACCCAGCACATAGCTTAAACAGTCCTTTCCTCGTTTCTTTAGAATATCTTCTGGCAATCTATTTAGAACAAATTGATGTTTGCTTTAGAAACAAGTTCTACTGATGGTCAAGTTACCGAGAGGCGAAAGTGCTCTTCTAAAGTTTGCATTCTAGTAAGTGGGAAATATGCTTTTAAATATAAAATGTCCTTGTGGTAGAGGAAAAAAAACCAGTTTGCAGGGGAAAGGAAAAGAAAAAGTGAATGAGAGTTGAGGGCAGTTGTCTGACCCTGTTTGTAGTACTTCTAGTAGAACTTGGATCTGAGGCCTAAGGCTTTTTACAAAAGTTTCACAAGTGATGTGCAACTTCACATTAAAATTATTGGTTTTTAAATGTTACCTTTATTTTTGAAGCCTTAATTTTTAGCGTAGAGGAGACTAAACATTAAGTTTGAGCAACTGGGAAGCAGCACGTTGATGATTTTGAGCAGGCTTTTTTAGCCCTTAGTGGTTACTAATCCACAAATAACCTTTCACCTACAATGAATTCCTTAATCTTTGTTTCCTACTTTTGCCTACAGGTCTCACTTCTGCTTTCTTTTCAGTCCTAATCTTTTTTCAGACAAAATTTACAGCAATTTTGCTATAGGTACACATACAGGCTAGAGTTAATATTTTACTACCCAGTTCTGCTTTTCCTCCTTTAAGTGGAATAATGAATAATGCAGATTGCAAGGCTGTGGAATTAATTTATCTGTATTTTTTTTGTCACCAAAATAATTTCAGATGCTGTGCCTGCCATTTTTCTCTCGCAATGTGAAGTAGCCCTGTAGCAATTTGATGAAAGCTAGGGGAAAAAAGGCCTTGTTTTCCTGTTTAGGCACCGTGTTAACATGAGGTGAAGCTCTAAAAATTATTATATGGACACAAAAGCACTCAGGCAACTCCCAAGTTCTGCAGAAGCTACTTGAAAGTGAGTCAGGGGCATTCTTGAAGTGACTTGCCCTAAGTGGAAGCCAAGATACAGGTCAATACGTCCTGCACGTTTCTAATTTATTAGTTTACCTTAGTAGTCACTGAAGCCTGTGGGGAGGGGAGCCAGGGATTTTGTTTCTCTGCAAAACCCACTTAAAGCTAAACCTCTTTATTATTATCCTTCCTTATAATGCATGGCTTTCTGGGCAGTGATATTTATGCAGCATTCATGGGGGCAGAGCTCTTTCTAATGCTGCCTTAAGCCCTATGGTTGGAACATTGCAGTAGTGGAAGATAAGTGATACAAGTCCAAAATTATTGCAGAGACTAGGCCTATTTTCCATTAACTGAAGCTGAGGCTACTGTACAAGGAGTCAGAATACTGAGGTGAACATGACATTGTATTTCTTTTATAGTATTGTAAGGTGTGAAGTGGCCATGGTGAGAGATGAGAATTAGGCCACACTGTACTTGGTTTTCACAAGCATGTTAAGGAATGTCCTATTTGAGTTGTGCCTTTGCTTCTTTTCTTCTGCATATTTAATTGTACAATATCTTTTCAGGAAACCCTCTGTTTGTCAGTGTGTGATTTAAATAGTCTGCCACAGTTTTTCAAGGTTTTAAAATTGTTTCTTCTAAATAACTGTCAAGAAAAAAATATGAAAGGAAATACTTACTGCCCATCAAAGCTGTGTATTTGTTGAGGTCTTCACTCTTCCAGTTGATTCCAAATTTTATGTCCATGAGGGACTGCCAGTGTAAGTAGCTGTAGTATCCTATTCAAGCTCTTATGAGCAAGAGACACAAGAGCTAAAATCAGCTTTTACCTGAGCATACCTTTTGCTGAAGTGGGAATGCTGAAATGGATCAAGGAAAGCCAGTGGTTTCAAGGCTGGATGATTAAGTGTTGATCTTCTGATTCTCTGGAGAAGTGCCTTCATGTAGATGAGCTTAAACAAAACTTTCTGGGTACCCATTGAACTCTGTCTTAAATATATCTGCTCTGATACTCTGTGTCTTTATTCCTTTTCCCTTCCTCCTGAATAGCTTTGGTTATAGCTGTAGTTGAAGGGCACAATCTGCTCTCATTTGGTTCATGTTTAACTGCACTTTGGATTCTTCTGCATGGTAAGCTGAGAAATCACCTTTGGAGGCACCGATGTGACATGAGCAGTTTTCATTAATAACTTCCATTTAAATGTGTGTGTAGTGGGAATGGAAGGTAAATAGCTGGCAATAAGTTTTCTGAAGTATCTGATTTGTCTTTAAATGTGATATTTATTTTTTCCTCCCTCTGTTTTGGGATAAGTTACAAAAACTCCAGGTGAATGTGGGATTTTCCAAGTATTTAAAATTCCTCTGCTCTGAATTCCTTAGGTGATTACACTGAGCTACTTGAATTTGAGAGTTTTAGAAGCACCAGCGTTGTGATAGGCCTGAGATAAATGTAGTTAAGTGCCTACAAGCTCAGGGATTGACTTACTGTGTTCTTGTAGATAACTTAACTCTGTGTTAGCGACATGCAGAAGGTAAATAGAAACACGGCATGAACGTGAGCTGGTGCAGAGCAATCATGTCCAGTCAGAGCAGGAGGAGGAGGATGCCAAGTCATGGTGTCAGCTTGCTCAGATTTAGAGCTGAGTTCTGTACCACTCAGCCTGCTCTTGTGCTGATCACTCAGAAACACTTCAGTTAGGGTGCAAATTCAGTTCACCTGAAGTACTTAAGGCCATAGTCCTAGAAGACACAGGCTAATTTTCTTCTTTCCTGTAGGCTACTTTGTCAGATGTGTTGTCTGACCAGTGGGACTCGAACATCTTAGGCCAGTTAGCCACTAGAAATAGTGCAATTAGCAACCTTACTTAGGTGTAAGAATACTGTGTTATATCATGAGATAGCTGGAAACATGGAGTCTTTCATGAGAACAGGCCTAAGTACTTCTGACCTCTTCTACCTCTTCTTAAAACTGGGAATGACACATCTGAACGTTTTGAGGTTCTTGAATAACTCCTGCTGCGTTCTTCAGGGAAGGTTTATGGTACAGTGGCTGTGACTGTGTTCTAATTGTCTGCTTGTCTCTCTCCTGGCAGGCTGGAGCCCCTTAGTGAGCCTTGTAGAGCTACTTGCTTAGTGAGAAGTCTAAAAAGAGAACAGTGAATCTTTGTGGAGACATGCAGGCTTTGGTTTAATTCTGTTTTGAATTTCCCTATTGACCACATAGGTATCTTTGGTGTGTCTGATTTCTTTGGTTTGGCCGCTTAGCAGGAGAGGACTGAGTGTAATCGAAAGGTCTTGTCTCTCTTTGGATGCTTCTGTATTTAGCTTTGTTTCAGTGTAAACAGAGTCTTGAATATCAACTGTTTTCCTTAGATTAAAATACCTGCTATGTGCTCTTTTTATGCACATTAAAACTAAATATGCATCATGTTCTTATTTAGGAAAAATAGTCTCTCTTCCGAGATTAAAACCTTTCTTTCCAAATTAAACACTGTTGGGACTTATCTCAGGGACTAAAAAAGCTGTTCTCTGTTAATGTTAGGAGACAAAATGAGTGCAGTGTGAGCTTTCAGCATAAACTTCAGTTTAATTTTAGATTGGGGTTTAGATAAACAATTTTATTCTTGCCTCATTAATGCTTAATCTTGTGTTACATAATACACAATATTGGCTTCCTGAGTAGCTCTTAAATATAGTGCAAATGTGTAGTAGCTGAAAGGTCACTGCTGTTACCATTTGTGCAGGCTGGCAAGGTGTTTGTCCTCTCTGAGGACAAACTGTATACTATTCATGTCAAGAAACAGCCTCAGTAATATTTGTGCAAGATTCTCGTGAGCGTATGAAAGGCAAAGCTTCTCCCTCAACATAATTGTTCAAATAGCAGTTTTTCTTTGATCAAAAGAGGAGTCTAATTAGGTGAACGTATTTTGGTCCCTCAGTAGAAAGTGATTAGTTAGCTCCACATTGGCTTTTTGATATTTGCATTTAGTGGTATATCTTATTTGTACCAACAGCTGAGTTTGTGGCGTGGGCATTATCACTGTTCTCCATTCCCAAAGGAAATGTGTTTTATTTGATGGTATATTCCCCTAATGACAGGGTATTAATGCATTGCCTAGTCAAGGCATATTATTTCCTGACTTGTCTTTGCTGCAGGAGTGTTCAGAAAGGGACAAGCTATGTGAGCCTTTTCTGTGTGAAAGCTGAACCTTTTTCCTTAATAACTTGTTCTAGCCTAGATGCAGTCAGAGCTGAAATTTTCCATTAGAGTTTGAAGCGACTGCCAACATAAACAGCCACTGCTTCTTTTCATTTCATCTCTACTCACTGCTGCTAGTGCTTCCGTTGCGTGGATATTACAGTTGGAGGGTTTTGTTCTTGTTAAAACTGGGACTATAGGCTTCACGTTTTAAAAATGATAGCCTCAGACATTTTTTTTCCTTCAGTCATAGCAGATATCCTACTGGGCTTCAGTCCATTGTGAAAAATAGGCAGAGCCATCAGTTAGTTGCTTTTCCTGTGGAAGTGAAACCTTTGATTCATTTGCATAACAAACTCTTCTGTAGGGAACATCTTGCTCTTTTTTTCTTCTTCCTTTTCAGTGTGGCTACCGTAGCTGGTTGGGGGAGAACACTAAATTAATATATTTGACTTGAAGGTAAAGCAGTGTACTGAGGAGACATACAGTAATACAGCTCATGCTTCTCACCAGGAGCAGAGTAAGCAAGCCAAAGAATTTAATGAAATGCTGAGCTCATAGGAGCTGAGCTCAGATGGACATAGTCCTAAATTTAAGTGGCACTGAGCTGAAAGCTGTTGCAAAGACCAGGTCATCTTTAAGGCATGTTCATTGTATGTGTTTGCTGTGATTTGGCTTGTTTTTTAAAAGTTTCACTGTTAAACCTGTTACAAATGTCATCTTTTTATTGGATAATAAACCAAAAGGTTTAGAAAGGTCTTCAGAGAGACTTTGAGGTTTAACTCTAGTATATACCATGTCATCTTCATCTCCAAAACTGATTTCAGTCTTACAGGTGAGTAGAGCTGTTGACTGCACACTTCCCTGTAGGAACTGGACCACTGCTCCAGCTTCATGGTTTATATACCACACATGTTCTTTTTGTTGCAGTTTCCCCAGTTTCTTCCTTCGACTTCACATATCCTGAAGGTATATATTGCTTAGCTCTTAAATCCCTGCTCTCTGAGCTGCCTTTTTATGTTGGCTGTTCACTTTCAGGGCTCAGTGCCATTAGCATGTGGTCATCTGATTAATGACTATGGTTACATCTTCCAAAGACCAAAAATACCCTTTTGCATACCTGGGTGTCTCGATTTCAGCTGAAGCAAGTAGAACTAAAGAAAGAAAGTACCTAATATGCTTTGATTTTATTCATTTTACATCTCTAAAACTTTTTCTTCAAAGACTAAGAGAATGAATTTTTATTTGTATTATTATAACTTTTATATTCCAAAGGTAATTTACAGTGTCATCAGCTCAAAAACTGGGCTGCTTATTTGAGTTTCTTAGTAAGAAACCTTCCCTGGTGAAGAGCATAAAACCAGAAGTATATTCACTGTGCCAACTGAGCTCTAGAATTGTGTTTAGCATGGCTTACTAAATCAACTCTGCACTCTGGTGAGGTCTTTTTATTGTTTTACATTACAAGATTGAAACTCATTGTTTATTTTTCTCTGAAGGTTTAGAGGTAGATAGGGGTAAAATATTGTTGCGAAAGAAAGAGAGCCATTAGGCAATTGCATTGAGTTCTGTCAGAGAGCCAGAAAGGACAATTTCTGAGTTGTAGTGGAAGGTATGCAGTGGAAGATCTATGCCAAGATTATTTGGGAAATGGATGCAGTATTGTCTGAGTCTTCCTCAATAACTGGGAGAACACAATGGTTCTGTGACTCCTCGTGGTTCTGTCACAGTGCTTTTCTTCACTTACAGTTCACCCTCATAAGGTGTTCTGGTTTATTTTCTTACTGTGAATTCTATTCTCTGCATCTATGCGGAAAGGTATGTGTGACTGGTTAAACTATCTGTTCATCAACATATATTAGGTATTTTTCCTTGTAGCAATTGTCAGATAGTATCAAATACTCAAGACATCAATCCCAAGGTCCCGTGAATCTCAGGTACATTAAGTAGATACCTGTTTGTGCAGTTTAGTTTCAAGGCTGAGTGTTTTCCATGGATGCCAAAACCCTTCATGTTGTTTCCCATCCAGTTAGTCACTGAAGATATGCTTTAAATCTTGAAGGTGCCTTTCAGAAAGGCAAGAAGAGTCTTACAATCAACAGTGCTGTTTGTGGGACATCCTGTCCTAGAGCAGTGCTGATGTTACAGAATGTGGGTAACTCCTTGAAGAAATTAATCTGTAGGATCCTGACCAGTGTCTGGTTTTTGAAAGAGCTTAATAGATAAATACTCTCCACATAATGCTCTCTGTGGTACTGTGCTGGTTTAACCCTGGCTGGCTGCCAGGTGCCCACCAAGTCATTCTGTCACTCTATTTGAGCCAATTTTTTTCCCTAGTTATCTGCTGGAAGCCAGTACAGATTGCTAACAGAGAGTTTTTGCCAGACTGGTGGCCTGCTTACATTTGAGAAAGAAGCATTCTGTCTTGCTGCTTGAATTTCTCCTCCTCAGCACTCAGACTGCTTTCTTATCCTAGTCAAGTATAATGAAGATTAATTACAAATGTACCGTTGAGAAGAGAAAAATGGAGCAGGGCAGCTGGATTGTAGCTAACATAACTGAGGATGTTATCTAGGTGTTGTCCCAAGTGTGGTGCCATTTCATGAGTGCATTTAGAGTATGTGAGAGAGATTTCATTTCAAAAGGTATTACAGCAGTTTTCTTTTGAATTTTCAAGTTGAAGGAGTAAACCAGCTTTGACCTGTTGAGAGGGTCACGTTACGGTGGGAGAGTCACGGTGATGTGGAGTGCTTAGCAGTGCAAAGCAGTTGTCAGTGCCTTGAGACAGACATTCATAATATTGTTTTCCAGGTTGTGTGAGGTTCAATAGAGCAAGACATTTGAGGGCAAAATACAGTGCACCAGGGGAAGAGGGGAAAAAAAATCATCTGTTGGCAGAGAGTAAACTGTACTTTTAATGCATCTTGCCTGCCACCCTGAGCATGAAATTAACTTTCTTCTTACACAACAGATCATTGGCCTTAATCATTGCCTCCTGCCACAGATGGCACCGTGAGAGCAGTATCTTCAGTGTTCCTTTGGCATAGAATCAGCCCTCAAATACATAATTCAGTCCTAAATATTCTGTAATATGTTGCTATAACTGTACTGTGAGAACGAGACAATAACAACTTCAGTAGACAGATGCACTCATTTTGTCATTTTTGTTTCAAGCCAGCTGTAAAAAAGAAGCAGTGCTTGATTACTGGGGGAGGTTTTTGTTTGGTTTTTTTTCTTGCCAAGGAAAACTCCCAGGAATTACACAGATTGTGGAATAAACTGAGAATGGGGAGTTAAGAATAGTGGCTTCTGTTTAAAGTGGCTGTGCCATAGGGGAAACTAAGGCAGTTTGTGGATGTGACAGACTCTGAGCTTTGTGCTTGAACATCACACGATGAGATTTGCTTCTATTTCCCTTTTCTATTTTGTATCTGAAAGAAAAATGCTTAGGAGTGAGATAAATTCATATTCTCAGGACATGAAAACACTAATGATGAGTTCTTAGGTGGTGGTGTTGGTCTTTAAAGTAGTATTGCTCTTGTCACAGCAGCATGTAAGGGAGGAGGCCTCTTCTGCAAGGTGGTGAGATGGTAGGAGGAAGGCTGCAAATCTTGAGCCGTAGCCCTGTATACATGTGCATGATGATGGATTTATGATGGGGAATTCCTTTCCCTGCCAAGAGGTGGAATGCATTTTCCGGCACCTTCATGTTTTCTGGTATGTGGAAAACAAAGATAAAGAAACTATGAGCCATGTGAAATGCTTGGGCTTTGGGTTTTCTGTCCCTGCTTCTAAGTATATTACAATACTGAGGTCTACCATTTGTGCTGTTGGTGTGTTTTGCTTGCAGTAAAAGGGCCTCCCTCTGCTGATTGTGCCCCTGACTTTGTTCCAGATAGAACTACAGGCTTGTGCTGCAGCACCACATGTTCTGCAGTGAGGAAATCCAACCCTCTGCTTCACTTCTTGCTTCTAGTCTAGTGGAGAAGCTACGGGTAGTGTTGTATCAAGCACTGAGTGATCGGAGCAGGTTCCACAAAAAAACCTTTTGCTTTTTACATCCCCTTTTTTAGATCCCAGAATGCTGAAGAGTTTATTTCCTTCTGATTTAGCTCTTTCAAGATCAAATATTTCAATTCCCCTTGTCTTTGTAAATGTGAACTCAGAAGCTTTCTATTTTGGGGACTTGTAACGAAAGAGATGGTTTCCTAAGTAATCACTGTATTTTGAGAACTTGGAGCCTTAAGAAATGGACAGAGTGTTCTGAAATTAATGACAAAAAATGCTGACAGTACCAGTGGTTGGGAAATCCTTTTTGGCTCTGGTCATCCGCTATATAGAAAATTGGCAGGGAATATGGTTTCTGTTTATGCTACCAAGCTCTTGTTACAGCAGTAAAAAAATCTCTTATTAAAAAGGTGCTGATAAATACCTTGATTGCTATGGTGAAAAAGATTGTTCTTGTCAGGTAGAACAGTTATGTTGATTAAATCTTCTCTTGTTCCCTAAATATGTATTTTTTTCTGTGCTCCTTTGTCCCTCCCTCCCAGTACCCCTGACACAAACGGAGTTGTTTTGTACAATGCCTCCAGACCCTAACCTTTAAAGAAATGGCGAGTACATTCCAGGTTATAAAACAGCTCTTTCCTCATGCAATTTGAGAAGTCCTCCCTGTTGTTTAATTCTGAGCCTGCTTTGTGCCTGGTGCCTCTTGTTGTGTAAAGCACTAGGACATCCCACAGGAACTCTTTGATTTATTTTGCTAACTCTGCCCTTCTCTGTGGTTCAGAAACCTCTAATGATCTGTGAAGCTCCAAGATTTTTTGAGTTGAACAGTAGTAGTTTTAAGAACCTCCTCTACTACATGAAAGTCTTAACACTTTCCACATGCTGGGTTTTTGGCCTCATGAAAAGCTGACCTCCTACAAATACAGTTTGTAAAGCAAGGCATCCTGGGCTGTTGTGAAATGGAGGGGGAGAAGAGAAATGTAATGAAAACTCTGGGCTTTTGGCCAGCAAGGAAGATGTGATACAGCGAACATGTTTCTGTTACCCATTGTTACTTTTCAATTTTGATTAGCTTTGTTTCCAATAAGTTAAATTTTGATTATTTTATCTTTTTTTTTTTTACACATTTTCATAATTTTCTTTTCCTTTTTTTTAATGGCTGCAGAGGGATCTTTGCCAAAGCTCAGTTCTTCATTACCTGAATTGCAGTGAGAGGGAACTGGAGAAATATAAATCGTGCTACCTCCTCAGCAAGCAAACAAACCAACCAACCCAAAACCCTACAAAAAGCCCTCAAAAGACGTCTCATTAAACTATAAACCCAACCCTTTCCTCTTTCCTTTCCTTGTTGATGCAGCCCTACTGCTATTACTTTCCATCTGTTACCTTTCCCTTCCTTGAAGTTTCTATTAGGCCTTTAGGGTTAAGAGTGACTTTAGACAAATGTGCAATACTAACTGCATTACTTGGATTTATCTTTTCTATTTAGCAGGACGAGGTAAAAGGTAAGAGGGATTTGGCCGTTCTAAATGCTTGCTTATTTCTAAGAGCCCAAGAGCTCTGTTTGTTGCCTGTGTCCTGTGAGCCTCCCGACCTCATCAGAGATTGTGTACTAAGTTGAGGGGTTTCTTCTTGCTTGGGCAGTGCTGTTCACCTTTTGGTTATTGTAATATGCTAAAGATTGTCTGACTCTTCTGCAGTTTTGATGCTGCACAGACTATACTATGTGCCTAGGGTTCCTTTCATTCTGCAGAGTTTCATACTTTACAGGTTCAAATGGGATTAAAAGTATGTACCATAAACCTTGCACATTCTGGATGCTTAAAGAGCATACAGAAAAATGCATTTGTCCTAAATCCCACTGCAAAATCAGATTCAGTATGTAGAATAACTCTCTGGCTTGTGTAACTGGACTTTCACCTTGTTATGATGAAGTGACGTGGACGAAGGCCTCCTACCTTCCGTGCTGTGTTAAAATTGTATTGATTTAGTAATTCCAGCCCATGCTCTTATTCTGTGGCATTTGATGTGATATATTTTGTTGATGGAGTTGCCTGGCTTTAGGAGAACTTTCTTTTGTTGTAAGCATAAGAGCTTCTAAAAAGAATCAGTTTGCTCACTGTGGGCATAAAGCTGTCCTCCTTACCTTACTTTTATTTATATTCTTATGAGATAAGTAAGGCTTTTGTTTCAGAGAAATCTGTGTGTGTGGAACTTGTGATGCTTAAAAAAAACTGAAGGAGTTTTCAGCTAAAGGATGGTGTGTTTGGTTTGGGTGGCCAGGTTTTGGTAGTGAAGGAGGCTACAGGAGTGGCTTCTGTGGGAACATGCTTGAAGCTTCCCCCATGTCTGGCAGATACCGTGCCAGACGACTCTAGGACAGACTCTCCACTGGCCAAGGCCGAGCCACTCAGTGACCGTGGTAGTGCCTCTGTGTTGTTTAAAAAGGGGGAAAAGTTTACTGCACAAGATCAGTTCTAGTTGGAGAGGAGTGAGAATTGTGTGAGGAAAACAGTGCAGACACCAAAGTTAGTGGAGGAGGGCAGGAGGTGTCCAGGTGCCTGTGGTGAGGCCCTGCTGCTGCAGCCATGGATGCCGCAGGGTAGCAGAGACCTGCCTGCAACCCGGGCAGGACCCACACCAGAATGTGTGGATGCCCAAAGGAGACTGTGACCCCATGGGAAGCCTCCTGGCAGGACCTGTGGAAAGAGCAACCTCCCCTGGAGCAGCTTTGCTGTCAGGACTTGTGACCCTGTGGGGGACCCAGGCTGGCGTGGTCTATTGCTGAGGGACTGCACCCCGTGGAAGGGACCCATGTTGGAGCAGTTGATGGAGAACTGTCTTTCTCATGGGCTGCTCGTTTATGAGAAGTGTGTGGAGGACTTGTCTCCTGTGGGAGGGACCCACTGCTGAAACGAGGGAAGTGTAAGACGTCCCCTGAGGAGGAACAAGCTGTAAAGGCCATCAGAGGTGAACTGACCACAACCACCCTTCACTGTGCTGCTGCCAGGGGAAGGAGGTAGAGAATCAGCATTAAGGTTAAGCCTAGAAAGAAGAGAAGGATAGGGGGAAGGTGTTTTAAGTTTTTCTTTCTTATTACCCTTCTCTGATTTGACTGGTAATAAATTAAGCTTATTTCCCCTAGTTGAGTCTATTTTGCTCATGACAGCGTTTGACAAGTGATCTCCCTGTCCTTACCTCAAGCCATGAGCCTTTCATGATGTTTTCTCTCTCCTCTCCGGTTGAGGAGGGGAATGGTAGAGCAGCTTTGATGTCCAGACTGGGTCAGCCTACCACAGATGAAAAGGAGGGAACTAAAGTCTTGTTAGATTTGAACAACCAGAGAGTTTTAACCCATACGTCTCCAAGATACATTTGGAAATAGTGCATCTACTTTAAAAAAAGCTTTATTTAATAGGTATATATCAACTGTAGAGAGATAAATGCGGGTTGTAAGCTGCTGTTTGTGGTTATGAATGGCCCCACTTGCCCTGCTTTAGTATTCTGAATATTTTTTCCATGGAGTATGCTAATAGTGCTTCTGAAGACAAATCAATGACATTAAGTGTTTAACTGAAAACTGCCCTACCGTTTTCCCACCTTATCCGATTACTCTTTTGTAGTCCTTATCCCATGTTTAGACAATCTCCAGTTGTGATTCCAAAAAAGCACGCTGGCATTTAGAAATAGTGCATGTAGAAGTTTTCATTGCTTCAACCATTAAGTAGCACATAACAAATAGATGTGAATCACCTCAGAGTTCCAAGTTCTATATATTTATGTCTGTTCCAAGCCAGTGTAAGTTTTTGGGGGTATTTTTTTGCATTGCCAAAGTTTCACTTTGACCTTTTCAAGTGAACTTATGTGGAAAAGACTTGGGAAAATTCTAAACAGAGTTTCACATTATGTTTGATTGCTGTAGTTGTCATCTTGGAGCTGAAAATGCGGATGAAATCCTGCAGGCTGTAGATAAACAGCCTTTCTTTTTACACTGTTGAGTCTTGGTTTGTTGTTCCATAAAGGTCATGTCAAAACGAGGCGGGGAAAAAACCTAAAAGAAACCAACAAAAAAACTCTGGGATAGCAGGGACTTCTTACCTTGGGAACTAGAAGTTCTTTCAGCTACTGATTTTTTGGATATTTGTACTTCAGTATCTCTTTCAATGCTGAAGAGAGTCCATTGTGTAACTTACTTCACAAAGTACTCTTATTATCAGCCTTCAGTTTTTGCAACTTCATTGTAGTTGTAATAGACTATTGGCAAAAGGAAGGCTCATGTAAGAGGGAGTTTCTTCCATTGGGTTCATGTCTATAGTTTAAGAATTTGCAGATGGAGCAGTGCAGGGGAAAAACACAGCGAGGAAAACTTAGTGGATAGACGTTGATAGATAAGGCTTTGCTCTGACACTTAATTGGACCTGTCCATCTCTAAATGGTTGTTATCAGGTAGAAGGACAGGGCTGGAGGGGAGCTGGTCTGTTGGGTACCAGGCAGTTTCTGAACATCATCCATCTGCTTTTATTCCCTTTCTTCCCCCACTTGCCAAGGTCACCTTCATCTGCAGGACATAGTGGGGATTTCCATTTTTATTTCATTAGCAGTGTTTTTGAAGGGCAGCAGGAAAGTAAGTTAGATGCTGCCAAAGCTTTGTTGCCTCTGTATTATTTTGCCTTGTCTCCATAATAATTAATGTTGACGTTGCTTGCTTAAAGGCTGCTGGATTCCTGGCAGCTCTGCTTTCTTACTCCCCAGGGGATCTGTTAGCCATGGGATACGTGCCCTCTTGAGATACAGATGCTGAAAAAAAGAAGTTGCAGGTATTTGCATCTTTTCTGAGCAGAAACGATACGCCCTGGTTAAATAAATCCTTTAAGAGGTTAAAAGCCCTTTTGCAGGAGGCTTCCTGTTAGCTTGGAAGCATTTCTGTGGGATTCTGTGAGCTTGGCATGCCCTGGTGCTGGGAGGCTGCAGGCTGTACACCTGTTCTGAGCCCTCTTGGGTGTCTGGAGTCATGTTGTTGCAAATTTTTCTAAGCTGGGTGAGTAACTAACCCACGGTAAGAAGTGGCCAGTGAACCACAGAAAAAGCTTTGTTCGTGTGCTTGACAATTAGAATGGTTTCAGTTATGAGCCCACTTTGCAGTTGCATGTGTCTGATGGATTAGGGAAACATGAGTAATAGAAAACCTGTCTTGCTGCTTTGTCTCTCGAGTCTTTGCTGATGGGAGGAAGGAGTACGTGCTGTTGGGGTTAGCAACAGCCACCTTCTGAGAAATGCAAGTTAAGAAGACCTGCATGGTTTAAATAGCAATAAAATAACCCCAGTCTGTAAGACTTTGAATTCAGAGGTGTGTGATACTTGTTTACTTTCCCCCCCCCCCTTCTAATATCTTGGGTTTTAGAATTTTCCAGGGTGCTGTGGGAATTGATGCCTACTTGAGCTCTCATTGTTCCAAGTTACTCTGCTCAAGGTAGTAATCTGCTGTGATTGACTGTAAGGAAGTCTTTTCTATCAGCCCTGGTGGTATTAGGTTTTGTTTACTGTTTTGTTTTCAATTGCCAGAGCACTCAATGTCAAACAGATACTCTTCTAATACAGATATCTCATAATGCTTTCACTTTGTCATACACTTCATCTGTTTTAAAACTCAAATGTTCTTGGAAACCTGCATATCTGTCCAATAAAGAACCATTCTTTTTCTGAAGTTATTACCCCTATCTAAGGCCAGAAGGAAGTTGGTGTTTTTCTACATTGTTGGATGCAATTCTTTGGTGTGCTAAATATTATCCTTCACAGTAAATTAAAATATGTACACATCCATAACTACATACCTGAATTAGGAGAATATCCTAATTTAGGAAACAACCTGGTTTGGTTTGTCTTCCACAGTTCAAGTCTTCTTTGTTGGTTTGTCACTCATAAGTATGAAACATGAGACAGTTCAGTAGGAAAGTACTAATTGTACTGATTAGACCACACACCTTTTCCATGCCATGCAAGTGAAGCTGTGCTTTGCTGACCTGTTACCTCCTTTACTGCAGTTCATGGTTAATTATTTTTTCCAGCTTACTGTCTTTTGAACTCTTCTTGTAAGGAGAATTACCATAAGTTTGGAAACTAAGACATTGATTTTTAACTTTTTATCTTATCTGGACTCTGTAACTTCTATTTGAATTTATTCCAAGGCATGCAGCATGTGTGGCAGACAAAATGACTAACAGACTTGTTACTCATCTACATAATCCAAAACCTCCATAATGTTAACAGTTTCCTTCCTCCCTGTTACCCAGTTTCAAGTTACTCTTGGTTTTTCAATGTTAAGGTGGTAGCACCAGTGAGTGTCCATTTTACAGTGGAAAGCAGTAACATGCATAGGTACCTGTTGTAGCATTGAAGTTGCAATTAATTTGGTTTTTATGTGATGCAGTCTCAGAAAGGAGAAGTGGCTTCCACATTTGTGTAGGAGCAGTGTCATTTTACTGGAAGAAGTTAACCTATTTCCAGGGGAACATGACTATACCTTGGTAAGATCCATTATATTATTGGTATACCCATGCAACCCTTTGGTTCACTTTCCTTGGGAGACAAGCAATAAAAGGTGATTGGAAGGAATGAGAATGTAGCATTGCTTCAAAAAACAAACCCACAAACAAATCTACAACAATCAAAACACACCCAAAAACCCTCCTCATCCAAATTCATTGCCAAAAACCTAACGAAAATCCTGGGCTTGCTTTCAGACAGATCTTTCAAACACAAAGAATCTACCAGCCTTGTGACAGCGTGACTGTTCCTGAAGGTTAGTTTTCAAATGTGCAGTTAATGTCAGCCTTTTGGAGAACATCCACTAATGCACTATGGTCAGCCTAGTTCTTTTTATCTTGAAAGAGACTGCTTTTAATGTTGGAAGCGTGGAGCCAATTATTTCAGGGTTACACGGCACTTGGGTTTTTTTCTTTCCTCTGGTATGTTCCACGAGAGTCTTATGCCACGTTTCTCCCATCCTTTTAAGCAATTCTACCTTGTTTTAGTTACTTATGGTGCTGCTATTGAAGATAAAAACGTCTGTAAGAAAAAAATATTGCCTGGTGAAATAAGCAGTGCTCTGAAAGCTTGGCATTCTGTTAAAAAAATGAAAAGCCTTTTATGGTAATTGGAGGTGGGGGAAGGACTGATTGATGATGTGCATGGACAGATATGATGAGACTGTGACAACGTTGAAAACTTCCTTTGCAGAGCACAATGATAATGTGTTGAACCAAGGCTGCCCAGCACAGGAGAAACACTTAGTATAGAGATACATTCTCTTTTTTTGGTGAAATGATTGTGTATTTAACAAACAGGTAAGATGTACCAAGCTTATTTCCACTTGGCATGAAAAAATCACTGACACTTTTGGGTTTACCTTGTGTATGCTTTGAATTCATCAAACCTTGTGTAGTATCAGCTTCCACACTATGCCAGTTGGAGATTGTTATATGGGTCCTTGTGAAATGGTCATCTTGGAGAATGACTGTTGAAGATGTTACAATCAATTCATAACAGCAGCTCTTTCCTGTGTCACTTGCATTAGTCAGAAAGCTGCTTTGTGAATGGTTGAAACTTTTAACAGCAATCATCCCTCCAGCATGGATGACTTCCCAGACAAGATGGCTGAGCTGGTCTTGCAGCAGATGCCTTGGTGCTGCCTTACAAATGTCCAACATAATTCAGTACTGCTTCCTCATCCTTTTCCATGGGCTTCTTAGCTGGTGCGTTTTATAAAGGTTTTGTTTCAAGTGGTAATTAAAGCTACTAAAAGTGAGGAGGACTGAAGGGGGCGGGGTGTTGGGTGAACTGGATGGGACTCTGTGTGCAGCTGCAGTACTTGGTTTGTGTTGATGTGCAAGATAAATGGCTTCAGGGTCTGTAAAGCTTCTGTAGAGAAAAGAATGGCCAAGAAGAAGGAGAGGTAAGGAACTGGGGAGGAATAGTAGTTCTTAAAGTATCCTACTTTCGATATTTACCTTCTTGGTCAGTCAATTAACACAACTAATGGGTTGTTGGTATGTTTGACTATTAACATTTGCCTTTTTGGTAAGGATAAGCTTTTCTAAAGAGAGTGGGATTTGCAAAGGATGTTTCTTTGCTTCTGCTCCCTCATCTCCTACTCTTTTAAGCTTTAATACTCTTCTACCTTCAATTTTACATCATAGTTCACATATTTCACAGAAGTTTGAATGCAGTGTTGCTCTCCTCTGAAGAGAGCCCAGCTAAGGAAATTAAAGCAGGTCAGAGTGATTAGGGTTTTTTCTCTTGTGGTGTTTTGTATGCCTTGTATACAGAAGGGTAGGAGTGGATTTAGATTTAGATTCCCTCAAATATTCTGATCCCCCAAGATGCATATTTGCTTCTTGGGAATGCTGCCAGCTCTCCTGTCATTAATGCTTCAGACTGAAGTGGAACTGGTGAGTTGGAAGTGAGGAATTGCATATCTTACCTATTCAAAGGCCCTTTACTGCTTTGGAGATGGAACTGTAGTAGATGCCTGCTTTTTATAGCTTGGTGTTCTCAGACGTGGAGCTGTTGATGAAATTTTTACATGGTATAAAAATAAGGACTGTAAAACTTGTTACATGCCTGAGCTGAATGTCAGGTGTTCGGGCATCTTGTGTGTGTTTGTGTTTGAAATCTTCATGAAACATTTTCAAGAGATTGCTATTGTGAAAAATATTGCTGTAGCGACAATTCCAATTTGTTAGTGCAGCTGCTGTAGTTAAAAGGTGTATGTATCAAGGGCTGCTTTGTGGTTGACATTGCTTTACAAACCTGCAATCACCATTAGGAAGCAGTTGAAGAAGGTAGAGGGTTCCAGAAAAACAACATTTAAGAGGCAGGCAAGTATAAATGTATACTAGGAGGCTTCACTTTTCCTCTAAGACTGCCAACAAATACTGGTAAAACCTCTTTTTTTTCTTGTTGTTTTGAAGTTCTCAATTATAAGCAGTTCTCTTTTAGTTTCTGACACTTTGCTTGCTGTGTTGAACACAAATCACTAATTAAGGTGACCCCTCGTGCTTCCTGGTGGTAGACATCAACATGCTGTGCCTGTCAGACATGGCAGTTGGGGAGAAATGGTGTAGTACTCTGTGCATTTGGAATACCTCATCAGTCAGCCTCTGTATTTCCAAGGCATAGTGGTACAGTCTGAATGTAACAGTGAAGTATTTCTGAGTTCTTATTGATGTAGCTGGAATGAGACTTGTCAGGGGTCTGTGCAATGGAGGGCTGGGTGTGTGGATGAGAACGTGAGTCCAGACTGAGTGTGGTGGGAACTGTCAAGCATTGTCTGGAGGAATTATATAGCATCATATAGTTTTGCATATCTAATAAAGCAGTACAATGAAGCAGTGTTCATCTTAATCTTCATAAACTGACTCACTCTCAGCTTGCAGAAGAACGCAGGAAGGCAGGTAAAGGCAATACAAGCCTCACGCCCAAACCTCGCTTTGTTTACTGGAGGGAATCAAGCTTTTTTCTTGGGTAGTAAAGTGAAACGTAGAGAGAAGGAGGAAGTAGAAAGGCAGCTCTAGAATAAACTTGTCAGGCTGTTGTAAGGAAAATATTACACAAGTGGCAGACTGGCTGTATAATAGGTCAGTGCCCTTGCTTGACAGGTTTCCTGGGGTCTGCATTTCTTTTTCCTCTGGCATAAGAATGCAGGCCCAGCACCTGCCTGGGGGACATTGCTGAATATGAAGTTCTGTTGTCACAGGCAACCGTCTCTCAAATCCCATTCATGAACGGATCAAACTTCATATTAAAGCTCATAAGGTCTGTAGCCATTTGTTCTTGTGCCAGTACTGCCCTTTTGCTTTAATGGCCCTTCTGTCTCTCTGGTGGGTAACTGCATGTGGAGCTGCAATTCTCTACAATAGGTACTGCTCAGAGCCAGAGGGATGGAGATGCCTCTTCTAGTGCTGCAGCTGCTTTGTGTCATCCAGTGGGTCAGAATCTGAAATTTGCCCGACTTGTGAGAAATAGCTGTTAGAAGGTTAGGTGTGAATCTGAACTCTTGGGTTTTATTTACTCCTGTCTCAGAGATCTCTGCTTGTGAGTGGCAGTTAGTTTTGGGGCTGATGAAGAATACTGTTTCCTTAACTTCTATGTTCCATCATACTTCTTTTAGTTCCTGCTTACATGGTGTTTCTGACAGAGGTTAGTATCCCAGCCATGGCCATGAGAAAGGTGGCTGAGCCCACTGTTCCATTGCAGTTGGGAGTGTGAAGTGCAGTGAATGACATTTGAGGTAAGCACACTTGGTAAAATTAGCTGTGGCAGCCATATCACCTGTCCTGACACCCCTGCTGTGCACATGGGCCGTGTACAAGGAGGACAGGATTGATGGCAGCAGCCTTATTTCACCTCTGAACTCACTCTAGTGTGATTTGCAAGCCCTCAAGAGTCAGACCTGAAGTCATGCCCCAAATTACCACTGCTTTGTTTTATCCTTATCCCCAACTATGAAATGGGGATCAAGTTCACTTTCCAAAGGAGCAGCTGGGATTAATGCTTACTGGAGATGCAAGGATGGAAGAGAACTGTCAAGAATTAGCATTTTCTTTCACTTTTGAGCTCACTGTGTGTAGGTATTATCATAAGCTATAATGAATTGGTCTTCCTAATACTGCTTTACAACTCTTACCATTGTCTTTTAGTTAAATTTTGCTTGCTAAGGATTTTTTCATGACAGAAAGAATTTGAGACTGGAGGGGAGCAACAATAATTGAGGGATAAGCAGCTTACGTGGCAGTCCTTTTGTGGTTTGGGGGTTGCTTGATGTCTTGCTTCAGTGTTCCTCTTTTCATATATTGCTCTGATAAACAGGAAAACACTTAAGTACCCCTCAGCCTTCCACACTTAATCTAGAAAACCTACTGGTTTAGAGAAATGTTTTTGGAGAGCAGTAAAAGGAAAACAGCTGTTCAGGGATCAGATCTGAGAGAAGGAAAGTCTGTCTGAAATCAGGGCTGTCTGTGTTGGTGAGGTTTTTTTTTGCAAGTTTGTTGCTTTGTCCATAACTCAGGCTGAATAGCAGAGCAGGAACCCATCTTCCTTAAACCTGTTTTTGTGTAGTGTGTGCATAAAGTTGGCAGTGATAAGCCTGGTCATTTGTGTAAGTTTGATCCTTCCCAGGTGTAAAGTGGATGGCTTTCTTCTTCCATCTGGCTTGTTCAAGAGTTGGACATCCTGTGATAGAGATTTTTATGAAGAGGTCAGATTCTAACTGTCTTCAGTGTGGAATCAGGGGCTGTGGTAGTTTTCATCATGAAATATTGAGCTGGGGGATAGATGCAGTTAAAAAGGCCTGGAAATTGTTTCTATTTCCAGCTGTTTGCATCTCCACTTTCCTCATCAGTAGTGAGGATTATTAGATGAGGTTTGTTTGCCTCCTGTGTAATTTTCAGTATTTTCTGAAGGCTGCTGCTATTAACATGTTCTTTTAATAAACTATTAAAACTCAACAGCTCCCCTATAGGTCATGAGCTGCAGAAGGAGGAAGCTGTGTGTCAGGGAAGATAATGCACACGTTTAACAAGCCAGGCTTTGTGTGATTCATCACAGATGTGTTGGGAAAACCAAAAACATCTGTTACAGTGAAATGTGGAATGCAGGTCAGTGTGCAGACACATCAGCAGTCTGAAACGGTGCTGCTAATGGCAGAGTTGCTTTGCTGGTGGTTGCCTCAGAACTAAGTGGACCTTCAATTCTTGTTTCTACAATTAAATAAAAGCACTTACAGCATGTGACATTTGAGAAACAAATGGCTAATTCTTTACCTTCTTGCTCTATTAAAACAGGAAAATCTGATCAAGCTTTTAGAGTCTCCATTTGCTTATTGGTTTGACTGGTTTTATTTCCTTGTTTTCATGGTAAGTTGTAGTGATCACTGCCTGCCCAGGAAGGAAATAGGGCTAGGACTGCTGAGAACAATGCAGGTAATCTGTATTCTTGATCTAGAAGCAAAATCTCACTCTCCAAAGGAGAAGAAACCAATATGACAAAATGGGAATGAACTCCTACTGGGAATGACATCATATTCCAATAGTAGAATATAGCAGGAAGCAGATTTGGTTAGTAAGCTGATAATAGCATGGATTCCAACTTAACCCAGGGAGAGCATGAGACAGTTTCATACAAGGAAGCAAACAGAAGTACCAGCTATAATTAATTAAGGGGAAGGACAATCCTCAGTGGCTCATAAAATGTCATAGGATTTATGCATTTGACTGTTACAGAGAAGCTGCAGCCACTTGGAGAGTGGAAGTTATTTTCCAGACTGTCCAGGTTGCAGCCAACACTTCAGCACATGTAAATTAATTGGTGACTTTTAAACTGGAGCTTGAAAGGTAGCTAGGAACTTCTTTGTTAAATGTTAGAGGCTCTAGTCTCTTCCTGGGTAAGTTGAGCCAGGAACTTGTGCTGGGAAGTGTAAGCATTTAACCATTTGAAATCATCTTCTCAGATCAGTAAAATGGCATCCAGCTTATCACTGTGTACACTTTTGTCTGAACAGAAGGGGAATATGCTGAGCTGTGTACTAGTTGTCTGTTTTAGCTAATGAGGAGTGTGAATATATGAGTGTTTCTTTATTGCCCCTCCCCAATATTCTAGTGGGAGAAAACCTTTCTAATTCTGATCACCTCCAGGTCAGTGTTTTCTCTCATCCCTTCAGTTCTGTGTCAGTGTCACTCCAGTGAGCCTGAGGCATCCAGTGGAGTGTTGTAGGAATACAGAGCATTGATTCCAGATGACAATTAACTGGAAGTGATTTGTCTTTAAACACCAAGTTCCATTATTGCTATGAAGTAGTCAACTACCAGAACAAATGAAGCTAGGAATTATAACATGGGAAATGTTTTGATAAGCATAGCTTGATTCTATTTGTAAAATTGTTATAATGCAATAAGAAAGGTACTTTTGAGGTAGTAAAACTTAAGTCATTGCAAGCCTAATGCCAGTTGTGCAGAATTAGACATCAAATTAGCAGGTGTGTAACTTAGTGAAATGCAAGAGGATTCAGTGCCCTCCTGAAGAGCAGAATTAAAATGTTAGTAGCTGAAGTAAAAATTCAGCAAGTAGATGCTACTTCTGTCCTTGTTTGGCAAATCCTTTCTGCACATGTATGCACAAACCGGTCTTTCAGTTAAAAATCAACTCAAGTTGACATGCAAACCACCACAGCAAGTCCTCTAATTGGGATGAAGTTACCCACTTAACTGGTTTGAATAAACTGGCTGGTTTGAATAACTGACAGTACTTGCTACAATTCTCAGCCCCTATATAAAAATCCATACAACAGAGGAGCTGCTGTGGCTGAAGGAACCTTTTTCATTTTCAGGCAGCCATTACATGCTGCCAGTGCAAAAACATTTTTTTTCTTAACAGTCCTTTTCCAAAGCTCAAAAATGGATTTCCCCCCAGCCCCTGTCATTCAATTATCACCTCAGGAAATGCACAGATATAACTGATGATCCCTTTAAAACATCCTGCGGTGTTCCACTCCTCCCATCCTTCATTTTTCTCCTCGCTCCAGTCATTAAATGTAACGTTGCTGATGTATATTTTATAGGGTGACCCTGACGGCTGTCGCTTTGAGGATGTGCAGAGATAATAAGATTGTGCATGTAATGAAGGGCAGATAAATAGAAAGATGTTTACGGGGTGGACGATGGTGGTTTTAACTGCTTTATGGTTTCTCTGTCATATACGTGGCTGTGTGAGCCACCTTTTGCTTTGAGTACTGAAAATGTGATATAAGCCTTGACAAAGATGGTTGTGATGTAGCCAGAAGCAGGGAAATGAGTTTTTGGCCCACACCCAAACTCTAGCAATGTGCAACCAAGGAACTTAATTATTGAGCTGGTACAAAAAGAAAGTGCAGTTAAAGAGATAATGTAACGGTACATGTCACCTTGATTGAGAGAATTCTACTCCTTGTATTGTGCTGCTAAATTCTCAATGTCAACAGCCTTGATGGAAAAGTGTCCATGAAGGGGGAAAGACACGATTCCATGCAGATGATGTGAGCTCTGCTCTGAAAGCTTTGTTGAATACCTTGCATTTAATTTGTCTGGGTATTTATCCCACTGTCCTTTTTGTACTGGCTTTTGAGCACCAATATTGAGAACTTGTAGTGAACAAGAGAGTGGCAGTGAAAAATGTTGCATAAAACAGCTGTGAACCCCAGGACTTTGATGTGGGTTGTGAAATGGAATGAAGGAATTGCTGGCTCGAGAAAATAGGAACTTCTCCCATCTTTGCTAAAGCATTTAATCTATGTTCTTCACAGCTACACGGTGCTTAATTCACCTGGCCCACGTGTATTTTGTTAGATCTAAGGGAAAAAGGCTGAATATTTGCATTTGCTAGGGAAAACAAGTGGAATGTAGAGCAGTGAGTTGGAAGGAACCTGCAGTGTATGCCAGCCCGAGCCTCCGTACAAAGAGAGATGCCCTGGCTCCACAGGAACTAAATTGCATTCTCCAAGCTCTGTCTGCATGAAGCGTTTTGTACTCGGTACCAGGTGAAAACATCACATCAGTGCTGAAGAATTGAGCTCTGCTGGAGTGGGAGACCCCTATATGCTGGAGACTGGGCCTGAGCAGAGGCTGGCAAAGGTGTGTGGGAAAACAAGGGGTGGAGGGTAAGCTGAGGAGAGGAGGGGGAGGGAGGTGGAGTGGTGTTAGAAGTGGTCATCCGAGTCTGGATTTCTTACCTCAGAAATTTTGCCAAGTTACAAAGTGGAGCTGAGTAGAGAAACAATCCTTGACAAATGTAAGGGAAGCAGGTTCATAACTTCTGTTTTGATAACCTCTTAATTGCTCAAAGGCTGGAGATCCCTGGAGGGGATGTACCTGGTGACACTGGCAGTGGTTATTCGTTGCTCCAGAACTATAACTGACACTATTAAAGGTAGGCTCTAATAATTAATAATGGATGCAGCCAACAGTCTGTGAGTTCCTGTGGGGGTTAGGAATGCTGTTGATTAACAAAGAGGAGTCTCTGGAGGAAGAAGCCTTAATTACAAAAGGTTTTTTTCATTCTGGCATGACATACAGCTGGAGAGAGGGTCAGCAGCTTCTAACTGTGGCTGAGGCTTAAAACAATGCACTAGTGTGCTACACACTTGTTTTTGCAGTACTGTTTAGAACTGGTACTTAAGTCCTTAAAAATGGGAGGAGGGGGAAAAAATGGACCAGATAGGAAGGATAACTTCCATAATGTGCTGATTATTTTGTTTCCTACTAGTGTATGCAACCATAATTACAAGCACTGGAAAAGGTTAGCAAATGAACTGTATGGAAGGCGACTCAGAAGTGACACAGGGACATGTTAGTGGTGTTTCCTTTCAGGCTGTCAACAATTACATTTAGATTTCTCTATTGTTTGCTAAAACCATACCATCAAGTGGAAAGAATGAAACCAGAATATCCAATGGAAAGGAAAAAACAGCTTGTATTGAGGGCAAAGGGAAGCTGAACTGTCAAGGAACAGCCGGTCAGTTCTGTGCTTAATAAGGATGGATAAGCCTATCCAGCAGGCCCAGTTGTGAGTTATGAAGGAATTTCAGAGCCAGGCTGTCACTGGTGGAGCTGTTGACATTGTTTGAGGTTAATCGGTACAATTGCACTTCTCACACAGGATTGATCTTGGCCAATTTCTACATCTTCTGTCTCTTTGTTTCTATATGCTATAAAACTTAAAAAGAACGTGCTGAGATTTGATTTGTAAATACTTCAGTGACTCGTCATCAAATGGGAGATGCTGTAGGATGGTTGGGTGTCACTGTGTAACTGCAGATAAAAAGACTTGGTTCAAATGAGAGATTACTTGGGCCCTATCTTGTGTATGCCTTTTCTTCTTGCTGCTTTGCAGTCACTGACTCTTTTCTATTAGTGATTCCATTTCTCTTCATGTCTATCTGCACTTCCAATTGTAAGAGCTGGGTTTAGTTTGCACTCACAACATTTGATGGTTTTAATTCTTTGCAAGGGAGGACAGATATGTTCTCTCGGGAGAACTACAGGAGTGACCTGTGTGTTCAGGTAATGTGAAAACTGAAATTCTTGTAATCTTCACTGCTTGAAGGACTTTGGGGTGAAGTCTCCAGGTTCTGAATTTTTCAGCACTATCAGGAATGACACAGTCCCTGATGACCATCACAGGCCTGTGTCAGCTCTCTAAACAGAAGCATAATTTGCTGGAGATAGAGGCTTGCTCTTCCTCTGCTCTGTAGAGCTCGTTTAGCAGAAACAATCAGAAAGCATAAAGCTGTATCTGATTTTGCAGGGTTTTTTCCACAACAAAATGAAATCCAGAAAATACAGATGGAGCCTCGGCTGGGTTCCCAGGAAGTTCTGTGGCCATTCCTGTATTGGGGCTGAATAAAAAAGCATAAAAGCCCAACGAGTTACTCTGAGTTTCTTACACAACTATTTCCTCTTTGTGATCCCCACTTGACCAACCCATTTTGTCAGGAGTTTCAAATAAACCAGCTAGCTTACCTTGCTGTTTGCAAAACAAGGAATCAAGAGTATTAGGACAGCAAATCTTCTCCTCAAATTGTAGGTCGAGACCAGGGAAAGAAGGCTGTGTTGCTGTCCAAAAGATAATAAACAGCATGGGGAACTGCTAGATAAAACTGCCTGTATTGTAAAAACATGCTGGAAAACTGAGAGACCTGCAGGATATTCCTTAGAGAGCATCTCATGATTTTTAACGTGGGTTTTGTAGTGTTAGTAAAATATTGCCTGGTTTTTAAAAGCCCCTCTTAAAATATCAGTGATGTTTTAGGTTCTGCGGCGTTCCTGCGCACCCAGGGTGGACATTAATCAGTGCTACTGAACAAGCTGCTGAGACTTATTGCTTAATTAGAGCATATGCAAACCTATTTGTCATAGTTGGCAGAGGCACGTAGACCAAGCTTAGAACTGTAAAAATGCCTAGATTCAACTCTTCTGAGCTGCACACAGCTGTTGGCTTTTCTCTTCCTTGCTGCATTTTTTTCACCACTTTAACTAGTTCAGACCAAGACAAGAGTGGCAGATTTTTCTCTATGTGGATACAGGTTTATAACAAGGAACAGCTGTGCAATGCTCTCTGCTCAGGGTCCAGTTTCCATCTTGCTGTGGTAGGCTTTGTGGTTCAGGAGGTCAGAGGCTTTGTTTGCATGGTTGTGCCAACCTATTTGCATCTCTTGTGTTAGCAACTTTGGGGTGTGGAGATGTGTGTGATGAGAGGGACTGATACGGTACTTTGAGTTTTGTTTGCCAGTCCAACAGTGTTTGGCAGCATTCTGGCTTGTTCTGTAGAGTTTCTGGAAGCAACCTGGAGATGACAGGCAGTGATACACTGGTCTGCACTGGAGGTGTGTGCTCTAAAGCTCCTGTTAGGCAAAACTCTGCATCTGCAGTCCATTTTCTTGATTTGCCCCTTGGCATGCAAGCATTTGAGCAGATGTTGTAACCAAGACTGTTAAAGCCAGGGGACTCGGTGAAGGAGAGAGGCACTGGAGACAGTGTTTTTACCACAGGACTTTAATAATAGAGAGCATTAGTGAAATTGAGTTGACTTAATAAAATCTTGATGCATTCCAGAAAGATTGTGAATTCATTAAGGCCACAGCTGGACAATCTGTTCCCCTTTGGTCTGCCATGACTACTTTATAGCCATTGAGGAGAGTTGTCATTTACCTTTTCTGTTTAATTACTGTAAAGCTATTCTCCTCCCCCACGGTTTGTTTATTTTTTCCTGGCAGAGCTAGACTCTTGGGAAATTAAACAGCAATTATTATGTTTGCTTACTCTGTTATACCATAACAGATACTTGAAGGTAAAGTTGATGTGTTTGTGTGATTGGCTTCCATAGGAGCATCATCTGCTGCAGCAGGGCTGTCAGAACCTCTGAAATCCAGAAATGCACACACAGTGTTAATTCTTTGCTTACCTAAGGCAAGACTAAACACAAACATGGGGTGCAGCTTGAATTGTGTATTTTACATTTGGAAACTACTGATAAGCAGTGAGGAACCAGGGCATGCAGCACTTACTGGAACTGGTGTTAGCTTGTGAAAGGTATGGAAAAGTTTATAAGGCCTGCCCTGGTGTTTTATGACGTGGCTTGGAGAGCTTGACTGAGCTGCAAAGAAATACAGGGGAGAGCAGGGAGCGAAAATGGTTTGAGAGGCAAGAGGAAGGTGCCATGTGCCAAGGAAGTAATCTAATAAAAGCAGATGGCCTGTGCAGTGCAAGCAGAAGTGCCAGGTTTAGGGAGGATGTGGGCTGCTGGGTGCTCTAAAACTCTTGTGTCAGCTCAGCCTCCAGAGCTGGATTGCAGAGCAAATCCCACTGCTGCTTACTCCTGCGTACCTACACCGTGGGGTGAAACAGCCTGGGCAGGAGAAGGCAAGAGATTTGAGGAGCTGAACCATGGTTTTTGGTGAAGAACATACCCACTTCGTCTTCTGAAACTTCAGTATTGGGAAAGGAAATGCATTCAAAAATAGTCAGCTGCATATATGTATATATATAAAATACATTGCCACCAAACATCTGGAACGTTAGCACTGCTCTCTTTTGTTAGACTGAGAGCTTTGAGGAATGGTTCTGTGTGTGCTGAGAGGGACTGCTTCGTTGAACACTCATGTTTCTCCTTTGCACATGCATTATGGCTCATCCATGTATGTACAGGCATATAACATTTTGCTGCTTCGCTTTGGAAGCAGTGAAAAGCTGAGCCATGCATCACTTCAGCTGATCATTCCATTGTGAGGCTTTGCTCAGTGTCTGTGTTACTGGTGGTCCCAGAACTTGGATCAACAGGAGCATGTTATTGGGCACAGCGAAGAGGAATGACAGAAGCACTTGGATGCCGCTTATTGCAAAAGGAGACAGTTTCCTCCTACCTTTAGATGGTCTCTGTGCTTCAGGCCACTAAACTGGATTAGAGAGTGATGAACAAGGTCACTGTTTCAAGCAGCAGGTTCAGCCCTCCCTGAACTTGGCTTGTAAGCCTTGAGTTGTTCTTGACCATCAACCACAGACCTCATGACAGGTAGAAATTGCTTTGGTGGTCTCCTTCCTTAATTTACCTCTCAAGTTTGGAAATGAAGACTATTGTGCTTTTCAGTTTGAGTATAGTGAGGCAACAAAGGGTGGTTCAGCCTGCTTTATCTTGTCTGATTTTAGTGTGTTGCTAGCAATACCCAGCTCCTGGCACAAAAAAGCTTCAAAGGAGAAGTACAATATATTTGCAGGTTGTTAGGTTAGGGCCATTCCCCTGGGTGCAGACCTGCTACCCAGAAAATCCGATTCAGAGCAGCTGCTGTCAGCCCTCCCCCAGTGAACAGGCACCAGACTGCCTCAGTTCATCATGCTGTTCGCAATTATAGTACAGAGATGTAGGATGTGTTGACTGCAAGACCTTGTGGTGAGGTGAGGTGAGATCGCCAGGAACAAAATGATCATTACAGGCCATTCATGTCAGCAGCGTTTATGCTGTTCTGTTTGCTTGCAAGCAAAAACAGCAGCTAATTTGCAAGGCTGCCTTTTGTAAAAGGGCCTTTTGATCAATGCTTGCCTGTGTTAATGTTTCAGTAGGCTATTGATTTCTGCAGCAGCTTTTGTTCCCTGAATTTATGTGCGATGGGTTTCAGCAGTGCACGCTATGCATGTTTGATTAAAGTTCATTTGACTTCACTTGCAGTGAAACTGGGAGCTGTTTTTACTCCTTGTTTATAGAACCAAAGCTTTTCCTGACTTACTCCTTTGTGCTCGAGCTTCTGCCACCCATGCAGTCACCAGTATGCTGTTTCTAATCCTTCCAGACTCACCCCACTGCAGCATTTAATCCCTTAGGTAGACAATATAATATTAGATAGCCAGGCAGCAAAGAAGATCTGGCATGGAATGTGTTCAGTGTAGTGCCTGTCTGACTGGGGTGTGTGTATGTAACATCAACCTTTGCTGTATTTGCTGCTTCTGTGACTTTCACTTCCCTATCTTTGTCAGAAAGTTGTTTACTGAGTTTGGTAGCAGGGCAGTCTGGTGAATTTGAAGTACACAATATTCTGTAGTCCTTAAATAGAGGCAGATTTCATAAATGGAGTTAAACCAGTTGTTGAACCAGCTCATACTTCATTTGTGCCTGCATGCACTTGTGACTGCAGTTTTGGGAGGGTCTGGGGGGGGAAAGGCATGATCATCAAGTTAATGCTGCTTTTATAAACACACACCATTTCTTTTTCAAAAGTTTGCTTTATGTTGTGGTGCATGTGTGAGTTGTTACCCTTCCCTTGGGATGGGATCAGTTTGTGATGTGTAAATAGAGCTCAAATAGGTTCCCATTTCCTCTTTTATGGTGGGAGGAAAACAGATTGGTTTGCACCATGGTGTTGCCATATGTTAGAGGACACATGAATTCACTGACATAAAGCCATCAGATTTACTCACTTGCTCCTCAGTGCTGACACCTTAGATTTGATAGAAATGAATTTACAGGTAAAATGGTGGCTCATTTCATTTGCAAGAGACTCCCTACCTCTGAAAAGCCTTGCATAAGCTTTTCTGCAGAGCTTTGTCTGTTCCTGGCACGGATGGTATCCTGGGTTTGACAAACAGTTGTGTCAGATGGACTTTGAACCCACTTAACGGACTCAAAGCAACATGGTATTTCTAAAGCAAACACACGTCCAGTTGAACATGCAGTAGCAGAGCAGGGTGTCACCACTCACTGTTCTTCCCAGAACTGGCATAGCTTGAATGCTCATCACCAGCCTGTACCTGTTTTAGTTGTAGATTCTCTTCAGGAAAGGGGTTTGTGCTGATGGTTTTGGTTTGGGGATTTTTCTGCTTTCTTTTCAGTAGGTATTTTATCCTTCAGAATCAACAACTGTAGGTAACTGTGAGTTTTGCCCACTTACTTCTTCCTCCTCTTCCCTGTGGGTACAGTTTGGTGTGAGTATTGTTCCGGGCTGTGTGGAGCTGGGTACCATCAATCCCAGCCTGTAGCAGCGCAGACGAAAATTGCATCTCTCCTCTCTGTTGCCAGAAATCCCACTTGTGGTTGTGTTCTTTTGCTGGTGTTTCTATTTTTACATCAGGTAAAAGTCTTAAGTGTCTTAAATGTCAGCAGTTAATGTCTCAAACAACATCTTCCTTTTGTCTTTCAAGTGTTTCAGCGGTACAGATGTTAGTTAGGGCTGTAATTGCTTGTTGGAGGCCCTTGGGAGAGTTTGGTTTAAGGGTGTGTCTTTCTGTTAGAGTGAAGTTGAGTGATCTGCCCGGAGTATGGGCTGCAGGATTTCCCCACAGAGGAGGGGAGCAGGCTGAGGTTATGTTATTTGATCACATGAAATGCAGTTCAAAGAAACCCTTTTTGTGGCTATTCAGGTATGTTTGTTCTGACGTTGATTTTTTTTCAAGAGGCTGGTTAGAACTTCTCCGTTTTTTTTTCTCTTGCAACTTGAAAGAAACAACACCTTTTACCTTAGAGGCAGACAAGTCGCCAGGAAATGATGGAGTTTCAAAGTAAGAGAAAAGAGATTAGAACCACATGCTGTTCTTCAGCTCGGCATTACATCTGCTAGTTTGAATGGCAGCTGCTCCAGTTTTTGAATGTAAGCCAGATTCATTATGCTGTGAAATTATCACTCATTTCTCTAGGTGTACTCTTTTAACTGCTTAATTAATTTAGATGTGGGCATATATATTCAAATTAAAACATGATTTACCGTGGTAGGGTTGAGATATGGTTACAGACTTCTTTTTGGACACGTTTTTGTTCTAACTTTCAGCTTCTTAAACAGGAAAAAGTACCTGTAGGCAGAGTGCAGGTTGACAAAATGGCAGTATCTGTTTGAATTGATCCTTATTCTTTCTGTAAACAGAACTCTCAGCAGCCACCAGCTGTTAGTTCTGAAAGGCAGGGCCTCTGTGAGCTGTGCAGAGGAGTCAGCAGGGTGCTGACAGCAGGGCAAGGGCACCCTCTTCTGAACTGCTGAGACCAGCAGTGCCAGCAGCATCCGTCCCTGCGGAAGCTGGATATGCACTGCCCACCCTCTTTTCTTTCCTAGGGGAGGAGGGGGAAGGCATTTATTGACTTCTGTTCCTTCCCTGCAAAAGCCAACAACAACACAATAATGAGGGTGATCTTTTTTTTCCTGTCTTATCTAAAGAATTCTATTGTCTGGCTGAAACACAAGGTGAAGCTTCCTACAAAAGCACATGTGCACGCGTGCAGGGAGGGAAAAAAGCTGACAAGTCAGATTTGCATGCCCCTCTAACATACTCCTTCTGTATTTGCAGGGAGAACTAATCACCTTCTATTACTATTGGAAGAAAACCCCTGAAGCAGCGAGTTCTCGAGCCCACCGTAGGCATCGAAGACAGGCTGTGTTTCGGAGAATTAAAACTCGAACTGCTTCCACTCCAGTCAACACTCCCTCCAGGCCCCCCTCCAGTGAATTCTGTAAGTGGAAGCTAAAAGCAATGCATTTATCTTTGTTTAGATGCAGGGAGCAACAGTAATGTAATGGTGCTGTGCCTTCAAGTGAACGAAGCAAGGAAATGGAGTTCAGGCAGTTGCCCTCTCCTGTTCCTATACCATTATGCTGGAATGTGGTAGGCGTCTTTGATCACCGAGTGCTTTGTGCAGTTCTTAAACATAAAAGCATCCTTTAAGAAAGGAAACATTGCCCTGGTGCTGCATTTCCATACTGTTTTCTTGGGTTTGTGTTGTATATTCTCTAGGCTTGTTACAGTAATGGGAATTAGAAAATGCAAAAAGCAGGAAGTCCACCCTCCCTTTGGAAGGAAGTCTCTTTTCATCCTTACTTGGTGGCCTGTACCTTCTGCTTGATCTCAGACTGTGTGCTGCAGCAAGCACAGTTGTACCTTAATGCATCTTGGAAGACCTTTGGCCTTGGCTGATGCACAAGTGCCTAAACAAAAAAGAATTCCCTGAACGAGTGAGAAGTGTCCTGCAAAGGGTTGTGGTTAATAATGTCCATGTGGATGTATAAACTTTCGTCTTTATGTAAAGGGCTTATGTTACCCTTTGAGTTTTAAGTCTTTCTACAGACTAAACCGAGCACATTTCATAAAGGAAAGGGACTATGAGGAAGGCAGAAGTTGTCAGACTCTTATTAATCCAGGGGGATGGAAGAGGATGTGGTGAGCAGGTAGGGCAGAGAATTCTGGAGAGGATATTAGGGAGGTAGTAAGAAAGGACTTACTAGCTTCTCCTTGCTAAAATGGATGGGATTTATTGCTGATTGCTGTGTGCACAACAAGTGAGGATCTCAACTCTACAGCTCGATCTAAGATGCTCAGCCCTTCAGAGCACACGTGGCTAGAAGGACCCATCTGTACGGGTAGATTCAGTAACAGAAACCAGGTTGTAGCCTGGTGTCAGTTTTGCAGTTGGGGTTTAAACACCTGCAAGGATTTATGTAGAGATTATGGTAGTGCTTACAGCTACTGTCATTAAATGAGACCTTGTGTTAATTTGAAGGGTAATGAGTTGATGACAAATGCTAATAGCAAGTACTGTGGAATCCCTCCCTCTCTATAACCTGCATGTATTACAAAATATCCTCTTGGAACATCTTCCTCTTGGAGAAAGTATTCTTGCATCAAGGACTTTTCTTGTGATTAAAGATGTGAGCTAAAGAAGCCACAGGGCTCTGTTTGTGACAAATTATAGACCTGTTACATTGTGAATTTCTAGTAGTGGTGCTAGAAGAATGCGGTACTCTTAATAAGAAAGGATTTACTCCTGAGTTGTTTTAGAGCATGAGGTAAGATCCGTTGGGTTTTTGTGCTGTCTGCAGATTTCCAGTGGTTTAGATGGTGCTTGTTAGCTCACAGCCTTGTAACGAGATCATTTGTTATATAGTGCTTGCCACAAAGGAAAAGGACTCTTTGCATTTTCTCCACTTGTTGAAAACATGTGTGTCTTGAAATGTAAGTTTACCAGGGGTTAAAATTCTTGAGCCTTGCAGTAAAGATTGGAAAGCCTGTGGTACCCTTGTAGCACATCTACAGAAGAATCACAGTGTGTTTTTCAGTTGGGCACATACTATTTAAGCATTGTTTCTTCCACCCACAAAACACATCTAGCTCTTGGGTTAAATATAGCCACTTCCTATCAGAATATAAGATCAGTCCCCATCTGGTTGAGAGGATAAAGTCTAGAAGTGAAACCAAAACCGTAAGAGCCACCACAGTAGCTGTCTCTGGAGTCTAGTAAAGTATGATTTAGGTATGGAATATTTGATTTTAAACTGGACAAGGCTCTAGAGAGAAGCTGCTTTTCACCTGACAGTTGTGCTTTTGGAACACAACCTCTTGAAACTAAGCCTGAACAGTGCTTGAACAACAGCTTAATTGTGTGCTGGATCAGAAGTTCAGTGAGTTGCATCACTTAGTGATAATGGTCATCCAGGGCAAGGTGGTTGTAGGAAGCAACAACATTTATGCAAGAACTCTTTTAATTAATGGTTATTTTACCAAGTAAGAGGAAACAGAAAATCCTGCTGAGTTTTTCTTTTCCATTTTGCTCTTCTTCCCTTGTTCTTTACTTATTCAGTGGACTTGAGCTCAGCCAGTGAAGATGACTTCGACAGCGAGGACAGTGAACAGGAACTGAAGGGCTACGCCTGCCGTCACTGCTTCACAACCAGTATGCACCTCATTCATTGCTCTGTTTTTCTCCTTTTTGCTGCTGCCTATTTGATACAGGTTCATTCAAGCAAGAGCAGTTTGTGTGTGTGTGCTGCAGCTGCTGGGAAAAAAACAATGGGGGGTTGAATCAGCTAAAATATGCAGCACTCCTAACAGAGTTAATCGTGCTTTGCCATTGCAATTAAGTATTGCTGTGACACTGGAGAACCCTGAGTGATAGACAGGGAAAAATCTGCATAATCCCTAATCTATATAATCAATTTGTGATACAGCAAATCAATACTGAACTGTGACAGTCACACACAGAACTTCTTTATGCTGTATCAAAGCCCTTCTGCAGCAGCCCCGTTCCTGTTGGTATGCCTGAAGGTTGTCTGCTGTTTAAGCATATGCATTACATGAAGTCTGAGCTCCAAAATAAGAAAGGGAAGGAAATGAGAAGCTTTGGAGAATATTAGCTGCCTGTTAGCTCCCAGGTAGAGCAGATAAGGCTTCTTCCTTTGTTTTCAAAGCTTAGTTGCTTCAGTAAATGAGCAATCTGTAAGTTGAATATTGAAGATGTTCACTGGAGCAGGACAGTTTCCCAGAAATCTCTCCAACTTTATTGCCCATAGAAAAGCAGTTGCTGTGTGCATTTTTAATAATGCTCTGTGTTTGTGCTGAGTTTTTGATACGTGGCATATTCCTAATGTGTTGCTTTTCCTGCTCCAAAGCTTCCAAGGACTGGCACCACGGTGGTCGAGAGAACATCTTACTGTGCACAGATTGTCGCATTCACTTCAAGAAATACGGAGAGCTGCCACCCATTGAGAAGCCTGTAGACCCTCCACCCTTTATGTTTAAACCTGTCAAAGAGGAAGATGATGGACTTAGTGGAAAGCATAGCATGAGGACAAGGCGGAGTCGAGGCTCGGTAGGCTTTACACTCTTGCATTGCAGCTCCTTCTGTAGAGAAGAGATGTTGTCTGAGAAAAGGTAGTTGATGTAGATTGACCTGCTTCTGCAGGAAGGTTGGACTAGGTGATCTCTGAAGGTCCCTTCCACTCCCTACCATTCTATGATTCCCAAATGATGCTTTCTGCGTCTTGCTTGGTCCCCCTGGTATGTGTCTGCTCTGCATTTGGCTGTGGAAGTGTAAGATTTGCTGAGGTGGAGGCTTCCTCTGCAAAAAGGAGCTGAAATGTCTATTCTGCAAGTTCTTGTCCAACTCGTTATTTCCGTGTTTTTAATGCTTGGCTGTCAGTGTAAGGGGATACTTGACTAGTGTATCATTACAGAGCTTGTACTATAACATAGCCTTCTTCCATCTGGATCCTGTCAGAAGGAAGCCCTTGGGCTTATTTTAAAGGAAGGGTTTGAAAAATTTAAATGCTGTTCATGTGATCTTCTCACGTTACTGGACTTAAAAAAACCTCTTCCCTACAGAAAAGTGTAGCTTGTGCCTGTGGTTTGTGTGCCCTGGCCCAGAGTTCTTACTTGGGGTGAAATGCCAGAAGCCTTGCTGTGTATCTGTGAGAGCTCTGACAGCAGCTCTGGTTAATTTGACTGATAGAAAGCAGCAGATAGATACCTTTTCCTTGCTCTCCCCTCTCCATGATGATATGACCATTGCTTCTAAAAGCTTTGTGAGGCTACTCTGTCAGATAATGTTTTTCCGGCACCCAGTCCTCCAAAAACCTGCCAAATGGGGAGGGAAACAGTGTTAATTATTGATATGTGCTGTGCTACCAGTCCTTACTGCATAGCAGGAGCACACAGAAACTGTGGGTTTAAAAGCTGTGCTTGACCTCAATGCCATCAGATAGACTTTGAGGGTCCCGCTGTACCTCATTCCCTGTGGGAATGCACATGGACACACCTTGCAGCTGTGCATGAGTGTGTTGTGTGGAGAAAACTGAGTGTGCAAACAGCAGCAGCTTTGGAACACCTTGCTAGTATTGTCATTTCTACAAGGCACTACTAAATAAAATAATCAGCATTTAGTATTTTTGAGTAGTTAAATTAAGGATTTGCCTCCTTTTGAGTCCAAGTGAGCTTTTGAGTTAAAACTGCAGCTGTGTGAAATGCTCTTGGCTTTTCAGTTTTCAGGCTCTTAGCAGGAGCCGTCCATCCATGCCCCTGATGTAAGACAGAGCAAAGAAGTGAAGAGGTTGAACTAGTGCTGACTGCTCCACTTTTATTTTTGTTAAATAGATGTCTACACTACGTAGTGGTCGTAAAAAGCAACCAGCCAGCCCCGATGGTAGAGCCTCACCGATTAACGAAGACATCCGGTCCAGCGGCCGCAACTCTCCCAGTGCTGCCAGCACCTCCAGTAATGACAGCAAAGCAGATTCCGTGAAGAAATCTACCAAGGTAAAATTTCCCCCTTCTTTTGTGTTAAGAGTGGACACCTGAGGCCTCTTCAGCCAGCTAAATGAGACACAGATTGTAGGTGGCCGGGGAATCTCTCAGTGACCTAGAAATTGCTTCTTCTGTGGATAAGCAAAATATTTAATGGAGTATCTGACTGGTGCTTTTTTCTCCCTGGACATAAGGATGTGTGGTGATAAAAACCATTAAAGCATCCCCATGTAACCTTACTGCTCTCAGGATAAATTAATCCTTCACTTTTGGATGCAGATGCAAGCATTAGGCTCAGGGCAGTAGCACAGATCAGAAATGTTTTATTTGAGACAAGTAGACAGTTTGGGGGGTTTTTTTAATAAGAAGTACTTAATCTTTGTTTACAAAGGAATATGAATATGTGGTAATTGAGACAACTTCTGTTACTGTTTTTCTGTATATGTGGTTGGTTGTTTTTCAGAGCAAGCTGACAGTTTAGCCTGTTGAAATGACTGAGTGCCTTTCCAAAGAGTGTACTGGAGAAACAAAGCTAGCTGAAGTGGGAAGGCTGCCCATTAGCCAGTGTGAATTGAGAAGCAGCAAGTTAAAAATAAACAAAGAGAAAACCCCAAACAAGTCCAAACTGGAATATGGAGCAAGTTTTCACATCATAAAACTGAGACCTTAACAAAATTTGAAGTTAGGTTAGGTAATTATGTGATGTATAAAGCGGTCCCAGGCCATGAAAGAAGGTAGTAATCTTGTAACAGCTGCTCACTGTGTGCCCTGTATTTGAGGGGTTATAAAAATACCCTTCTCAAAATATCAGGAGTAAAGCAACTTTCATGTAGTAGAAAGAGGCTTGTGCTGTGCCTGTCCCTTGCAGAACTTCTTGCTCCATCCTCTGTTAAGAACAGTTGTTGTTGTTTGTTAATAGACTGGGCCAGTTGATCTTGTATGAGTTCCTGATAGACTTGATTCTGCACAACTCAAGGCAACTGCTTTGTTTTTAAAATGCTCCTTCAGTTTCAAAGCTTGAGACCACTTCTGCACAATGAGGAATGCTTAACTCAGTCTTTCTTGTGTCAGAAGTGTGTGCAGAGTTTGTGTGCAAACTGCCCCTTTGGTTTCTGTCTGCAGAAGTCAAATTGCTGTCTGGTTTGGGTTCTGCCTTAATTTTGAGCTCCAGAAGAGGTGGCTGGAACATTATTAGAGCGTTATTAGTTGCCAGTCTTCTGGTCTCTGCTCCTGGCAGGTGGCAGAATGCAGCAGCAGCTCCAGAACTGATACCTCTGTAACTGAACAGAGGGACAAATGGTTGTTGGGTTGATGTTAATTGCTGACTTGGCCAACTTCTGATCAGTTCTTCTCATTTAGTTAGCAGCCCTTCTCATTTAGTTGTATGAATTACAGTAGCACTGACATGCACTCGGTTCACTTTTGCATTTGCATCACTTGTAACTCTTGTATTCTGCTTTGTTTGTGGCAGAAGATAAAAGAAGAGGCATCATCTCCTCTCAAGAACTCCAAGAGGCAGCGGGAAAAGGCAGCTTCTGACACAGAGGAACCTGACAGGTCCAATGCCAAAAAATCCAAAACTCAAGTGAGTCCCACAGAGGAATATTTTCTCCTAGGGGAATGGTTTGAGGGTGGGAGAGAGTGCCAACCCAGTAACAAACCAAAACCATGAAATCAGTTTAAGCCACAGCAGATTGTAGCTCAATCTGTGGCTGGAAAGCAACCCATGGTATGTGTTCCTTCTGTTGAAAAAACAGTGGAATGACCTAAGTCCAGAAGTTTAATTTGTTCTCATATCAATATTGACCATGTGGGAATACACCTGGATTATTTTCCATGGACTCCTCCATTTTTCTTTTAATGGAAATTCCTTTTTTCTTCTCTGGCAAGTTAGAAGGGCACCCCTGGAGTTCTATTAATGGTATCAGAGCTTAACTGAGGTACTTTCAGGATGTCTTTTCAGCTCAGTGTACCTGAGCAGGTTCACTCTGTTACAGGATTTGGGAATCCTAGCAATGAGCAGGGTTGCAGAGTGGCTGAGGTTGGGAGAGGCCTGGAGGTTACCTGCTCTCCACCCCTCTGCACAAGTAGTGCCACCTAGAGCCAACTGCCCACAACTATGTCCAGATGGCTTTTGATATCCAGATATCTCCAAAGATGGAGAGTCCACAGCCTGTCTGGACAAGTTGTTTAAGGCTTTGTCACCCTTTCAGTGAAGAAATGTTCATTATTTCCTTGTGTATTTCAGCTTGTGCCCCTTGGCACTGGCTACAGCTAAAAGGATCCTGGCTCTGTTGCCTTTGCACTCTTCTTTTGGTTATTTGTCTCCCGTTTGTGCTGGTTTAATCCTGTGAGGTTCAAAGGGTGATACTTGCACTTGTGTTTACACAGCACGTGTGATAAGTTGTATCCTCCGAGGTGCTGGTTATGTTTTTTGTGCTTCTCTCATGCACCATGGTGGTTGTTCTGCCTCTCCCTGCAGGAGATCAGCAGGCCAAACTCTCCCTCAGAGGGCGAGGGCGAAGGCGAGAGCTCCGACAGCCGCAGCGTCAATGACGAAGGGAGCAGTGACCCCAAGGACATTGACCAGGATAACCGGAGCACGTCGCCCAGCATCCCTAGTCCTCAAGACAATGAGAGTGACTCGGATTCATCTGCTCAACAGCAAGTGCTGCAGGCGCAGCCCCAAGCGCTTCAGGCACAGAGCGGTTCCGGCCAGGCTCCTCCTCCTACACCACCTATATCAGCCCAGCTACCGGCGGCGCTGCCGGCAGCGTCCAGCACCGCTTCAGCTGCCCCCCAGGTCTCACCATCAGCATCTCAGCCCCAGGCCCCTGCACCCCCTCACTCACACATCCAGCAGGCCCCTGCCTTGCACCCGCCCAGGCTCCCCTCACCCCATCCCCCTCTGCAGCCTCTGAGCGTGTCGCAGAGCCAGCCCACCCCTGCCTCTTCACAGCCTCACTCGCAGCCTCCACTCCACAGTCAGGCCCAGCCTGCCCCTCACAGCCTGCAGGCCCAGCCTCTCCTGCCTCATCCTGTACCTTCCCAGCCATTTTCCCTCCCCACTCAGTCATCTCAGTCTCAGGTTCCGCTTCAGACACAAGCACCGTCTCATTCTCACTCTGCTCTCCAGGTTCAGGTAACGCAGCCTGTGCTGCCGACTGCGACCTCCCTGCAGCAGGCTCAGCCTCCCCGAGAGCAGCCCCTGCCACCTGCTCCCATGGCCATGCCTCATATCAAGCCTCCCCCCACTACTCCAATCCCTCAGCTCCCCAGTGCTCCGTCCCACAAACACCCTCCTCATCTCTCTGGCCCTTCTCCATTCTCAATGAACTCCAACTTGCCTCCGCCACCTGCTTTAAAACCTCTGAGCTCCCTCTCAACTCACCATCCTCCATCTGCACACCCTCCTCCTCTGCAGCTGATGCCTCAGAGCCAACCACTGCAGTCCTCACAAGCGCAGCCCCCGGTGCTGACGCAGAGCCAGAGCCTCCCCCCACCCGCCAGTCACCCCCCATCCAGTCTCCATCAGGTATCCTCCCAGCCTCCCTTCTCTCAGCATCCCTTTGTCCCAGGAGGCCCACCTTCCATCACCCCTCCTTCCTGTCCCTCCACTTCCACACCACCCACTGTGCCTGGCATCCCACTCCAGACTTCCATCTCCACCTCAGCGGCTTCTAGCGGGAACGTGCCGGTGGTGACAGCCTGCACACTCCCACCTATTCAAATCAAAGAAGAAGTGCCAGATGAAGCTGAGGAACCAGAAAGCCCTCCCCCTCCACCCCGGAGTCCATCACCAGAACCTACTGTGGTGGATACACCAAGTCATGCCAGTCAATCAGCCAGGTATGGGGGTGGCCAGCAGTGCTTCCTTCGTGTGCTGTGTTGTTCTGTGTAGCAGGGCACTCCCAAAACCTGAGAAATGAGCTCCTGTATGAGCTTGAGTGTATTTTACATCTGCATCTTGTCACCCTCTCTTTCTAGCTTGATTTTGCTCTGTTTTATTGGAAAGGTGCTGTTTCAGTCAGCATATTCAGAGAGGGCATTACAGCTTGTAATTGAGAGGGTGTTTGAACTCTCTATGTCTGTGGAGTAATATTACCATTGATTTTCTCCTGGCTTTCAGGGAAGCTGATAGTGCTGCTGTGTAAGTGTAGAGTGACACATGATGGTTTTTTGGACATAAAGCTGTTAAATCCCAGTCTCTTGTATCTTTCCCAGGGCTAAGCTCTTTCTGTTTTATCTCTTTCAGGTTCTATAAGCACTTGGACCGTGGCTACAATTCATGCTCAAGAGCAGACTTGTACTTTATGCCTCTGGCAGGATCAAAACTGGCCAAGAAGAGAGAAGAAGCCATTGAAAAGGCCAAAAGGGAAGCAGAGCAGAAAGCCAGAGAAGAGAGGGAAAGAGAAAAAGAAAAGGAGAAGGAAAGAGAGAGGGAACGTGAGCGTGAGAGAGAAGCAGAAAGAGCTGCGGTAGGTTTATTCGCAGCTAAGAGCTGTTTCAGGATCTGACCTGAATGGTGACTGTGGAATGCAAATCCCCAGAAGCCCTTTAATGTGTGGGCAGTCAGGTGTTTGTGAACATGGGAGCCCTGTGTATCAAGAGAAAGCCAAGCAGCTGTGAGCATCTCCTGGCCTGCCTGTGACAAGGAGAGTTTCTACTCCTGGTGTCTTTCTGTTGTGCAGGAAGCCAATGCAGCTGGGCATAGCTAGGCCAAGTATTTACACTTAGTAGCAGTAGAGAAGCACTCTTGTGCAGAGACAGTGAACACCTTGGTGTGCCTTGGAGTACTGTGCAGGTACAGGAGTGCTATCTGCTGGAGAGAGGGGATCTGAAGACTGCTAGAATTTAAGTGAAGTTAAAGACATGCTATTTTGTGTTTTGGTGGTGTTGATTGTTTGTATGGGAAAGACCCAGTCCTTCAGTCTTGGTATAAAGAGCCAACACAAGCCATGTTTTCTGTGGCCTGACAGGAAGGAATGGTTTATTTTGGACCCACAGAGTTGGTAGGTTGGTAATAGATTATTGATGCTGAAAAAGAAGGTGCTAAAGTCTTCCTGTTCCACAGAGCATTTCAGAGATGAGAATCAGAGCTGTGTGTTTCTGTAGGAGTGTAAAAGTCACGACTACAGCATCTGTCCATGAAGGCATGTGTCACATGAGCAGTGTGTTTTGGGGATAGGGATCCTTGGGCAGTTATGTGGGTGAACTGTGAGTATTGCCCTCAGAAGTGCTGTGCTGCTCTTGTACAGGAGAGGAGACCAGGATGCCAAGTCCTGATGTGAAGGGAATGGGATTTCTTGTGTTGCACATGGTAGAGATGAGTTCTCTTTAGTAAGTTGTAGGGTATAAGTGAGCATGGAGGGGAGAGGAAGAACCAGCTGCAAACAAGAGTGATGGTCTGTGGTGGCTTGTACCAGCCAGCTGTTGCCCATAGCTGTGACATGTACCAACTAGCTGCTGCTCTGCTAGCTGTGAAGCAGTTAGTCTAGCTTTGAGGCTGCCAATATAAAGTAGTTGTCTTCTGACCTACAGCATAGAATCCACTTCTTCTCCAAACTGTTTTGGAGCACACAGCTGCAAAGCTTGGTGGGATGAACGTGAGCTTGGAGAATGAGGGCAGTGTGTGCTTGCTTTGTTTTTAAGCCAAATGTGTTGTATTCAACTTCTCTCCCCCCATTGTGTGCAGCAGAAGGTGTCCAGCTCCTCCCACGAAGGCCGACTGGGAGAGTCTCAGCTCAGCGGGCCGGCTCACATGAGACCTTCATTTGAACCTCCACCAACCACCATTGCTGCCGTGCCGCCGTACATCGGCCCGGACACGCCGGCCTTACGGACGCTGAGCGAGTACGCCCGTCCTCACGTCATGTCGCCAACAAACCGCAACCATCCCTTCTTCGTCCCCCTGAACCCCACCGACCCGCTCCTGGCCTACCACATGCCTGGCCTCTACAACGTGGATCCCACCATTCGGGAACGAGAGCTGCGAGAGAGGGAGATCCGGGAGCGAGAGATCCGGGAGAGAGAGCTGAGAGAGAGGATGAAACCTGGCTTTGAGGTGAAGCCCCCAGAGCTAGACGCACTGCACCCAGCTACTAACCCCATGGAGCATTTTGCCAGGCACGGTGCACTGACTATTCCCCCAACGGCAGGACCTCACCCATTTGCTTCTTTCCATCCGGGTTTGAATCCCCTCGAAAGAGAGAGACTCGCACTGGCAGGCCCACAGTTAAGGCCTGAAATGAGCTACCCTGACAGACTGGCAGCGGAGAGGATCCACGCCGAGCGGATGGCGTCGCTGACCAACGACCCGCTGGCACGGCTCCAGATGTTCAACGTCACGCCTCACCATCACCAACACTCACACATACACTCGCATTTACACCTCCATCAGCAGGATCCCTTACACCAAGGTGAGCCCGGGGAGATGGGCTGGGCACTTTCCTAGGAAACCTCTTCTCCTGAAGTCAACCCAAAACAGGCAGAGTGGAACTCTAGCAGCAAACATCCCTGTTGTCATGTGTAAGGTTGTGGTGACTGAAATGCTAACAATGAGGTGGGGTTATTTTGGAGAGTGGATCTGTAACTGTGATCAAGGAAATGCTGGTAACTATAGTGATCTTCACTGAGGCAGCACATTGTCACTGTCAAAGGTTTGTTGTTTGGATTTGCTTGTTTTGTTCTTCTCAAGTACCAGAGCTCCAGGGTAACACCTTACCCATGGTGTGTGGTGCACGGGGTGGAGACTCCACTGGGTGAAGGAAATTCACTGAGGGAAGTGCCATGGAGATGGTTAATTGCTAGTGGCTGTCTTGACATGAGTTATGGCTGGAAATGAAGCTGGTGTTTCCACAGAAGAGCTGGGGAAAAAAAATTAGGAGAGACGCTTCATCTGTTTAGTGATTTGAATTGCCAACCATCTGGCTGTAGTTGAGCTGAGATTCTCTTGTCAGAGTTCTTTCTCTTAAGAACCATCTAACTTAATGGGTTGGCCTCTTTTTAGTTCCAGTGTAGTCTTCTGTGTGGGAATGGCTTTTTTACTGGAGTATTTAATAGACTCAAAAATAGAAATGAGCAAGGCATCAATTCAAAGTGAGCCTATGTGGTTACTGCAGTCTGGAGCCTGGAGGATGAGGTGCTGAGCAGAATTTTCCTGATTATCTGGTGGCAGACTGGAGAGAACATGGCAAGCAAGGCCTCAGGTGCAGTAGCTGCTAAGTAAGGCAGAAAAAAAGAGGTTTGAAGTATTTAAAGTACAGCTTCTGGTGCAGCTGGCTCCAAATGAAGTGATTGTGCAAGCAAATATAGCATACTTTGCTGGGAGCAACGTGCATTTGGAAGGCACTTGGAGTGCTGTTGCAGAAGCCAAATGGTATAGCAGGGAAATAGCAGGGTATTGTGAGATAAAGGGGCAGGGGGTTACAGGTAGAGATGATAGTGTTGAATAGCAGCATTTTTAAAGCTGTCAGCTGTGGACTTTGAGACTGCCCAAATTACCAAGTGGTTCAGTTTGAGGCAGGTTTGCATACCTCATTGCTAGCAGAGATTTGTCACGGGTCGTGTCTATAGGAGTCTTTTGTCAGAGAAGCCAGTTAACTCTGCAGGGAAGTCTAGAGACTCCCCATTTATTTGTTCTGGACACAAATAAGGCCGATACATGATCACCTTCAGTCCAGCTGGAGCAGAGAAACCCAAGATCATTGTGGAGTCTCTCTTATCTGTATTGAAAAAGCAATTTGGCATTCCTCTTGGATGCCAGGTTAAGATATAGTTAGGGACTCTTGAATGTCTCCAAGTAGCTTTTGCCTCAGAGTAGCTTCGTAGCTGGGATAGGCCCTAAAGTGCATATTGTGTGTATCTCCTTAGAGTAGGGATGAACAGAGGGTAAAATGAGTGCGTGTTTCTGAGCTGGACCAGATAACAGCTGAGGGAGAATTGTGTTAGCTGTGTTATCTTCCTTTCATTTGTGGTTCCTCTGCTGTCTGCCAGCAGCTTAACATGCAGAGATTTCAGGTGATCCAGATTTTCAGTGTCCTTCTGCATCATGTTGGTCGAGTGATATCAGAGAGATGTGGAGAGTGGCATCTGTAGACTAGAAGAATGGTGACTGTGTCTTTTGCAAACAAAGGTTTTTGCCAGCTTTTGGCCTAACAAGTAGTATGGGTGAAGTCAGAGGATGCTGAAGTGCTGCTCTGTTAAATGTCATGTCACTAATGATCCTTCCATTTTATGTGTGTGAAGAGGAAACAGGAGAGAGTTTGAGGGGAGATGTTTCTAAATCTTGACTCTTTGTATTTGCTTATTGCTTAGTTGTTTTCTCTTCCTGGGAGAAGTGGAAAGTCCTGGATTGTTGCTTTAACAATTAATACTGTTTGGCAAGCAGATGTAAGTTGAAAATAGATGGTTTGAAAATAGTTTCAAATTGGATGGAACTAATTACATGTGATGATCTTGGTGATCTTAAAGGTCTCTTCCAACCAAAATGATTCTATGATTTTATGGTCATTAGGCCATATGCTGATCATGTCTAACATGCCTTTTGACCTTCCAACAGTGAGCAGTGTTTCCCAAAGCAGTTGATTGCTTTCTTTCCTTCTTTTCAAGGTTCAGCAGGACCTGTTCACCCACTGGTGGATCCTTTAGCAGCTGGACCCCATTTGGCACGCTTTCCCTACCCACCTGGGACCATCCCAAACCCATTGCTAGGGCAGCCACCTCATGAGCATGAAATGCTCCGACATCCAGTCTTTGGTGAGAGCAATTTGTGGCCCTTTACGAAGGTTGGCCTCTTGATCTGATCTTTTCTCCTGGGTCTTAGCATTTCTTGGGAGGGGATCTGAGCAGTAACTTAGGTTACAGCCAAAAGTTGGTTGGTTCTAAAAAAGAAAACCAAACCAAAACCCTCATGGGGTGACTCTGTGCACACCCCATAGCAAACAACTGTGTAAATGTGGTCACCTCTCTCTTAGGTACTCCTTATCCACGGGATCTGCCTGGTGCCATTCCACCTCCTATGTCAGCCGCCCACCAACTGCAGGCCATGCACGCCCAGTCAGCAGAGCTGCAGAGACTGGCAATGGAGCAGCAGTGGTTGCATGGGCATCCTCACATGCATGGTGGTCATCTACCAAGTCAGGAAGATTATTACAGGTGAGAGGTGCTGCAGCTTCCTTCATCTTTCATCACATTCCAACTTTAGTCTTCTGAAGTCTTGCCTTTCTTACTGTGTGCTGAGTTACTGTCCTGATGCAGTTAGGGAAGTTGGTGAACTTGTACTATGACCTAGTTCAGGCATAGGTGATAGGACAGGTGGGAAGCTAGATCCACATTATTGGCACAGGATGTAGACTGGTTGTCCTACATTGCAGAGTTACCTCTGATTGAGGTTTTTAGTGTGGCACTTACTACGATTGCTGCTTCCACTTGTCTCTTCCTTCAGAACAATTGGGGAGGGTGGGTAAAGCTCTGTCAATGAGAAGAGGGGAGGAATTCAGTGTACCTGAGGAAATGACTAAGGGCAGCAGGAAGTTGAAAAGTGTGAATAATATGGATCCTGCATTACCAGCATGTGTAGCCAAATCACGTGAGCTCTTTCTCCCCAGAATGCTTTATGGTGTTGAAGGGAGAGTGGTTCTCTTCTTGGCCTACCTTATGTGATACCACCTTTGTTCCTGTTGGGTAATGAACACTGACATGGTGTCACATCAGAAGAAAAAAGCCACCAGCACCTAGAAAAGGTCATTCAGCATCTTTCTGGGGAGCAAGGCTACATAGGAAGCAGCATATTAAACACCTGCCTTGCACAGCTTTCCTCTGATGTTTCAATCCTTGCTTCTGCTATCCAAAATTGTCTGCTGGCCCTGTGCCATGAGGGCAGCCAGTCTGCCTGAAGCTGACTGTCATATCTGCAACTGCAGAGGAAGCTAAAGCTTGATGAGCTGGCACTAGTGATGTCTCTCACATGTAAGGAGCGCTTCAGTAGCAAAAGGTCATCGCTTCTTCCTGCAGCAGACAGTGTTATCGCTGCTGTTACCACGGCTCTCATTCTTGTGCTGAAAGCTCACAAGTCCCGTTGCAACCTCTGTTCCCTTCAGGGCACTGGGGTGAGGTTAGCAGGAAGGCAAGCTGCCTCTGAAGTGTCGTGACACCTCCTTCGTTTTGTTCCAATCGAGTTTCCTTTTCTCTTTCAGCCGACTGAAGAAAGAAGGCGACAAACAGTTGTAATAAATTATTTATTTCTAATGCTGGCTATGGAAACCCCAGTCCTTGGGAAGGAGTGGAACATTTTTACATACAGTAAAAGCTACAAAAGGAAAAAAGAATATCTTATGAAGATTTCTTTATATATTTAAAGCAGAAACAACCACCCGACAAGTAGAGACTTATCAACATAGCGCTCATTTGTAGAGAAGATTTCTCAAGACTGGTGTGGGTCTCCCTGCATGACAACGTATTCAGAAGCCTATTGAAAATACAGGACTGTGTGGAATATTCAGAGAACTTCCTGCAATCTTGGGGTTTTGTTTTTTTTCTTACTAGTTTGTTTTGAGTAGGTGCTAGAATCAGGTTCACACCACGAGTCACTGTGCGTGAAGGGACACTCGACGCATCTATAGCTATTTTAAAGAAAAACAAACAAAGGATTGCAAGTAGGTGACATAACAAGCTCTGAATCCAAGTGCTATAATAATAAAAATCTACTTTTATTTTAATACATTGTAGGAAATCTTCATAATTTTAAAGAGAGCTCAGTTCTGCAGCATGGCTTTTTAAGTCTGTAAATAACTTTTTTTGGGTAGAGAGGAGAAACAAAACAAAACAAAACTCCAGAAACGTTTATCTTGGTTTTCAGTAACATCACAAATGGTGAATTCCTACCTGGTATTGACAGAATACAGAGTTGATTTTTTAATAAAAAAAAATATATATATAGTTATCCCTTTAATTAAAGGGAATGATGGGTATCAATAATTTCAAATGGGTAAAAGCTTGACATTTGGTTTGATATCAAGAATAAGCATTAAAGGGATTTGCAGGGATACTGTTGCAAACGACTGTTTCTGTTCTTGTTTTTATTTTCAGTTGGTTTGGTTGTTTGGGTTTGTTTTTGTTTGTGTTACATCTCTCTCTTCTGCAGCTGATTCCTGTTGAGTTGGGTTTCTCAGCAGTGCAGATGTCCCTTGGAACTAGCTTACCCTTTTGATGCCTACTTAAAGGGTTAATTTCCATTGTGGCCAGAATACACTTCTTTCCTGTTACCTTTTGAAAGTTAAGCTAACTCTCTTGGTTTTAGACCTCAGGCAAAAGTTCAAAGAAATAATCTGTTCTAAAAGCTCTTGTAAAGAAACGTTCCGTGGTTCAAACCAGAAGGGCCCAGATTTTGTACACTTGTTTTTTGGAGGATGTGCTCTTCCTGGCCTCTTCTGTTTTGGCATGTTCTTAAGATAAGTGGAGGAAGCAACTCCAGTGTTGTTAAAGTTGTTTTGCAAAGACCAGTTTATGTTTCTCTTTGACTGTTTTAGCTTTGGCTTGGTAAGCAAACACTTCTTCACTGCCACCAGTGTTTTGTATCTCAGGAACTTAATGCTCTGGGATTAACCAGATAGATGGAGAGTAACATTTACTGACTCCCAACACAACGGGTCCATGCAGAATAACTCCTGTTGGCTTGTACCCACGTGGATGGTCAAAGGAGAGGAATACACAGGAGGCCAGTGAGCATTGTTTTGGAGACAGCTCTGCTTACTGTCTAGGCAGAAACTTTTCTTTCCCCACTGTTTTGCCATGGGTTTTCTTTGCCAGAGCAGAGGGTGATGCAACCAATGGACATCTGAATCTGCTGGCTGACGTTTTTCCTGCTGGTACATAACTTCCCCCTCCATTCTCTCTCTTAACCTCATGAGTGCTCTCTCTCTGCTGTTGTAGACTGTTCAGTGTGATGGTCGTGTCATAGGACTGTACTCTGAGCCATGTTTGATAAACTTGTAGTTAATCGTACGTTCTGATGGAAGGCACGGTGCTTTATCCACCTCAGCAGTCTCAAACCAGTGTCAGTGCCCAAAGGTTACTGTCACACACCGATTTACCAGTTAGTTACAGTCTACCAATTGAAAATATGCAGTGGGGTATTCACTTAAGGAAAGGAGAAGGGAGGACTGTTTCAGCTGATGGTGATCTTCCTTTTTATCTGCCCTCCACTCCATATTTCTCAGTGCTAAAGAACTGCAAATAGCACTTAATTGGTTCCACCTGCTATATTTGAACTCTGTGTGAAGGCATTAGGAAGAACAGCTAGAGTTTCTGAGATTTGCAAACCATGAGGTCAATGCAAACTCAAGGATACTGAAGTCATCTTCAGTCAACGCCTTCAGCTGTCTGCAGTGATCAGGTGAAACGGTTTTCTTCTGAGTTCTGTTGTTTACTTCAGGGAGCAGTGGAGTAGCTGGTGAGATGGGTCTGCTCAGCAGAGAGAGTGCCTCAGTTCAAAAGGTTTAATTAGGCACTTTTCAGTTAAACCTCCCTCCCCTCCTTGTTTTTACCACGTGGAATTTGGGAGCTTGGGGGAGTTCAGCCATTTCTTCCGACACTTCTCTTGTTATTTTTAGCTACAGATCTCCTTAAGGAGAAAAAAAAGTGAATTCCCTCCTGTGGTCCTCTGTTTTTTCAGCTGAAGTTTGCAGTCTGTTCAAAAGCTACTAACTGATCTCTCTTTTTACTTTTTATTTCCCCCAGAAAAGCCTTCTGGTAATTTGTGGGAGTTTGTTTTTTCTTGTTCAGATCACTCAGCAAATAAGCACTGAAATTCTTCCATTTTAGACCCATGATTAACTACAACTTTACATGCAGTGGTATTTGAAGCCATCTTGGTGTTCAACACCCTGTTAAAACAACCCAGACCTTTTGATTATTTCTTTAAGGAATCTCTCTCTTATTTTTCCTCTGTTTTTAAAATTGATTTTGATGGTTTTCCTTAATTTTGCTTTAGTGCTTTTGAAATGTCTCTCTTGTTCTATGTCGTCATGGTTGAGCTTGTTTCACTGCACCGTTAAAAGCAGAGTGTACATTCTGACTGCTACATTTATATATATCTTGAAGCTTAATGTATATATGAGTAGTTTGCCATGGGATAACACAGTGTAAACAGAGTAGAAACCCAGAAATCGTGACTTCTGTGTTCTCTCCATTTGAGTATTTTGTAATTTTTTTGAAATATTTGTGGACATAAATAAAACCAAGCTACACTACAGCAGCCGGGTTTTGCCTGCAAGCGACACGTGTCTCTTGATTGTCCTCCGTGGGGAAAGGAGTTATTTTCATCTGGGATGATACGGGATGCTGGCACGGCCATCTTGTCTTCTTCAAAGCTATCTCGTCTTCTTTGGCTTGATTGTTTTCCTTCTTTGAGGCCATGTCATTTGTAATACACAGTACACAAAACACCAACATCTTGTCTAGTTGTAGAGAATATTCTGTTTCCCACAGGCACATTAATGCTCTAGGGCCAAACTGCATCATTTGGGGGACTTATTATTCCCATAAGTTAATCTGTCAGAATGTTCAGAATGAAATGTATCAGGATGTTTTTGTTTGATCTATGTTTTATTGAGAAATAGTGTGAGGTATTTTGACTCCAGATTAAGCTAATTAGTGCTCTGAGTATAGGAAAGCGTGCCCTGTTGAGTGTGCTTGAAGCAGAGGGAGAAGTATTCATGACAAATTGCATGGGAGTTTGGAGCTGCATATTTCAAGAGGCCGCTCTATTTATACCCCGTGGCATTTTATAAGGGGAAGGTCAGTTCTTGTCTACTGGAAATAGCTTCTGAAAGTGCTTTTTTCTGAGGCTGACTTGAACATGTGATATGATATTTATTTTGACATTTCTTTTGATTTCTTTTAATTCCTTTTACTTCACATACAACTTGAATGGGCTTAGGCTGTCCTCCCTTTCTTGCTAGAGGTTCTAAGTTTCCAGACTTTAAGTGATGAATCCTATGGGGACAAAGCCAAAGAGAATTTTTATTACTGCATAAATGGAACCGTGTAGATCCTGTTGCAATAGTGGTTGTGTGTTAACGAGGCCTTGCCACTGCAAGGGTAAAGGCCTTGTGAAATGCACCTTACCAGACTCTGTTCTGGTGTCGTGTCAGATGTAAAATGTAACCTGGGCAGTGTGGTTTCAGTCCTTCTTAGGCCATGGACAGCATTTTACAAGTTAGAATCCTTTACAGACAAGGAGGAGAGGTGAATCGGGTGTTTTTTTCTTCGAACTGGGGCGGGGGGGGCACAGCTTTTGGTATCGCTGCCAGCCTGTTAAATTATGTCCTTTGTAGAAGCTCCTGTGCGTTGGGTTTGGCCCCTGAAGATTGGAAAGCAGCTTTTTAGGAGGCGGTGGAGCTGAGGCGGGATGTGGAAAGGGGGCGGTGGAGCTGAGGGGGGCTGTGGGAGGCTGGCAGTGGAGCTGAGGGGGCTGTGGGAGGCGGGCGGTGGAGCTGAGGGGGCTGTGGGAGGCGGCCAGTGGTGCTGAGGGGGGCGGTGGAGCTGAGGGGGCTATGGGAGGCGGGCGGTGGAGCTGAGGGGGCTATGAGAGGCGGCCAGTGGTGCTGAGGGGGCTATGGGAGGCGGGCAGTGGAGCTGAGGGGGCCTACAGAGCGGAGGGGGCCCGGCCGCGGCGGCCGGCAAGGCGCCGTTCGCGGCTGAGGCGGAAGGGCGGGCGTGGCCGGCGCTGGGCGGGCCCGGAGCGGCGGGCGGGGCTCAGGGCGCGGCGGCTCTCGAAGCTTCCAGAAGGTGCTGGAAGCGTCCCGGAGGAGGTGGGCGTGTCCATCGGGCCGGGAGGTACGGCGGAGTGCAGGTAAGAGGCTTTCCTCCGCTGTGACCGGGGTAAAGGGTGATAGGGGAGTGACGGGAGGGCGTCCCGGGGCGCAGGCGTTTCTCTGAGGGTAGCCATGCCTGTTCACGGAGGGTACACTCTCCTCCGCCTCTTCTGGTTGTATTCCATGATGCCAGAGGGGATGCTGTCTAACTCTAACCCTCCTAGTAGTGTTTTTTGGCCCCTAAACTGGCCGAGTCTCATCGTGCTCCTCCCGGTAAGTATCCCTTGATGCCCAGGGCACACAGGGACCTTTCCTACTTACTCAGTTCTGTCCATGTTGCTGTGACAGGTGCCTTTCCAGTATGTCCCAGTCAGCTCCATTGACAGCCCTGGACGTTTTTCCTCCTGTACTCTTCCATGTGGCAGGTAAGCTTGCTGGTGTTTGGTCTTTTTCCAGGGTAGTTTCTCACTCTTAAGTGTATTGGAAAGTCTTGATGTCTGTGGTGTTGGAGGGAAGAGCGTTTTGGATCCCGTGCATGTGCCAGTCATGCTTTGCAGGTTACTGCTCTGCTTGTTTCCCTTTTTAAACTTCACTGCAAGGTAATAAGGCCTGATTATTTTTATGGTGTTGACTTTGCAAAACAAAACTGGAGCAAAAGGTAAAAACAGCCTAATGCAAACCACGAATTCCCAGAGGATGATTTAAGCTGGTTTTGGTTCTTTACGAATGCTTATCTCTCTAGAAGTGGTAACTTGTCTCCTGCAAATTCAATTGTTTCTGTACTACTTTAACTCTCACAAGTGAGTTTCAAATGACTTTTGAAAGAAATGAGCTTTCTCAGTCAGTAGTGGGAGTCTTGTATTGTTCTGGACAAGAGGGAAGAGACACCATACAAAATAGCACTTAATGAGCAGGGTGCACTTGGCAAGTAGAAGTCACATCCAGGACAGGATTCCAATCCCTGCACATCTCTCAGGTTTTCAAAGTCAGAGTATGTAAATTTCAGGGCACTGAATCAAGCCTAGTTTCAATGTAAGCATGAATAAAGGTACTAATTATTAATAATACTAAAGTAATGTGTCTTTTACCATAGCACACTAGAGTACAGCTGTGAAAACGAGACCCAGCAAAGATTCAAGCAATTGGTCTTGTTGCCTATTCTTTTACTCTGGAGGACTTTCAGTTTCTGAATCCGGTTGTGATTCCATTTCACTGTTTGTTATCTCTTAAAATATTTGTTCAGTGTCCTTACCTGTGGCAATGTCACCAGAATACGCTCTGTAAAGTTGTTGCTTAGCTTAGGAACACCTCTGTCTCTCGCTATAGCTGCAAGGTTGAGTTTCCTGCACCAGAGAACACGTGTAAGGGAGAGAAATTATGGAATAAATTGATGCACTGGCCTTGGCAAATAACTCTGAGTGATGTCAGTGGAGTGGTATTTCACTGTGCCTGGGGTCTTGGTTTTGCTGGAACAGACTATTAGTCAAAAGTGTAAGATGGAAATTTTTCTGGCATAGCAGCTTGTTTGAATGAACCCTAATTGCCAAGTGTAGGCAGTTACAAGGAGTCTGGTATTCTTGGCCTGCTAACATGGTCTAATGTATGCTTTCAAAATACTCATCTGCAGCATCGTGGGGTTTCCTCTCCCTAAGTGGAATTGTTTTATTTTCATCTAACTGTCACTGGTTTATCCTCCTTTTGGCTTCTCTCTAGTCAGTTTCTTAACAGCTTTAATGCTTTTTATGTAGTAGCAAGTAAAATGGATATCAATAGCAGTATTTTAAGCAGCACGAGGGATGCTCTGTAGCAAAGGAATAAAGGAACACACTACCCACCTTCCCTAAGAAGCTCCAGTGAGCTTCAGCACTTCACAGTAGTGAGGTTTTTTTGTCACTGAGGGAGTGTCTGTGACAATTTATTGGAAGCAGGAGGACTGACAGAGGGACTTATTTAACAGTCCAAGTGTCCATTTTGAAATACACGAGTTCTCTGGTTGCTCCTAGTTTTTTCTGTGTTTAGCTGCTGTTTACTGCAGTAGCCTCCTTATCTTTGTGTTTGGGTTAGCTCTGGAGGCCTTGCTTTGCTCAAGTAGGTACAAGTTCAGCAAAGGTTCAGAAAACCTAAGTGCAAATTTGCAGCTTGTAGCCTAAGGCTTCAGCAAATGTCTGCTCCTGAGTAAAGCAAAGCCAACAGCATACTAAATCACCTAGTGTTATGCTATGACTGTCTTAATGCCAAGTGATTGCCTTTAAGTGATTTAAAACTTACTTAAACCGAATGAGTAATATTTCTTAACAAATAGCTAATCGGATCCTTCTAATGCACCGTGCCCTTGTGCCAGTGCATTTTTCATTTGGCTTCTGGTGCTACTGTGATACTTCTCAAGAGGAGAAAAAGCATGATACTGGTTTTGCAGAAAGAGCAGATGTATGTTTGGAACTGCTGTCACAGTTTGAAAAGCATATGAGTATCTTGTGATACAGAACTGAAATGGTTTGTAAAATGCCAGGGTTGACATTGGGCTGCTGTGGAACGTCTCCCCACTTGTAATAAGAGTATTTAATGAAACATTGCATCCTGTGCTGACATACAGGGACCTTTCAGGTGAAGGCAGGCCATTAAGAGAATAACCAGAAAGTCCTTTCCAGCTGCCTCAGCATCTGGGGGAAGCTTTGTCTGCGTTGGGGTAGGTTGGAACTTGTGTTGAGTTGACCTTAGACTTTGAATCTGAGCAGACATCAGTCCCTAGAGTGTCGTTGAGTGGTAAGTACTTAATTCATTGAGGTGACAATACCTAAATCATCCCTTGACTATATCCTATCTTGGAATCTGTGGCACATCTTTACTTTGAAACTATTAATGAGGTTTGTTTGTTTCTTCTCCCTTTTGAAATGGGTTTTTTTTTGGCTCAACAAGTGAATGTACTGCACCTAGAGGGGTTGAAATCTGTCCTCTTTTATCCTTGAAACTGCTGTATTGAAGCGTGCTCTGTGCTCATTTCACTGTGGAATGTATTGATTAAGGAGGTGGAAATACTTGCTTTCCCCAGCTGACTATGACTGCAAGATATTTATTCATTTACAGTAGATCAGACACTAAACCGTAATTTTATTGGTTATATTTGAATCTGTTGCTTTTACTCTTGTAACTGTTGTACAGTGCTGAAACAGGGCGAATTTCTAGCACAGACAAGCCTTTAAATGACAGCAGCACAAAAATGCAGATCAGTTATTGTTCACTGGCATTCCTGTGGTGGTTGGGGACATGGATGCCAAGAGTAGTGAAAATCCTTGTCAGATGTGTGCTCAGTGGGGAGAAAACCCATTAAAACAGGTACCTTTGCAAAGCACTTCCACTCTGTCGGTACTGAAGCCATGTCATTCAGGTGTCTTGAAGACTTAAGAGTGTAATGAACTGAATACAGGCTGGAGGTAAAGCCTACATGGTGTAAATTTGTGGTGATAGTGCAGCATTTCACAGTGGTGTTGAGTGTAGTCCATTATCAGTGTGTAAGGGAGGAAACCTCTGTAACTGGTGGGTACACGTGAAGAAGGGATATTGCTTTGCTACAGGTGATGTGATTCCAGACTGTGGTAGGCTTGTAGTGGGACTGTAGAAATGTTTTTCCCTTTTCTTTCAGTGTTATTTAAAGTAAAGCTCTGTGACTTCACTAATTTCTTCTGGAGACAGTACCAGAGGAGAGAAACTGTTGGGAGGTGCCGTGATAGAAATGCCTTCATCTAAATGTAAATGTTGCTTCCCTGCCTCAGGCTGCCTTTGTGAGGCTTTTTCTGTGGGAAGCAGCTACAGATTAATGGTCCCAATCAATTTATTCGTGTCAATAAAAGGTCCTTTATATGCTTATTTGAAATGTTTTGTTCTGGGGTGATAGGACCACATTTGTTTTTTAAGCAGATGTGTCAGATGGAATGAGAAATAGGGAGCATAAAGGAGAGGAAATTGTGTAAAGCTTATTGCAGTTTTAGGGGTACAACTTGGGCTCTTGAGTGCAAAGGGTGATGTACAGTCAGGTCCTGTGTGACCTGATCTAGGTAGACCTGCTTGTGCAGGTGGGTTGGGCTTGATCTCTCAAGGTCCCTTCCAACCCCTACTGTTCTGTGATTCTATGATTTGGAAAGTGAAGATCCAGCCTTGTACTTCTTAGTTGATTACTTGTTATGTCTAAGCCTTTGGAATGGATGGAAATCTCTCTCTGAAGAAGATGACTGTCTTGTTGGTGAGTAGTAGTAACTTCCAGGCATCTCATCTCAAAGTGTCTAGGTATGTGGCTGCTTTTTTATCAACAGTCTAACATACTGCAGTGCCCTGTGTATTTTTGCATGTGCCAGACAGAGTTCTGAGTCATGCAGAGCAGACACTCTCTGACGCTGGGGGACTGGCCCGTTTCTGGCTGGGTCTCCAGGACTCTTGTCTGACTGATTTTTATTTACAAGATGGCAAATAAGAAGACATGAATAGTTGGCTGATATCCCTGGCATGCATTCCTGTTCCCAGCTGGGCTGCAGGGACTTGGCAAAGCCACCTGTACAATGCCTCCTGGCTGCTGGAGTGCTGGCCCTGGGCTAGGAAAACTCCCTGTTCCACCTTGGGGTGGACAGGGTGTGGAGTGGAAAGGACAGTGGTATGAGGAGCCAGCATCTGAAGGAAGATGAAGAGATGAGAGATTTGAACTAAGCAGTTGTCCTGACTTCAGTCCTCAATTTGATTTGATAGTTTCCTGCAGCAGCTGATCTCTCTCTGATTCACCCAGGTCTTTCCCTGTCCAGGTAGGTGTGAGACAGCTCCCTCCATTTTCCTAGGAGCCAGGACACCGAGTGGGCTCGAGCTGGGCCAGACTGCATGTTGTCACCAGGGCCTGGGCTGTCCCTATGCCAGGAGTGCTTTAGGAGGCTGGGGCTGCCATTGTAGCAGTTGCCACTGGATGGCAGCAAATGCTCGGAAAAAGGAGGAGTCCAGCCCTCAATCTGGAGCCACTGTTCCTGGAGAATTTGAGGAAGTTGCAGTATATGCTGAAGTCGTGGTCAAAAAGGAACACTTCCACCAGAGGCCTGTGAGGTCCTGCACCACCTGCACCCACAGACTTACTTCAGGTTCTCTTTGTTTTGCAAAACCAGGTCTCTGTTGTCAAAACTTCCCAGCTGCTGCCTCCTCTTTCACCCTCCTGGCTGTGCACTGGGCACTTTTAAGCTTTATCTGGCACTGCAAAGCGGTCACAATTCTCTCTTGCTTTGCCTGTTCCTCATTCGGGGCTGAGACACACAGACTCTTCAAGTGAGTTGCTCCCTCTGTGTGTGCACATTTATATCCTGGGGGAATGCACTCTAGGAATTCATGTCTGGACTCTTGACCTGCTGTGTGGCCCTGTGCCAGTTGCCTGGCCTCCTGGTGCCTTGGTTTCTATCCCTGTAAGTAATGCTTTTGATGCCCTTGTATGGAAATGGAGATATAAACACAAGGCAGCTGCTCTGAGAGTATTTGTTTCTTTTAGATGGCCTCAACTCTAGGCTCACTCTTGAACTTGAAAAATATACAAGCCATGCAATAATATTTAATATAGCAACCCCAGCTAACAGCAGCCCTCTTCTTCCTCACCATTCTGCAACTGGGTGATGGCACAAGGGGGTTTCTTCTACACTTTGTGTCTTTGATGGTTTGACTGTCACAGCGTCTTGGGAGCTGGTATTTGTGTGGAGGGCATGCCAGAGTGCCTGTCAGTCACTGCTGAACGTAGATGTCATCAAGCAGATGTGGTGTGATCAATGGCTCTGTCAAGCAGTAGTGGCCTGGTAAGGACTGGTCTCTGTTGTATTGGTAGAGGATGGCCTACATAAAATGCTGGTGACCTTATTGATCAGTCTTCTCTGCACATGGCACTTGTGTATCAAGAAGAGCCTTAGTCTTATAGTTGAGTTTGGTTCTTTGAAAGTTCCCCGTGTGATAATACTGTCAGAGTGGGTGCCCTGGTGTGTCAGAGCACTAAGGGATTAGTGGAGTACATCCAAAACTGCCGTGCACAGCCTCAGCCCCACCTGCGAGTTGGGGAGTCTTTCTGCAGCTCTGGACCTGCTCTCATGTGAACCACACTGCTGCCAAGCATGCTGTGATCAGCTGCAGGGTGTGATTTGGTGACTTGGTCACAAGTGCTGTGCAACTCTATGCTGTTCATTCCAAATCCCAAACTGGGGTGGTGGCTGCCTCATCTCTGTGCCACCTCAGTGGGTCATGTTTTGGTTTCAGCTCAGCCTGTCAGTAGGAGCCCAGTTTCCTGTGGTGATCCCTGTGTGTCTGTACATGAAATATGCAACAATACTTTGTGTAACTCCTTTTTCCTTTATGCAGAGGTTATTGAGAGAATGTGGCCAGCTGACAAGACCTAAGAATTATTTAAAGTAAATTAATTAAGGTAGTAATTAGCTGTGTTACACAATTTCTCTAATTACTGGCGTTAGGCAAGCTCTTGGAGGGTAGGAGTGGTGCCTGAGTTGTGTTAAGAATACCAGCAGCGTTTTCTCAATGCTACAGAAGTCAAATTGTGAGGGAGCAGGAGCTCAGAGCAGCTAAGTGTGTTACTGAAAGTCTCTGAGAGGGGTAGAGGCAGCTGCCAGCAGATGCCTGGCTCCTGCCTCATTCAGTGCTCTGTGTTTATACATAAACATGTAGTTTGTGTGTGTACATCTATGCTGAATTTCTTTGTGTTTGTACAGCACTGCTTGTGCATGTAAATCTGGCAGCAGAATGTCCACAGGAGACAGTCTGTGTTGATTCCAAGCATTGAAATACCCTTTCTCTTTGGCCTGTGTTCTTTTTGTCTGGCCCCTCAGCTTATTAGGACAGAGGTCTGTGCTTGTCAGGTTGTATGATCTGGGGATTTCCAGGGAAAGCAGGCCTTATCCTCCAGGCTCTCCCAAGTGCTGTTTGCTGATGCCAGGCCCTGTGAAGCTGGTGCTTTCCTTGGGCTTGGTTTTTCATTAAAGCCATTGCTGGGGCTGTTGGTGGAGCTCCAGTGAGATAAAGGGCATGGGGAAATCACATCTCAAACTTCTGCTTCTCAGGGGAGAAACAGAACCTGTTGTACCTCAGTGAAATACCCATCAGCACCCCTGGAAAGCAGGGAAGAACACTTTACAAGTTCAAGGTCAAAGCTTAAGGTTCTCCATCGGCTTATGACAACAGGAGCTTTGCAGAGGGCATGAAGATGTATGTGCTGGGACATGGGAAGGCATACAGTGAATCTGATTTTCAAACCTTTAGTTGCAGCAAGGCAGAACCATCCATGTGCAAAGTTGTTCCCAGGCCTGGGGCAAGGAGTGGGAAGTCTAATGCCGAGAGCTGGTGTAAATGTTTCTTGTAGTCTGTCTGAGTGAATCTCAGCCAGGTAGAAGTCAATCAAGAGTGGCCAAAAGCAAACCACCTAATTACTCCACAAAGGAACTTGGAATGATCCAAGTTATTGTGAAGAAAGAACCTTCTTTGGCTTTTACGTTGTCCTCACAGCAGGGTGTTAACCCTCTCCCCACCAACCTTGCCAAGTATGTGGGACTGTTTAAGCTATGCCCTTTGATATTTAGCAGCATCTATGTTAGAGGCCTGTGTAAAGTGAGAAAGAGCAAGAGCATTGGCCTTTTGCCCAGCATGTGCATGGCATCCAGCTGGTGGCTTTTCAGCTTTTTATTTTTAATACAGCCTAAGGTGAGAAGGTAAATGACAGCACCCATTCTGCCAGGCACAGGGAACACATCTCCCTCACTGCCCTTGCAGGAATGCTAGAGCTTGTAGATTTCTCCTCCTAAGTTGCAGTGACTGTCTTGGTGGCAAAGGTGATTTGGCTGGAGCCACACTCACACATCATTCATTTGTTGCTTCCTATGAGGAACTTCTCTGTGGGTTCTGCTCAAGAGCCCATCCTGCAGCCTACCTCTTTGGTTGTCTTTTGCAGCAGTGCTGGTGGGGAATGACTCATTCATGTCACTCTGAGAAAGGATTAAAAGATTTATGACCTTCTCTTCTACTCTCTATCGACTGTTTTCCTTTCCCCTGCCCTGTCTTCTTAGAGCTGGAAGGTCAGAAGTTTAAATCCTGCTTTGAGCAACTCCTGACTTACTACCAGCTCCTACACATAACTTCCTCTGGTTGCATTTTAACTATTTCCCTGGAAATGAGCCTGCTTCAGTGAGTTCATGTATCCATCTATTAAAACATCCTTAGAAGGGCCTCTTTTGAGTTTCCTTTCCTGTATTGAGACATAGCATTGGCCAAACCATCCTACCCTCCTTTTTCTGCAATGGATGAGTCATGTCTGCTGTTAATTCTGTTTGATGACTGGATTCAGTAGGTGGAATACAGCTCTCTAACCACTTGTCTGAGATTTGCTGTATTTTACACATCTTTTAATTATGAAAGTCCCTTCTGCCATTTCTGATGTCCCTGGTCCAATCCTATTGATTCCTTGTATACAGGGAACAAGATCTACTGCTTATTTTGTGGGGAAGTTTAATTGAACTGCAGTACCATCTTTATAGCTTCCAGCAATGTCTTTTCCTTCAGTTTTATTGCAAGGCTCCTAATCAGTCTCTAGTTCCTGGCAAGTCTTCCCCATTCTGGGGAAGACTTCACCTCTAGTTCCTGGCAAGGCTTCACCTCATCTTCTCCACTTTTGCCTTAAATGCAAAAGGTACCAGCCATGGATTCACCCTGGACAAGAATTTCCAAGTCAGTGTTTTCATCTGGGAAACTTTTTGCCAGTATCAGAGAGATGAGTTTGAGATCAACAAGGTTCAACCCTGAGCCAATAACCTTATTTTTTTCAACAGACCTGAGAGAGAGGAGAAATAGTTCCCTTTAGTTGTCTTCCTTTGTATTGCTTTTGTCACATCAGTGTGTAGGCTTGGCTACTTAGACTTGTGGGTAAACTCTGTCTGTTGAAGTGCTGTGGTCTTTGGACAACCTATATGGACACTGAATACCTCCTGTGAATTGCAAAGCACGTGTGTGCTCTGTCTAGATCTGTGTGCATACAGGCTCTGGAGAGACACCCAGTCTAATTAGCAGTGGTTGGGGAAGAAACTCACTTGTTAGGATCAGGATGCAATAAATAAAAGATTAGCAAGAGGAGGTGAGTGAGCCAGGAGATACACACAGGACTGTGCAGAAAGGGGGTTTTAAAAAAGAAACACTGTGGGGAGCCCACAGTAAAAGGAAAAGACTGTCAGAAATGCACACAGTATTCTGTTTGCTGCCTGCCCCCGTGGAATGCCTGGGATTATGCAGCCTTGGACTTAAGGGAAATCAATCCCATGCACATGACCACGTTTCTCTTTTCCCAGTAGCGAGGAAGGATTTCAGCACATGCTAGGGAAAAGATGTGAGAAGCTTCTCTAACTGACTTGTGTTTCAACATTTGTTCTATTCATTGAATTAGCTCTTTAAAGAGACTAATTGTTAATGGTTCAATGCACAGCATGTTTTTATGGGAAGGTTTATCTGCCATCACTGGCTCAGTCGTTCTCAGTGCTTCAGCTGCTTCTTCTGTCAACTCATGAGAGGTATGGTGCTTGCATTAAGGATTATTAAATGCTCTGAGTTCTTAAGTGAAGAAGATTCTGAAGGGTCTCAACATTAGTCTGGAAAGTCAAAATGAAAAGCAAGTCGTTCATCTGTCTTAAATGAAAGATGTGTTGGATTTTAGTCTGGTCTGAATGAATGTTGAGAGGGTTTGGCCTAAAACCCACTCAATATTTAAGTGGAGCCTCTGACCCAGTCTTTTTTTTCTATATGTAAAACATTAAGGAATGTCTTTACTTCTGAGTAATGTGTCTGCTCTGATGGCATCACTAGCAATACTAGTCATACCCCTGATTTCCTTTCTCACAGCTTCTTAGTCTATGCTAAGGAATTTTGTTCTGCATGACTGATCTGGCTTGGCACACAGTTTCAAGACTGTCAGAAAAAGCAGGGGCAGGAATGATAAAGTTTTGTCTTGATTTTCAGTTGGTGGGTTCCAAAAACATACAGTTAAAGTAAAAATGCTCATTGAAAAGCGGAGACACTGAGGTGTCTCATCATGTATAGGTGTGACAGGATCTCCTGTGCAGGCTGATTTCACACTGAGCACCTAAGAGGGAGAACCACTAGATGGAGTAAAACAAGGTCAAACAAGTCCTTCTAGGGCAAAAGAGCAGTTAAAAAATTCATTGTGGTTCTTAACAGGAAGGCAGTGAAGCGACTGAAAAACGGGTGTGATGTGTTGAGATAATCTAATATAAGAAAGTACCCTGGAGGCAGAAGCAGCCACGTTTAAAACCATCAGCAGCCACTGGAAAGCCTTATCAGAAATAACAGGAAGTTGGAATAATCAATCCTAGAAGGAACATGGTTCCTTGCTGCAGCAGGTAGAGCTATGAAACATTTCACATCTTAGCAATGTGATTTGGGTTATCCAAAACCCCCAGCAGCTGGGCAAGACTTTAAAAAGCCAACATCCAACAAACCAAACCCCAAAACAATAGCTATGATCCTGAGTGAAATCCATCAACTAATTTGGAATCCAAAGAAGTGCAGATCAAAACAAGCCTGTGTGCTTTGCAACTTGAACAATACTTAGGGCTCCTGAAGATTTGTGACATAGAATTACAAAGCAAACATTTGCATGGACCTTGCCTGCCTCCTGCCACTGCACAGCCTGTGGTGTGGGGATTCCTCTGAGTGGTTAGATCACCTTGTGAAAGTGAGGCTTGTTAGTATTCTGTTGAAGTGTTTTAACCAGTTTTGTTCCTTAGGCAGGTAAGTGCTGCCCTTGTTCATTTTCAGCCTTGTATGTGTGTGTAGATCTGTGTGTATCCATAGAAAAATACTGCTACACGTGGATGTGTCTGTTCATAAACACAAAGAGCCAGAAGAGAGATCAAAAACCTGCTGAGAAAAAGAGTAGGAGTCAGACAAGGAAAGCAGGGGGAGAATCTGGTTGTGTAGTACAGAGGTGAGAGAAGCTTTTCCCGGCCTGCTAGAGGAAACAGATAAGACAAACCAACTTCAGCAGGCAGCGAGCACGGGCACATCTGAGCCTTCAGCCAGCGCTCTGATGGTGGCATGACGGAAATGGGACAGAAGTTCAGTGTTACCACTGGCTGAGCACAGGATAATGAGGGCACAGACAACCACGGCTGGGCTCATTAGCCATTCTGCTGCCCAATTAGGCTAGGAGCTAATTGCTCATTAACGAGACCATACCTGCTGAGGCAGCTGGGCTTCCCTACAACTCACGGCTGGAGCCACAGCAGAGAGTGGGGAGAACAGAAGCGAGATTTGAAGCCAAGGAAATGGAAAAACTCGTCTGCCACCGAGGAGGGGCTTTGCTGCCTTTGCTGCTGCTCCCTGGGGACAGTAGTTTGATTCCTGGCAGTGCTGCTGCCTGAAAGGCATGTCAATTAGCCCTGAGCTCCTACTGAAGGCTTCCCTTCCTGGCATCCTGACGCCAGTGACGTGAAAAAGGAGTGGCTGAGGCAAAGATGCTGGAGAGTTTAAGGTGGAAGGTTCTTCTGACCTGTATTTCTCTCCTGAGCATCCTCTGGAGAGCAGCCAGGTTTCTGACTAAGAGAGGAGGTATGGTGGTTAGAAACACAGCAATTGCACATAAGGGTCAGCAATATGGTGCTGGAGGAAGCAAATTGCAGTACTAAGTCAAGGCCATCTCTGTAGGATATAGGCACCGTCAGCAGCCCCAGCAATATCACCAGGAACACGAAAACTGGAAGCAGTAATTGCTTAACACCACACACATCAGCTGCCTTTTGACACAAGACTTATCAGTGAAAAGTCCAGAGAACATGTTGAGAATGAACTTTATGTATGTCCAAAGGTTATCTACAACACAGGTGACAGTCCATTGCACACATACTGGACAGAGACAGGAGAGATGAAGGTTTCCTGCCTAACACTGGAGAAAGAACTTTCATTTTTACACTGAGGAGTTTTCTGTACACCCTGGCATGGTGTGATTGAGGTCTGGCTTGGCTTCACTTAGGAGCTTGTCACTTCCTTTATTCTTTTCCTCCTTGTTCTCTGTAGTGCCATTTTGATGGTTGCCTGATGGAGACACAGTCATTGTCAAGACACAGGGGTCTCTTAAAGTACTTTTTGGAAAGCTGGCTCTGCCTGGCATAGAGTTTTAGCTGTTGAGGAATGGTGGCACGAATGTGGGAGTCAGTTTGACTGCAGAACATCCACAGAAGTCATATATAGGAAGCTGAATGGAGAAGAAAGTTGTGCAGAAGCGGTATCAAGGACATTCCAATGAGCCTATGAGTGGTGGCAGAGAAACCAGTGCCTTGTGTGCAGGGTCAAAGCACAGAGTTAGATTTCCCAGTTTCTCCCCTATCTGCTCCCCCCACTACCACAAGGCAAACTCCCCATGCTCAGGAGCAGCCTGACTTGTTTTCTCAGCTAATAGAAAGCACATGAGGAGCAGTCAGGCACGATGACAGCTGTTGGGAATGATTCATCTGGGACACAAACAGGAACCGAGTGCTGGCTGATCCCTGGGCAGAGCCTGTCTGCTGCTCCAGGCCTTTCCAGGGGGTGACTCTGAACTCCAAAGCCCCCCTTCAGCCCCAGAAGTGATTCACTTCCTCTCGCCTTGGCAGAAGCTCTGGGTGGGAAGGCTGACCTAGATGCTTTAGGGCATTAAACCTCGCAGACCTTTTCTCCCCTCTGCCCCATCTGAATCTGACTTGTTCTACTCCGAGGGCAGAGTCCATCCATGTTTGATCTGTGGGGCCAGGAGGGGAAGCTGCACAGAGGTCTCCAGCCAGAAGTGAATAGCATGTTGTAACACATTTAAGTCAGCAACAACGTGAGCTGCATTGGAAAAAGCAGAATATATGTACCAACTGGGAAGTCAGTGTGTGCAGCTGAAGCAGGCAGGGGGGTGAGAGATGGCTACTGATCATACAGCCCAGTTTCTGGAGTTTATTTACTGTTTGTTCACAGCCCTTGCTGGCCTCTGTTAATTTCCTGTTGTCTTGCAGGACCGATATACAGTCCCTGGATGGTAAAAGCTTGTCTGTGAGATGGCCTAGATTGAGTTTTACCTTTTCTTACTGTTTGTCTGATGGATTTAGTGCTTGTTTCAAAGTATGATGTGGTTGGAAGCAGGGAAGTCTTTGTAGAATAACAGGGCTAGAACATCTCAGGGCAGTGAGAGTCATGGCTTTCTGTGAAGGGCAATTTGATTTTTCCCATCCTGACACACTAGATCCCAAATTCCCAGGCTCTGGTTTGCATTTGGTGCAAGCTGCCTGTACCCTGCACTTGCAGTTCTGCTTGCTGGTCTGTGACCCAGCAGCTGTCTGTTGCTTCTGCCATTCTTCTGTGCCAGCAGGCTGGTAATTACTGGAGCAGAAGAGACGGGTAGAGGTGCCTCAGCTCTGGCAACAGCAGACACAGCAAGGGAGAAAGGAGCTTAGGAGTGAGGGAGCACGTTCCTTCTTGACTTCTCTGAAGGCTTGGCGATAAAACAAATGTCTGCAAAGACCCCTAGATCCAGGCACTGTCTGTGTTTAAAGCAGGAGGGCTCTGTTTTAGGAAGCTTGTCTGTGTATGCAGAAAACTGAGGTGAGATGGGGGGAAGGAGGGTGACATATGCTCCCTTCTTGGGCTGGTACAGAGCCATGTGTCACCCAGAGGAATTTGAACTGCAGGATGTGAAGCCTGGATGGCGCCAGCGTGGCCCCTGTGCTGGGACAAGCTCTGAAATCAGACCTTCCACCCCCTTGCTCCAGCAGCCTGCCCTGGCAGCCTGAGCAGACAGAGCTGGCTGTGCCCTGAGCAGAGTCTCTGGGCTGGGCATAGAGGCCTCTTGCCCTCCAACCCCTCAGCCCTGTAGCTGCTGCTCATCCTCTCCCCTTTTCCTTTTGCACTGACACTGCCTTCAGTCAGGCCTGGCAGGTGGGATGTTGTCACCAGGGCTGGTGCAATATGGCATGGCTGAAAAGCACTCACATCTTTCTTCCTTCCTTAAACCCCTCACATTCCTTTTGTGGCCTCGGGGCTGCCTGGATACCGCACTCAGCTGTCATGGGGTAACAGCCCTCCAGTCCTAATTACCAATGTCCTCAGCTTGATCAGAGGGTGACTGGGCAGTTCCATCTGGATCATCCCTCTGGGACTGCAGTGGGGGGACTGAAAGGGGAGGCACTGTAGGGGAAATGCTACACAAATGTGATAGAAGCATCCAGGCCTCCAGCCTGATACAGAAATAATCAGGCAGCTCTGGGGGACACAGGGCCAGGGGGAGGTTTGCTGAAGCAGAGGCTCTGCAGCGGACATAATGAGATGTGCATACCTCGCCCAGCACAGCCCTGCACACGCTGAACTGGAAAGGGCAGATGGGCTTGATCCCAAAGCATCTCCAGGGGTCCATCCATCAATCCCCCTTGAAGTCCCTCTGGATTTCCGACGGTGAGGAGGGAAGCAAAAGAGGTTTCATTAGCTGTAGCATCTCCAGTGGAGACTCTGCAGGACCTGCAGAATCTCCATGACAAAGCACTGACTGTCCACAAAGGCACCTGCAGTGTGGCTTCCCTTGCTGCCTGTCTCCAGCCAGCTGACTCCTCAAGGAATGAGGAGCTCTCAAAACATGTGCTGTTTGCTTTCCCCAGTGTCTGGAGCTGTCTGGACTATAATGGCACTGCTCAGAAAAGAAAGCAAGTGAAGGAAAGCGCCTCCCATGTTAAATGATAAGGCTTGTTTTAGAACTCCCCATTCCTGAGAGAAAAGGCCTCTTGTCTTTGAGTATTTAAGTGACAAATGTATTTAATCCAGATCAGGAGTTCTGTGTGGACAGGGTAAGAAGGCAGCTGAAAGCGGAGGGGGGAGAGATACCCCGAGGGCTGTGACTTGTTGAACAAGGAGGAAACAGAGGAAGTGTGTTTTGTGTGCCAGTCTGTGGCATGTTGGTCAAATGGACTGTTGCTTCCCACAAGCTCTTATTTAATTGCTGTCTGTGCTGGGAATAGTGGTGGGAGGGATACTTTGGCACTTGCCCAGATGATGCTCTTCTCTGGATATTAAGAGCCGCGGTTCACTTAAGACCTGTGCAAGAATAACACAGGCGACTCTCCCCAGGCATCGCAGCGTCTGGAGAGAAACTGAATGTGTGGCAGGGACTGATCAGCTCTCTGGGGGCTATTGCAGAATGGCAGTTCCCCTGCTTGGCTTCCCGCTCGTGACCCACCTCTTCCCCTCCAGCATCCCCTCACCCCCACTCCCTGCAGGGCTCTTCTTCCCAAGAGTTACCCGAGGGCAGCGATGCGGCAGCGTTTGCTGCTGCCACGGCTTCTGCTCCTCTGCGCCGAGTTTAAGCCGAGGTCAGGCAGCATCGTGGCGTTTGCAGCCGCGTGAGATCTTGAGAGATTTAATTTTCAAAGCGTTCCCAACGTCCCCTGGGATAGACCTTGGCAGAGGTCCAAGGCCTGTGACTGCCAAAGGGAACTGTACTAGGCCAGACTGACAATAATAGCTTGCTTGCTCTACTCCAGCAAAGACAGAAAGGGAAGCAAAGCAATGGGGAAGAAGGGGAGGAGACCCAAAGCACATTTGGCCTTAAGCAGGCTCACTGATGCCTGCAGCAAAGCGTAACCTATGGTTGACACGATAATAAAGCACAGGAGAATGACATGCATGTGTACAGAGTCTTGTCCCCTCAAAAACAGCTGCTGAAAATCTGTTGCCCAGCACAGCAGGGTTACTGTGGGGGGGGGGGAAGAGAATTTCCAGGGATTTTTCAGTTGGAAAACAGAGAAGGGGCTGCTCCTGGTGCTTAGGGAAGCAGTGAGCTTACCAGCGTGGCCATGGCCAGGTAAAACATGTAGAGAAGCACTGGAAAAACCTTTATCCAGGGTCAGGTAGTGGGCTTTGCCAGAGACCTCAGTCCTGACCCAGAACATTTTCTGCTGCTCCAGCTGCAGCCCTCACCAAACATCCATCATTTGAATTGCTTCCAGCCTGTTGTGCTACCCTGTTCTTTTCAGTCCAGAGAACCAGCTCAGCCATGATGCATGCTCTCTGCTCTTCACACATGGGATTCCTCCCTTCTGTCCTGACAGACCCACTGCATTTCATCGCAGGGAATCCACTTTGGTTTCTGGGACTTGAGCTTCATTCATTGTATGCTGATGGAAGGTACCAGCAAGTACCAAAAACGAGTATGTTTAAAGGAGAGGGAAGGCCTGCCAGAGGAGTGTAGAGTACTCAAAGATGCAGGATGTGGTTTTGGGGGGATGATAAGGTTAGTAAGGACATGCAAGGTGAGAGATGTTTCAGGATTTTTGGATTTCTTGCATAGCTCATGATCCTTTCTTAGAACCAAGCTCCACTCTGGTATTTGCATTGGAATCCAGGTATTGTTATCTGCTGCCTGACCACTTTCCTTCTGGTATAGTTCAGGGTGCAGTTTTGTGTTCTCTGGCTGTGGTCTCAACTGAGCATTCACTCCCTGTTGCTCCAGCCTGTCTGGGTTGAGTTGGGCAAAGCTGCATTTGGATTTCTCATCGTAACCTTCCTTGGCTGGGCTATGCCTGGCCAGGTGAGGGCTGCACCCAGCGGTTGCTGGCCTGCACTGTGAATGGCCTTTGGCTATCTGTGTACTTTATTCTCTCCACAATCCTTGAAGCAAGACAGGAATTAGGGAAGGAGGAGATGGTTATTTTAGATGTTGTTGGTCATAAGCCAGCAATCTGGGAAGGCAGGGGATGTGGGAGGGAAGGGGTTGTGGGGAAGCAGGGGGGTGTTACTAAGTCTAAAATCCTCTCATGTTTCTGTAGGCATAAATGCAAAACCCAAACCAGAGGTGGTTTTGGTTTTAACCTTGTAAAATGAAAACACGAGGACTGAGCTCTTGCCAAACCCACTCCCCAGCCGCCTGTGCTGCAGTGTAGCTCTGGTCCATCGTCCTGCCATCCCTCCTGGCTATCCTGGCAGGCAGAGGCAGCAGGAAGCAGGAGGCCTGTTTCTTCCCAGATGGGCTTTAACACTTGCCTGCAGCAGCCAGCCAGCGTGTGGGGGTAGTAGGGGGGGAGCTGTCTCAGATGTGTTTAAACCTCTACTCTGTAATCACAGCTTCCTTTGTAACTTTATTGTGCAAACCTGCACTGGAATAGTCTCTGGAACCACATTTTGGTCTCTCCAGCAGAGTCAAAAACAGGAGCTTCCCCAGGCAAGGAGTAGAGCTGCTGGACTGGTTGGAAGGGAAAGCAGCCAGATGGTGACAGAAAGGGAGGAAAAGAGGAGTTTGGGAGGAAGCGGTTCCATACTGCAGTTTCCATTTGAGGCTCTTCTACCATGAGGCTGCTGTGATAGAGGCTGTGGCAAGCTGCAGGGAGAAGTGGTGAGGGGCAAATGAGGGAAGCAGATGGACATGGCAGCAGGTACTGGGATTAAAACTGATCCATACACTTGCATGTTGCAAAGAAAAATTCAGGCTAATGTTACTTCTGGGTTGGAGGATGACTCCAGTAAGAAGAAAGATTCACAGGAGGTGGGGGGCTGTAAGGCTTTTTGGGTTTTTTAACAAGTAGCAAACATAACAGCTATGTCCCTTGCAAAGGTTGGAAGTGCTGGATTCCTCAGAGCATCAGGGCTCCGACTGTTCTGGTCTTTCACAGTACAGTACCTACTCCTGGGTATGGCGAACCCTGATCGAAGCAAGAGGAATGTCTACAGGGGAACTTTATTCCCTCATGCAGCTCATTTTGATGGTTTTGGATTTTATTAGTTCAGAACTGTAAATTGTCTGTGGTCTGGCTGTCAAATAATTTCACAAGTGCTGCTGATAACTTTGGCAACAAGAAGTGGATTGTAAGGATGTTACTTGACATACCCAAAGGAATGTTGTTCACCATGGTTTTACAGAAAGAATGTGTGGATTTGAGGAGAAGAGGTTTTGGGATGCTGTTTATTGTTGGGTGGACAGATCAGAGTTTAAAGCATCAGTTGGACTACTCCCCAAATCTCATAATGTCTTGTGGCAAGATTCTCACCACAGTTGGCATTAACCATGGCTTGTGCCATACCAGAACAGCAAGATGTGGCTTTTAATCCACCCACTCTTAAACCAAAGAGCAAATTCTTATGGAGGGGAGATACAGATGTGACCCTTCTTCTACTCCAGGAATGTACTTTGATGTTCTACTTTAGAAATTGTATTGTATGGTCTGTGCTACATCTTCCTCCTGCTACAGATCAATAAATAACGTGAACATTCAGTCTAATTGTCAGGTAGATTGAGTAGCCACAGTTCCCAGCCATGTAAATGGAATTTAGGTGTCCCGTCAGCCTGTCTGAAATCCCACACACGTGGCTGCAAAAGTTAAGGTCCCAAATAACATAGGTAAGCAGGTATCCTGCCCTTCCAGGTGTCTCTTCTCTCATGGAGAGAAGGTTGGGTAGGAGGCAAGGTTTCTAACAGCAGGGCTTGGGTGCTGGGATTTGTGCGTGCAGTGGTGAGATCAAAGTGCATTTTTTCTACCTCTGGCCTTAGCCCTTGGTGTTTGTCTTTGAGGAGGATGAAATTTCCTACTGAGCACATTAATAGCACCCTTGGGCAAGTCAAGCCCTGCATGTGATGCTGGAAATGAATCTGTTTGGGATTTTTGTTTTGCTACATATAATGCCCCTTTTAAAAAGAGGTTGTGCAAGCACAGGGAGGTCTTAGCTCAGGGCTTGGGGAAGATCAGCTATAAATAAACTTGTGACATAGCTACTGTATGCAGCTATGTCTGAATGACTGCTAAGTTTCCTGAAGACTGCAGCAAGTGGTAGTTTAAAAAAAAAAAACACAGGGAAAGGGGGAATAGTATTCCAAAATATGGAACACCTCATAAAGCTGGAGGGGTAGGAAACAAGCATAGCAATCCCAGCCAAGGTTCAAACTCACGGGAGGCATACTGTACAGTACATAAAGCCCAGGGAGTCAGCTCAGGATGCCAGCTAATGAGTTTTTTCATTAGCTGTGATTGCAGGCAAGGTTTAAAACCCAAATAAGTAAGTAAATTAGAGATTTAAAAGGCTGAACAGAATCGATGAGGGGTCAACAGTTAAAATATTGAAATGCCAAAGCAGTTAACTTTACAGTAAGTTTGCAGTGCTGAAGCAGAACTGGCCCTTTAAGGCAGCAGAAGGCTCTTGTTTTTCTGGTCTGAAGCTCTCTAGCTGGCACATGCCATCTGCAGGGATCCATAAATCATCCTGTGCTCGGCAGTCTGGAGTCCAGCAGGGTCTCCGTGTGTCCCAGCCCGTGCCTGGACCCTGCAGGGTGTTTGCTGTGAGCAGAGGGTCTGAGCCAGGAGCTCTTTCTGGCTGCAGTCCAGGTGTTTCCCCCCAGCTGCATCTCAGGAGGTAGTGGGAGCCATGGCTAGGAAAGCTACAATCAGTTCACTCTGCTGCTCTGCAGATTGCACCAGCAGTCCCTGACTTGGAACACTCAGGAGAGTCCACTGCATTGTGGTGAACTGGGACAGAATGGGTGGATTCTGCCTCCCACTGGCTTTATCTCAGAGAGCCATCGTGGATCCAAGTTGTCAGTTGAGCAGTGACTCCCCTAAGGCCAGAAGGGCTCAAGTAGAGTTGGATGGGTGCAGAAGGATGGGTATGTGACCCATAATCAAGGATTGTTGAGAAATTAAAGGATGTGGCTTACACATGGCATTAGGATTACGCAGTAGTTTTTGCACCCACCTCATCAGATTTGCAGGGTGCCATGTTCCTGGTGGCTTTAGCAATTTGTGTGGCTCATGTTGTGGTTCAGAGGACAGCAGCATTTATTTACCAGTATAAAACTCGCTGAGGAAATAGAAGTGTTTTTAAGACCATTTTGTTTTCAGCTCCTGTGGATGGTGTTAGCCTGACATTGTGGGACACTGGAGCAGCCTGTGTTGTACTGCGTTATGTGTCTTGGTGTTCAGGTGTTTGTCAGTAGTGATCTCAGTGTGGCTGCACCTTGTGCAATGAGACAGGCATCTGTCTGCTCTGACACCACTGCATACAGTTGGTGTTCATGGGAAATGGGGCATTGCTGGCAACAAGCCACCACCTTTTTGGCATTCTGTGTATAACCTGTGTGTCAGAAGCAATTCAGAATCACCAGGATGTCCCCTTGTGCCTCTGCAAGCAGGCAGAGAAGAAGCAGAAACTCAGCTTCATTATGCTGATGCTTCTGGCTGCCCTCAGGGATGGAGAATGCTAAACAACCTTAGTCCCCTAGTATGAGGTGCTGTGGAGAGCCAGGTAAGCCCTGTAAGACAAGAGCTGCTTCTGACTCTCTCAGTAGCATTGTCACACAGGCAGTAATCATATCTTACAGTGTTTAGAACAAATGGAAATGAATTTGTCTGTAATCACGGTGCTTTGTTAGTGCTTTTTGTCTGAAGATCTCAAACAGCTTTGTACATAACAATTGATAAAGCTTTACTTTGCACTTCAGGAAGATAAATCTTACTGTCCTAGGGGACGCCTGAGGCGTAAAGAGGTCAAGTGAGCAGCCCAGCAGAGAGTTGGGCATTGACAGAGCTGGGACTGCAGTCCAGAGTTTCTGGGATCTTCTGCCAGGTGTCAGTTGGGCTGAACAAGGTGGTTACTGTGTAGGAAGTATGGAGTAGAGAAACATTTTACTCTATTTCTATTGGTTGGAATTTTATTTGCCAGTGTCTCGCCTTCTTGCATCTTCTGCATTCTCAGTCTGGAGACTACCCTGATTAGAAGCTGCTGTTTGGACCAGTGTTCCCCCCCTGAGTCAAGCAGTGCTCTCATACTGATAAACCCATGAGGACAGAGGTAAGATTTGAACCCAGGCTTTGGGAGTTGCAGAAGGGCCAAATATGAACATCCAGTATGTTTAGGGTTTTGTTGGTTGTGTTATTGTCTTACTTAAAGAAACCCCTCCACACAGATTCAAAGCTGTTAGAATTTGGATATGAAGTAGGGGCCAAACAGATTTGTTCAAATTATGATTTACTTAGACTTGTGTAAAAGAGGGGAGGAGAGAAAAAAGAGGGGAGGAGAGGTGGGAGGCAAAGAAGAATCTAGCCCCCAGTGGCCTTGAAAGCAATCGGCAAGTGACTGCTGTCTCCATGCTGATGGATTTGCTGTCACTTCTCCCTGGCATGAGGTGACAGATTTCTCTGTGGGATGAAGCCAGAACCAATAGCCATCCATCACTGTGAGGACAGACAAGAGTAGGACGGAGGCACAGAGAGGGACAAAGCAAGCCCTGGCAAAGTGTTTTTCTACCCTCCTTCCTTGTCAATGCTGGGTCGTGGGGAAATGGGTGTTCTATGTAGACATATTGAGGATGGAAATACTGTTGTGCATTCTGAAAGGACAGAGGGGTCTGAGTCTGAGGCCAAGAGTGGAGGTGGATGCACTTGTAGGAAATCTGTTTTCAGAAGGGAGAGAGCTCTACTTGGGAGACTTCTTGGGGTTTTTATTACCATATTATATCATATGGCTTTGTATTATCCAGTCATGGGGGAAGGACTCCTGGAACTGCTGGTATTTTGGGCCTGTCTGTTGAAATTATAGCTCCTAGCAGATGGAAGGGCAGGTCACTGCTGTGTTGCAGCTGGGTCAAGGCTCTCTGAAACACTTGCCAGCTCTGCCTCCTCCTGTGCAAGAGCAGCAGAGCCAGAGCTCAGGAGCTATCTTGGGCACCTATGTGTCGAGGAGACTTCTCTATACTAGTGAGGTTAAACATCAGCAAAGGTGAATAGCTCTGGCACGAACTGGATGTGAGCATTTTAGCTGGAAATGAAGAGGAGATCACTTCTGTGGTGCTTTAGAGCAGTGAAGTTCTAGAGCAACGTCCAAGTGATGATGGTGCAGTGTAAGGAGCCCAGATTATTATTCACTTAGCATTTAAGTGATAGTCTCCTTGTAGGACCTACAGTCCTGCTCTTCTGTACTAACCAGTGCTCTCTGATGGCTTGCCATGGAATGGAATGATTTCGTCAATTCTCAGAGCAAGTCTAAGGAAATGACTTGCAGAGGATGTGTTCATTTAGTGTATCCTTAAAGCAATGTGTTTGTGCAGGGAGAAAGGATGTCTGACAAACAGCTATAGACCAGGTATGTGGAAATGTTTCTCCATGCCTAACCATCCCATAAAGCCAAGAGGACTTAGGCACTTCATTTAGCTGTTGTTCTAAATCATGCCAAGCATGTTTCTCAGTCCTTTGTCATTGAAATAACTTCATAAATCTGGCCAAAAAATATCTCTATATAGGGTGTCAGTTATTCTTACAAAGAGCTGAAAGAGGGGAAAAAAACCCCAACCCATAGCTGTTTGCTGAAAAGCAAAGAGCACAAGAGTGTTCCTTTAAAGTGAATTAACATGCTTAGACCTTAGGCTGCTGTTGAAGCTTTGCTGCTCCCAGGCCTCAGACTTTGCATCTGTTTTTTCATTTGCAGCAGGCTAATGTGCTTTGACACTGCACCCCTGTGGGAAGTTGCTGATGGGCACTGTCAATATTTCCTTCTGAAGAAAACCCAAAAACCTCTAAAGTGTTGCTTTACAATGTGCTTTTCAGGATTAAATTACAGTTCATGCAGGCTGGAAGCCTCCACCTGAAGAAAAGGTTCTCAATTCAACTCGTGCATTTCTTGCATCCCTGGAGCCCATCTCCTTTTTTTTCCTGTCTTTTCTTTTCCTTCTCTTCAGGAAAAAAAAAGAAGAGGAATGTGAATATTGACTGTCATTTTTGGCAGCTGCCAGACTGGGTTATACCAGTGTCTAGGCCAGGCTGTTGTGCTGTCAACTGGAAGTGCTCCAGTTTTCAGGAGCTGGGCACCCAAAACCTGGAGATGACCATGAAGGTCAGGAAAATGAAGCACAGGCCTTTGGAGGAGTGCTGCTTTTTAGTTTGCTTATTTTGTTCTGGTGGGTTTTTTTTTACTTTTTCACTTAGACATTCTAACAGTGATGCTTTCACGTGTCTCTAGAAACTCAGGCTGGGGCAGGAATTCAGTGTGAAAAGGTACAGATCTTGAACATAAGCACTTGACTGCAGGAGTGAAGGCTTTGTGAGAACCACAGAGTATCAGAAGACATTTGTGATGAAATCACAAGTGCTGACAGCTGTGAGGTGTATTTTCCCTGGGGGTTCTGGTGGTGCTGTTGGGAAGGTGAAATTTGCACTGTTGCTGTTTTCATCTAAACTGTTCTATCCACTGAAAGGAAATGAGAAAGGATACAAAGGATATATGTACCCTGCCTCTCACCAGTAACTGGCATACACTATCATCATCTGTGGGGTTGCTTGTTGCCAGCAAGGGCCCAATACCTGTTTGATTTCTTGACAGTCCTGAGTTCTTACTAACTGAAAACACAACTCACCAGCCTTGCTCTTATTTTTGGTTATGTGTGCAAGAGTTGAGTTCTCTGTTCTGTAAAAGGCCAAGGTGAATTTCTGGAGCTCGTGTGGTTTATGGGGAATTTGAAGTGGCTCATTGTTTCACAGTGTTTACCTTCAAACAGTTTTGCTGAATTAGCAGCATTGGATTATCCAGCCATTGTACTGTTTTGCCCTTAAGCAGACTTTCAATAAGCTGACCAAAGTCAACTTTATAAGGCTTTAACGGCTGTTACTTGGGGACTATGCAGGGGGATTGCAAATACCAGCAGCATTTTACTGACTTTATGCTCTTCAGCAGCAGTTACAGTGAAGCTGTGTTGGCTAGTCCATCACTGGAGACTCTAATCCCTTCTGAACTTGCAGTTGAATACCATCTGGCCCTAATGATTTACTGTCTATGAGTTCCTCTGCTTGGTTCATAACTTCCTCCTTGGAGATTCAGTGTCTGCTAAGGCCATGCTCCCATTTCCCATGAAGAGGGCTTTCAGAATAGGAATCTCTCCATTGTCCTCGAAGGACAGGATGAGATGCACAATTAACTTCACTATTACTTCCTTTTAAAGGGACTGAGGGCTTATAATCATACATACTCTCCTTGCTGCTTGTTTATGCATCCTTCTGCCTTAAGAGAGTCTTTCTAGCCAAATATACTTCTTCCCATGTTTTCTTACTCAAGCACATTCTCAGTCAGATATGGCTGAGCACTCCCATGTCATTTCCAGCAGGAATACCCAAAAGGAGCCAGGTTCTGATGCAACCTGTGAGGCTCTGGCTACATCTAAGAGACCTTCTGCCTAACTCTGAATGAGCTAAACCTGACCTGGAGAAGAGAGAGTGCTTGTTAGATACTCCACCCAAGATAATGGCCTAATTACCTGAGAAACAGGGATAATTAACCCAGGGTATGGGCCTAACAGTACTGTTCCTGTGAGCCAGGATGGTCTCTTTGCGTGCTTTGTGATGTGTGGATGGACAAGCTCCTGTGGGGCTGGTTGTGATATTTCTATTCACATGTGCTCTGCTATCCCCTGAATGTATCAGGACCTCATGAATGCTGAATTAATTAACTTTCACTGCGATTTCATGGGTACTTAATGATCTCTTTGTTATGGGTGGAGAACTGAGGCACAGAGCAATTAGGGACTTTCTCAAGGTCACCCAGGAATTATCTGGGAGAGCTGGAGATTGAAGCTGGCATTTCCTTATCAGTGATTCAGCCACAGCACTTCCTTTTTGCTCTTTTGAAGAGTTGTGGGCAGGTGTAGCATCTTGGAAGCTGCATCCCAAGGACAACTGGCTGCAAGTTAGTAGTGGGGTGTGTGTGAGATGATTAAAGAACTGTGGGTTCATCCAGAGACTTTTAGATAAACCTTTGCTGTGGCACCACAGCTCTGCTCAAATGCAGGAATGAGATTAAAGGTGAAGTTTCAGCCCAGAGCTCATCCTCAGGCAGGGCAGAAAATAGAACCAAGTGAGTTCTCTGGGTTTTTCCCCAGCCTGGAGATGCTCCATAGGCCAGAATGTCAGTTCTGATATTTTTTTAATGCTGCTCTCTCGTCCTTTCTCATTAACTCCTTCTCCTGTTTGAATCCTGCAGACTGCACAGAGCTCTGCCCTGCAGCTGACATGGCTGCTAAGAGAATCATTCTGCCTCTCTGAACAGGAATCCCCAATATGCAGATTTTCTGCTCTTCTCTCCAGGCTCTCCTCTAGTCTTCCCTGCTTTATGTTCTTCACATTTTAACTATTTTGTGGCTCTCCTTTCTCTCTTACAACATCCAAATCTATGGCACCTCTCCTCTAGCTAATATAAAATACTCTTCTTCCCCACTATACCTCCTTAACACACCCTACTTAGAAGTTGGTTGTAGGAATGGAGCCAGGAGCTGGCAGACCTGTGTGCTAGCCCAATAGATCTTGCTGTATGTTTTGACAAGTTGAGTTTTATCTTCCTACCTGCCTTCTTCTTGCAAAGTGTGCCAAGATGAAACTTTGCAAGCTGCTTATTGAGATTTCAAGATTTGGTATCTCACACTGCTCACCAGCTCTTTTTATCCCCTGGCTGCTCCATAGCAGTGGTTACCTGCCATCCTGTGTGGTCTTGTCAGATTTTTGGTGATGCCTTTCTTAACCTCACAGTAGGCTTCAAGTATACCTTCCATTTTATCTTCAAAGTACTTTGCAAATGTTAAACCATTTGCATGCCAGCTTTGGAAGACACATGGCTTCAGAGTTCTTTAACAGGTAAGAAGAGGAAATCAGGGCAATGTCAGTTAGTTTACCCCTAATGTTACACTCTCATGGTATGAAGGCAGAAAAGGGCTGCTGTGTGCTGTATCCTAGGTTCAGACTTCATGTGAATGATAAGTGAATAAGCTCTGGAAATCTCCCAAGTAATGGTGTAGGCCAGTCCTGTGTTCACTGGAGCAGATGTAAGCACATCACCTGGGAAAAGGGCAGGCAGGAAACCTGCTGATACTGGGGCTTTGTTTAAAGGTAGGGAGAGGGAGATCCTTCTCTATCAAATGCATCTTGCAGTTCTTATTTGTGGTGAAAGGAATAGCATTTTGGAAGGTGTTTCAAACAGAAGCTAGCCCAGGATTGCTTGTGCAACTGAATTGTGACTACTCTTTCTCAAGGTGGCCATAAGGGGCACTGCAGGGTAAGGAATGAGGACAACCACACTGGTCCCAGATAAGACTTTGGGATCAGAGACACCACAGTGTAATAAACAGTCATACTCAGCAATACTGAAGGGTTGTCTGCACTTAGGGTTTGCACACTGTGGTAGGAACAGTGATGGTGCTCCCAGCTGTGTCTGTAGAGTCTTAAAGATCAAATGCTGAGGGAGATTGTTGTGTGGGCACTGTTAAGGTGTTGATGTGCAAGCATAAAACCATGTAACTGGTCGGACATAGCTGATAAAACAGGTTGGGGTAGGGTATGTGTACATGTGAACACATCTTTTTGAGTAAAGGTTTGTGACTCTGCTCCTGAGAGGGGTTTGTGTGTGGGATCAATCATGTACATATGATGCTGCAGGCAGAGGAGGCGATGCTACTGAAGAGGAAGGGGAGGGGAGTTGGAAGCTTAGGTTTGCAGGCCACATTGTCTCTGCTAACAAATCCTTATCTGAATGACCTCAGACAAGACCTTTTACAGTTCTTTGCAACAGCTTCCTCACCTGTAAAATGGGGCAGCACTCGCCTGCCTGTGGGTGAATTAGATGAGTGTCTGCCATGTGCCCATGCCTTGCTGCTACTGTGGGCTGGGTTATTAAGACAGGTTTTGTGTGCAGAGGGAGTTTGAAAAGACCTTTGCAACTGAAGAGTGTGTCTGTCATTTGTTTGCTCTTATCATTCTTGTCTCCCTGAAGGGCTATTGAGAGGCAAGGGACTGCAGGACAATAATGTACCAGTAATTCTAGGATGTAAAAGCTGAGAAGCACAAAGCAAATGAACAGATGTGTATGTCTATAAGACTGAGAACATGGGTTTCAAGGTGTGGTGTGTGTTTGTGTGTATGTGTTACACCTCTCTCTGTATTGTTTTACCTCTGTGTGTCTGGCACAATAGTACTTAAGCACATGTACTCGGCCCTGCATGTATGAATGGGTGCTTAAGTACCCAGAAGAGTGCTTCTGAATGGGTTTCAAGACCTGCATTTGTTTTATGGAGTGTCTGTATCTGGCACAGATGTCTCTCTGCAGTCAAACCCAACCTTTTAAGTGTGTGGCAAAATGGAAAGTTGCTTTGAAAACCATTTCTGAAAGGCCTGGTCCGGGAGTTTTGGAAAATGGAAAGACTGAGTCCATCATTATTGATGGTTTCGTTCTGAAATGCCTAGGATCTTGCAGCAGATGCAATGTTTACTCCTTGGAATATCATTTAGATTGAAGAGAGCAGTCAGATTGGCTAATTTGGTTGGAATTAGTGCTCTCTAGAGACTACATGCCCTCATAAGCACCTGCTGTGTTTCACCTGCATGGTGTAGTGTACTGAGTGAATAAGGTAACAACATGGAGAGAGACTAAATAGGAACGTGAATTCCTGGCTGCTTCCATGAAACAGGCAGCCTGGGCTCCATTCATCATCTTGTAGATAACTAATAGCTCATATCCCATGCTTATATGGGCAAGTGATAGTATTTAGAAAGCATTTACCTGTGGAACATGCTCTTTAGAGAGTATGTTGACCACGTTAGCATATAGAGGATATTGTTAGACTTGAAAAGTCATGAAGAGTCCAATTTCATTGAAGTCTGACACTTGTTCTGTTAAGCAACACTTACCTGAATGTAAAAATGAGTTCTTATGGCTGTGGGTAGCAAGGTATGGCAGTACATAATTGAACTTGAAAATCTGAAGGTTCTTTAATTTGCTTTGCCGTCTGCCAACAACAACATTACAGCTCCAGGGTGATGATCTTGACATGTTGCACGTGCAGCCACAGCCCATGCATCCATGTTTAGTCCCTTTGGCTCACAGAGGCTGTCACATAGCCTTGGAAGGCTCTTGGGACCTGCCTGCTAGTGCTCATCTGTCTTCTGCAATGAATCTTCCATCTATTCCCAGAATCATGAGATGATGCTTAGACTTTCAGCTGCAGTTCTGCTCTCCTGCAGTTAGTGTTTTTGTCTCCTCTCTACCAGCTGATCTTCCAAGCACCCTATTTGATTTTAACTTCCAGGATTTCTAGCTTGCATCCAGAGCACTTGTGAATTATCTGTATAGCACAGAGAGCCAATGCCAGAAGGTCATACAAAGCACTGCTCTAGCTCTCACTCTCCTCTTTGCTCAGCCAGTCCATGATTCTTTTCAAGGTAGTAACAATTCAGACATGGTTTCATTTAACAAGTGGGTGTCTGAGTTTCCATCCTGAAGGTGAGCAGGTTGGGCCTTTTTAAATGTCTGTTCTGTTGTGCAAACTGTTTTTCTGTGTTTTAACCATGAGTGCACAACAAAACTAAGACATGCTAACAATAAGCTATAAAGACATCTGGACTGGTAATTCATTCTCACCTTGCTGCAGGCTGGTAGGGCTGATGCATCCAGTTTTTCCCCAGTGTTAACTGCAGGTGAGGGCACCTTAGGTTTCTGTCTGGATAAGCTGGGCCTCACACACTGCTGACAGCTAGTGAGAGTGGCTGCTGGAATGACAGTGTTGATTCAGTTGTGTCTCAAGAGATTGTGCCAGCATCTGTTTGGAAGGGAGACAGCATTTCAGCTTGGGAAGGACTGACACACAACCCCTGGTACAGATCCTGCTTGATCCTGTGGTGTTAGCAGGGTTTCCAGGTCAGCCTGGGAGAAGGATGGGGACACCTTTACCATCATTTGTTGGAATTGCTCCTGTACCACATTAATCTGATAGCAGACAGGCTACTTGAAGCATACTCTGAGGCCCATCCATCTGATTACATAGACTTTTCTACCAGTGGAATGGACACAGAGGAGTTTTCAGTGAAAGACTGATCCCCTGTCATTATAGTCTCAGCTTTTTTCCTTATTTCAAGCAGAGTAGTGTACACACACTGGAGGACTCTCTTGCAAGATTGGCTTCCAAAGAGTTAATCTATGCAAGAAGAGAGACCCCTGAGGAAAGAGTGGATGCTGTTCCCTGAATCCTGGCCATTCTGCGTGGGCTTTGGCTTAGAAAGTCTTCCAATCTGTTCCCTCTAGTGCTTCTTCCTTTCCTGCCTTTTGAGGGAGTTGAAAACTCTGTCTCTGCCCAGTGGAAGCTCCACTTTGGAACAGCAGTAAATCTCTTCATGCAACCTGACCAACTAGGTTTTCTCAGGAGAGAGAGCGAGGGAGCCAGTCAAGCCTGGGCTATCACCTGCTTGTGGTCTCATCTATCACCTTGAATTGTGTTGCAGGATAAAATTACTCATCCAAACCTAATGTTAAATTAAATCAGGTCTGGAGCAAAGAGGATTAATGGGCTGTAGAGGCACATGCAGGCGTTTGGCAAAGTGGCTGTGACCCAGGCAAAGTTTGAAATGCTTGCTGGAAATTACCAAGCCAGTCACCAGGTAGGCTAGGGAAGGCTGCAAGAGTCCTGCATCCCTTGGCAGAAATAGGAGCTGTGGGACCAGCTTCCACCTTTTGAAACTGGAGATGACTGCTGGTGCAGTCACAGACTCACAGAATCCCAAGGGTTGGAAGGGACTTGGAAAGATCATCCAGTGCAACCCCATTGCCAGAGCAGGACCACCTAGAGTAGGTCACACAGGAACTCATCCAGGTGGGTTCTGAATGTCTCCAGATGATATATAAGATATATAAGAATTAATCCAAAGGAGAGAAGTGTCTCTCCTGTGATAAGGCCCTTGTGTAGATGGGATAAACCATGGAAGAGGAAGGCTTTTAGCAGATAACTGTATAAACCATCAACATTTTTTGATGAAGACCAACAGCATCTGTCTTGTTCCTGGAGACGTAGTGGGCTGTGTAAGAGCAGAGACTTGGAGTATGAACTGTATGGGAATGTTGTCAAAACCCAGGAGAAAGCAGTTCTTAAAGTTTCTCTTTGTGTGCCTGCTGTAAAATGCAGCATACTTTGGAGGACTGAATGTGGGGCTAGGAGCTAGGAAGCTTAGGTCCTCTTCCCTGCTGTGCTCACTGCAGTAGTTTGGGACAAGCTCTGGGTTCAGTGTAGCTTCATCTCATGCTCAGTTGGACTGGGAAAGGAGACAATCATCAGCCTTAAAATGTGAGAGCATTACCGGCCTGCATCAGTGAGGAGTTGGCAGTCTTTCTGTGCCTGTTGAGTGATTCCGAGGTGTAAGCACTACAGATATGTAGCCTCCCTAGAATGCTTGGTGTATGAAGCACTTCTCAGAAGCCAGGCCCTCAGTAGCACTCCAGTGACAGGCATGAATTGATCCTGTTTCTGTGATGGGGACACTGGGGCACAGAGGACTGTGGATGCCCCGTGCTCTGGTTCTGCTCTCCCCTGGCCTCCCTCCCACTCAGACTCCTCCATCACATTGCTTTATCACCTGACAATGTTTTTCAAAATCAACAGCCTCATAAAGCTTCTTCTAACCCACAGCAGATGCTGTGAGGAGCCCATTTATTAGCTTCACGGGAAGGGGGGGAAAAACAAAACCAAAACGAAACCCCAAGCTTTTCCCTACCCCACCACACAAACCCTCTGTGATAAATAGGTGTGTGTGAGGGGTGTGGGCAGTTTATCCCTAAAGCAAACAGGGCATTTCTCTCCCTCTCTTGGGTTTGGCTAAAAAAAGCAAATAAACCACAGAGGAAGCACGTCACGGTGCAAAGTGTAACCAGATGGAGGGTGAGAGCGTGGGAGGGGACAGGGGGTTTCTCTGAACGGAATATGCATGTCAGAGAGGAAAATGACAGACAAAGGCAGTTGACAGAGAGACCTCTTGTTGAAGTGACAGTTTGGGTTGCCCCCAGCCATGGCTGAGAGTCCTCCCTGGGGGTGTGATGGGGGAAAAGGGGAACGGCTGTGACTGAAACAGAGATTGATGGGGGCTGGGAGTGGAAAATCAAACAAGGCAGGACTCCCCAGAATCAGCAGCAGCCCACAAACATCTCAGCTCCTTTCCTTTTCTGTTTCACTGCTGCATACTGCTGGATTCTGTCAGGTGCTGCTTTCTCTTCTTTCTCACTTGCCATCCCTTTCCTGAGATTCCCAGAAATACATTGCTGACCCTTCTTTTCTTCCTGCACCGTGTGTTTGTCTCCCTGCCGCAGTGCAAGGTCCTGCCAGGGTGGGCCTGTGAGGCTGGGGGACATGCTCAGCCCATGGACAGGGTGCTTTGCAGGTGTTGTGGTGCACGATATGGGTCTTGCTCCTTCTCTCCCATCTCCCACTCCAGCCAGTACCCTGCTGAGCTAGTTCAAAGACCTCCTAGAAGGTCTCCTCACAGCTGACAGACAGGGAGACCAGTACATTGACTCTTAAGATTGAGTCTTCAATCTCTAACATGAGACACCTTCTGTCTCTACCTCACTCTGTGCAAAGGAGAGAGAGAACTGGAGCACAGGGCAGAGAAATCCACCTCAAGACAGAGGTGATTTTCCCCCGTGCTGTTTGCAGAGGTGAAACAAGCAGGGCATTCATGCTGTGAAGTGGGCATTGCTTTTGCCTCTGTAAAATGTAAATCCCCTCTTGTAAGGCAGCCAGAGCTCTTACTAGACCCTTTTTTCTTCAGTGTTGCTGCTCAGGCCAGCCAAGGGATGGGGGAAACTCCACAAAGCAGCTCTGGCTGTGGTGGAGCCTGTGAGCATGCCTGGATAAAAGATATCCTCTTCTTCCTGTCCCTTCAGTTTGCCTTGGCCTTGTGTTGCAGGTGGGTTTTTTGGATGTTGGGCTTCAAAGCAAAAAGAAAGGCACAAAAGACACGATGGAGAATGGACAACTGAGTGAACACAGGCAGGAAGGCTTGTAAATAAGGTATAGCAGGGTTGAGTGGTAGGAACCTGAAGAGCATGTAGTGTCTAAATGATGTGTGGAGTGAAAAGTGCTGTGTGACAGTACATAAAACAGTGTAAAGAGGAGGTTGGTGGGGTGTGTTATGTGGAAATACAGGGTAGAGAAAGGAGAGTTGTGGTGGTGAAGTCACAGAGTGGGATCTGCCAGGAGCAAAGGTGGATGGAGCTGTGGAGTCACAGATTTGAGGATTAAGATGGGGATGGAGTGAGCATGTGCAATGGCAGAGGAAGGTTTTATTGAGGGAAAGAGTTCATGTGCAGGATTTGGATGGGTTAGAGCTTGGAGAGTTTGCCTTCTGTGGTGCATTAGCAGTACAGAGAGCCCAGCGTGCTGTCCCGTCAGCGTGACTGATGTGGCTCCAGATTTCACGTTGTGAGTGCGAGGGTTTTGTCTCGTGGGTAGAGTGAAGTTATGCATTTTCCTCCCACACAGTGTTTCAGGAAAGGGCAGCTGCAGTTCTTCTGGCAAGAGGGAAGTTTGGGCAGATCTGCTTCACCAGGCAGAGTGACAAGGGAAGGGTAGAGAGGGGGAAAAAACCCAATGCAACACACAAACAAAAAGCTGTCTGTTAGTTCCCCCAGAGGAGAGGCTGGCATCAGCAGCCCCACACAGCCACAGTCACTCCCAGATCATTAGCATGTCTATAGAGCAGAGCTTCTGGCTCTAGGCATGTGAGAATATTTTTCAACAACAACATAAAAAGTGGATTTCTCCTAGTAAGTACTTGTGTTAACTTCTGCTTCTCTTCCCAGTTTCAACCTCAGCAACACAGAGGCAGCTCCCATTCCCTGAGTGTTCCATGATTGCTAGTTATACACAGTGGATTAGCATGGGGGGAATGCAAGAGCCATCAGCAGTGAGAAGTGCCAGGTGGGTCCATGGACTTCTTGGAGTGAGATGTGACTCTGCAGTAGGTAGTGGAGATAATCCTGTGTTCTGACTCTGGATAGCAGTATGAGCTGTGACAGGCATTCTGCCAGGGATGTGAGAGCTCCAGAGTTCACCTGTGGTGGTACAACACAAGTAGAGTTTGTCTTTACCAACTGAGACTGTGATGGAGATACATAGGATGAAGATGGGTCTAAAAAGAGCACTTTTAATTCAGTCCTCAGAGGTGAAGGAAGTGAAGCCATCCGGGGAAACTGAGGCACGAAGAAATAGCAATGACACTGTGAGCTTTAGGATTGTAGTGCAACACTTAATGTAATAGGCTCCTGGTGTCTGTACATGTTGCTTTTGCAGACAAGAAGTCTGCCTCTCTCAGTAGCAATTACTATGAAAGGAATGCCCCAGTTTGCTAGGACTTTGGACCCTGTTTCTGTTGCAGACTTTTTCTCTTGCCTCTCTTTAACTGTGCATGTGTTGCTTAATCTCTGAAATGGGGCCAACCAGCATGAGCTACTTGTGGAGTTGATACTGAGGAAGAATGTGGCCCCTGGCCCTTAATCCTTCAGCAACACATATCCTTAGGGGCTGTTCATCTTCAAATCCAGACAGTGTGATTTAGGCTAATTGCTGGCCAATATTAGCAAAGAGCATTGACACAACATGGTGTTTACTACAACTTGTTCCACAGTCATTACCTCAGTGAACTCTCTCATGGCTTGAAGGGATAAGTCATATTTTCCTTCATTTGAGTGTTTGGTATTGTTAGGAAGTGTTTCTTGATACCCAGATTAAATATTCCTCAACCTAAATTTCCCCACCTTTACACTATCCCTGAAAGGTAAGGTGAGAGTTGGCTGCCAAATTGAGTGAGTGCTGTGTCTCACTCTGAGAAGGGTGTTTATGTCTGAGTGCTGCTGGGCTACATCTGTTGGCTGGTACTAGAATGCACCAAAATGAGGCTGGAATTAGCGAGCACATTAACCCTCCCATCCCTCCCTCTTGGCAAAGGGTGGGGCAGGAGAGAGGACGAGAATTGTAGAAGGCAATTCTGATGAAATCCATCTCCCTTTCCTGGCCCTCTGCATGGAAGCAATCCCAGCAAAACAGAGATGCAGATGGTCTCACCCCTGGAGCCACTGCCTATGTCGAGAGCCTTAGAAATGTGAGACCATACCACCAATGAAGTTCAAACAGCACTGAATATCTGCTGTCAACAAGGAGGACACTCCCCCACCCTCTTTTTTTTGCAGTTGCTGATGCCTTTTCTTGTTTTGTTTCTTTTTATTTTGTTGCTGTGTGTTTTGTTTTCTATCCCTAAAGAAAGACTGATGGAAAAACAACCAGTCCTACTTGGATGGCTTTGCTAAAGGGTAGAGAGACTGTGTTTTGAGATTACATCTGGAGGGGTAATTTCTAGGTGTATCTTGTATCTCTCTGCCCCTCCCTCATCTACTTCTTATGTTCTTTCCCTCCAGCATTAACACTCATTAGAGTTTTCAGTGGAAGTGTTGAATAACGGGTTCAGTGGGATCCCAGCCAAGCCCCCTGGATCACAGTGCAACATCTGACTTGTATGAACAGACAGCGTTGACATCGTGGCCCCCTACCCTGCTCTTGCACACTGTACCCAGGGAGACAGTCTTTACTGCTCTCTCCAGGCTTCTCTCTTTTCTGTGTGGGCAACACAGCCTGTGTGTTCATGGTCTTCCAGCATCTGCCTTACTCTTTTGGCACAGCCACTGCACCATCTCTGCTGTGTCCTCAGCACAAGCTTTCTTGCTGTAATAATGCCATCCTGTGAGTAAAGTCTAAGTTTTAGCTCTTGCTGAGCCTTCTATTTTGGTCAAGTGAAAGCTAGACTGGATGTTTCACAAGTCAGGCTGTCCTCTCGGGGCCTGAGTGCAGAGGGTGGGCAGAAGTCTCAGCTGAATGCTTGATTTTTCTCAGACAAATATTACATGAACTGCTAAGCTGGAACCAGTGGCCATCCACTGTAGTGGTGGGTTTCTCAGCATCTCAGTGGCACAGTGATTGTATTTCAAGGCCCATTGATTCATCCAATATCCCACTTTAGTCACTGGTCCCTCACATACAGTGAAAAAGGCAGTGCAGATGTTTCTGGATGCTTCCTGGGCTGAGGCATCCCAAGGCCACTGGACCAGTCAGCCTTGAACAGTGTCTGACAAACTGCTCAAGGAGAAGACCTTGAGGCACAGATGACCTTTGGGGATAAATTGTCATGCAGACCCTAAGAGATTAAAACACAGTACTTTGGTGGCTGCTGACATTCTGTGTTACTCTTTCTCAGGTTAGATCACGAATCAGGATTCATTGGAGTCCAGGAGAAAAGCATGTGTGTGAGGTGCGAGGCATGCCTTCTGTGGTGTGCATTGCAGGGAAGTAAAGAAACACTCATCTGACCATCCCAGACAGTTGTAACTTGTGGGTTTTTGGGATATTGCTGTAAAGAGCTATGAACTGAAAGGCCAGCCCCTGAGCTTGCTTTGAGAAGATCCATCAGAGTATGTGTACACACACTCGACAGAGGAACAGATATTGAAAGGCTACTGCTACTGGCTGCCTCAGAATGAATTAGTTTGAAATTAAGAATTTCTTTCCAGGTCTTACTCTTTTTGCACCTTTTCCCAGCTTTCATTTTTTTCATCACTTGCTTTTTGTTTTCCCCTTCTCGTCCTCATTTTGAAAGGTGACCAATATAGACAGCTGTCTGACCCTCTCTCTTTTCTTAGCTTTTTCATTTTAGTTTCTGAAACAGTAAATGGCAGGGATCAAAATAAATCAGTATATGTCTGGGAGAAGTCAGAGCACTTGGACATGGAACAATTCACTGAATATTCAAACAAAGAGAATTAATCAGATCAGCAAGCAACTATGAATGTAAATGAAATAGAACCACGATAAAATTCTGATGCTGGAGCAGCATGGAGTTTCAGCACTGGAGAAGTTGAAAAGCTTGTGTATGTCTTAAGACATTTTTATTCTTTCAGTCATGTCCTTTGAGATAAAAAGTAATAAGCTAATTAAAATGTACCCAAGCGTGGCTCTGGGTAATAAGATGAGAAAATGGACATAAAAACCCACAAACAAATGTACATACAATCAATCCTTTTGTCTAGTTCAGGGTGTACAGTCATGTTTCAACTTTCTGAACATTGTGGTATCAGTGGGAATACAGCCTTCATTAAATGCTTGGACAGTCTCTTCCTTACTAGGTCAGACATTGACTTTAAGACCAGAGAGGCCCTGTTTTGTTTCTTGTGCTGGTCTAAAGCTTGCTGATTTGGGGGATGCATGGATGAAGCAGTGTTGATCTTCAGGTGAGATGCAGGCTGGAGCTTTTGGGCTGACAGATGAAACTGAAACTTGTGTATTTTCTCTCTCTAGAGCTACAGATTTTGGAAAAGGGTGGGAATGCACATGAGCAAAAGACTTGAATGTGCAGTCATAATAAGGCTCTGTTTGATAGTCTCCTGAATTTTGTTTAAGTCTATGTGAATGGTGGTGTGCATCTATTATTTATTTCTTCCTTCAGGTTTCCAAATCCAACTGCAGGTGCACTTCACCTGTAAATTAAACATCCCAACAGAAACAAAGAGCTGCTCATAAACATCTCCACCTTATCTCCTTATCAAGAGTCTTGGAGTGGAAGAGGTGGGTTCTGTAGCACAAAGAGTTTCTTACTCAGGAGAAGGTGCAAACAGAACACTCTAATGGCTTTAGTCCTTTTGATGTTTGTACTGATAACCTGCTTTTCTCTCACCTGTGTTAATGCCTCAATTCAAAACAGCTGATCATTTGCTGTTGGAACAGTTCTTCTCCCTCAGCTGACAAAGCCCTATCTCTCTCCTCCTCTAGGCTTGTGTCCTGGCTTCCTCTGCAAATGGATGTTCTTGCTGTGCCTGCAGGGAGTCAGGGCTGCTGCTGCTGTGCAGCTTTGCATATCGCTGCAGTTTCCTTCTCTGTTGTGACATAAGACTGAGATGGCTCTTCAAAAGAGCAATTGGAGCCACAGCACAAACATTGAGCTGAAATCCAGTGAACCCGAGCTGAGATGGGACTGGCCCTTCAGGAACAATTCAGAAGGTAAGTTGAAAATCATGTGCCACCTGAGTTTGTAAACCTGCATTTCTCCATCTGACTGGGGATGGTAGTGACTTCACAGGCAACTGAAGTGGGTACAGACCATTTTTACATGCTCTGCCCACAGACTGTCACGCACAGATAGAGGATATTGAACTGTACCCTGTTGTAGAGATGTAGATTAGATGTAGAAGTACAGCAACAGCAGCATTCAGAGAATTAGTAGACTCGTTTCCAGTCAGGCCAAATGTCAGAGCCAGAAAAGCAGTCCTTGCTGTAGCAACACAAGTACTCTGAAGGAGATGTGAGGTTTTTCACACTTGACTCTGCTGTTGCTGCAGGGTGTGTGCAGCCAGGAGCTCCATCACTCTCACTCTTCCTGCCATGAAAGCACTGTTTCCATTTCCTGCCACAGTGGTGAGAAAAGCCTTCACATTGCTGCCTCCTCCCTTGCCCTTTCAAACTCCCTCTCCCCAGTTCAGTCTGCTTTTTGATATATAAGGTGCTCTGAGGAAGATCTGAAAGACAAAGCACACTGGAGGGGTACTCCCCATCCCACACACATGCTTGGTGGGCAGGCAGCCCTTGGTAAGCTCATTCGCAGAAGTGCTTGCTTTTGAAAAGAAATGCTTGGTGGTTAAAGTGGTTCCAGTAAAAACACATAGTGAGTAGGTAGCTAATTTCCATAATACAGAGAAGCCTCAAGAAAAGAAATCCCTGAGGCTTGGTCTGCAGCAGAGAAATTACCTATGACTGACAGCAGGCAGGAGCACTGTACTGATTGGGGTTTACTTGGTGCTAGTTTTGAGTCTGGCCTGCTGTAAGGCTGCTGAATGTGGTTTAAAGCATGTGTCTGAACTCACACTGAACCTGGTAGAAAAAAGGGTATTTTTCCAGTTCAGAAAAGGGATGGGGATGAGGAGGTATGCAGAGAGCTGGGGGCATTATTGTGTCCTTCACTAAGGGAATTGCACCCTACCATTGCTAGTGATTTCTGTCCCTTGGAAAACTCTGTTCTGGCTCAACATCTGGTTTTCCAAATGGCTCTGCAATGCCAGGTTTTTTTCCTAAGGACTTTTCAAGCTCAGTTGGCTGGCTTGCATCTGGAGGTCAAGTGACTTACCCCCATAGGTCATGCAGCAAGTGAGCACTTTGATCCTTGTCCTGACAGATGAGATCAGATTGAGGCACTTCTGCCAGTATTGAGATTTGAACTTCAGGCTTTGGAGGCAGGATGTTTCCTGGATTACAGAGCTCTATTTGCCAGAGACTTCAGGGACTGTGGGGAAAGGTTTAGCTGTTTGCTTCAAATTTGACCTGATCTGGAAGCAGAAGGGCTTATTCTGCAAATGGATCGAAGGTGTGAACTGCTTGTTTTATCACTCCATTCTTTCATCTCAGGGAAAGTGTAGACCCTGCATCACTCCAGCATTGCATTTTAGCTGCAAGGTGTTTGTTTCCATGGACCATGTACCCTGATGGGTCTCCTGCTTTTGACAGGAATTCTTTATGCTTTATTCTATCTGGAATTTGCAACCCTTATTAATAAATGTTTTGGATCAGGCAGCATTTGGAGCAGAATAGTCAGGTCAATCACAGGGCTCTTGAATAAGGAGGAATAGTTCTGCTAGCTGCTTGCTCCTGCAGTATACACACAACAGCATGCAGGCTCACAATGCTGAGTGGCAGTTCATATTGTGGGGAGTGGGTTGGAAAGGTTGGGTGTCTTCACCAGAACTGATGCCCTCCATCTGCTCTGTCATGGAAGCCTCTATTGTTATGTCAGTGCAGGTATCCTCGGTGTCATCGTTGCCCGTGATCCTTGGTAAAGCCTTGACACCATCAGGAAGGCTGAGTGGACAGAAAAAAATACTGCCTGAGCTCCTACCAAGAATGTCTTGAAGCATAAAACCTCCTGTTGTGGGCAGGCAGGATTGGATGAAGCCTAAGGTATTCCAGTTATTACTGTTCTTCCTCTTGCAGCCTTGTCTAACATCCAGCAAGGGGAGCTGAGAACCTGCGCCCTTCCCTTTCCCAGTCACAGCCACATCCAGGCTGTCCCCAAGTAAAGAGGGCAGCGTCTCTGCACTAGTCTACAGCTTGCAAGGACTGAGACTCTCATCCTGCTGCATTGCTGGACTGGGATTCTGACTGAAAGCTCTTGGCCAGGAGCCTGCACACCAACAGGCTGATGTGCTAAACAGCTGTTGCAGGGCCGTATTTCACATCCACGCTTCGCTCTCAGGCCACTTGCTCTCTCCCCTGTGTCTCAGAAAGGCCACACTTTCTTCCCTGTTGCTTCCCACTTCTTACAGCATGGGAGGATTTCCTTTTGTGAGATGTTGTTTTTCTTATTCCTCCCACCACTTTTCAGAACTCTATTATTCCCTTCTTTTTTCAGCCCTTCTGTGGTGCTTTAAACACAGCAGTTCAGCTGAATATACAGGGTCACTCACAGGACCATGCCTAGGAAGCTGCCTGCTTCCAGCAGTTAACCTCTGTACTCCCTTTCTTTCCTGTGAGAAGATTTCTCATGACACAAAACAGCAAAAGTTTTGTCTTCTTTTCTGCTGCCTCAGTCCAGAAGATGGAGGTTTGGTCACCCTTCAGCAGTTTTCATTTCATGGGGTGATATCCATATACCTGTTCAGGAGCTCAGTGTTCCTGCACTAATCTCTGTGTTTTCCTTTGGTGGCAGCTTTGTCCCACTCTTGATCATCACATTCAACTGGCTCATTAGTGTTGTCCCACAGGGAATGCACAGATTCCATGGGCAGAACCCCAGTTGTTCATATACACTGTGGACACCCACCTCGGCCACCTTGGGGAAGAAGTCTGACCTTCCTTTCTGTGCTCTATGGAGTTCCAGGTCTCTTGCTCTCAATATTAGATTGCCTTTAGCAGAGTTCTGCTATTAATTTCAGTAGGAGCAGGGCTAGGCTTTTGGTTTATGTGAGTCTGGGAGCCTACAGAAGGCTCTGTGTAAAGAATTGTACTCTCCAAACAGTGTTTCATCAAACCCATCTAGGCTCAAGTTCTACACTCCTCTCCCAAGGTTTGCATGGAGGACAGGATCTCTCCCAGGGTGATACAGTGTTTCTGGCTCTCTGCCAGGTCACAGAGCCATCTAAGTTGCCTCTGTGGTGCCAAGAAGGGAAGCAGATGAACAATTCCTATCTGAAATTGTGTTTATATTGGCTTTTCTATGGAGAAATACACGTTTGTCCTTCTCTGCTTCCTCAGCTACCGTCAGGCAAAGGGGAGAGATGTTGTAGATGCCAGATCTGTGCAGCAGGTGATTCCACAGTCACAGAGCACAGGGAAGAAGGGAATTAAGGGCTGTCTCAACCATGTAAGTAGTAAATGCTTCTAAAACCATGTTAGAAAAGAACACAGAAATTGAAGCTAAAAATAAACCCCATCTGAGCAGCGCCACAGGTCCCATCTTCCCCTGCTCTGGATGCCTTTTGGACTGGGGACATAAAGCACCACTTTTAACCTCCTTGGTTTAATGTTTCTGGCATTCAGCTTGGCAAGGATATTCACTTCTCATCTTGGCTTTTACATTCATTGTAATAGCTTCCCATTCTGCTTATCCTTTGATACAGATCTGTGTGTGCACACAACCATTCCCATACGGCATCACCCCTCGGTGCAGGCAACGAGGCCCATCTCTGAGATCTTGCAAAGATTAGACTTGAAATTACTTGAACTCTGCTGCATCCATTGGGCCCTTCCTGGCAGCTTATGGATGGCAGAGCTCTGATTTCCATGTTTCCTCTGGTAGGTGAAGAGTCATCAGGAAACTGATGAGCAGAGAAGTTAAATGACTCGGGGTTCACGCAAAAATTTAGTGACAGCTGGAAGAATAAACCCCAGGATTCCCAGCTCCCTATTGCCTGCCCTGTGGCAGGTATGAGATGTCAGGAAGGAGCACTGATTTCCCTGGGGCCCTGTGGCTGGCTGATACTGCCCATCATTTTTGCTGCAGTACAGTGTAGCCGTGTTGTCACCACACACGTGGAGCTCCAGGGCAGCTCAGGAAGAATGCCATTCATTGTTAGAAACCCCTGAGAGCAATGCCCAGACCTGAGGAGAAAAAACTTGGGGGATTTGCATGGGTTTTTTTGTTCCTCCCTTTCCTTTCCCTCCCTTCATGCTTCAGTTTTAAAAAAGGAAAAAAAAGAGGCTTTTTAATATCTCCTCTAAGGAATCAAACATGACTAAACTCAGAGGCACCAGTGTAGCCTTGCCTCTGCGAGCCTTTGCTGGTCAAATGATGTGGCAGTGGGTTCTGGGAGTGCACATGTGCATGGAGAAGTGAGTAGAGAGGGGACAGAGCTGCTGTCATAAGGAGTTTGGTTTTTTTTTCCAACTTCTTGCCAACATAATCAAAATAACTCGCTTACACCTAATAAAATCAAATGCAGAATCCAAGAGCTTTCCTTCCCTCCAGTGGTTTCTCTGGATCCCATTCCTTGAAGCTGAGCTGAGAAGGTTAAGAGAGGGTTTTATTTTGATTTTGCTGTTGTTTTTCTTTTTAATAGAATGAAAAATACCGAGAGTGAGGCAGAAGGTGCAGCACACTGGCACAGCTGGACGTCAAGTGTTCTAAAGCTGCTGACTTGATGGGGACCAAACATTACTGCTAAGGTCTGGGTTTTTTTCCTTTCCTTTTCTTTCTTTCCTCTTTTTATTCATTTAGTCTTCACTTACAGGTGGGGTTTATCCCTTCCTTGTCTGATCTAAATATCTGTGTATACTTTTCCAGTTAGACCTGACATGCCCTTCCCTTCAGTCCCTTTCCATTTAAGGCTGGTTTCCATCACATCTCTAAATCCCACTGTGGGAAGTACCAGCAGTCATTGCCATGTGCCAGGAATGACCAGAGATGATGCTTCCAAAGGTGCTAAAAACTGCACACCAAGGTAAGAAATTCCCCTTGATGTAGTGGCAATCTTAAGTATTCATTAACTCTTCTGCATATGTAAATTATAACAGTGATGGGAACTGCTCCTGTGGTCAATTAAAATGCAAAATCCAACCTAGGGTGTTGGTGACAGAAAGCTGGGCTTGCTTCTTGGGGGCTCTGAGTAACGCTGATTGCAAAACAATCAACTGAAAGTGGGAGTTTGTCAGGAAACAGAAGTATTCACAGAAACATGTTGATTTTTGACAGACTTTCCAGGGGAAGGGCACTGAAAAGAAAGAGCCTTAGACTTCTCCATTTTAGGTTATCTCCTTTGGCCAGCATCTGTCATACTGGATGAGGATACAGCCCTGATGTAAACACTAATGCAGAGCACCTCTCCCCACCTTTGTTGGCCATGTACTCCTCCACCCTGACTGGTGGGGTGGGAGTGGGACAGTGAGCGTAGAGCTGCAGCTGGGGACACACGTGTGGTCCTGCAGGCACTCAGCCATCCTGCTCCAGAGCCTGCACTGAGGACATGGAAGTTTCTGGTGTGGTGGGAGGGAAGTGGAAATTTGGGATGGACTGAAACTCCTTCAACTCTTCCAGTAAATCTTCTTTGTCATTCCCACGATGGGAGAAAGTGTGATGCAGAAGTATTAATGTGACTCAGCAAGTGAGTGATAGAGTCAGTGACTGCACCCCTGTGGATGCTGGCCTGGGTACTTGTTCTTTTGCTGCAAAACATCTAGTGTGTGAGAGAAATCATATTCCTAGTCCATGTGTTCTTTGTGCTGCCATGCATATTTAATATGCATCTAATAAATGCCTAAATTCCATAGCTTGCACCACTGCAGCTTTGAAAACATCCAGTAACTCTCTGCCTTTTATCTTTGTTTCAGTTTTGGCTAATGGCAGAGAGAGGAGACCCTGACCTTCAAACACAGGTAATGGTCTCTACTGAACTCATGGGGATCTGTGTGTATGATCTTTCAGGCATAGGTTGCCCATCTTTATTACTGGCTAATTTATGTCTCAGATACTATCATGTTATTTCCATTTCTATCAGGACTTACAGATTCTTTTAAGAAGTACTTAAGTCCCTAAAATCTACTGGACAAAGGTGACAAAAGACAAAGAGGTGCTTTATGATACAAAGACAAAAGACTAAGCTCCATATACCTATATGCATTTAAAGGCAGATTTATTAGGGAGGCCAAGGGGACTCTGAGCCCTTAATTTCTTTGACACCTAATGTCACAGTGATGAGGGAAAGTTATTCCTGTTCCCCACAAGCTGCACCCAGCTCTGACCTGAGCTATCTGCTATCCAGTCTCCTGTTTGTCCCATCAGTTACTGCTCAGAGTTACTCAACCTCAATTAATCTTGTTTCATTAAAGCTACCAAAGCTCATGATTTTAACACTGGAGGTTTCCCAAAGTTGAATCCTTGGTGGTGGGTCATACAATGTCCTTGTTGTATACCCTGCAAACCCTGATATTTTGAGAGGTAGATGCAGAGTTAAGCAGGGAAATGGAAAGCACTGATGTGCTCACAAAAGCCCTCTCATTTCAGATCATTACAGTATGTAACATCCTTGAGTGAAACAGAGTTACAATCCAAACCTGTAATTTTCAAGTAATCACCGAGTTTTTGAGCGTTGTCATGTTATTACCAGCAGCAGCCAACATCGAGAAGGAGGCAGCAGAGAGTTTCTGTTCATATGCAGTCAAATCTGCTTCTTCATCACTGGCAGGTTTAAAAGCTGAAGCATCAAAGTCAGACCTTGTGAATCCCTGTCTGTATCAGTGGTAGCAGAGTGAGCACACAGCAAAGAAAGGAGAAAGTCTGGTCATGAAAAAATGCACAGACCCCATGTGAGAGGCATAATACAGTAATTTGCAGGTTGGGATGAAAAACATCAATGCTCAATTCTGCCTATTGAGCTATTATGTGTAAGTTGTTATTAACAATATAATTGCTGAGCTCAGGTGCTGGTGGCAAGAGATTTCATCTGATAAATATGTCTCAGGCATAACTCAATTCTCTTCACTAGTGTTTGACTGTGAACAAATTAGGTTATTTATGTCTGGGAATGAATTTGGTGAAAGCAGCCTGTACCAAGGGATGTGGAGAGTTGAAAAGGCAGGGTAAGATGAACATAGATGTAGCACAGTGCAGAATATTCTTGACCCCTCATAGCATAAATACAATTCCATTGAGGAACTAAGGGTTCTTCAGCCATCAGCAACACTCAGTACAAAAACTTCTCTCCTCCTCTTCATTTCAAAGCTGGATTGTTAAACATCTTAAACAGTTTTGGAGAAATAACAGAAATGAGAAGATACCAACAAAATCTAACTTATCTCCTTAAAATATCAGAGAGGAATGAATTTCCCTTAGCATCCCCCAAAACAGTCTGTTATCACGAAGGAGAGACTGTGCTGGCTTGCTCAGATGAAAAAAGGGAGGGAGGAGAATGCAGCCACTGGGGAAGCTCTGGCTCCCTGAATTTGTTTTCATATCAAGTTATTTGCAGTGTGTGGCTCGATCAGTCTGGGTACCCTTTGGAGAAGTTATCCTCCAGATACATCAGTTCCATTTTCCTGCTGTTACCAAAATGCTCTGGTCTCCTCCATGTGCCACAGGGAACCCAAAGCGCGTTCCAGGAGCGAAACGCATGACTCGGGTGTTTCTTCCTTCAGTGACTTGAACTGCACGGTGCTTGTAGCACTGCAGAACGAACCCTGAGCTGGCAAAAAGCTCTTCCCTTCAGTGGCAGAGGCACAGAAGCAAAGTGGCTCTGCACATTCAGCGTGGCTGTGCTACAGGTACAGCTTGCCATGGTCCCATTCTTGGCTGCTTTGGGTACAGCCGAGAGATGTGGGTGTCTCGGGGCTGGCCTGGTCGGTGTAAAAGCAGCTCCGGGGGACAGGGCGGCATCCCTGGTGCACAGAAGCATTGGTGAGGGAAGAACCGAGCAGCACCACCGAGGCACAGCCTCGTCTTGGCCGTGCCTCCTCTTTGACCCCACCGGGGTTGAGCTGTCCCCCGGGGGCGCGCCGGCCGCTGCTTCCCCACACAGGCGGCAGCAGCCCGGCGCCTGCAGGGCAGCCCCGAGCGAAGCTCCGCGCCCCGGCCCCGCGGCGTCCCGGCCGCAGCCCCAGCGCGGGGCCGCTGCGCTCCCCTCAGGCGCGGCCGCGCCGCCGCCCCCGCGCTTCCCTCCCCCTCCGTTCCCCGGGGCTCGGCGCCGCGCCCCGGCGCTGCCCGCGGCCACCCGACACCCGCCGCTTCCAGGAAGCCGCTCCCCCCGCTTCCCCCGCCGCGGCCGCCGCGCCGTCTGGGGCCGCCGCCGCCCCGCGGGCTGCCGGCGCGGGGCCGGGGCTGCGGGGGGCGGCTGGCAGCGAGCCCGCCGCCGCCGTGCCCTCGGCTGCCCGCCACCGTGGGCGGCCCCGCGGCCCTCCCCGTCAGTCCCGGCGCTTTCCCCTCCGCCTCCTTCCTCCCCGGCCGCGGCTGAGGGGCTGCGTGAGAGCGGGTCGTGCCGGGGGAGCCCGGGCTGGTTGTTGTCCTGGGGTAAAGAACCCCGACCTAAAGGCAGGGTGGGGGAGAGGAGTGGGGAGGGGCAGACGAAGGCTTGTTCTGCAGCGTTTCTGTAACGTAATTACACACGATTTAAATGAGTTTCCTAATGAAAAATAATCACTATCGTTACCCCCGAGCTCCACTATTCCGGATCGCCTGAGCTGCACGTTTAAAATGTCAAGCCCAGTGTAGGAGCAAAGACTAGGAAAAACCTTAATTCTCAGTCTACAAGAAAATCCTCGTGAGTGTGTGTGTGTGTGTGTGTGGCTGGTTGGCTTTCTGCAGTGCTCAGAACCTACAGTTCCCATACGAAAATTGGCTCGTAACGCTTCCACGTTTGATTTCTTCCTTCTACAGGATCTGTCCATTGTTCTCTGGATCCATCACTAATTCAATCTGAGTGCCTGGCAAACTTGGGAATATGTCTCCCCAAAAGCCATCCAAAGCGTTGAGGCTCGAAGAAGCAGAGAGGGGGGAGGCTGAAACGTGCCCAAGGTCACCCAAGGAAATCTGCACTAGATTAGCACTTGAATCATTCATTCTGCTCACAGAAATGCTAATTTCATCCACCAACATCAGAGCAGAGCCTGGACTGATATGGCTGTAAGGAAGATGTAGGTGTTTTCTGGTGTTGGTCCTACTCCATTAAAGCTCAGTGGTAAATTTCATTGGCAGTGGAATGAGAGCTAACCAAATATTTTCGTTGGGTTTGGTTCTCTTTTTATTAATGTTGTTTTATGTAAAACTGATGTAAGCAAGAGAAAAATGAGATTTATTGATTTAATTCTCATATGAATTATTCCTTGAATTATTGTGGAATTATTCAGCAAACAGGGAGATTTCTCCTAACAGACTGGGATATCTCAAATGAATGTCATAAACTTGTGTGTGTGTGTAATCCTTTATTTCTGCATTCTTTACAGCAGGAGTAGGAGATAATGGGGCTGGAATGTCCTTCTTGATTGTTCATGTTACTTCTCTGTGTCAGGCAGGATAAAACTCCAGCTAATCCTGCCATAAATTTAGGTATTCCTAATCCTTCAGTGTTCCCCCGTTTCTGCAGGCATTAGGCATGGAATCAGTCCTGTGCCAAGAAAAGAATATTAAAGACAAAGTTGGGACTGTAAACAGCTACAACAGTACAGGCTGCCCAGTATTGCTCAAGTTCAGATGGTTTTAATAGCTCTCCCCTCTAACCTGTCTGGCTCTGCAGTCCTTAGCCCAGGAGAGTTTGGGTTTGGGAGCATGCAGGGGTTTCTCCTGGGGCTGTTTACATAGCTCAGTACTCACTATAGTGCTGTAGCAGTGCTTTGTCCACTCTTATGGTAACGTCCATTAAAGGTTTATATCACTGCTCTTTGGAAGGAGGTAGATTTGGACAACAACCTCCAGCTCATGCATGTGGCTAGTGAAAAAAGGGAGCTAACTATGAGGTTGGGATTTAGAGCAGAAGGAATTAGAGCAAGGGGTTAAGCATATCCCCTTGGGATCTAAAGAGAAAAGAGTAGTTCCAAGGGGAACTATTGGGATCTGCTGCCTTACAAGCAGGGCCCCAGTTTAAAATGGACTGCTTGTGAAGGGAGGTGTTATCCCTTCTTCCCTGTGGAGCTGAGGACCTCCCAGCCAGAGCTACTGTAGGAACAGGACTGGTAGGTGTTCTCAAGGCATCTGCCTTTTCTCAGGTGTCAGGGAACTGGAAACTGGAAGCCAGTGCAGGGTGTCAACAGTATGCACAGAACTGCTGCACACTGAGAGAAAGCCCAGGGACTGAATTCTTACTCAAAGCTGGATGCACCACATAGACACTCCTACTGTCCTTTGGACCTGTCAGCATGGGACGGGAGACTCAGGCAGCCTTGGGCTCACCATCCTTTTTCTATATGGTGAGAGGATCCAAAGAAAAGAGACTGTAGGGTTTTGAGTATCTGTGAGCTCTGCCATCACAGCCATCCCTGTTCTGCTGACCCATTTGGAGCCAATTTGGGGAACCCCCTCTGTGTACCACAGGCACAAAGGCCTTAACACCAAAGGGTATTTTCCCCCACTGGGAATACTCTATGAACCATATATCTGGTATGTCTTTCTGGCTGATGTGGAGGCTTTACAAGCAAGCCAGCTGCTGCGAGGAGGCCACAGCCACGCAGCTCCCAACTTTGGGTTTTATAAACACCAAAATAGACAATGAGGGGGGAGGAAAAAAAAGTAGAAATAAACAAGCTGGCTGCTTTTGATTAGGAGCAGTCCTCCTCCGGTCTGCACTAAAAGCCCTCATGTTTGCTTAACAGTACAAATAATTAATCATGTGAAAGTAGATTCCTGGACCAGGATAAGATGGGAGGAGGACCTTTAACTGTGTTTCACAGGACCATTTCTGGTGGGTTCCACTAGCATCTTGCTGACATTTTCTGGGTGATGAAGAAATGTACAGAGATTAGTGGTTCCTTTGTCATCAGGCAGTTCTGGGTCAGGCCCACTGTGCAGGTTTTGTTGTTGTCTCCAATCTGCAGGAGGTTGCTCACTTTTTACTTGGGTGCTGCTAAAATAAGCTTATGGGATTCTCTCTGTAAATCCATGGATCAAAATGACCAACCTGTCTGGCTTTTAGGGACAGTGGTTTTATACCTTGATCCTCTGGCTGCACACTGATTGTTAACAGTGGACATCAAAGCAAATCTCTTCTTTACTTAGCAAATAATGGGTTACCTGGGGTAAAAACAAGTGTCATCTGCAAGTTCTCAAAAGGGCCTGTGAAATTAGGGGATTTTGACTTCTGACACTATTCCTGAGCTCCCCATGAGCCTCAGTTTCTGCACCTGTTGAATGGGAACAGATATCCATAAATGCCTTATGTGAATGAATACTGTGGTGCTTGATTGAGAAACACCTGTGCTGTGAGGTGAAGGATGTGGCTGTGAACAGTTCTGACTGCTCTGATTGGACCCTGCTAGCAGAAGGGAGAAATAGTTCTATTCTGCTTTACTTTAAATGGGGCAGAGTGTGAGGCAGATACAACACTGTTCAGATTGTTTCTTCCTTCCTTTCTCCTGCAGAGAACCTGGCCCTGATTTTGCTGGTGTGGAAGAGCAATTCAGCTGGTGTCAGAGGATTTCTGGTGACATAAATTTAGGATGAGCAGGACTATCCTGGGGCTCTACATTGGACATTTTCCCCTTTCCAGGGTGAGCATCATGTGGGCTTCTCTCAAGCAAACAAGCCTCAACAGGCTGTTGCTTTCTCCTTGCCCTTTGTTTTTCTTCTGTTTTCCCATGTTGGTGAACTGTATGAACTTCAGAATTCCATGTGTGTCTTCCATAAATGCAGATGGATGTGGGCATTAGAATAAGCCACAGTTAAACATTTTAGAGAGACTTTTCCACTTGCCACTGATAAGCCCTTCTAAATTGGCAGTAATATATGGGTTTTGCTATCCATAGGCAGGCAGCTTTGCTGGTGTTTATCAAGACTGATGAATTTATCAAGAGTGATAATGATAATTCTATTCACAGTGTTTTGAAGTGTTGCAAACTTCTTGCAGAACAAACGAGCCTCTGCCCTGAGGAAGTTTGCAGCAAAGGTATGTCTGAGAAAGAATATTGAGTGAGACTGAGGTGTGAGTACATAAGGTCAAGTTAGCACTTCTGCTTTCATACAGCTTCTTCAGAAACTCCCCCAATAATAAATAATTATTACCTAATTAACTGTAAGGCTTAATAGCAGCTTTCATCCAAGATCTTAAAAACCTCTTTGAAGGGTTGATTTTGCAAATGTACAACTGCAGCCCAGGGATGAGCAGCTTGATTTCTGTCAACGTGGAACTTGCTTAAGGGGGGATACACAGGGGAGTGTGTAGCAAAAAGGAACTGAAGTCATGCTTCTTGCAGCACTGTCCAGTGCCTCATTTTTGTGGGTAGTTGTGCCACACAGCTCACACAGTCGCCAGACATCCTTCCCACAGTGTGCCTTCTTGTCTGCCTTTGTTTTTCATGTGATCTAGGGCCCTGGGTAGTGTCTTGTAGGCATATCTTTGAGACAGGTTCTCCTAGAAACTTAGATCTGTCTGTAAAAACTTCTTTTCTAAGAGAGTTGTGTTCTCAGCACGACGTGCACAGCTCAGTCCTGTGTGCATGAGGCAACAGTGGGTAGAATACCTTGAAATATTGGAAAGGTTAGAAGCAAATATTAACTGCTGGTCCTTTTCTAGACCATTCTGGTCTCTTTTGTAAAGACAAGTGGAAGCAGCTTCTCTAATACAAATGTAGGCTTTGCCGCCTTCTTAATGTCTGCCAAAAGAACTGGAGAGCTGTGGTCAGATGGCATCACTGAAGGACATGTGGGCTGACAGACAGTAACTTTGCTACAGCAAATATTGCAGTCTCTTCCAACAGAAGCAAAACAAATCACATGTTGTCAGAGGTACTGCAGGTCAAGCATGAAGTTTTGCCAGCTTCCCCAGTCTGAGCAGAAATAGAAATCTGAGCAGTGAAGGGAGACAGAGAAGGTGGCTGACTGACTAGCTGCCTGGTTAATTCAGTTATCTACTTATGTCTGGTTTTCTGTGCTTGTTGGTTTTGGTTTGGTTTTTTAAAACATCTACAGTCCTTCAGTTTTCAGTTGTTGCATTGAGGAGTTTCATTCTGTGCCCAGCACCAAAACTCTCCCATATGTTGCTACGTGGCACCATTTTTTTTCTCCCCTCCCTTCTTAGCAATGTTTGTGGATGGTTGGTTCTGCTCAGTGAGACACACACATGAGTGAACAACTAAGGTCAGAAGAACTTGTGTGTGTGGCAACCACAGGGTAAGAAAAGGCAAGTATTTCTAGACTGGCCTTATGTGGTAGGATTCCTAGAGTCATCCATGGAGGAGAAGGGTAGAAAGCACCTGTAGAATTCATGTATAGCTGGGAAGCCAACACTCCAGCCTGCAAGGAAGCAGTCTCTTTTAGGGGGGCTATGCAAATCCTTCCAGCTTCCTGGAAAGCGTTAATTTGAGAGGGGATGAAGTCTGGTGGCTGTGTTGCTGGTACCTGGTGGGGCCTGGAAGAGCTCTACGTGTTACGTGTAAAAAGTTTTCAAGGTGCAACATGCATTAAGTGTTCCCACACAGAGAGGGACATAAAAACAACTGCCCAGGAGACTCCTTGAAGAATGTCCTAAGCTGTAAAACTAGACAAACTCCCCAACAAAGCAGCTCTAACTGAATTTTGCTGTTGGAACCCAAAGATGCATTGTTCTGATTTAATAATTAATGTGGAGTTAATTGAGGCTTTTACTGCACTGAAACAGGATAAAAGAAACCCGCCAGTCTGGACTCCATGCTTTCCTGAGAACAAATTTATCCTTTTCCTCTGACTCTCTCCCCACTCTCTCTGCCACATGCTGCTCCCCCATTCCCTTCTCCCCAGAGAGCTGTGTGGTGTGACTGCTTCTGCTCTCTAGGCACAAAACAAGGAGACAGGGAAGATGACCACAGAGGCATCTGGGGATGGGGAAGGAGGGAGACATGAGAGAACCAAGTGTGGTGGTGAATGGAGCTTTTCTTCTTCCTGCTCCTGGGCCGTTGTTTGACAGGGATTTTCCATGTATGCCCTGACTTGGGAGTTACTGAGCCGTGCAGCACTTGCAGAGAATGTCTCCAAAAGGCAGCAAAACAGAGACAGAGGGAGAAACTGGCTCCATGTTATCTTGGAAGAAAGTAAATAATGACATGGGTTTATGACTTACAATTTAGTGCCTTAGAAATTGAGTCACACAGAGTATGTCCAGAACAAAATGGCTTTTAACCCCTTGGAGGATGTGCAGCTCTGTTTTCCCATTCAGTAACTGCTCTTCAGCACCTGCCTCTGAGGTGGGACTTTTGGGTTAAGTTCTCCTTTTGCTATTCTAGGTTCACTGAACACAGTGAGTAAAAACTCCTGCCTGGAGCTCGAGAAACTTGAAAAGCAAAGCTCCTCTACATTGCTGATGCTTGATGGGATCATCAGCAGAAATGAGGTATGCAACACTTCTTTTCTCACTTGGGATTCAGATGCTCTTTGGAATGGGAACGTTGGAACGTCGTGTCCTTTTGCCTCCAAGTGAGTGGGATGGCATAAGTGATTACTAAGCTTGGAGAAAGAGCTTTTTCACCACCTCTGAGTCCACACGTCTATATCTGTAGCCCTGAAAATCACCTAAGATGACCTCTGTGCTGAATATCTTGTCAAAACACTTACCTTCAGGCCTCCCCAGAGTCTTTGTGCTGGAGACAATTAGTTGCCACCATAAACTTGACTTCCCCTATGCGTGAATATACATTTTGGAACATCAAGTGTATCACGTGTACTACAAAGCAAGCACTGCATGCTCATTCAGTAATCTACTCCACTCACCCTTTCTGCTCCACATGAAGTTGGAGGAGTTAGGGAATGCTGCCAGGGAAGGAATTTGTGTGCACAGAGGAGCGCAGTGGTAAACTGCTGCTAATGCACGTGCTACAGATGTTGGTTTGAGATCTGGTAGTACACAAGGCATACACATTCTGATTATGGAATAGGGACTCTCTGGAAGAAACTACCCAGCCAGTTAATGTACCATCTAAAAACTACTTTTATACCCTGAAGAGATTAGTGTCTGTCATTTGGGCTTTTACTTTAGAGTCTTAATAGCTTGAGATTTAATCCGTTATTCGGAAAAGTAATTATTGTTCATATAAATAGGTCTGCTGGAGTCAGTGAGCTGAGCTCCCTCAGGGAGGGATAGTCACTTTTACCAATCCAAGTCTGCACAGTGTAGTGTTTAGTGGAGTATGTTGTATGTTTTCAGTGGTAATCTGTGGAAACATTCAGGTTCAGGTGCTGACTGAGGACACAGCCCTTGCTGGGTTCCATCTACACGCAATAAACGTGTCTGCGTCAGCCCCTTGCCAGTGATGGTTGGGGCAGGATGTGGTTCTTCCTGAGACTAGTATTATCCAGGAGCCTGCTTTGGAGCTGGGATCTCAGTCTCCAGATCTCATAGGTAGCTTTTGCTAGACCACCTGATGGGTTTTTGATGGAGTCTGGAGCTGTAGTTTTGCCGACTGAATAAAAACACGCGTCAGGTTTCAGGTTCCTTCATTTTTAACAGCTAAACACAGGAGATGTGATTTCTGTGGTTTGAAACAAGTGAAGTTAGCAGGAATTTATAATGCTTTGGTTTTTTAACTGCCTGTACCAGCTGGCAGCTGGGTCTGAGGGGGATCCTTCAACACTCACACCCTTATCTCTGGCAGAGCATTCCTGGCAGCGGTGCTGGGGTTGTCATGCCAGGCCAGGAAGCAGACATGTGCAGCCACAGAGCTGTGATTTTTACCTTCCCCCCACCTCCATGTGAGGGAATTCCATCAAGTGAAAACATCACAGCACACAGCACATCTCTGAGGGTGGAAAAGGGCATGCTGGGCACTTGGGGGAGAAGGAAAGACCATGAAGAGCAAAGACTCAGTGTAGTCCCACACTTGTCGAGGCTCACATGAACAGGGTACACGTGTGCCTGCTGCAAGGTGGCACTTCAGACACATCCCTGTTTATTAGAAGCAGATACTGATTTCCAGCTGAGTGTGTGATGTGTGTGGGATGAGGATCTGGTGGTGGTTATTGTTGACAAAGAAGCCAGTTTAAGAAAAAACCCCTACATTTGCACCTGTGGGGTATTAATGTTCAGTCTGCTCTTAGCCAGAAGCCTGTGCCAGAATAGAGCCATACTGTAACATGCTGAACCTTTACGTTCTTGTGTTTGTGTTTTCATTTCTGGTTTTAACTTTGCTTTTTGTCCATGCTGGTTTGATTTTCACTATTGTCGCTTCCTCTGGAGATTTACTGACTCTGCATTTGGGTGAGATTTTGAACTGTGGTGATGTTGCTTTAGCTTTGTTGCCATTTAAGACAATAGGCTTGTCTAATTCTGTTCCACAGCATATTGCCTTCTATAGGAATGGAATTATGCCAGTATTAGGAGTTTTGGAGAATCATTTGCAAGTGTATGCCAAGCTCTTGTGGGGGGTTGCCATTTAGAAACACAGAAATTGGAAGAAATGAATGTATCCAGTGATCCAGTTCCTAAACTGTTCATTGTGTGACCTTAGGCAACTCATGTAATTTCTCAGTGCCACCATTTATCTATCAAAAAATAGGGATGGTATCTGTTTGTCTCGTGCAGTAGGTTGGGGAATGTAATAAATGTTGGCAACAAGCTTTTGAATCCTGCAAAAGTAGCAGAGAACAGCAGAAGACAGTATTGTTTACAAATTTGTGCTTCATTTCTCCTGTAACTGACATTCTTATGGTGCTATTTGGAATTAAGCTGATGCTGAATAGTTTACTGAAACAGAATTTGTCAGACTCTTGACCTTGGCATGTGAGAGATTCTAATGTGACTGAAATGCAAGAGTTTCTCTTTCATTTGCTTTGGTAGTTGAACTAAGTATCGTTGGGCATGCAGCCTCAGACCCCGTGGAGCTTCCACAGATCCCACTTGCTTGTTCTTCATAGTACCACCCTTCTTCTCTGCTTTAGGCACATTAGATGCAGCCCTGGGGGCCACCCAGAGGTTGACCAGGTGGCCTTTGACTGTGTCCTCTGACTTTCTGAAGGTGTTTCTGTGGTTTTGGCTTAGGAGATGAAGAGAGGGGCATTGATTGTGCTGTGCTTTTCAATTAAAACCACTCCATAAACAAAACAAATGGCAGACCCAGCTGGAGTTGGAGCTGTGAAAGCAAGCAGCACTGGAAAATGAGCCTTGTTTAGGGAGATTTATTGAAATGAGCCATATACTCACACCAGTATATGTTATCTGTGTGTGTATGCTACCTGTAGCTGTACATGTGTGTATATTAGAAAGGTAGAAATGGCATGATCACAGAGTAACCATATAAAGCTTAAGAGAAGAAATGAACATAAATGACAAGGGAAGTATTTCTTTCCCTAATGATAAAATGAAACGTTACACAACCCACAAGCACACCCCTACATGTACATTCCAGGAGCAGAATACTGCCAGCTGGACTGGAGGTGCAAGTACAGGATATATCTGGCTCCCAGGGCTTTCTCAGGACTGTGGTCTGCCATTCCCTTAGAACATCAAATTGACTGAGGAGATCCCAGATGGAGCCTCTTTCTCAAGGTCCCACAGACCTTCTGAAGGGCCCAGAGGGCACATGTGCATCAAAGGGTAACAGGCAGAATCATGCTGTACGGAAGGGGGAAGATTAATTCAAGCTTTGAAATACCCAAAAGGGGATTCACACCCATCATTTAAACCAAAATAAATCTCCTGTCCATTAGAAAATCCTTTGGCTCCCTGCAGGAGAGGAGGCTGGGAACTGAACAGTGTAGCACGTAAGAACAAACTGTAACCCAGTGAATTAGTCTTAACTATAGCGAAAACAGCACTTGTGTAAATGAGGCCCCAAAGGGCCGATAACCCAGCAGTAAAATGTTACAGGAGGGAAGTAAGTCAGGGCTATAAACCTGGGAAGTCAGGACTGGGTAGCCAGGATCTGGAGCATAAAACAGGCGAGATTAAAGGATGACAGATGAGGGCTGGGAAGGATGCATGAATCCTTACCAGCCTAGGAGGTGTAATTCCTGTGGCCTAAAGACAGGCTTTCTCCTCTGAGTACTGCCAGGTACTGCAAAATGACTGAGAATGCCCACTGAGAACTTGTGAGGAGAGTAGAAGTGTGAGTGATGTTTGATAAATAAAATAAGGAAATATAATCAAATCAACATTGAGTGTATTTGATTTAGGAGGACACCAATGAATAGAGAAGGGGGAGAAAACGTCAGGGTGAGAGTCGCAGTTGGATAGGGCTGTGGCTGAGTGAGATATAGTGCAAGCCCTAAATTATCATCATCATTATTTTTTTTGGCTGGGCTGTGTGGTGACATCAATACCAATTTACACTCTGGGTGAGTAGCACTTACTACCTCCTTGTCTTCATAAATTGTGCATTGTCCTTATTTATTTGCTTCCCTGTCCCCTTCCTCTCTTCCTGCACTGCCTCTCTCCTCCTTTATAAGCGTGGTGGGGACGGTGTATCCTTGCTGTGTCCTTGATGACTTGACATTCAACCCCAGTTAGGGATCCCCAGCTCCAATAACCTTTCTTTTGTGACAGGTATGGGAATGTTCAACTTGTATTCTTTCTTGTGAGGAGAACTGTGTGTAAAAAAGGAGACAAGGTTGGCATTATTCTTGATAGATCTGCAAGCAAAGGGTTCTTTTATCATCATGCAGCTGGTATTTCCGTGATACTTTGTGTTCCTCTTGTCTAGCCAGGAGTAGACATGTTGGCTGTTCTGAGTCAAAGCCTTCTTCCTTACACCATGTAATGATAGGCATTTAAAGGTCATCAGTTTTAGACTTGCTTTCTCTCTAAATTTAGTAAGCCACCTCATATTGTGAGGTCCCACAAAAGTGCTGTGGCATCACACAGTCTCTTCAAAACTACCTCCCAAGCATGGAAGAAGCAGGTTGCACCATGGCAACCTGAGCAGCTTCAGCCTGGAAGCAGTGCAGAGGTGCACTGGTTTTCATTGGTAGTTATGGCAAACCACTGGATTTTGCACCGAAACAGCAGAGTTGTGCACATGGGCTGCTGTTCTGGCTTTGAGACTGGGTCGGTGATTAAATGAATTAGACAAAGTCCATTTGGAAAGTGAATGTGTGCCAACTTCCTTTTTCAGTTTCATTTGAAAAGCTGATATATATTAAACTTGAGAAAAAAGACTGGTTCAAAATGGGAAACCTTTCTCAGTTGCTTAAAATCACACTTTAAATTGATCTGATATCCCTCAGCATATGGGGTAACTCTTAATCTCCTCATGAGTTGAAGTTTGGCTGTCAGAGGGGCAGATGGTAAAGCTGAAACTAACAGTTCTCAGAATTACCTGTTGGTGATGTTGTTGAGGAGAGCTCTTGGCTGTGGCATGAGTGTTACAAAGTAGAATAAAGCTCATAGTGACTGGTTTATTTTCAGAGCCTAGTGTCCACATTCACCCACCCAAAGCTGTTCTCCCGTGACAGAACTCGAAGGGGGTGAAGACACAACAGCAGCATACTATGAGAAAGTACTCACACACCAAATCCCATTTAATTGAGAGGGGATTTCTGTCTGTGCAAGCACCCTGCTGCAAATAAGGGTGCAGAAAATGCAAACCTAACAGTGGCAAACTCGAGAGTGAAAGTGAAGGAGAGAACCAAATTCATTTGGGAATGCTTCAGTCAGTGTGTGTTATTCCATTTGGCACACAGGTGCCAGGTGATGGGCAGTGTCACTAGGAAAAGGACAGAGACTTCTCCTGTGCTAAATGGTTGCAGATTTAATCTAACACACTCCTGTTTGCAGTAGTAGCCCAATTCACAATGTCCTGTCCTACTCTGCATCTAGTTGAATGTTTACTGCTATATACACAAGGTTTCTTCCTGATTCCTGGATGATCAGTTGATGCTCTGATGCTTACAGCCAACAGAACAGGAAGCTGGACATTTGCTTGCTTTTGAGAATCTGCTTTCCTGAAAAGAAAATAGATAATATATAAAGAACCTTGGTGCTGGTGCCTGCCTGGAGGAAACAGGCAAAGGAGGGGTAGACTGGGAAAAAAAATCCAATGACCTTCTTTAGGGTTAGTAGATTTAATAATCTCTAATAGAATTACTGGTGAGGAATCTACATGCTCATCTCTTTCCTGTAAAGGGGTTGGTTTTTTTTATGTTTGGGCTTTTAGGTTTTTTTCCTTCTCTAGCATGTCTGTATTCTGCAAGGAATCAGTATGGAGGCATTGTCCTAGGACAGCAGCTGCATGATGGTACCCTAGCAGCAAGGTCGTGCCCTAGCATAATACCCTGTGAGACAGTGGGTTTGAATATGCTTAACCCTGTACAGGTGCACAGGGAAGAAGATGGATGCAAGGAAGGGTTTTTTTATCTGCTGCCTGTGTGCAGGGGGCAGGGAGGAGGCACCATCTCTGCAGCTCCTCTTACACACTGTATGGTGCCGTGGGAATCTAGTCCAGACTTGAGCGGAGTCTAGCCCCAGGCACACTGCCCTGGGGAGCAGCTGCCAGTGTTGAGTCCTCCTTTAGCTTCCCTGCTCACCCCACATAAGCAGACTTGCAGCTTTTCCTACAGTTGTAATAATGCAAACTAATTGCCAGGATGCAGCAAAGGAGGCTGAATCACCTGCCAAAACGACTGAGCAGTTCCTTCATTTCCATTTTCCGCCTGCATGAAGGTAGAGTAGGAGTTAAAATCCTGGGGAGCACTCACAGTCCCTTCTCAGGCTGTAGCTGATGGATGGAAATGTTTGGAACTTCACTGCTAGCCCTGTGGTTGGTTTGATTTGGGGGAAGCAGGAGATGTAGACCTCCCTAGTTCCCCATGCAGAATAACGTGCCTTTCCTTAAACGCTGCTTTAGTAAGTATTCAGGGTAAAAACTGCCATGTTTTATTTTCCTGGAGGGAATTTTCTGGGGTTTGTAAGTATTCTTGGTGAGAAGGGAATCTCTCTGTAGATAATGATAACAGTGTCATTTCAGTTCTTACTGATGCCATGGCCTTGGACAAATGGGAAAGAATCACTTGGCAAGAGGTGGTGGTTTGGTGGACAGTAGATAACCATCCACCCCCCAAAAATGATACAAACCCACCAGCAGTAACTTAGAAGTTTGAATTGTCCAAGAATGAATGTTTAAGCAGATGAAATGTGTGATTAGTTCACTCTGATAAAGGATTGCAGCCCTTTTCACTTGCTGCATCAAGAACTGACTCAACTGCTGTTACAGAAGGTACACTCCCCCAATTTTCTTTCTGAATCTCAATCAACCTAACATTTGTGTACATGAACAGCCCCATTGTATTCACTGGCATCAGAAGATGAAATCACTAGGCTCTGATCCTCCTCACAGTTTTGCACTGTGGCTAATTCTACTCAGGGATCATCTGAGCTGGGATTTGTATACTCGTCTGGGTAGAGTTGTTTGTAAACAATAAGCGTTTGCTGGACTTCTGTTGGTGAATTCTGAGGACATTTAGGTGATGTTTCTAATATTGTAGAATAGATGAGATCTGGTTATTCAACACACAGAAAAAGGCATCTAGATTCTGAATGTAGGAATGTCAGGATGACCCCCAAACCTCACAGACCTCACCTTCCTTTGGAATATCAAGCCCTGTGCTGGAGGAAGCAGGGGGAATGCTCAACTCCTTGGAGCAGTGATGTGATTTAGGGGCATATCTTCCATCCTTCCACAAGAAGCAAAGCACAGCTTTCTGACAAGTTATGAACACTCTGTAATTTGTGCTTCTAATAGAAATGCCAACAGTCTGTAAGCTCCTTGGCATTGGGGCAAGGCAGCTTGCAGTAAACACCACGATTGCCCAGTTCCCAGCCACCCATCCTGGCTGTGGCTTCTGTGGTGCAGCCTGGATCAGGGCACAGGTATTTTTGTTGTGTCCATAGCTGACTCACCCAAAGCAGTTCACTTCTTTGTGGACTTCTCCTGATCCTAGAGACACCATTACCTCCCACAGCACTCCTGGGCTTTAATGACTGACATTACAGGACTGTTACTTGGGCCGTAAGGACGAGTTCATGCCTTGAACATGTCACCTTTTTTGCTCTGGAGGCTGAAGCATTCTGCTAATCCCCAGGTCTAATACACCAACTTCTCCCTCCTGCCCTTATCATGACCCCAACCTGCTCTGGAGGAGCCACTCCTCCTGAAGGTCAGAGATAATTCATGTGGTGTCGTGCTGTGTCATTCATGATGAGTGACTGAATTGGTATGATGAATGGGAAAGGGTCAGTTGGAGCACTAACCCTAGGAACAAATTTGTGGGGCCACCACTGTCATGTCATTTAGGATCTGCACAGAGCCCTCCAGGCTTTCTGCCTCAGGAATGAACAGCTCATTCCTGAAAGGAATTTAGCTGTTTCCTCATGGTTTGGGGGTTTTTTTTGCCCCCTTGACTTTAGGAGAAGAGAGTTGAGAAGCATTTGCAATTCTGTAAAAATCACAAGCACAAAGGGTAGCCCATCTAATTGATATGAGGCTTTTAAATCTCTTTGAAGAAGTTTTTCAAGGGCTTATGAAATGACACTGGAAATGGCTGAAACTTGGCATGTCAGACTCAGCTAGGGGGCAATCCTTTTCTCCTCATCTCTCCTGAAAAAAAGTGATTATTTTCTCACAGCACCTTGGACTTCTGCTCTGTGTTCTCCCCTCCACCACCCCCAAGTTGTCATTCCTGGTGGAGTTCCTCAGGAGGGCTCTGAGCTCTGCAGGTTTTTTCCTCACAGTGTGGGGGCTGCAGCCCACAGTTTTCTGGAATTAAAAGTATCTTCCCAGGATTTTCTTGCCTGAAGCAGAGATGCAAAGGCCTGAGCAGTGCTGTGTTTTTTATACCTGTGACCTGTTAGTTAAAGTCATGTCTGCTCAGGGCCCACAAAACCACCTTCAAGATGTTTCCATTTCAGATCAGAAATGAACCAGTTTACTTCAGGCTTGGACTGCACAGACTACACCAATGCAGCTGAAGCCACAGAACCTCTCTAAGCTCTGCTGTGTTACAGCACATACCATGGTGTAGCTGCAGCCTTTTAAGGGTTGTACTGATAGAACCTTCCAGATAAACCAAAGTCTTTTCTCTCTCCTAAATATGATGCTGGTATGCTAAAAAAAGACTTTTGAAGGTCATACCTGAATTAAGAGATAAACCTCGTTGCCACCTCCTGGTTTTCAGTGTTTCTGCTGTCAAGGAGGGTTGGGACCCTGGGGCCAGCGTGCAGCGAGTGAGTTTTGGGGAACACTTGGCTTCTGTGTTAGGGCCACCTCTGGCTGAGTTGTGGGATGGACTGAGGAGCAGAATCCTACTCATTTGTTTGCCAGTCTTCCTCATCTCCTTGCCCCAGGAGCATGCAAACAGCTGTGAGTGCAGGGATGGCCCTTTGTGTCGAGCAGATGAGTTTCATTGTGAGGTGTGAAAATTGCCACCCCCTCCTCAGGCAAAAATGTGGTGGTTTTACCAGAATGAGATCCATGTGATCAGGACTCTTGCTTCCTCCTGGCTCCTGCTTGCACAGCAGTATGGCCAAAGTTCTCCATGCTTGTCTCCTTGCCATTTTTTATTCACCTGCTTCAGCAGGGCTGGCAGCATCTCGCTGGCCAACATGCTCTTACTCAATTCCCTCATATTCTACTGGAAACTGCCTGGCTGAGGTGTACAGGCACCAACACAAAGCCCCTTTCTCCTGTTTCTGTAATCCCAAACCAGCTTAAATTTTAATAACCAAATATTGCAGGTATTTACTCCACAGTATGGATTAGGCTCCCTTAGCTGCTCAGGAGACATAATTTAAATGGCAGATAGTTCTGTCATTTGAAAATTAGCTACTCTGTGTCTGAACCCTTTTTTTTGGTGGTTGTTGGCATGGTAACAAGTGTAGCCTGCAAGTCCTCCTCCAGACACCTCTTTAACTCCAGCACGGGTCCACAGGAGCCCATGGGAAGGCTCTGCAGCTCTGAAAATCAGATGTCAAACATCTCACTTATATCCTCAAAAAGTACCTGATTCTGGAAGCTTCATCCTGAAGAAAAGTCCTTCTTGAAGTAGGGTTTGGAGTCAGGATGTGTATTTAGAATGGAAGTTAAATGTTTCAGGCATAACAGCTCCTTCCACACCATCTGGTTCCTATGTATTGTGTAACAGGGACCCAGCTCCACTTCAGCGGGGTGCCAGAGCCCTTTGTGCTCGAGCTGGATGTTGTTTGTGACACACTACTTACTCCTCAGTCCTTGTAATATCAAGTAGAAAGGGACTTGGATAAATGTGGTAAGTTTTGTCCCATTTTTGGATCGATGTGAGGCTGAGGCAGGTATTTGGTATATTGCTTAATTTTTTCTGCCATGTAAACTGGAGACGGGGGAAAAAAAGACTTCTCAATATATGACTTGATGATATGGGGCAAAACACCATCATTTTGTGATGAGAAGCGATGGTATTTTAGTGAAATGTCATGGCTTGAGATACAATCTGTCTTTCCCATCCCAAAATGATTTCCAGGAAGGCAAAATTGAAAGTGGCACCATGATGATGAATGAGTGAGATTTTTAACTGTCATGTTGAAATACAAAAAGCCCTTTTTCTTACATAGGGAGTATCTTTTAACTGTTTGCAAATGAAGCCAGAAGGGAGGGCATCTTTGAAACCTGTCAGGTCAGGCGAGGTGGTGATTAAAACACGCTCCTAGTCCTAATGTAGTTTTTAAACTAGGTGGCTTTTGTGGGATTGCATCAGATCTTCTGATTAAGAGAAGTGCTGACAGAAGGGAAAAAGGAACACGTGTAGAGGGAATGACTTCCATCATCTTCCTTACTTTCCCAGGAAACAAATACATCTGTATGAGGGAAGAAGATGCTTGCCCCAGTTTCCTCCCTTGCACAGTGGAGACCCATCTCTCCTAAAGATAATCCACCGTGCTGAGAGAGGCACTTGGGCAGAGGAGACCAGGAGTTTGAGCCTTGTGTCACTGCATTATGTCTGATGTTGCAGAGCTTCTCATGGGTGGCAGTGAGAACTGGGTGAATGGATGTTGCTTACAGCTGAGTAGTAAGTACATCCTTGTATGGCATAAACAGGGGAAATTCAGTCTTGAACTAGATGCTTGGTGCCAAAGCCTGGTCTCCATGAATCTCCTGGCAGATATGGCTTGAAGGAATAGGGTTCTGATCACCATTCTGCAACAGCCCCAGTGCTTGGAAACTCCAAACCCAGCTGGAGCATGGCACTTGGTAGTTTAGAAAACTTTTCCTGTGCCTATGTGCCTTGGGTCAGAACAGAACTGTGGATGACTAAGGATGGTTGTAGCTGTTCAGAAAAGCACCGCTATTGATGTGCAGAGGGCTGGTAGTGATGCTGTGTTCTGTGCTTGGCAGTTGCAGCATGCACCGTGCAGGTGCCCTGCGCCAGCAGCGCATCTCAACGGCTCATGGCAGTGAAACCACACTGTTCTCTGGCAACACAGCCCTGAGAATTCCTGTAGCTTGGTGCTTTGTGGTTGCCTGTACAGAAGATGAAAGTCCGGCGCTGTGTTGTGTGTGAACGTGTTTGCTGTTGCCTGTGTTTGCAGGCGCACGTCCCTCGTTCGGTGCCTGCTCTCCAGCGGGGCTGCCCACGCGTGTCACAGCAGTACATCCCTGCTGCTCACCCTCCTGCGAGTCTCTGCGTGCCCTTGCCACGCTTCTCCAGCCCCGGGACCGTTTCGAGGTGGGCTCGGAGAGCTTCAGCCCTGGGTGCGAGTGCGGGGTTCAGCGAGTTATCCCCCACCCGTGAGTTCCGCGGGCGCCGTCCCCCGCCTGCGGGGCTCTCGAGGGCTGCAGCTGTTTCCACAAGCCTCTCGCCTTTCCAGCCCATCGCCCTTTTAAGGCTGTCCCACCCGCCACCCCCCTGCGGGCCGCTCCCCGCCGAGCGCCGGCCGCGCCGCCGGCTGCCGGGCCCCGGCCGCCCGTGGAGCGCGGAGGCGGCGGCGGGCGGGCCGGGCCGTGCCCCGCCGAGCCGGGCCCCCGGGGGCGGCAGCGGCCGGGGCCGCCGCGCTAATTGAAGCGTGTCGGCGGCTCCTCGCCGCCTCGGCTCCGCTGCCGAGGCCGCTCCGACCGCGGCGGCGGCGGCCGCGCCCCGGGGGGGGACCGTGCGGCGCCAGCGCGGGGCTGCCCCGGGCGGCGCCGCCGGAGCTGCGGCCGGGCCCCGCTCTGCTGCCGCCTCGCTGCCCTTGCTCTGCCTTTGCCTCAGCCTCGCGGGGAAGCCGGGTTTCTGCTAATGGAGGAGATACCAGCTTAAACGGGAAAAGCCTCCCGAATTCCCGTTGTTATTAGTTCTGCTCGATGAGCCGTTGCCGGAGATGGCGTTGGGATTAGGGTAAAACCTCTCCCCCGAGCTGTTTCCATTTCACAGAGGAGGTCATCAGACTATTCACAAAGTCCATCTGATGGAGAACCCCCCGTGTGCAGCTCATGAAGTATAGGTCTGTGCCCCCGTGGATTCAGAGCCATTAGCAAATAGACACCTTGAAACGCATCTACAGCACCTGGGGTTTGGTACTTCTCGTTTTCTTTTTACCACCCAGTCTAAAAGAGAACCTCAGAGGAGGGGTCTGCAGGTCTGTAGGAAGGCTGTGCATGGGAAGCATTGGGTTGGAAGGTTCAGTTTTCATGCTCTACAGACCTACTGTGAGATCAGTTAAAAAAATGAGCTATGTAAGTTTATACAGATACATATGATAGCTCCCAGTCCAAGTATGGACGTTGTTATTTCGTGTTGGAGTGCTGAGAGTGTAGATCCCAAGGAGGAAAGCTAAAGAAGCCTCTGTTTCCTCCTGCGGTGTAGCATGGTGAAAGGGGTTAGGGAAAGTGGGTCAGTACATTGCTCCATATCAGCAGCTCTTATCTGTGGTTCGCAGTTAACTTTAGGCACACATGTGAGGGTTTTGTTGACAGTGGAGAGCAGCTTCCAGAAGAACTGGTAATCTAGCTTATGCTGGGTTTGAAGATGAATCTTGCTTTGGCTCTTAAAGCAAGGAGGGAGATGCAGGTTTGGGATTAACGAAATGTGAAAGCAGGAGGGGAGACAGAAGTATGAGACATTGGATGCTGTTGTAATTGTTGCTCATTTTTACCAAGACCGAGGGATGCTTGTTTCAGTAAATAAGGTGTCTAAATGAAGGCACACAAGTTTGAAAAATGCCACCTTCCTGGTGTGTTGTCAAGGTCACAACAGCTGGGTGACAGATATGGAAACACAGCCTGGGAGTTCTAACCCTTTAGCCTCTTGCCTCAGGCAGGAGGGAAAGGAACCATAGAGCTGTAACTTCAGGAAAAAGAAGTCCCATAATGAAGATTGTGCAGGAGGCAGCTTAGATGCCTGGAAGGGAGAAGCACAGAGCTAGAACTGAAAAGATGAAGTGTCTTATTGAACCTGAAGTGCCTCATTAAGTGCAATACAACTTGTGCATGCACAGTGGCAGATTGTTCAGGAGATTTGTGCAAAGCTCAGACTGGGAAGGGTGGGAGAAATGAGGGGAAAAAGTTTCCTTTCTAGAACTACTGAAGTATCATATATATAGAAGAGAGTGGAATTACTTTGTGCTTAGTAGGTGGTAACATGCCTGGTCCACTTCAGAGCAGCCTGGTCCACTTCAGAGCAGCCTGGTCCACTTCAGAGCAGCCTGGTCCACTTTAGAGCAGCCTGGTCATGTGGAGCTGCTTGTGTGCAAGGTGAGTGGTCTGCTCTGCTTGTCTTGATTCTCAAGTGCTAAGTGCTTACTCTGTGTCTTCATTTCTTCTACAGACAAGGTGAGGGTAGTAGGTTGGTCTCTCTGAGTTGTTGTGCACAGAATTGTCAGGCAGGAAATATGCATTGGGTTGAACACTGTGAAGTAAAACCAAAAGCAGAACAGATAGAAGAAACAGATTGGGAAAATCAACTATGTATTGAAATATTCAAAAGTATTGAATAGCAAAATGGTTTTATGAGGTTCTCAATACTTTGGGACACTGCTCCAAAAGCTTGAGGTGTCTGAGGAACTCCTGCCAGTGTTGCTGCTGTGGTGTTGAGATTTCAGTGTGTGGAAATCAGAAGCACACTGCTTCTTTTAAAAGGTCTCAGCCACACGTGCTGCTTAATTCATCTTCCTGGCTGGTCAGTTTAGCCTTGTAGGGACCACTTCTCTGTTATTATTCAGATTAAGCTGGCAAGGTTTGAGCAAATGATGCAGACTAGATTTCCAGGGACTTATTTGAGAAGAGTTTGCAACCAGACTACTCAGCTGAAGAGCTGTCAACCCTCTTTTAACCTTTAACTGCATGCTCAAGTCCAGTTCCATGTTGGCTGTCAAGCAATTTCTTGAGGTGTTTTTCCACTGTAGCCTCCCTTCAGTTGTCATTGCTTCACCAGGAATTTTAAACACTTCTGCACTTTGGTTCCAGCTTTTGCATCAGAGCTGGTGTTGGGATGTGACTGAGGAATTGGGGAGGGTGTAGAAGTGTCACCAGGTGTGAGTCCTCCAAGAGGCAGCAGGGAGATGGTATTTTGACACAGAACAAGTCCTGCCTGTGGCATGCTGCCAGCTTATTTTACAGAGAGAATGGCCTTGGCAGGTGTTGATGGCAGCAAACCAAATTTGGAATAGGTTGTGATAAAGGGAGTTCTCTTAGGGAGTGGAAAAAGAAGTGATAAATGTCTTAAAACTGTTTGATCACAGGGAGAGTGAAGATGTGCTCCTTGGAGCATTTGGGAACTGTCCTTTAATGCACCAAGTGCTGTAAGACAGTCTGGGGGCCTGGTGAAAGCCTCGGAAGATTTCCATTAAGTGTGAGGTTTATCAGTGTTTTTCTCACCAAGGTTAGACATTTGCCTGTCCCAAGGGCTTCAAATCAGTTTCTTGAGATTTTGTATCCCTTGGTCCTGAAAGGACAGTTGGCCTTTTTTCTAATTGCAGTGAGTCAGAAGCCCTGATTCCAGGTACCCTCTGAGTTCATCTGGCTTTGGACCTGGTGGCTGTATTTCATCCTGATTTCTGGGTTTTTCAGCAGCCAAGTAACTTTGTACTTTCTTTTTTTTCAGTATGTACTTCCAGTCATGATCTGAGTCCTTGATTTCAAAGGATCTGGATGCTTTTCTTTCTAGCTTAGTCTGCAACTTCAAACTGGAGAGTCCAAACCAGAAGCGAGCTAGGAAAAACTCCGAGTAGTGATGACAAACGGGGTGGGATATGTGAAGCTGGGAGTGAGAGAATCAGGGAAGAGCCCAGCATTTGTGTCCAGTAACCAGGAGCATGTGCACAGTGTCAAGTGATTGGTTTTGCTAATGTAAAGGTTCTTCTTTCTCACTGTTAGTTTAATTATGGGATGGACTGGAGAGGTTGCTACTGGGATCTAGAAATCTTTGCTCTGAAGGATTTCTGTGATGCTGGTGTTCCTGTCCTTGAGCTTTTCAAGGACATGTCTGGTAAGTGATAAAGCATGCAACTGTTCTGTTTACAGTCATGTTTTTGGTTTAAATATGCTTATTGCAGTCCCTCCTGTGTTAGGATTTTCAGCATAGACTCTGTTCCTGAATGAGGCTGAGCAGGGAGTTTTCTAACACAGGTGCTCCAGGAGATAGCGGTGAGTGGGCTGGGATTGCGTGTGTGAGCAGTGCTCTGGTTTGATAGCAGTCTGGGGGATGTTCTGCAGCACATGGGGCTTCCTAAAGTAGTATTTGGTGAGCATCCTGCTACACTTGCTGAGGATGCTGTGCTTCTCTGCAGCTCTGCTTTGTGCTGGTGGCTAGTGGGATTTTAGGTGTACTGCAGGGGGGAAAGGCTGCTCTTTGATTCTGACAGAAATTAACCTGGTGAAACAGAGCCCCAGCGATGCTCCTCCAGCAGATGATAAGAATTCGGGGTGGACTTTGGAAGACAGTGTGAGCCATGGGTGTGCTGGATGTTACCCTGCAGACACAAGCATCGTTTTGAAATGATCAGTGACTCACCAATGCAGTATAATCACCAGAGGCACACCAAGCACCGAGCCATCAATCACTCTCGAACTGACAATACACCCTCTGTGTTTGCCCAAGCTCCCTGTTATAAATCCTCTTGCAATGGAGGAACATGTGTTCCTTATACCATACATACGTACACAGGGGTGCCCTAAGCATGTCACATCATTCTGTTATTGATAGACAACCCCAGGCCTCAGCAGGGCTGCTTGTGCTTAGCCATGCTGTCAGGAGAAAGCATTCTGTAAAGCTGTGTAACCTGTGGCTTCATGGGAGTTTGCTGCACCTATCCCCTTTGTAACAGCTACCTCCAGTATCCACATTCATTCTTGGCCTCCCACAACCTGGTTTATGCAGCAAATATTCATCATTCCAAGAATCTGAGAGGGAGAGCAGGCAGGGGGCTTTGGCTGTGACCAGAGGAGTGACTAGAGTTGCCAGGTTGGGTAAGAGAACATGGATACAAAGGCTATTGTGAATGGGTGCTGTGTAGAAAAGCACTCAGTGAACTCTCATTGTCCTTCAGTGAAGAGAAGGGAAAGCTGGTTCTGCACCACCTCCTGACTTCACTTCTCTATAGAAGCTTATGTTTTGCACAGCCCTTAGTGAATAAGTTTGCAGATGCCAGACATGCTCTGTCCTCTGAATCTGACAGTGCTGCTTTTGAAGTGAAGCAGATGTTGGTGCAAATGTTCTGGGACACAATTGAAAGAGAGATGTCAATGGAGAAGACCATGAGGCTGACATATGGAAAGGTCCAAGAATTGTGGTGTGGTTTAAATGTGGAAGTATTTAACAAAGCTAAAGAGCATCTCAGCACTGTGTGTCAGAGAAACAAGATGTTTTAAATGAGGTTTGATCCTTAGTGTATGTCCCCCACTGAACTTCAAGTACTTTGGATCTATAAAGGGTCCATTTTCCAGAGGAGCATTGAGGTGTCCTTATCATTCACCTGCTTAATGCTATAGGAAGAGAAAGCCCAAGTGTTCCCTCAGCTATGTCCAAGACAAACTTCTTAACCTGCAGCTGGAGACACAGCCATCTTGTGCACAACCCAAGTCTGTGCCAGTCCTTTCCTCCTGCTATACAAGGATGGTTTGAATTCCAGTCTCCGTTTATGCTCACCCTTGAGATGCACACATGCAACTTTCGTGCTAGTATTCCACAGAGATACCTGATGGGAGCTGGCAGGATGGTGGAAGCCTGTCATTCTCTTGCTCTATGTGTTGTCACAAACCAGTGCTTTCATTAGAGCAGTAGCTGGCAAACGGCACACTACCTGCCTGCCTCCACACACAGTGGCACACACACACCTGCCAGTGTTCAGGTGGGGAGGAGGAAGACTTGGGGGAGAGGCAATGTGGAAGCTATGTAATTAAAGATGGAATGAGCCATCTTTGCTGCCTTCCTCATGCAGCATAAAATAAGGCCGAGCCTGAGGGGTTGGCTCCTGGCGATCGAGCTGTGGCAGCATGAAAAATGAGGAGGAGTGCGATAAGAAACTAATAATTTATGTTCCAAGCACAGACTCACACCAGTGTGGAGAGAAATTTGTGCCAATAACTCCTACTAACTCAGAAAGGCACGCAATCTTTTATTGCACAAATTATTAACGACCAGAAAATAAATGACTCTGTAATCAGATTGGTGCTGCTGGCGCTTTTCTGCTTTTATTTGTATAAATTCTGAAGCCAGTCCACCCCCAAAGCTGAGGCAGTGGGAAGGTTTACTGGCCCAGTGCCTTGCCTGACAACAGAACAGATTAAACAGCACTGAAACAGGAATGTCCTGGTATCTCGTTGCCTATCAGAGATGGGTTTACTCAACAAACACGTTCTGGCCCCTTCAGCACGAGCAGCTCTGTAGGGACATGGGGAGCTCTGGTTTGGGACTCCATTGCATAGTGATTGGAATGAGCAAATGGCAGCAGAGTGAAGCCTTTACTTATGAAAACGTGCAGAAAAATAACAGCTGTCATCTCTTCTTGGCCCTGCTCCTTTTCAGGTTCCCTTTGCTCATCCTCAGAGCTGCTGGTGTTGCATCCCATATGCTTCTGCTCTAGTATTTCAGCATTTGTGCTTAATATTCAGTACCTACAACAGTTACTGAAGTCTAGAAGTGTAGATTCTCAGCCTGAAATCAGGCCAAGGTGAATTTGGGCCTTGTATTTTCATGGGGAAAGGAACACGGGGAGTTTGGTTAATTTAGATGGAGTCCATAGGGGAACAAAGCATGGAATGTTTCTCTTATAACCAAATGGTTACATCCTCTGACCTTTCTTCAGTTTTGATGATGATGATGAAAAGAAGCTTTGATGAAGAGTGAAACATCTTAAAGAGGAAAGGTGCTGACTTCTGGATTTGCTGCAGGTTCCCTTCTGTTTATGTGGTGCGAGGTGTAATCTGAAGCGTGGCAGAGGCAGGAGTAGTTAAGAGTTTGGGTGTGATGCCAAAGCAAGATGAGGCATTCAGCTTGGACTTGAACTAGTTGTTATTTGCAGGGAAACGTGAGGTGAGCTAGAATGGTAGAAGCAAACAACTTTGAGCCCACAGGTAGCCCTGGATCAAGATCTGAGCTTCACTTGGAAGTTACCATGATAACATACTGAACTTCAGTCTTGGTTTGACTTCCAACCCTGGGAGATGTTTGAATTTAACCCTTGGTTTGCAGGACTTGCAGCATCCAACCTGTGGGTCAAACCAGCCCAAGCCTGTGTTCTGAGTGGCAAGGGGTTCTGGCCTTAGATCCAACGGCAATAGTGAAGCCCATGTCTACAATGTACATGGGTTTGCTGTGATTCAGGTGACCTGCACCAGCCTGTGGGACTCGGCTAAGACTCCTGTGAGCACCGTGTTTAAGGTCTGTAGGGTGGTGTTTCTTCAATAAACAAGAATTCCTTGAAGGCAAGGGACTTAGTCTGCATGCAATTAGAAGCTGCTGGTCTGTGTTTAGTCCATCTATTTTCCAGTTAGCAGGGGAGATCCATATGTGAGGCTCAGATTTTCCTTCTCCCCTCCTCTTCCCCCTCCTCATTTTGATTATGTGAACCATATGATAAGGAAGAGAAGTGTTTCTATTGCTAATTCAGCCCATTCGTTATCAATGGCACCATCTCCCTGATGGCTTCATCTCAATAGGGAGGAGGGGGAGAGAGTTGCTTTCTCCCCCCACCTCCCCTTCTCTTTCTCTCTCTCTCTTTTTATGGTGAGGGGGTGTTGGTGAAGGGGACTGCAGCCAGGCTGCAGTAATGAATAATGTGCAGCTTGTTCCTGGGGACTGCAAGTGTTTTATTAACGCAGCTTTTCTTAGACTGAATGCCCAATCACCACAGACCCATGAAACTCAAATTGCCTTACAGCTCTCTCATGAACATACTTTTAATCTCATTGACCTGCCGTTATACTACAGCACATAAATCCAGATTTGGAGATCTTATGTCCAATCATAAATTGGGCTGGCAGACTTCCGATCAACAGAATAAAACTGTCTCCTGTGAGGTGGCTTTTTTACTTCACCAGTGCTGTTCCAGCAGGCAAGAGTTGGAGCTACAGTCAGCTTTTCTTAATAAACTATCCTTTAGAACCAAAAATTGAGGGAAATAAGAAACCCAGCATGAAATCCACAGGGGAGAGAAGAAAAGAAATCAAGTGATGTTTAAATAACATTAATGTTGGACATAAACATGGAAAGCTGTGAGTTAAGGGGTGTTGGCTTCTGCTAACATCACAGAGAGATGATAGCAAAGGGGAAGAGTTTGTGCAGTGGCATTCAGGCTGTGTGACCTGGTCTAGGTGAACCTGCTTTAGCAGGGAGGTTGGACTAAGATATTCTCTAAAGCACTAGAACCTGAAGAGTTGTTGCATCAATACGCATCAGGCATCTCTACCTTCACCTGCACAGTGGGAAGGTACTTGGTGCCCTCTGGTTGGCCCTTTGTTCAGTTCTCTTGCTCTCAGACAGGCAAAGCAGGACAGCAAGCTTGCATTCTGGACAAAGGTGTAACTTCTGGTTGACTGCTTTCCTTCAAGCGCCGTCCTGTGACATCTCAGCTGCCACTGGCTCTGGCTTAGTTCCACTCAGCACTCCAGCCTTGTACCTCTAACGATTTAGCAGCAGTCATTTGAGGAAATAAAGCACTTTGGACTACCTCCCTCAGGCTTTTCTGTCCTTACAGTAATTTTTTGAAGGCCTGTGTTTTCACAGCACTGGGATAGATGAACCCCTAAAATATACAGCCAATTACACAGCAGGATTTATTAGACCTTATCCTGGTGCACGTTACAGGCTGGGGGTGGGGGAGAGAGAGCAAACTCTGGAAGGAAACCCATAGCAACTGAAAATATAAGTGTGAGGATTAGAAGTCCCTATAAATATACCATTGCCATCCCTTTTAATTAAATGCAAGTCATGAAACACGGGCACCGAGTGCAGCGGTGACAGGGCACAGCATCCTTCAGAGACAGCGGAGGGAACTGGCTCCGTGGCCTGGGGCTGAGATGCAGAGCAGAGCCTGGAGGGTTAAAGCTACGTGGGTGATTTAGAGTGAGTCCTTCATGGCAAAGCAGAGGGAACTCTCCAATCAATTATTAATGTTTCCTGTTTTATCGTCTCATCTTCATGGGTTTAATTGTGAATTACCCGCCATGCTGGACTTTGCTGTGTTTTCTCCCATCCCAGCTAGCTGGGAAAGGAGAAAATGCTGATGTTAACAAGGAAAGAGGGGGCATAGGAAAGGCCTGTCCCCTCTGAGCTTTGCCTCAGGGTTATGCAGCTATGAATTGTGAAGCTCTCTGGGCCTTGTGCTGTGATTCACTCAGCTTCTGAGGCCTTCCCTCAAAATGATGTGCCAGAATTTGGCTTCTAGGAGCAATCCCTCCAGATGTGTGTGGCCCACATCCTGAGAGACCAGGACGAGGTACTGTGTTAATTCAGTCCTCCTGTAAACAGCTTCCTCATTTTCTTCCTTTTCTATGTATTCAAGCGTTTTTCCTTTCCCAGCTCTGTTTTGCCTTGGGTAATCTCCCCGGCATGTACTCCATCAGCACTCCTGTGGGGCTTCTGTGTGTAGGATATAAAGCCCATAGTTCAGCACTATCCATCTAATATCTTCTGACTGCCTTTAATCATAGCATTTTCCATTTAATTGGGAAGGCAGGCACACTTTGCATATTAATACAGCACAGCCTGCACCTCCTAAGCATTAGAATGGTGGATGGGCAGGGTGTGTTGTGCAGCAGCTGTGAACCTGCTGGGTGTCCTTTAGCACCCCTGTGAACTGGGTGTTTTCAGCTGGGGCTGCTTTTTTGCCCTCCTGATGGAATTCAGTTAAAATAAACAACAAATCATTCCCTCCTCCATGAAAAAAAAAGAGAGAAACATTTGTATGGATTGTCTCCAGTGAAATAACTGTTGTCAGGCAGTGCTGCCGTGCCCCTCTCTGGTGTGTACATTGTCTTTCTTAGATCATAACATTGTTGGTCCCATTGTCTAGTCAGGACAGCCAAAGGGAAAAATCTCATCTTCCCTTCAGATCTGCTGGTGGTGTAGCATATTCCCCTTCTGTGATCCATCTCTCCATGAAAGACCCATTCTTTCTTTTCTTGGCTTCATGTTGCCACCCAGGAGTTCTGTTTGTGTGAAACCAATAGTTTTGGTTTAATGTCATTATGGTTTTCATGGCTCTCTTCTCCTTGATCCAAACTTGCCTTGGGACAGACACATTGGTTTTTATTAGGGAGAGGTCTCAGTGGGTCTTGTGCTTTTACATCCAAGGCAAACCTTTTCAAGAGCACACTCACATCTGCACCTTGCTATAGCTCCATAAAAGCATCTAATAATGGAATGGTGGCCTTAACACTTCTTCTGCACTGGTCATTGTGATCCCAGAGTGAGATCCACAGTACCCAGAGGAGACTGACTGTGGCTTTACCTCTTAGCTTGAGCTCAGGGCTGTGTCTGAAAGAAAGGGGTAAATGAATGCACAACCTCACCTCTTCTGGAGGCCACACACAAACCCTTTGCATGGGCACTGAATCGTGCTTATGTATTTAGCTTCCAGGCTTGATAAGGTAACACAGAAGGCTGGGATTCAAAATAGCACTCAAGGTACTACAGAATGACAGGTACAGAATTTGGGACTGAAAGATGGTGTTCCTGAGTTGCAGTGTCATGCTGTGTGTGAGGGACAACTTGTGTTGCCTGTCTGGCATTAGCAAATCAAGGAGAATATCAGACAAGAGCTTACCTCTTTGGGATGCTTCTACTCCAGGAGCCACATCCATCCTGGAGCTTGGATTCCTCATGTCATTGAGCACTCTGTTGATCTTGCTGATTACTCTGCTCTGTCAAAACTGGTTGCACTTCATAGAACTGTGACCTGTCCTTTGACACAAATAACAGCACCATCATTCCCGGTGCTTGGTTATCTCTAGGCTGTGTGTTAGCACTGGGGTTTGATCTTGTGCTTCTAATACTTGCTCTCACATCGTGGAGGCATGCAAATGGGTTGATTTTAGGCATGCCTAACTTTAGCTGCCCTTTGCTTCTACTCCAGTCTGATCTTCTGGATCCTGATGATAAACAGTTGCCGGGTCGCTCGCCCATCAGTTTGCAGGTTTTGTGTTCCTATTTTGAGTAAGTTTCTAAGACTTCCAGCCAGAATTTCGGAAGGAGGACAGTGAATGGGTGTTCTGGTTGTAAAAAATTGTCAGGTGTTTTCTGGAGCTATGAAAATACAACTTGAAGAGGACAAAATAGAACCAGATCTTACACGCTGCAAGTGTTTTCCTTGCTGATCTGTCATTGTTCCTGCAGCTGTCAGTAGTTCTAGTCATTCCTGTTTCTCTGGTTTAGTAAGAACTATGTCATTGTGTCTCTGTCTTGACCTACAGTTCCCTGTAGACTCCATAAGTGTGGCCTTCCTTAAAACAAACATCACTTCCCATGCCAGAGATTGTCACAATGTGGGGAAGATGATCAAAATCCATTAGGGAACAAGAGGTGACTGGATTAATTTCCACCTGAAGTTTCAGTTAAGCTTTTCAGTGTATTGTTAAGTGTGTAAACCAAGCCCAGACATAACCACTCGGGCTTTTAAATGTTAGAATTGGTCTGATAGGGAGAAATAGGGGGAACTGCCATGAGTTGTAAAGTGTGTGGCACTGCTACAGACAACTGAGTAGAGCTGTTGATAGCTGTAAGTAGTTCAGATGTTGAGGGCCACAAATATGTAGAGGTTCTCCTCATGTTAATGTGTCTGATGTGCTTAAAAGATGGATATCCCACTGGAAACAAGGCAGTTGATGGGAAATAAGAGTTGCTGGGGCTCTTCTCCAGGTTAACAGTATGTTTTCTGTAGTGGCTGTCGCTGCTCCAAAGATGCCAATGTGTATATGCCATTAACAGACCAGTTCTTTTAAAGTTGAGTGCTGGGAAGAAGGGGGTTTTACCCACAGGGTAGCAGAGATCTTTGTCATTTCCTGGGATGTGGGAATAGTTGTGTTTGTTCTTTTGAATGGCAACAGGAGTAAGGTGCCTTCTCATTTTTTGGACACTCATGAAGACAGATGGAGCAGAGGAGGAAAAGAGACACTGGCTGGAAAGCTACTGAATAGGCTTAATCAGCAACTTGTTACTGGGAAATACTAGAAGGATACCCCTAAAATTTAGACACTGGGAAGTCATTGAACTACTTTGAGTGCTGTTTCTTTTTAAACAGGCAGAATGTCCCCTTCTAAGGCCTGCAGTACACGTCTTCTGAACAAGTCCTTCCACATTGTCAGTGTGTGTCTATAAATAATCAGATCTGTACCAACTATGTGTGCATGTACACATCCATATGTGCACACACACACAGAGCCACGTATAGGAACTGGGAGTCCCTGGAGAACCAGCTGCTCTTGCACTTATTTTGTGTCACCCTTATTTCTAATCAGACACACACACAGACACACAGCTCTCGCCGCCTCACTTCAGCTCTGGTTCTATTTTCTTTTATTATCCTGGCAGGAGACAAGCTTCATTAGGGGAGTGGAGCCTCTAACAAGGATGGGGAATGGCAACAACAAAAGGATGTAGCAATATAAAGTTATGTCAAAAAAACCCTTACAAGAAAAACGGCTGACATTAGAAACGGTGTGCATTAAAAATTCAGGATGGTTAGAAGGAGGGAGCAGGACTGGGGAGGGAGAAACAAATAAATACACAGACTTCAAACTAATAAATCCTTGTATTTGGGAAATATATCAAACCCTGCATGCTATTAAAACTGGTTTTATTTCTATTATTCTTAATAACAATGATAAATACGTTTTTTTCGTGGATTTCAGTGTGGGCCATCAGCATTTTAAATAGACATTTAACCAGCTAAGCAAGCTTTCCCTTCTCCTGTTTCTGTTGCTAATGTTTGATGACTAAGAAGTCTGTTTCATCTTACCTGAAATGGAACTGGTTAACCAGACCAGCAAATCATTTGGGATGTATCTTGACCAGTAGCCCCAATCCAATCAGCTCTCTAAAGTTGTACCAACCCTTCCACCCTGTTTGCTTTGGCTAATCAGATACAGAACCATAGAGTCTTTTTGGTTGGAAAAGACCTTAAAAATGATCAAGTCCAACCACAACTTAACTGCTAGCAGTGTAGCTATATAGTTATATGTAGAGAGATATATAGTTTCAGTTAATATGCCAGCAGTCTAGTTATCCCTGGGATTTTCTAGTCAAGCTCCTGCTGAGAATCTGTTGACCCAAACACACAAAAAAACCCCTTTAGTCTAATCTACACTGATTAGTAGATTAACCAGTTTTTGCAAGGAGCTGAGAAGTCCAGATCTCCCTGTAAGGGAGAAGGACATGGAAGGGAAGTGTGGTTGTTGTGCTCTTAGTCTGATCTTAGCACCTAGCACTGAAGATGTCAAACATGTATTTATTTCCCTCCTCAGCAGATTGACAAACACATCTGTGTAGAGCAACACTGGATCACTAATCCAGTCCTGCAATGAGCAGAGTTTGAAGTTAGAACTTCCACTTGTGTCCTGCTCCCCTGCAGCTGAGCTCAACACCTGACTGGTGATGCCCCAAAAGGACAGTGGTAGGGATAAGTTTGCCATTTTACTCCCTTTGAGAATGGAGAAGAGGCCCAAGCTTCTCAGCCTCACCACTTCAGCCCTCACCTGCACTACATTCATATTTAAGATGGGATTGCTCTCACCCAGTGCCTGGGACTAAATTTGCAGGTGAACATTCAGGGATGTTTTCCAGATACAGAACCTCTCGTGGAGCTGGTTTTTATCAGCTTCTCAGGGTGTGTTACCAGCTGCCTGTGGGTTTTAACATTGTGTTTGGATTTCTTGGTTTGGGAGGGAGGGAGTCTGGCTTCTCAGCTTCTCCTTTGTGTCAGGTTTATTTCACTTTTTACAAGTCTCATTCACACTGTTGTAATTACAGACTTTTACAGACTTTCACTCAACTACCTCTACCCACCTTTGGTTTTAAATGCAGCTGAAAAATGACACAGCAATGCACAGAGGTTACCAGTGGTTCTAGGGAGTGCCAGAGGCTGGGCAAAGGATTGCCCTTGTCTGACAGGACAACTTGCTTTGTTGTCCTGAAGTTGTTGTCCAGAAGTGCAGCCAGCATGAAAAAATGGTGTGGAAAAATAAAACCCCCTCTCAGCTGTATGATTCAGGTTGGTAGAACCATGAGCATTCAGCTGCAGATTAAAAAGGTCCCACAAAATAAAGCAGATAAAAGCAGGAACCTCTTTCTTTGACACTTTGAGCTTTTATGGCTTTAGAAGTGGAAGCAGCGGAGCTACGCTTAATAAATCCTGGTATTTGGGAAGTATATCAAACTCTGTATGGTATTACAACTAGTTAAAGTGCCTGGTGCTACTGTCTGTTGTTCCTATGACTTTCTGAAGAGCTCCAGCAGCCTGCCAGGTTCTTTAGACAGGTCAGAAAAGGAGAGTCCTACCTACATCTGAAGTCTCTCCATACCTCCCAATACCTCTCTCATTGTGTCTACCTATTAATCCTTCCTTCTGGGTTTCTACCCCATCAGTCATGGGCCTGTCTTTCTGTCTGTATGTATAAATGCATTAGTTTTACATGAAGAATAGGGCATACTGCTGGACACTGAGGAGTTTTCCTCTTCTCTGTTTTCTTACTACAACTGCTGAATGTTCCTTGAGGTCTTTTCTCACCATTTTTTCTTCTCTCCCCCAGCTCTCTTTCCTCAGCAGCATGAGGTGTTGGATCCTTAGAACTATCCAGGTGGCAACTTCTTGAGTTCTCTTTATTACATCTACTCAGAATGGATGAAGTAACATAAAATCTTATTTCTTCTGGCCTTCAGGAACCCATCTCTTCCCTGAACAGCCAAGCAGCCCTCCAGCAGGTTAGGGTCCCTGTCACTCTTCAAGGCTTGCCCTCTGTAGTAGCAGTGAGTAGTGTAGGCAGCGTTACCCTGTTAGGAAGCATCAGTGGAAAGGGACAGTTGTGTGTTGTGGTTAGCATAATACCTGCTCCTTGATTTGTTCAGGTGACACAATGCAACCCAAAGCAGAGGGGGAAGGCCTGTCTGCAGGCACAGGACCTGTGGGAGCTGGGTGTTTTTAAACTCCCACTGTAACGTCAGTTCACAGTCCTTTGAGGAGGTTAATACTTGCACGTGTTTATTCACTGGCCTTCCATGTGCAACAAGGCAGGGAAAGTAGGAGAAGGAAGTGGTGAAAAGAGGCTGGAGTCAATGTGTTGACAGCAAAATAACCACTGAGAAAAAAAAAAGCTCACTTTAAAACCCAGTACCAGGCACCTTTTCTCTCTGTGTTTGTGCAGTTGTGTGTGTGGATGTGTTCAGGCTCTTGCTCTCTCTCCCCCACATGCTTCTCCTCTTAATATTATTCATCCTTATTACATATCATTATTCTTTATTATGATTTATATGCCATGCCATGGCTTTATTATGATTTATACCCCTGCCCCTAAAAGAGCTTACAGAAGGCATCACACAGCAAAAAGACAGGCAGCCCTTTACAGGGGAAGAAACGTGGCTTTCTCCCTAAGCAGTGACTCTCACATTTCCTCCAAGCTATAGTGAACCTCCTTTCTTGGTTTCCACAGAAGGATTTGGTTTTAGTTGTACCAAGTCTGCAAGTCAAGCTTTCATGCAGGGTTATGGTCCCCAGTTCTTTCACTGATGAGTGTGAATAACAGCGTTAATTGGAGTTGCTTGTTGCTGGCAGCAACAAATCAGAGAATGGTAATCCCTCCCTTCTCCTGCTTGTTCTTCTAGATCTTGATTTTCATCTTGCCTGTTAAAAGAGATTCATGTAATGATGGCCCTTAAAGCAGGCTGATCCCTGTTCTGGTTGGGGAGGAACCATCCCGATTGATTTACAACAGGTTCACTCAGTGCTACTCTTAATCATGGTTTAGGAGCATTTCCACAACTCAAAACATCGTAAGAGGCAGCATTACATTTGGGGACCTGTGCACATACCAATGATCAAGTGAATAATGCTTTCTGAGTTGGCAGAGATACTCCAGTGTCCACCTGAAGGAACCTTTAGCCTGTCACTTGGCTTTGAGCAAAAAGATGCCCTGTTTTGTCAGTGTTGTTGCTTTGTGAAAAGACCTAATGAATTGCCATGTCTCCAGAACCCTGAAAAAGTTCTCTTTGGTAACAGAATAACTTAACTCCCCAAACCAGAAACTGAAAGAAGGAACCTGCTCTGCAGGCTGAAGGCAGAACCTTCAAAGAAATGTAAAGGAGACTGGAGCTGTCTCAGAATGAGACTTTCAGGACTAAGTATCTGGGGAGCCCAAGGACATGCACTTTCCACTCCCACAGACCTTTTGTCTTCTCTGAGGAAAAAGATGTGTGTTTTTGAAATGTATAAACTTCAATTTTTTATGGCCAAGGCCTCTCTGCTTCATCCACATTAAAATTTAAAGCCAGGCCAGTCCTTGAGCACCTTTGGTAACTCCAGTCAAGGCCACAGCAGGTAGCAGAGAGAAAAAAGGGGAGCTACAAGACCATAGGTATAAAGGACCCTAAGAAAATGTTGCTGTTTCCTTTGAGGTGACTGTGATTCTCCTTGTACACCCCATGTTTGCTTTCTCCGTGTGCTCTGTCCACTCTGGGCCCCAGAAAGCCCATCCTCTGCCATAGCTGCATTCCCACGGCCTCCTGCTCTCCTGCCCCTCGCTCATTACTGTGCTTCTAGGACTTGGAGTGCACTGAGCAAGTGGCAAAGCTGTCAGAAAACCTGCATTTCCCAGAGCTGATGTTGTTCCTGGTAAGGAGAGTGAGATTTTTTGTGTTATGGGAAACTCCTAACAGTGATAAATCAGCAATGCCCCCCCTTCTCATTTCTTTACTGGCCATGATTTAGATGATCACAATGCAAGGACCAAGGGATAATCTCAGATTGGGAAATGAGTCTAAGGCAGAGACAGGGAAAACTTCTGAGGATCATTTTAGGGTTGGGAACACAGCAGTGAGTGAAGTGTTGTTGCACAACATGGCTTTGCTTTTTTGTTATAGGTTGTGCATTGGAACATGGCATAAATAATCTTTGGTGGGTGTTCAGATGTGTGTGCAGCCCTGTGTGGCTTGTGGAGCCCCCGTGATGGAATGATGCCAGGGAGAGGAGTAAAGGAGGAGTTAAGCAAAACCTTCAAATACAACCAGCTCCCCTGTGGCAGAGCAAAGGAAACAAACTCTGAGCTTAGGTTTCTGGGCTGTGTTTGGGTTTTTTGATCTGGCGTCCAGTTTGGATGCCAGAAGTTTCTAAAGCTGGCCTGATATGACTCTGATCCTGTTTGAAACACTGGCAAAACTCGTCTGGAATTCAGTAATGCACAAAACCAGCAGAGTCTTGGAGTGCATCAAATAGCTGCTGGGGACAGGGGCTGTCTTTTGTCCTTTGTGCAGCACCTCGAGCAATGTGATCCTGAGATGTAACAGCAATGCAAACAGTAAATAAGAATATCTAGTGAGTTGATGAGGGCTGGGGGCAAGCACACATGTGTGGCATGGGTGAATATGTGTCAGAATGGGGGAGCAGAGAATATTTAATCACAATAAATAGCCCCTTTTCCTGAGGAGCTGGTCAGCTATGCAGCTCTTTATTTATTTATTAAATCTCACTGAAGATAGTTGAGCAGCAGGGGAGCAGTGCTCTGCCTCCCTGAATGGTGATTGCCATGGGGCTGGAGAAATCAGTCATTTCTGGCAAGAAAAAAAACTGTTGGGTGGGTTAATGATGCAGGGTAAATACTGACAGTGGCCAGTGGTCTGAGCTCACCAGACATGACCTAAGGGAATCATAGATTCTGAGGGGGGCTGTTGCTGCTGCTTCTCTGTAATGGGATTGCTTCTTTATAATGGCTTCAACTTCTTCTCCTCCCCCCCCCCCTTTATCATTATTGACCAAGGAGCATCAGTAAGGCTTAGAGAATAAATAGTTCCCTGATGGTTAACAACAGGCTCTCCCACAAACTGCAATTCAAGCTGTGCTCCCTCTTATATTCCTTATAATCACACTTTATTGCACGGAGCAGAAAATAAAGCATCTGTCTGTGCACACCCCCCTTCCCCTCCTTGCTGCCCCTGGGACGCTGGGTGCTTGCTCCTCCCGGAGCGGGCGAGAGGCGGCTCGGGCTGGGCAGTACCAGTGGCACACGGTGTCCCGGGAGCCGGGGAGCCCCCGGGAGCCGGGGCACCCGCTCCGCGCCGTGCGGGACGGCTCGGCAGCACGGGCAGCGCCGCTCGCCTCTCCCGGCCCCGCGGCGAGCCTGCAGCCACCGCAGCTGCCCCGAGACGAGCTGCTGGGCTCTGTGCGCTTGTGTGTGCGGTGTGGGGGCCGCTGGGCTGCCCCCTCCGTGCCCGGCCGGACGGGGCGGGCGGCGGGGCCGCTCGGCTCCTGCGCGCCCCAGTGTTTGCGCAGCCGCCCCCATCCTTCCCCCCCGCCCCCAATCCGTCTGGGGCCAGGTTGGGGCTGGCTCCAGGCTCCCGGGGGCGGGAGGTGATGATTTTCCAGTGGGTATTTGTCAGGTCAGAGTCTGCGCCGCCCGCCGGGCTCCGCTCCCCGGGTTATTTATTACCTCTCTCCCCGGCGGCAGCGCTGCGGCTCCGGGGCTGCTGCCAGCAACCGGCGGGGCCCTGCCGGGGGGTTCCCGAGCAGCGACGGGGCCGGCCGGGACGGCTGTCTGGAGCTGGGTCTGCAGCCTCTGTACCCTCATCCGATGCTCTCTGCGCCGACGTCTCCTTCTGCCGCTCTCAGTGCCAGTTTCTTGTCTCTCCGGGGCGCTCACCCCACCGGTGCAGCCGGGTCTGGTGTCTCCTGGGAGTATTTCCCACTTGGCAAAGAAGAGGCAGTAGGGGAAAGGCTTTTCTAGGGGCTGGAAGAAGGCTGGTTGTGAAAAAGCTGAGTTAGAGCAAAGGGAATCTAATGTATTTCTAATCATGGTTTGATTTGGTGGAACTAGAGGTGCTGTTGCAACAGAGCATCACACCCTCCACTGCTGTTGAGCCCTTAGCTGGAACTCCTGCTGCCCTCAAGGAGCTCACCCCTCCTTAGTCATGAGCTCAGAAGTCTGTCAGGCAAGGGTGGGAGTATTGGTTGTGCACACCTCTGGGTGATTACAGCCCATGGCTTCACGTGGCAATGGGAGTGAGCTCACGTTGATGAGCACTGCAACCTCGCAGGCTCTGGAGCTGGGGCAGAGCAGCTCGCCAGGGCAGCCTGGAAAGGGATGGGGCTTTAGCTCACCTCAGCACTCTGTTATACCTGCAGGACAAATGAGAGGAGTGAGACCACAGCCTTCAAGCTCTAGGTGTGCTGCTCTGTGTAAGCTCAAGTAGAAGATAGCCTGGACTAGAGATTGGGGTCAGAGCTGTATCATTCAGGCAACCACACAGAGTGTTTCTGATGCAGGAGTACTTGAAATCCACACCCCACCACTGCTGCATGATTGACATTTATGATGTTTTTTTGATGAGTCACTATATGAAAGTTGCATTTTTAAGATGGAATTGAATGCAATCCTTAGGCTGACCTCATCTGTTACTGCCTGAGTTACTTTCCTAGGATACCTTTAATCTAAGGATCTCCTGGTGCTTTCCAGGGCTTCGTTAACATTCCACTCCTATTTTGGCTTGTTTCTTCCCATGTGCCTAGTCAGTCAGTTGCCTTTGTCAGTAGACAGTGTGACTAGAGTCCCTCAGTGGGTTTTGGCTCTGGAATGGTGACATGAGTTGTGTGCTCTAAGGAGTGGGACAGGAACACCATAGAATTGGGGAAAGGCCTGGCTTGTTGGTTGATACGTCAGAAGGAAATGCCCCGTCTTGTGGAGTTTTACCATGGCACGTGGGTGAAATGGTCTTGCTTCTGTTTGTGATGGGGATTCCAGTCTAAGCTCTCATTTCTCTACCTTCTGTACTAGTCTGACCTTTGATAGAGGAGAATTACTGGCTGCTGTTCTTCCTGAAAGGAGCAGGCACTTAAACCCAGTCCAGTGCCGTGGTTGCAGTGTTCCCACATGACAGACACGCAAACCCACATTTCTCTCACAAGGGCAAGCAACTCACAATTCAATCTTGCTCCTGACAGCTTGCCTCCTCACTGTTGTTAAGGTGCCTTTCAGACTTCAAACTGCTGTGCTGCCTGCATTGTGTTAGCCAGTCCCAAAGAAGTGGGAACTAGCGAGAAACTGTTTCTCAGTGAGTTACATCTCTCCTGAATTGGAGCTCCTTGGGCACAGCAGAATACAACAAGCAAACTAAATATGATTTTGTTATTATTTAGCTGTATTCCTCTCCTAATGTTACTTGCAGACGCACCAGGATCCTCAGACCTCCTGAACCCTTTCTTTTCTCTTTCTCCACATTCCCCTCCCTGCCCAATCTGTTGCACTCACCCCCAGTCCCAAGCAGTGAAAATACATCCCAAAAGGCTTTGCCTCTGTTTAATGGGGAGAGGAGAAAAGAGACCTGTATATAAACTTCTAGGATGTGCAGGACAACTGTTGTTACAGGAAAGTTAAGAGACACACATGGAGGAGAACTTGGTACTCTGGAGGCAAAGGGGACTGCACATGCAGGTGCAAAGGCTGGAGAGACATGCTAACGAGTGAGAGGTGGTTACCAGCAGCCAGAAGCTGCTAATTATCCCACGCTCCAGCTTGTTCTCATGAGAGCTGGGAAACTCTCTCTTTGATCCTCCTGCATTTCATCTTATAATTGGATGGGGGTTCCAGATGTTGCTGCTGAGCGTTCTAGGGAGCTGATGAAAAGCTGTATCTTGAATCAAGGGCCTTCGACAACCCCAGAGGTGTTTTCAGCGTGTTGCCAAAGGAATACTTGGGACACCACCTTTCTGTCCCTGTTCAGTTACTGCTGGGGTTTATTTGCATTGATAACAGCTTTCTCTTTACCATATACATCCTTAAGATTCCATCCTTTTTTACTCCAGTTTCATGGAGAACAGAGCTGAATGTTTGCTTCCCCCTGCATAGAAGAGGTTTGAATTGGATTAAGTTTGTGTGTGGTTGCTGCAATTCTCTATGACTATTCCAATAAATGGATTTACTGATTTAGTGGCATTCAGAGGTAGCTGCTGCAGCAGTAAGTCTGAAGACAGCTCCAAGAACATCAATGGAAAGGGAATTTTGAGTTTGCCATTGCAAATATGCACATTGAAAGCCTGATCCTGGCAGCTGGATCTTTTCGGGCACAGTACCTCCAACCTAAGCAAAACAGCTTGCTATGTAAAGGTGTAACTTTTGCAGTAATTTGTTAATTAACAGGCCACAGATGAATATATTAGCAGAAATCAGCTGGGGAGGATTGTTCCCATCTATTCCATGAGGAGACAAATCCACTCCTGCAACACTTGGTCTCACAGAAGCTCCAGTTGCAGCCTCTCAGGGCACTGCAGGTTTCTTGATTGTTTTCAGAAGACTTTCCTCTGTGGCACAGCACTGGCAGGATGGAGGATGAGAGGGACTGAGAAACAAGATCTGTTTGCTTGGAAAAAAGTTACAGAAGTGTAGCTAAAGTACTGTAGGTATAACGGGATGATCTCTATTATTATTCCAAATAATAATGCCTTTCCCCAACTGAGCAATACAAATAAGATCAGGAAAGTAGCTCTCTCAGAAAAGCTTCCCAGGTGGGAGCTGTGCAGTATGAAATGGCTCTATAATTTTAATGATAAGTTTCTTAGTGCAGACAAAGCCTTGTAACAGGCCCAGGGAATGTCACAGAGGAGGGCATTAAGGGCCAGCAGTTTCCTAAGGAAGTGTTTATTTTATAATCAGCTATAATCTGGAATGAGATAACAGTGCCTAGATACCATAGTGACATAGATAGATGGGCTGTGCCAGCTACTCTCTGTAACAATCTCTTGGGAATCTTCTTAGGAATTAAAACACCCAGTCACACACTTATCATGAAGGCTTGGAGCTCCAGATGGAAGGAAAAGCTGCACTCAGCCAGGCACACATGCACTTGTCGATCTTACTTGGCTGTTGACCGTGAGCACTGCATGGAGCTGCATCCCCTTCCAGGACTGCTGGTAGAGACTGGGACCCATCATCCCTGTGTCATCCTGAGGCAGAGCAGGAGCACAGAGAGGAGAGAATATCTTTGTCTTCTGTAAGGTGTTGTGTTAGCCTCCTGAGATAAAGATGAAAATGCACAGGAGAATCCTGAGGAAGGGGCAGCAAAGCTGATGTCTTGGATTTCTCAGGGACTGACACTGGTAGGGTCACATTCATTTTATAAAGAGAGAAAGGAATGGCCTGGTGTATGTTGCACAGGTGTATATGGCCAATGTATAAACACACAGATTACTTCTATAGATGCACAGGGTGTTTGTGGTAGTGTGAAGGTTAATTCAGACTGGAACTTGATTTCCATATTCACTCAGTGGGAACCAGTACAATCTTTGTAGTTAATACCAAGTACAGGAGCAATGAGCATTCTTGCAGTCAAATCCCATGGTGAGTTATGCCAGGTCTGCTCTCTTGGGTATTGGTAGGTGAGAGGGGGAGAATCAGCACTCAATCATTTATAGATCCACAAAGATTCTCTTTTTTTTGAGCAAGTAATAATTCTTTGGAAATTAAGCCTGATTAAAAGCAACACCATCCCTATAAATGAATCCAGTTACTTTGTCAAGACAATTTTATACTTGTGTCCTGTGATGTTCCCATGTGCATCCTAATCAGTGTTTTGCTGTAATTGTGATTAGAGGCCATACCACAGAGACAGGCTCCTTAAAAACTGGAGGCAAGTAACACAAGCAGTTGGATGTTAATAGACTTGAGTGTCTTCTGGATGTTTACAATGAATTAGGCTTTTTTTTAATGTGAGGGTCAGCACAGCCTTAACCTCTATGCAGTGGTTTATGGCTAATGGCAGCATTGCTTCTGGGTGCAAAGCACATGTGAGAAGTGTTTGCATGCTTGATGTTCTTAAAAGAGAAGACAGGAACTGAAAAAGATCTCTTTCCTCCACTATTCATCCTCAGTAATTGGCCCCAACTTCCTCCTAAGCCTTTCCCAGGTGGTGGGAAAAAAAGGAATGTGTGTTGGAACCCAGCTTTTTGCCCCTTCAGCTGTTGGCACATCTGTTAGTGTGCTGAGGGTGAGATGCAAGTTGCCATATGGCTGAAATGTTAGTGACTGAGGTTCTGATGACTGCTCCCATAAAGCCAAACTAATATTTCAGCAGCCTGGCTCTTACCAATTGATATGCACAGAACCTCAGGTTTGGTGTTTTAGCTCTTTCTGTCTTTCTCAGGGCACAAACCAAAGAAAAATGAGCTCTCTTGTTTACCCAGAATCTATTTTCTGGGTGCACATACCTGTGTATCAATGTGTGTCTAACAGCGGATGGCCCTTGGTGCCAGGCTGTTGTCAATACTGTGGGTGGCAACTGCTCCAGCACTGTGGCTGACTCTGCTCCAGGCAGCAGATGAAAGGAAGAGCTTTGGTGATCAGCACAGTGTTCAAAGTGCCTTTTTGTCCTTTCCTCTTGGTGCAAAACTTTGTGACAGTGTACAGAGTGGTTTTCCAAGCGTGTGCTGACAAATCTATTTGCATGTGGTGCCTTTGGAGTGTGAAGAGTGAGTGAAAATACTTTGTGCCACGTCTGGATGCAGATTAATTTTGACTAAGGCAAGGAAGATACATGACAAGCAAAATCTTTTTCTCCTGCTATGAACAAAACAGTTACTTTGTAAGTATTTGCCCAAGAGTTTAAGTGAACAATTTTAAGCATCAAGCATCAAAATTACTTGTAAACTGCTTGCTCTGACATTCCTGCATTGGCCACGTGTGGTGTGTTATGGCTCACAATTACTTGCTTTTGCTCAGTGATTGAGTTATTGAACCTGAGCAAAACAGAGCTGTAGAAATCTATAGTATGAGATAGAAAAGAATGAGGAGCATGAACACACAAGGACTTGTGCTTCCCAACTCTGTTACAGAGCTGGTTTTCCCTCTGGTTTATGAGTAAGGAACCTGAGTTTGGAGTCACTAGGTGAATTGCTGTGGTCACATAGTGAAGTGAGATGAGCAGAAAAAGCACTTGGAATGCCTGACTCCACATGGAGGAAAAGCTCGAGTTTGGAAGCCTGACAAACAAATAAAACTTGCTGCTAAGTCGTTGCAGCAGGCAGCTTCCCTTGTCCAGCAGCATGCTGCATTTGCTGGGAAGAAGCAGAAAAGCTGCTCTTTTTCCAAGGAACTCAAATCACCATGAGAAGGTGACAGTGCAGAAATGTCTGCTTATGTATTTCATTTGTATTTCTCTTTGCTTTCTTTGTGTTATTCTTTTGTCTGAGCTTTTGTGTGATGAAAGCACTGGTGCAGCAGAACCATGTTGACAAGTTTACTTGAACGAGTCTCCTTTTTTTCTAGCAATGTGAGATTTCAAAGAGAAGAAAAACAAACCCAACCAAGAGAAGCCTGCACGTGGTCCTGACCCAGCACTGACTTGTAATGATGGAGTGAGTACAGAGCTATTCATATGTGTTTGTGTTGGGAGTTCAGTGGAGACTCTGCTTGTAGAGTGGCTGTTTGTAGGTGTGTTTTGGTCTAAGTACAGGTGGGAGAGAGAGTAAAAGAAAGAGTAAAAGTTGTGTTGAGAGTAACACTGAAGTTATGACTGCCTTCCTGTGCTGGCATGGAGCTGGATAGTCTGTGAAAAAATTGCAGAGGAAGCAAAGCAGCACAAACTTCAGTGAGAATTCCCTACAGAAACGTAGGTCCGTGTGATGGAGCTTCTGTGGGATATCTCCTCACAGTACCAGTGTTAATTTTCTTATTTAGCTATGGCAAATGGACACTTGCTGCAGTTGGATCTGAAACAGCAGTATAGCCCTGAGTAGGGCCTATCTAGACATCAAGTTTCATGTTGGTGTAAGTGTTCAGAAGCATTCCTAGTGGAATCTGCACAGCTCTCTAGTAGGGTGCAGTTATTCTAGTGGGGAGGTGATGTGTGCTAATCCATCATTACTAGGAAATTGACTAGACTACATGAACTTCTAGGAAGGAAGAGAATGAGAACAATACAAAACCTGTCTGCAGAGATGCCAGGGTTTTAAAGACTTTAGAACACATTAGCTGTAATTAATATGTTGGAAAACTGTAAGCCAGCTCAGGTCGTGTCTACTTCAGCACCTCCTAAATTGGTCATGGCAGGTTCTACCTGGTCTTTAATTTGATCTTTCTGGCATGTATTAAAAGCAGTCCCATCTTGATTACAGTAGACTCTTCTGACACATCATTTCCAAAGGATTAGCTTAACAAGGTTCATGTGCCAAACCTGGAAAAAAAAAGCTCTCTGTGCACACATATTTGTAGGCACCTGTGAGTTAAGGGAGAGACCCATGGCTTATTCTTTCAGGGCACTGCTTGATGCTGGGATAACACACCTAACATTGTCTTCTTTTCCATAGCCACTAATCTTTCTCTTGTTATAACCCAGCAGTAGCCATACCCATCTTCTTGGCTAGTCAGGATCTCAGTGTGTCTCTGGCACTGTTGTAGGAGGGCAGGAGTAGCAAAGAGTAATCTATGTGTTGGGACCCAGCCAAGCTTCAGATTAATACAATGTGATCATCATTTCACCATCTTTTGATGCAGTCAGTTTTTTGCCTTAGTAAAGTAGCACAAACAAAGGCTTTAGGGAAGAAAGGGAGCCTGGTGGGGACTTTCTTCTGCACTACAACTCTGATATCTCAAGTCTTTCGCAACAGTTAGGAATTAGCAATAAAAACCTCTGAGGAGAGAGGACCAGACAAGGGAGAAAGATGTGGTTTTAATTGCAGTATGTGGAAAGAAGTATAGTTGTTGCAGAGGGAAGCTGTCCAACAACCAGAACTACAAAGAAGGCAGCTTTTGCCTTAGAAGTAAAAGGGTCAGAGGGAACAGTTCCTACAACAGCAGCTTTGATGCTTAAGGCCTTATTCCATTGGTGATTTCTCTAAGTGCTTTTTTTTCCATCTTGGAGGCATCACTTGAATGTAGCTAAACTTGTTTTCCAAAATCTTTGCAGAGAAGGGCAATTTCTTGGTATGTTGTGGGGGACTAGGACACTGCAAGTGTGAAGTCAGTAAAAATCTGCCATTGGTTCTAGTAGGATTGTGCCCTTTTGATTTAAACTTACCGTAGAGATCTCGAGGCTGATTCTGATCTGAGCAACCACAACATACCTGAACTTCAGCCAGTAAGAAAGAGAGATGAACCAATCCTTCTATGATTTGACAGGTTTTTTCCAGTGGCATATCCTCTAATAGCACCTCACAAAGGCAAATGGTCACTGGAGGCACAGCCAGCCTCCCAGTGCAGGTGCAGGGTGATTCTTGCTGTGCAGCATGTGTAGCAGCAAACAGAGGTCTCCGAGGCAGGTTCACAGCACAGCATAACCACTATACCAACTCAAGAGAGAGGACAGAAAATGTGTTCCTGCATGGGAAGTGATTCTCTATTTCAAAGAACAGAACAGCAAGTTAAGAATTGAAGCGCTTGCCCCCCAGAGAAAAAATCATCCTTCACTTCTCCCCAACAGACCTTTAAGCTAGTTTCTTGAGTACTGATGTACTTCAGTTGCTTACATAGCTATACAGGGCACATGTAGGGAAGGTGATTTGGAAGAGGTGTTTTGTGGAAGCACTTTGATGAGAAGTTGCTCAAATCACCATTGAGTGGCCCAGGCTGTTCTCTTGGAGGCAGACAAAATGCCTGCACTAGATAGGGATGCATGCAGTTTACAGCTCTGGTTTGAAGCTCACACTGCCATGACATTGCTTTCAAGAAGTACAAGAAAGAAAAATCGTCTGAGTTTCATGGTGCTCCTTTTTCACTCCAATAAACTGGTGCAAAAGGCAATGTTCTGTATCAGTGGGACTAAAAAGGGTACAGCCCAGCAGTTTCTGAGAATGCATTTTTTCAGAGGCAAGGCCCTTTGCAGTGTCCTCTTTCCAAACTCTCCTCTCCTGAATACCCACCTGTGCCCTCCCTGCTGTTGCTCTTGCTGCTGGGCTGTCAAAATATCTCTCATAATGAAGCAGTCTGGCCTGAGGCTACTATTACCTCCAATAGTGATCTGGCTGAGCATGGCTCTGGCAGCATGGCTGGCTGTTCACGCAGTGAGCACAGAGCTGGGCTCCACCTGCCAGGGAATAAAAGACAAAAAGCAGTGAATCCTGGCTGTTGGACAGCCTTAATGTCCTCTGGGACTGTGAAAGAGACTGGGGAAGGCATGAATCTGGCTGGCTTGGGAGGTGATGTTGTGGCTCCTGGTCTCCTTTCCTGTATTTTGGTAGGCTCAGCGGTTTGGTAGGGACAGAGTTGTTGCTTTCCATCACTGGTGTAACAGTGTCAGGGTGATTCTGTGGAAGGATAAGGAAGTAGAGAGAAGAGTTGTGAACTGCTGGCAGACCTAAAAGGTTAAGCACCCCAAATTCTTTGCAGGAAGGAATGAGATTCAGTGGATACCCTGCCATTCTGTGGTACTACACAGATTGTTGAAAGAGTGTTGAATTATTGAAGCTCTTCTGGTGTACAGGGCAGAATTCTGCTGGTATAGCTAGTCTGGGACTCTGAGAAACTCACACTACAGACCTGCTACAAGGTCAGCAAGACCACTGCTATAGATGCAGCTGAGCATCATCTATAGCTGTGCATCTGTCTGTTAATTTAGCATAGCTTAGGCAGAGGCATCATGGTGACAGCACCTCTGGCATCTGTGCTGGAATCCTGCAAAGACAGAAGCTTTGAATTAGTTTCTGAGCTCAGGCTGGTTGTTTTACATGTACCTGGGTGTTTCTCTCCTCCCAGCCTCAACCTGTCTTTCCTGTAAAGGGGCAGGGCCTGCATCTGCAGTGAGGTTTTAACACACAAAGGACCTTTGATCTGAGTTAGAAACTCAGATTTACTGTCACACATGGAAATAACAAATGACATTTGGGAAGTTTCTCTTCCTTTTATTAATAGAATAATGGAGACATATCCAGGAGAAGTAATTTGTCCATGAAACTGGTGATGGAGGAAAATCCTTCTGTCTTAGCTTTCAGATCTGTGCTTGAAGCACCATCTCTTCTTGCACAATGCTCTGCAGCACAGCTAGCCCTTTGCACTTGTTGACACCTTTGACCTGAAAGAAACAAAAGATGCAGGTTTTGTTTCAATCCAACACGATGTATTCCAGAGCTGGAGAACTGAATGTTGGGAAGTGATCATTATTTACTGTGTTTACTGTGGGTAGTGCCTCTGTGAGCAAATTAAGAGTCTCGCTTTCACTTTGCTGCGTGCCCTGGAAACACACAGCAAAAAAACAAGGTGATTCGTGTCCCCAGCCTGGAAAACATGTTCCAGTTCCTCAGTGTGGAATTTGCAAAGCATACCTGGTTCTAACCACGTGTGCATGGATTTGCTCAGATCCCCCTGCTCTGCTCTCCAGTGGTGAATCTGTTTACACTAATCCCAAAAGCTCTACTGTTAGGAGACTGCTGTCAAACTCAGACATGCAGACAGAGCTCTGGTTCTTTGTTACAGTGGGGAGGGGTCTGGAGGACTTATTAGTAACTTTTAGTCCTTGTAAGAAACTGATGGGATCAACCTGAAGCTGTGCCCCTTGAGTGTCCCAAAACTTCACTGAGTTCTGTGTGTGCAAGAAGCTCTGCCTGGTCCAAGCCATGCACCTTATATCAAGTCACCATCATGCAGCTTTTACTCTGCCAGTGCTGGACCTCTGCACAGCCTGGCCAGTGCACCAATGCCATGACTGGCATCAAATGCCTGTTCTTTTCAGGAATGAAACACAGCCAAGTAGATGCTGCCCTTGTAGAATGAAGACTCAGCATATTCATTTCACTTATGACTAGGTTCAGATCAGAGCCCAGTTTCTTTAGAGGTAGGAAGCAACTGAGCTGACATGCAGTGGGACAAGCCCATGGCAAGTCACCTGTTCCATCAAAATGAAAGGTAAATAAAAGTTCTCTGGGTTAGGAAAGGTTTTGTTACAGCTGTTTAATGGGACAGACTGGATGGTAAGGCAAGGTCCCGTTAGGAGATTGGACTGTGTGTCAAAACCAGAGACATCTGAGGAGTTCAGAAGTATCACAGAAGGGTTTGTTCCTGGGGAATGAAGGATATTGTTGTTCTGCTCTCCTGTGACCCCTCCTGGAGGAGAGTGTTTTTGGGGAAGGCTGTGGCCAAGCTCTCTCTACACTTGGAGGTGAAGTTGCCATTAGGAATAGAGGTGGAAAAAGAATAGTGACCCTTATGGCTGGGAAAAGGAAAGGCAGCTTTGGGGGAAAATACCCACTCCCCAGTTAAAAGTGAAAGGAGAACAGTGCCATGGAGCCAAGTTACAAATAAAATGCAGGCCAAGGAAGTCTGAAGTAGCTCTCAAGGCCTTGCATGAAGGAGCCAAACATGAAGGTTTGCTGGGAGCATGAGAATGAGCAGTTCTCACTGTGTGGCTTCTCACCTGACCTCCATCCAGAATCCTCTCTCAGAGAATGCCTGCATCTCCCAGAGCCTCTGCCAGGCATTTGCCTTGGTTCATTAGGTGATAATAGAAAGTGATTTTTTTTCCCCTGTCATCTTGAGCAATCAGAAGCATTAAGAGTACGAGCCTAAGCCTGAAAGCCTAAATGAGAGGGTTTGATGGGTATGTGTGTCTGCCTCCTTCATTAGAGCAAGAAGGAAGGATGGCTCCCAGAGCTTGCATGTCTTGAGAATAAATAGGCAAGAAATGAGGATCATGGTCAAGTAGTGTCTAAAGAAAGCTGGGGTTTGGAGCTTAGGTTCCATCCTGGATCTGCTGAACCCCAGAGAGGCAGTTTCCTCTGATTTTACTGGTATGAAGGCTTGTCCCACAAGTTAGTGGACTTTTTGTAGAGAGAGGTACCCAGCAGCCCAGAGCTAAAGGGAGCAGAAAATAACACCTGCAGGATTTCAGGCAAATCACATGGTGCACAGACCTGAACTCATCACCCATATTAGCCTGTATTCACTCACAGCAGGAGCAGCATGGGCACAGCCCTCATGTTCTGGGTCTCAGCCTCTTCATGTGCTTCAGTTACCCCACCAGTAAAAAGAAGCTAAAAGCAGAGCTCCCTCAAAAACATGTGAGGAGGTGATGTTCTTTCTGTGAGTGGTCTGAGATGATCCGAGAGACGATGCTGAAGCTTCAGGGGCTATTGTTGCTCAGAAGCTACCCTGCTAACTGTGTCAATGGCCAGTTGTCCCAACAGCAAATGCATCTCCCACCGTCTGGAAGGCAAGTTCAACTTGCCACCACCTCCCCCTGTAAAAACCAAGTACTGAGATGCACCTTGGGACAAAGCAAAGAACTTGCTGGTGTTGTCCTGGGGCCTCTAAGACAGAACTTGCACAGAACTCTCACTGTTCTGCCACCTTGTAGGACTTGTGGGGAATATTTGTTGTACTATGTTTAAAGAGATAATTAGATTTCTATTTCCCTTCTAGGTAGGACTCTTCCTGCACAGTCCTACTTAGCAACCAGAGGTAGGGAACTCTTCCTTCACAGTCCTACTTAGCATCCAAAGACAGGGAACTCCATCTCCTTGACGTGACAAACCTCTGTAACAACCACACACAGCTTAATTTTTGGGCCATGTTGTTGTCTCGGGGCAGTTTCCCTTGGACCTCGTGCAGTGTCTGCCACAGCTTGTAATGGAAAACAAATTTATACCGTGTGTCTCCCAAGTCTTGCTCCATCACTCCACGGCAAAGAGAGCAGGCTCCAGCCCGCTCACGGCAGGGACCTGCCGCCAAGAGCAGGCAGCACTTATCCCTGCGTGGGAGCGCACCGGGCATCCCGAGGGACGTTCACCCTCCTTGGGCAGGGTGCCTGCCTCCCTCCCTGCCTCCCGGAACCCCCCGGAGCCGGGGGAGCCCCGGGCCGCCCCGCCGGGCTGGCGGCTGCTGGCGCTGCCGTCCGTCGCTCACCCCCTCGCCCAGCCGCCGCCGGGCCGGCGCTTGCAAGCGCCTCTGCTGTTTAAATGGGCCAAGTTGGAGAAGCGGCGGCGGCAGCGGAGGGAAATGTTGTTTGGTGCGAGTCTCTGAACTGTGCTGTGACTCTCCAGCACTGATCAATGGGTGTCTGTCCCGGCTCGGGGGGCAGCCCGACGCAGTGGCCCAGCACGGCGAGGGGTTGAGGGCGTGGGGGCAGGGAGCGTGTGTGTGTGTCTGTGTGTCTGTCTGTGTGTCTGTCTGGAGATATCATCCCTCGTGTGATACGGCGTCTGTTAACATTTTGTGCAGGAGTGGAAATTAAATCCCCCCTGACCTGGAGCATAAAGCTTTGGTGGGTGGGGGGGGGGGGGAGCGAGGCAGGTGGCCCCCGGGAAACTTGTTGGCCCCGCGGGCAGAGCAGGGAGAGCCGGCACCCTCCGGGGCCACGGCCCCCCTCCCCTCCTCCTCCCCCGCCACCGCCGGCGCCGGAGGGAGGGGACGGAGCGGCGGCAGGGGCGCAGCCTTTAATTTTAATTATTGCATATAAATAAATAAACCAGGTGTCAGTTTAAAGGAAGGAAGGGGGGGGGGTGAGGGCGAGGGTGAAAGCGGGGCTGGGTGGGCGGTGGGGAGCCCTGCAGCCTGGTGAGAAGGTGGGTCGATCTGGGGGAATCAATAAGCTGCTTTCCCCCCCACACACACACACACCACCACCCCTTTCTTTTATTCTTTTTTTTTTTTTCCAAACCAAAATAATGTCTCCAGCAGCAGAGACCTCTCCGAGATGTCAGGTATTAGTCCGGAGGGGCAGATCTGCGAGCCACACGGCAGCTCCCGGGTCTACGGTACATTAGCTTCTCCGTGGGAGAGGGATCCCAGACAGCTCTGCTGGGGAGGCAGCCCAGGAGATTTGTTAGCGGGCTGCTCCGGGGGATACCAGCCACCTCCGGCACCCGAGAGCCAAAGGTGCTTGTGTTGCTGCTGCTGCTGCTGCTGGCGCATTTCATCCAAACTCCAGCCAGAGCGGGGGCAAGTTGAACCGGAGACATTAGAGCCACTGTGCTTTGGAGAGACGAGGGCGCACGGGGAGCGCAGGAGCACCATGCCTGCTATCAAGAAGGAGCGACTTGACAGGGAAGAGATGGCCCTGGCAGCTTTTAACCAGCCCATGGAAACCTTACCTGACTATCTCGCCCCTCTGGCCGCCGCTGCCATTCCGGTGGTAACCCCGCACCCGCCGGCTTACGACCAGATCTTTGCCCACCGCGCGTACCTGGGCTTCCACGAGACCCCTCACCCCCCCCACCCTCACCACCCCCACCACCTCCCCGAGGACCTGATGCTGGAGAGGTTTTCCTCCATCCCGGATTTCCAGCCCTTCTTTGACAACGGAGAGCCTTGCATCGAGGTGGAGTGCGGGGAGAACAAGGCGCTGCTCTACATCAATAAGTTGTGCCAGGGGAGCAAAGGACCCTCTATCCGGTACCGGGGAGAGTGGCTCACCCCCAACGAGTTCCAGTTTGTCAGCGGCAGGGAGACGGCCAAGGACTGGAAGCGCAGCATCAGGCACAAAGGTAAAGGCGCTGCTCTTCCTCGGCTTGCGCCGGAGTCCCCCCCTGCTCTGCTCCTCCTGAGCATCCTCCCTCTCGCCCCCACGCTTTGGGATCCGGGGCGGGGGGGGTTGGGGGGCTCACTGCCTATTAGCACGGGCACGGAGGGGAGCTCGGGACCTGATCTGCGGCCGTCACCCTCCCCATGCCGCGCACCCCCGGTCCCTCTCTCCCGGCTCCCCACACTGAGACCCCGCGAGCGGGGAACTTTTCGGAGCGATTTGGGAGCGGCCGCTTTGGGGTGAGGCGGGTGGGATGTGTGTGCTTGGCGGGGGGGGGATTCTGGAGAGAAGTTTCATTCGGCGCGGGCAGAGGTTTGAACACCAGGCAAACCGTGGGAAGGACGGATTTGGGGGGGGTCCGCGGTTCTTCTCCTCCTCCGCGGCGGCGGGGCGCGGAGCCGCCCGCCCGTGCGTGCCGGCGGCGGGCAGAGGCTCGGCGCCGCGGGGAGCGGCAGCCCCGTCGCGCCGGGTGAGGACGGGCCCCGGCGGGGCGGCGGGCGGGGCGGCCGGGGGGGTGTTCCCCTCGCTGCTGGGTGGTGCGGGACCTCCGCGGCGCCGGCGGCTGCTGACGGGAGCCTGCCCTGCCTCCCTCCATCCCTCCCTCCCCCCATCCCTCCCTCCTTGCTTCCCTCCCCTCCCCTCCAGCCCGATCCAGCGCCGCAGTCCCGGCACCGGCGGAGCTGCTGGTGGAGGCGGCAGGTGGAGAGCGGGGAGGCGGCCGGGCCGGAGCAGCGGGGGCCGGGGGAGGGATGGGGGAGAGCCGACGCGACACGTAATTAGCTGAGAGCTGGAGGTGTCAGCCCAGGGGTCCGAGGAGCTATTAGGAGGTGACTGACACCTCGCCGTGTTTATCGATCGCCAGAGGAAAGGGGAATAACTTCGGGGGCCGCGCTAATTGTCATTACTCCGCTGATCTCTCCTGTGTCTTTTATTACCGGGGCTCCCGGCTGCCTTCAGGAAAGCTCAGCTCCCGCGGGGTGAGTCAGGAGGAGCGCGGCGGCACGGCCGGAGGAAGCAGGGCAGGGGCGCGGAGCGTGGGGCTGCAGGGGGCTGCGAGCGCGGCTGGCGGGGCGGCGCGGGAACGCGCGCGGGTGCGCGCACCGAGCCCCGGCTCCTGCTGCGGGAGCGGCGGGGCCGGCGTAGGCAGGGGCTCGGCAGGGCTGCGCCGGTGCCGCTGTCCGCGGGCATCTGCAGCGGAGAAAGTCCGGGCAGAGGTCGGGCGGAGGTGGGTGGGCGCTGGCAGGCAAAGGGGAGGGGTGCTCCCCCTCGTGCTCTCCTCGTTCCCCCCACCCCGCCTTCCCCAAATACTTTCCTGATCTTTTTTTTTCCCCCTTCTCCTCCTTTTTCTTCTCTGCATCCAGGGAAAAGTTTGAAGACTCTTATGTCCAAAGGAATCTTACAGGTACATCCTCCAATCTGTGATTGCCCTGGGTGTCGAATTTCGTCTCCAGTGGTAAGATTATTGTTAAACTATGTGCTTTAGTTAAGACATCTCTCCTCAGCCTCCTTCCCTTGAAAAAAAACAACCCAAAACAACCCCTTTGCTTCTGTGGTCATGAAACCCTGATCTCGAGGGCTAGGAGCTGTCAGTCACCGAGGCTTTGCCGGGGTCAGTGTACCTGCAGCCTAGTTGCAGGCAAGCAAGAGAGGAGTTTGCAGACAGAGCAGATGGGAAGAGCCAGTGTTTGACCTAAAGGATGCAGGACACAGTGGGATTGTGTGGTTTTCAGTGGGAGCTGTCTATAGCAAATCATTCAGCAGACTCTTGTCTGTTCTCAACCCTTCATTTGTCTGTGTTGTGCAGAGGGTAAAATGGCTAAATAAAGTGAGAGGGAATGATAATTGCACCCATGTGTTAGAGTCAGGATGGCCACAGTTTACAAACCATTAGTGAATTTTCTCAGATAAACCTAAGGAGGAAGAAGCTCATCTTTAATGTTACAGCATTCATGTCATCCATCACAATTAGCTTTTAAAGATCCTTCCTTCCCAACTTCTGAGTTCCTTGTGTTTTCTGCTGTCTGTCTTTATCCTGAGGTATTCCAAATCTTCCCACATCAACATCGTCATGAGAAAGATGTTGATGTTATAAGCATAAAGCTACTGAACTCCTAGTAAGCTAAGGCATTAAAACCATGTGCAGAAATAACCATCAAGTAGAGTAACACCTAAACAGGACAGCAAAGCTGATGGTCTGTGGGACCAAAGCAGGTCTTGGCTTGACAGAAACACCATTGTGTTGTCAGTAGCACAGCAGAAACAGATGCAGCAGAAAATTTAGGGGCTCTTACCCACTGAAATCAACAATTGTTTTCCTTTTCTTGTTTTGTTTGAGAGCAAATGGACAATCTGTTCACACTGTAGCGTTAGGATTCTGCACAGAACTGTGAATGTCAGTGATTCTGCATAGGGTGTGTATGCACGAGTGTGTATGGATACACATATCCACATTGCCAAGAGAAGGGGCTTGGAGCAATATGGATACAGATATCCACATTGCCAAGAGAACGGGCTTGGAGCAATATGGATACACATATCCACATTGCCAAGAGAAGGGGCTTGGAGCAATAACCAGCAGTTCCTTAACGTGAAGACGCCGTCTCTGCCGTGTGAGTCTCTTGGGGCTGTTGGTGCAGCAGGAGGCCCCACCAAAGCAATAACTGCCCATCAGCCTTATGAGTACTTACTTCTATTGCAGCTTTTTTGTGTCTTAAACCAAGTAGATGGAATTGTGGCTTTTATGGCAGACTCTAGTTCCTCTGGGTTCACAGGGGCAAAGCACAACTCAGCATAATAACCTTTGGCTGGTGTTGAGTTTTGCAGATGCTTTAGTTAGCAGTTGTGTGGATCAGAGGCCGAGCAGCAGTGACCTGCAAACCAAAGCGATGTGCCACGGTTGGTGGTGGTGACAAGTGTCTATCCAGATGACACTGTCTACTGACCACATTGGCAGTAGCCAAAATGACATTTTGCACTGTTGTAGCAGCAATGGTTTTAACAGTTGGCCAGGGATAACTCTGCTTTTTGCAGATGGGAAGGCAGCTCTGCGTGCATCTGTCTTTTAAAATAGAGTTGAACTTGAGAAGCTCAGATAGAAGGAAGAGGCGTTGTTACAGTTTTGGGAAAGGAGAAATAAATCCTGGTCTCGCATCCTGCTGCTTCCTCAGTTGTATAAATTCACTGGAGGAGTCTTTGATCACAGAATTTGCACAGCAAGGACAAACCCCGATGAAAGCCTTTATCAGCGCTCCGTTTCTCAGTGCTTGCTGCGTTTTCTGTGCTGCAGTTTGAGTGAATACTGGACCAAACGACAGTTTCCCATTTGGAGCAGGAAATCTCTCGGTAGTGCCTCGTCACAGCTACGTGCACTGCACCTTCGAAACAGTCACACACGAAGGAGGATGCAAAATTAGGCACAGTTCATGTTTCCCCATTTAGTGATAAGCACCACTGAGATCAAAGAGCTGTTTCTCCTCCAATGCAGAAATGCTTTCTATTCCATAGTGTAGGTAAGTACAGACTTGAAATATCAGGCTCCTTGAGGTACTGTGTTTTCACGTTGAGGGCAGGGAGGTGGCAGAGGGGGATGGGGGGAAGCTGGTCCTGTCAGCTGGTTCTGCTGAGCCGAACTCAGTCCTTGGACAGCGAGAGCAGGCTCGAGAAAAACTCAAGCGTTGCCTTCATATGGTCGGCATCTGCGTCTTCCCCCCTCTGCTGACTGCAGGGAGGGCTCCAAGGACGTGGAGAAGGTGCATTCAGTGTATCCCCTGTCACCTCATCCCGTCAGACTAATGCCAGGGGCTGTCAGCAGTGGCAGCGACTGTTGGGAGGCCCAGCCCGGCTCTCTTCTGGGCTTGGTCTGTAAAGGAAATTGCCTCGTGCCACAGACGCGAGCTGGAAAACACGTCTGAGGAACCCGAGCTGAGCCTTGCACGACCCTCTCTCCCCCCCCCACCGTGCCTGACTCCTTACCGCCTGGTCTGGCTCTCCACAATAAAACCCAAGCACCGAAACAGCCCTCCGGGGCTGGCGCCGCGCCGTCCCCCTACCACGGGGCCGGCAGTGCCCGGGGAGAGCGGCCCCCGGCCCCCCTGGCCCCGGCCCCGCCGCCACCGGCCCCACCATCGCCCCCCCGGCCCCGCCGCCCGTCGCAGCTCGTTTGCTGCAGCTGCAGACAGCGACCGGCGCCGGGGCCCAGCTCCGCCACCGACCGCCGGTTTCCTGAGGCAGGAGGGGGGGTGGCGGTGGGGGCGAGCAGCCGTGTCGCGCCGGCCGCCCTGGCGCCTCCTCCCCCCGGGCATCCATCCACCCAGCCACCCATCCATCCACCCACCCACCCATCCATCCACTCATCCATCCATCCGTCCATCCGGCAGCGGGATGCAGGAGCAGCCCCTCTGGGCAGCAGTGTTGCTCCGAGCTGGGGCGGGGAGAGAGGGATGCAGGGAGGACCCCCCCGGGAATGGAGGAGCGCGTTGGGCTCCCTCCCGGGCTGGGGAGGGCAGCCCCGGGGCAGCCTGAGGGCTGGAAGGGCACAGTCGTGCTTCCCAGGCTGGGTGTGCAGTCGGCATGGCACAGGCTTTGGCTGGGAAGCTGTGCCTGCAGGGTGCAGAGCTGTCTGCTGCTCTCCCCAGCTCTGCAGAGGTGGGGAAGGGGCACTGTATGCTCACACCCCCCCTGCTCTTCTGGAGAGAGGCTGTAACTCTCATTTTCCCATCCCCTTTGCATTTGAACCCGAGGGTTTTCAGATCCAGAGGGGATAGAGGACACAGGTCTCAGTCCCTGCAGGGATTTTTTGGAGGCTCAGGATGTCAGGGTTTCGCAAAGTGAGCTGTCAGATGTGAACAGAGGTCTCCCCCCATATTTGTACGTGTCAGTTCTGGGCAGACACAGCTCATCACGTTCAGCCAGGGATGGACTCCAGTGTGTTCTGGTATAACCCGTTCACTACAGGGTTCCCTCTGTCCCCATCGACCTTCCCTCTGTGCTCAGAACACCACTCACTCATTCTCTCCATCTCCACTTTGAAGCCCACAGGCTGCTGGTCTTGAAAGTGTGCTCGCTGGCAGGGGTCTGTTTTGCCAGAGGGAGGGGGAAACCTAATGGTCTTGAAAACAGCAGTAAAATCTTTTATTGCTAAACCAAAATATCTCAGATTTGCAAAGCCCAGCATCATATCCCCAGTACGACAGAGGAAAGACATTCTTTGTGATAGATAGACTTGGATTGTTTCCCTTAGAGCGTGACTCTCACTGTGTTCTTCATGAGAGCCCTGCTGCCTCTGCAAGGGTGTTGAGACTGGACATTGACTTCTCCTCATCCTCTTTCCCCATCTTTTCTTTGGAAGGTGGCCCATGCTGGGGGTTCAGTTCCCAGGTAAGGAAAGGCAAGCTTTCAGAAAGCTGTCATGATAGGGCTGTATTCCAACAGAATGAAAAGCAAGATGGAATTGGTAGTATCTCTTTTTAGCCCACCTCTGAAAGACACATGGTAATTGTGCATAACTCAGTCAATGACAATGGTCATTCATTTGCTTACTGGGGCTGTGGTTTTGCTCTTGATTTGTGTGTGATTCTTTTTATTTGCTGCTTTTTGCTTTTCATTGTCGTTGTTTTCCTTTGATGCCCTGAGGTTAAGGCTTCAGGCCAAGACTTTGTCAAGGGTGGAAAAAGTAACTCTCTGCTTACTTAAAAAACTGAATGCCAGCAATCAGCAAAATCTCTGTTCTTTAGCCCTAAGACTTCTGAGCATTCCCCTGCCTCCCTGTTTCAGAGCCATAGGGGTAGCAGCCAGCTCTGCATCTCCCCCAAAAAGGAAGGAGGAAAGAAGGGAGATCCCTGGGCTATTGAGTAGATCTTTGTGTTGTGTGATCCAGATTCAGAGGCTGGCCCAAAAAAGGGGAGTCTTCTGCACTGGGTGTCAGTCAGAAAGGAGAGTTTTCCTATGAGAAGAGGATACTGCCTGCTGCAGAATTCACTTGGCTGGCTGTACAGGCAGGATTAAGTCTGAAATTTTACTTTTAGCTGAACAAATTAGATTTAGGTCCCTTTCTGAGCTGCTGTGGACATAAGGATTGGAGCTGGAGAATCTTGGGGTTTATGTGAATGGAACTGTTTTCCTAACTTTGCCTTCCCGTCTCTGGGGGCTGCCTTAGGAGTGAGGAAAAAGCCCCTCTGTAAAGCAGGCTTATAAACCTTTTTATTCCCCCAAGGTCTTTGGCACAGTCTGCTGATTTTTATTTGTGGTTTCATGCTGATTTGGATTGTTGCTTTTTAATCCAGCACATGTTAGTTTAGCTTAGCATTTCTTGGGACTTTTTTGAGGGTTTTTTGTTTAGTTTGGGGTTTTTTTAATGGACTTGACTCAGGTGATTTTTAGGGTGTGTAAGGCACAACTTTAAGTTGAGCTTGAATAAAGAATAATCTGTCAGATATCACCTTTAGAGAGAAACTGGAGATAAAGGTACATTGATGAGAGACTCACAGGTCCCATCCAGTGCTGGGGAGAGGTGCTGAGTGAATCCACAGCCTCAGTGGGAGCACATACGTCTGCTTCTCCCACAGAAAGGTCCCTAAAATCATCTGCTTTTGGGTCATACAGCCCTTCACAGGGGAAAACTGACAGCTTCAAATACGGGTATGAGAGGTGCTCCACTGGAAGTTCTTCCTTGTGGTCCTCAAACTCAGCTCATAAACAGGACAGACTGTAGTTGCCTGATGTTGCCTGCTCTCAGAGATTTGGAAGATGGGTGTTGCACCAATAAAATGACTAGTTATTGTTTTATGCAGAGGCAGAGCAAACCCAGATCAATGGCACTAAGAGTGCTAGCACAATACTGAAGGATTTAATTTTGTGGCTTATTAAATACCCTCTGGAAAGGAAAAAAATATTAATTGGATTGCAGCCTTGTGAGTGAAGAGCAGAGATGTTGAAGCAGCCATGGCTTAGGAAAATAAGTGGGCTTTAAGGAGTTGCAAGTGGGGGAGGTTTGCTGGAGTGCAGGGGCTGTAGTGGAGATTTCTACTGCTCCAGTGAGCCAGGATGAGAAAGTGAATGCAGAAGATCTTGTGTGATGGAAGGATGGAGGAAGATCCATCTGGGAGTTCAGTTTGGTGTTTGTGAATAAGAGGCCAAGCTGACCCTCCCTAAAAGAAGGTGATGGGATATTGAGGCTGAGGTTGGTGTGCACAAGGGATTCTGCTTGGAGTGAGCAAATTTCCTCCTGCTGGAATTGCATAAGGACTGGAGAGGGAGTTGCCTTGTCCTGCAGATTTCTCCGTGCTGTTAATTCCCTGGAAGAACCAAGACAGAGTATCATTCCTGGCACTGTGGCATTATGTTCTCTGCTGGGTTCAGTTGTAGGGAGAGGCAGTTTCTGAGCCCAGGTCTAGAAAATCCATTGGTCTGAGGGGAAGAAAGTTGAGCATGTGAAGAGAGATGGCTAAATAAATACCTAGAAGCAGGGCAAGCAGCATCATCTTGTTACCAGCGTGTCAAGGGCAGTGTAAAGGTGACATAGGATAAGTAATTTCACTGTCAAAATTATTTAGAGATGTCATTAAACTGCTTAGGGCTGTCTCTACCACTTCAGGGCACAGACACCTGGTTTTAATTTGCAGTGGTCTATGTCCAAACTCACTGGCCTTATTCGAAGGGATCAGTGCTAATTTGGAACCTGGTGGCAAATGCCTTCAGTGAACATGGGATCTTAAATGGCCGAGGTGGCTAAAGGATCAGAATTAACTCCCTCAGAAACTTTGTTCATTTCTCTTTTCCTGAGGTTTGAAACTAGTTCAAGTTTGCAGAGATGATGAGCTTTTGAGATTGCTTGTTCTGGTTCAGTTATGAGACAGGGAGAAGAGAGAAGCAGTTTTCTGTTTGTCCTGGGCTTTGGATAAGGGATCCACTCTGGTTTTGATGAAGTAATGCTTGGTCAGAATGTTACACTTGCAAAATCACTTCCTTTTGTCTATATGTTTTTTTCCTGCATTGTCTTACACTGCTTCTCTTACACATAATCTCTTTACCTGGAAAACATCTTGCTTCACAGCAGCTTCTTGTGTATGCTTCATCTGTGCCTTCTTCTCACCCTCCTCTGTGCTGAGATGCATCATCTTCACTTACTCCAACAGCTGAAGAATTCCCACCGCTTCCTGGCTTTTCTTCTGTTAGGAGATGTTCACCTTCCTCACTTCTGATGTCAGTGAAAAACTCAATGTCCCAAAGTTGTGTTTTCCAAATGAGGGCAACGAAAGACATCTCCTGAAGAGTTATTGTTGCAGGAATCATGTGCACTTCTGCAACTGAAACTGAGAACATCTTCAGCACCTCTGCTTTACTCTCTTGCTGCTCTTTGTGAAGGTAAATCTGCACGTTACAACCTTCACTTGGAGCAATGCTCTTCCTTTCTGGAGAGCTTTTGGCCACAGAAGAGACACTTGGCAGCCTTTTAGTCTGCAAGTTCATCTTCCAAGATGTTTCTAATGACACTGCAGCACTGATGTGTGTTTGCATGCAGTGGGTTCCCAGTTCAGTGCTGGCAGGTAGGATTGTTTAAGACAATGTGAAATGCAGCTCTGGGGATTTAAACAGCTTCATTTAACTTGGGCCTTTTAATCACTGTAACTTCTCAGTATAAAACTTGCAAGCAGACTGCTTTACCAGACTGGTTCACTGTCTCTGAGTGCCTCACCCCAAAGGAGCTTGTATTTATCACCCTGTCTCCGGGGCTGTGCTAATTCAGAGTTATGAGTAGATTCCACTCCAATGGTAGCTGCTGTTCTGCCTATCTCTACCCATCGAATTGCAAAAACTCCCTTGTAACCCCATCCTTTCTTTTTATCTGGAGATGAGTGTGATAGGTGGTACTCAGCTCTGTGGAAGCTGCTTTTGCTGTGTTGCTAGGGTAACGGGAGATAGCCCCCGAAGACAGGAAAGGGCAAGCATTCCTTTCTGCCACAGTCTGGAGCATCAGTGATTGAATGAGATTAGGAAGAATTAGATAATCCTGAAATTCACAGTGATTTGATGCCAGACCTTTATTAAATAAGTAAAAGTACCAACCCTTATAGGAAAAATGAATTCTTTTAGATCAATAACTTTCCCCACCGTGTGTCACAGCTGCGATTCTCGAGATCTCTGTTTCTGTGCCATGGGCTGAACCACACAAACATACCCTTGGTTTATTTCTCTTCCTTTTGGGTTTTTTTTCTTTTCCCCCAGAGGAGACTATGATATCAATTCCTCTTTTATTTCCCCCTTGTGATTCACCCACTTAACCGTAAAGTACACTTAAAAAGAAAGGCACTGCGAGGTTCTTCAGTGATGGTTCAATGAGTTTACAACAGTAGTGTTACTTCCCAATTGTACACCATTGGTCTGAAGTATTGCAGTGTTTTGGGGTCAGTTTAAAAAAAAAAAGAGCAAGAAAGAAAATAAGTTGTCTCTTGTGAATGACTGTGGGGTTTGTTGGTTGTGCCTAAAACCGCTGGGACCTCGTCCCTGCTTATTCCTGCTTGGCTGCAATAGAATTGATAACGTCATGTTCTCATCTGAAGCAAGTGTGGGTTAAAACAAGCATGGCAGTGGGAATGCAGGGTTGGATTTGGATCACAGTCAGTCTAGATTTAAGTCAGTTTAACTCCATTGCCTTCCTTTTCATCCTTCAGCTGGTATGGCTTTGCGTTGAAATGTAGCGTGCATCAGAAGACACGCAGCAGAGCGTGGAAGATTGGGTGTGTGGTGGCCCTCAAGCAGTTTTGTTTCTTATCAAGCTAAATTGGCTCTTTCAGAGCAGAAAGCTGATTTATTAAGGTTTTTTTGACAGTGGTGCTGTTCTTCAGCTGCAGCTCCAAACACCACTACTGGGCTATTTGCAGGCATAGTGGACAGTGTGTGGTCTCCAAGTAGCCAAGAAGGAGTCCAGAATGAGAAGAGAATCCTGCTTACTCCTTACAAAGATACTTTTCATTCTGAATACAAAGACATTTGGTCTGTTGGGGGTGGGTTTTTTGTCTGGTTTTTTTTTAAAGCCCCAAATTAACAATGTGATTCCTTACAACAGTTTGGGATTTAAATTAATGAGCTGGTAATTGAGGGCTGACAGACTCTGGAGCTGCACTTGTTTGCATCAGCAATGTGGATCTGATTTTTGGAAGGCTCACCTTGCTCTGGTTGGATTTCTTGCAAATAGGTTCAGTAAAAAGTAATTCCATGAGGCTGGTGGATATTTTCTTTCCCCTGGAGTGTGCAGAGGGCAAAAATCAGCCTTACTTTGGGAGGATTTGGTTCTTCCATTGATGTCTCTGCTGTTGTCTTTGAATCAGTGTAGGATCTTAAAAGGTATGTTTAAAGGATAATTTAAATGATATGCTTTACAGATTACTGTGCTTTTCCTTTGATGTTGAAAAACATATGTCTTGAGAGTCATTTTGTTGTTGTGGTGGGACTCCTAATGCCCTGGACAACCTTACTCCACCAAGCTCTAGAAACGAGAGTGAAAAATCATTTTCACAGGGAAATCACATGAAGCAAAGTAAGAGGGCAAAGGAGCCTGAGAAATGTTGATCTGTGAGTACTATATATTAAGACCAAACTCAGGCTTTATCTGTGTTGTGTATAGTTCCACCCTCACTAAGGACAGGGTAACAGGATGCATTGATGGTGGGGTATTTTTGCTTAGTGCAAAGGCATCTTATCCTTAGTGCATAAGGATACAGGCAGTCTGAATTTGCACCCCTGCCTTTCTCCAGCATTTGGGTGGGCTGAGAAGAGGAGTTGTGTGGTTAAGTGTCAGATCTCACTAGGAAGCAAAGCCAGGGCTATTGCAAAATGCAGAAAAGGCTGGGATTTGGATCTTTATCCCCACAACAGAAGCAAGACAACTCCAGCTTGTGATCAAGCTTCCCACCTCTCCTGCAGATCCCTCACTGAGGCTGCTTTGGGAGATGAGGTCCCAGGTGTACTGAGAATGAGTAAAGCAGAGGAGCTGTTGTATCACATCCAGCGTGGCTACTGGAAGAGCAGGAAATACTGTATGAAAGGAATGATCCAAGTGGTGTTTGCTGCAGGTGGCAGCTTCCACTGGGATAATCATACTCTGTTGCCCAGAGATCTGCCCCACACGACTCCTTTCCAGCTTTGGGGGGAATCCAGGATGTAAGCCAGGGAAGAATCTGGCTTTGTAACTTCAGTAGCAGTATAGGAAATACCACACATCAGTTCAGTACCTAATAAATTCTACATATTGGTTGCTTCAGTGATTTCCCATGTTTGGAGACCAGCCTCCACCTGGGGAGGTCTCAGCACTGACAAGGAAAATCGATGGGAAACATGCATAGTGCAGAATTCTTTGTGGTGAGGGGACTGCAGTCCAGCTTTAAGTTGCTTCATTCTTTTAAACTGTACTCCAGAGAAGTTGCCCTTAATTTGTTGGAACTGTTTAATGTCATTTCTGTGCAGGATTTTTTGTGGGTTTTGGCTTGTTCTCTTGTCTGGATGGAGCTGGCTGATGCTGAAGAGCACTGTGAACTTGGATACTTGGGGCTGCTCTGTGGATTGGCACTGGGGGGATCATATTAGATGGCTGCTAAGCATGTGCTTCAGGGCGTTTGCAGAGAATGAATTTGGTTGCTATACACTGAATAACCCCCCGACATAACCATCAGTTCCTGTGGACAGAGAGGCATCTAAAGCTGAAGTATAACTAGTCAAGCTCAGTGTTCTGTTAAAGAAACCTGTTTTGTAACTTCAGAGTCACATCTATAGCCTGTGCTTCAGGATAAACCATCCTGCACATGCTGGCTCTGTTCACTTGGGTAGGGTAGTGAGTGCTGTGGGCTGGCAGTGAGCTGTCTGGGCCTCGTCCCTTTTCCCTGCTGAGCATGAGCCACGTTGATTTTATTCATCCTTTATTTTCAGATGCAGAATCTTATTTGGGTTGTTTAACTTGGATTACCTCAGGAACACACTCTCTCAGGGCCCATGTGCCTTTTATTCCCTTTCCCATCAAGAATCTCTGCAGTATTTGGTGCCTTTGCACAGCCTTTGGAAACAGAGGCCCTAACCTTTCTATGATTCAGCTTCCCCATATGCAGGCTGGGGAGGGCACGTCTGGAAATAGAAATATTTAGATTTATGGGTTAAAAGGGCAAGAGGCCACTGTTAACCATCAAGTTCTTGCACTATAACAAGCAATAGGACTTCCCCAAACTAGTTCCTGTTTATAGTGGCTTGCCTTTGTAATTCTCTTTTTAAGGAAAGCATCCAATCTTGATTCAGTGTCTTGGTCTGATCCTAGCGAATGGTTTCAGTGGCTAACTGCTCTCACTTATTAGGGAAAGGTGACAGTATTGCTACTTTGAATTTGTTCAGTGTCACATTCCTGCCACTTGATCTTGGAACAGATTTGTGTGCCTTGGGAACTCCCTTCTAGTAGCATCAAGAAACCTTTTAGCCTTCTCACTGAGTTAAAAGTCCTTCAGTCTCTCACATAGTGAGGCAATCTCAGGTTTTTAATTGTCTGCATGACTCTTTTGCAAAACCCTCACTGTGTATCAGTGTCCATCTCAAACTGTTGGCACCATAATGTCAGGCACATCCATGCACACCACGGTAACCTTCCTGCTCTGGCATTTATGTCCACGTTATTGAGATGACCAGGGCATTGCCCATGATAAACCTCTTCCCTTGGATTCCTACCCTGATCCTTGCACCCTTTCAGAGTCACTTTTCCCCTAGGATAACTATCCCTGCTTTAAAAATGCCACCCTCACCCAGTGTTTTGTGTCTGTGACCCTGGGATTTCCTTCCTTGCCCGTGACTCACACATCAGTGTCACCCATCAGCCATGACTCCGTTTTCTTCAAGGCCATTGATGAAAACATGAGGAAGAATTGGTTATATGTTTATATTTTGAGGTCTTTTAATCACCTTTTAATCCATTTAATTTGTGCCACGTTGGCTTGCAGTGCTGTAATCTCTCCTTGTTGTGTGGGGTAAGATCAAATACCTTCCAAACATCTCAGTGCATTACACTGGTGCTATTGTCTCAGCAAAAAAAAAGATGTATTAGTTTAACATCTTTTCCATTAACCAGCTTTAATTTGCATAAATTATATCCCTCTCCTTTAATTTATTATTACTTGTCCTGTTTCCTCTATTTCATGATTTCTCCTGGGGGTTCTAAAATTACTTGGATTGTTCTGCTTATGCTTTTTACAGTACAGGCACAATGCTGGGTTTTCCCATTTACCTTGGATTTCCTCATTGTTCTGAGGCTCATTAAAAGCCTGAGTAAAGTGTCTGAAGAACTAACCTGAAACTCTTGGAGAGCAAGTTATCTCAATCTGATTTAAAGCTGTATAACCTCAGAAGTTTCTGTTTGGAAACCTCCTCATTCACTGCTTGGGATGAAAAGTATTTCATTTCATACCACGTTAGAGCTGGGTTTTTGCTCCCAGTGCAGAAATGAAACACATACTAAACATTCTGATTGTATTCCTCACTTCTGACAGTTGTACCATTCCCATCTAGTAATGGACTGGAACTGCTATTACCTCCTGTCCTTAATAAACCAGTGTTTAGAAACCAGTTTGAAGTTCTGCAGTGAGTGAAGGAATTAGTACAGTCACACGTGCAAGCGTTTAAGATCTTTATAAGGGGTGGGGAAGGACAGGCCTTCACCACTACAAAGGCCCTTCACCGCATATTAGGCTGATGAAATGTCCAACTGTCTTGAAGTCTGTTACTCCTTTGGATTTGCTTTATGCCTCCAGTGGGATTCCTGCCTTTTTACCTCGTGCTGAGCGTTGGTTTGATGGGGAGCCTGGCGTGTGTCAGCTCGTGGTGCATTAGGCCTCTGTGAGGAGCGTGAGGCTTTCTCTTCATCTTCTCTGTGCGGTGTATGCTTCTTGCCAGACTTGAGTGTTTACAGCTTGTGGGTTTGGGTAATGAATAGATGTGTTGGGCTTCAAAAAAAAATGACCTCTGTGGCTTTCTCATGAAAGCCAAGGCTTTTTTTCCCTCACCTAGATGCTGTTGTAGCGTTGGCTCCTTGTCTGGCTGCTTTTGTTTCCATCTCATCTCCCAGTCAAGTCTTCTTGTCTGGTGACAGCTTACAAAGTAAGGTGGTATTTGAATTATCTAAAGAAGTCACCATGATGTGTCCTGTCAAAGCTCACAACAGCTTCAACGGTGAAATCTATCTTCCTGTGATGTTTGCTTTAATTTCTCTGGGAAGGGTGTCAGTAGAGGGTTAGATGTGCAAGACCTGATACATCTGGAACTCTCAGCTTCTCTACTTACTAGAGTAACCATCAAGAAATACCCTCTTGTCCACCTTCCCTCTTCACAAGACTTGTGTTAATCTGTATAAACATCCTCAGCATTGGCTTGCAGTAAGATGCTGTGCCGTTAGCCCTGGCTGGCATGAAGCATCTTGATATCCTACGAGCTGTGAAACTTGACATATGCTAAAGCAGCTACAGGAATAAAGTCTGTTCTCAGAGCTTCCCTGGAATGTTCTGACAGTATTTAATCTGCCAGGGTCTGCTGTGTCATTCAGGCTGATCCCAGTAGGCCAATGAGTTGGAATCAATAATATCCTTGATCAGCAAATAATCCTGCCTTGATCAGAGAATCCTGGTAATTAGAGCTGAAAAAGATACATAACATCACTGAGGCTGCTCCACAAAGTACTCTGAAACATGCTGGCCTTTATGTGTGTGTTTCCTTTCCGTCTGCTCTTGTGATATAATGTTAGGCTGTGCTTTTGGGGCAGGGCTGCATTGTTATTGCCAGAAAGTGACCCATATTAGGTGCTGCACTATTTCCCTTCAATATGACACCCCGCTGTCACATACAAGCTGGTAGGCACCTACCTGGCAGTTACCCTGACAGTGTCACCAGCCTGGGTTTGGCTGTAGGTGCTGAGGTAGATCATAGAATGGTAGGGTAATGGTACTTAGAATGATTGATGTGTTTCCCCTTTTCTTGATGCCCTCATCAGTCCTGGAGTCTGTGATCTATTTGGAATGAGATCACATCTGTGGCACTGGCTGCAGAGCTCAGTGGAAAGGGGAAGCTGTTGAGGTGGGATAGTTTCTTTTATATTGCTCTTTCATGGTAGTCAAGAGCATTTTTGTTCAGTTCTGGCTGAGGGCTTAAATGGTTTCTAAGTGAGTGTGTGGGCAATGGGCTGAAGGATGCTGTGGTGGGGTGAGGACTGCCCTGGAAGAGTTAGTCATCAAAATGCACACACCAGCCACATCAGGTGTGGAGAGAAGGACCTGTGGATGTCAGATGCAGACATCCAGCAGTAGCTGCTTATTACAGATCTTTAAAAATGAGGAAATAAAGGATTTCAGGTTTTTGTGGCTGGCTGTGTGAACCCATCAAACACAAACCCATGAATGTGGCTGCTTGCCTACAAACAGATTAGATTTTTATTGCTTTTGCCACCTCTGTGATGCTTTAAGGCCCAGCTGTACTATACACAGCACAGTAAATCTGCTTTATATCAATGGGAACTTTGATATGTTTTATTAATACCACACTCATGATTTGAATATTTATGTATGCATGGCACATCCAAAACTGTTATTTAGCTTATGCTTACTTTATTTAATTATTTGAGATTTATAGAACACCTGTCATCAGCTCATAAGTGCCATGCAATTCATTACAGATACAGTCAGAAACTCAAAACTGCCTTTCTGGCCCATCTACATCATCCCTCTCTTGAACTCATCACTCCCTCCTCTCCCTAACCTGGTCTCTGTAAGCATCATAAACCTGTTTAGTCTTAATTCCAGGATAAAACATGGGGAGGACAGGATGCTGAGCCAAGTTCATGTTACAGGAGGAGAGCTTTGAGAATCCTTCAGGTGGATGGCAGCCCTGCTGTCATAGGTGCTACACAACCAGCCTCACTGAGTTACACAGCCTCTCTCCTGGAGGTTCTGCAAACCAGGTTTATGTCTGGACACAAAAGGGAGTGCAGTGCAGACTTCTGAGGGATGAAGTACCGTGGGCAGCTTGTTCTCACTCTCAAGCCATTTTTTTTGACACTAATAGTAGAGATTTCAGTAGGATTTGGCTGATGTGGTCACCAGGGCTGCAGGATTAGACCTTCTGTGGAGTGTGATTTGTGTCACAAGTCACCACTGGAAAAGGTCACTGGTGGATTGAGGAAGGAGCTGTGGCTAGTGAAATTCTTTGATCTAGTAGCAAAAGCAAAGGACCTCACTCAGCTGCTTGGAGGAGGGGAGCCAGTCCTAAGGGGCTCTGTGACCTTGGGCAGATAAATGGTTTGTCTGCCCCGTGTGCTGGTCATTCCAGACAGAAAATTGGGTGAGGAAAAAACATCAAGAGACTTATCTGAAACCATACAGTGCCTCTAAGTGGAAGGGAGATGGTTTTCCATTGGCTTTAGGAATTGATGGGAGAGGGGCACTGAGGGGAAAGAGAAAGGGAGTGGGGCTGGATGCTTTACACACCTCTGTAGTAAGCTCATGTCACTGTGCACTGTGTCCTGTGGTTGCTGGGCATCTTCAGCACCACTGCAGGGACCACAGAGCTGGCATGTGAGGACATCAAAGGTGTCTGGCCTCCCCATGTCCTTTCTGATCTGTTAAGGTGAGGAGAACACAGCAGCAGCAGCAGAGGCATGGTTCAGATCTGGAGCTTGGCTGCTGCCCCAGCTGTTGCTTAGCACTGTGTTCAGAGCTCAGCTTCAAAGAGTCACTGTCAAAGCCTAGACCACTGTGTTTCATCCTTTGGTCTGTTGATCCTAGCTGGTGTGTGGACTCCAGGAGTCTCTGGGAGATAACCAGAGAAAGCAAGCCTGTTAGCAAGAAATACTAAGTTGAATCTGCAAAGATCCAGCCCTTCACTAAAAAGATTTACTCAGCAATTGAAAACCAGTGGCTAAAGTTTCCAGGTCTTTTGCATCATCTGAGCTGCTCTCTGGGGCAGGGTCCGTCCAGAAGGTCTGGAGCAAGATTTGGTCTGCATCCTTGTCTTGTTGTTCAGAGAATGGAATCGACCCTCTCTGGCTCTGAAGAGCAAAAGTCAGGGCTGCTTTCAGGATTTCAGTGGCTCTAAACTTGGGTGGGGAGAAGAGAGGGAGAAGAGAATTCCCTCATTTCTTACCCCCTCCCTGGGAATGGTGAGGAAGGTACTGACTTCTAACTGCTCCCTTCCCATGCTTCCTGGACATAGGGAAACACAGGTGTGCCTGTAGAGATATGTGAAGACACAAGTGCTAATAGCACCTAAAAATAGCTCTGCTTAACCTGTCAAATGACTGCTCACTCTCCAAGGCTTTGTCAGATCACATTTATTACTCACCTCCATGACTAATTCCCTATGGGAGGCCCCTAAAGAGGTTTAGCAAACAAGTTCTCTGTCGCTCTGGGGCACAAAACATTACATCTTCTTTCTGACTTTGGCTGATGAGAGGAGAAACTCCAGCAGCTGGACTTGCCCTTGAACTGCAGATGGAGTCTCCTTGAGCAGGTCTTCCCCATCACAGCCTGGCACTGGTTTGTGTGTCTGGGTGTCTGCAGGAAGGACCAAAGCTGTTCATTGGAACTGGTGATTTCTACAGGAGGAAGATGTGGTGGAGGAAACACGCCTGGGCTGGGATTTCACTTTTGCTTTCATGGACATCTCCAAGGCAGATGCTTGCTGGGTAAAACAGAGCTGCTTAACAGTGCACAAGAGGATCATGAGACCACAGAGGAGTCTGTGTCTTCTTGGAACTGCAGGGGGGGAATTAGGATTGGCAGAGTGTAATTGGTAAAGCTTGTCTTTGGCTGGGATTTTTATTACAACAGGCCCAGAAAATCACCAAGTAAATAATAAGCTGGGGCTTTAAATTTGCTCTCCAGCACCTCTGATGGCAAAGTATAGCCAAGGTGAGAGTGCCATCTATGGAGTCCCAGACTTCTCCTCCTCTGGAGGGCTGCAGCAGTATCCCATCCAGGTCCTTTGCAAGCACAGCTCAGCATCATTCACGGGATGGGAAGGAGCCACAGCCTGGGGTGATGTGCTCAGGCAAGAGAAAGCCAAAGTGGCTGCACTGAAAACTCCATGATTTTTATGCTAGATTTTTACAGATGTGCTGTGTTTCAGTTGCAGAAGTTGCCATCAGTAAGCTTCCAACTATAGACCCTTGTCTTTGTTTAAAGTAACTGAGGAGAACCTGCAAGACTTACCAATAGTTCTGGGTGAGCTGTGCCAACACACCTTTCTGTACATCAGGCTGATGATTTGGTGGCTTTGGGTGGAAGAAACTACTAGACTACTTCTAAAGTAACAAGCATTGGATGTATGAACAGGTTTGTTTCTTCATGCAGCTGCCTTGAATTCTCTGGCCATGGTTGAAGTGTTGCTGGAAGCCTCGTAAGACGGTGCTGGCTCTGTCAGCAGCTCGTGGCAGACCTTGTTTCCCACCTCAGGGAAATGCTGGAATGCCTGAGAGGAGACACAGCAGTTTCCAGATAAAATGTTTCCCTTTTAAAAACATGCCACCCTGCTTTTTGTTCCAATCAGTTTTGCTTCTGGTTCTCACTCCCACGAGAGATGAAGTTTGGTTTTTACCTGCTCAGAAAACTCCTCCCTTTGGTGGGATTTTTTTCCCCTCCCAGCTTCTTGGGTTTTATTCTTTTGATGAATTATTTACCTCTCTTGGGTTCTGATTCCTTTTATATTCTCTTTGTGTTTCTCTTCAAAACACACATCTCCCAACACTCCCTCCCTCCGTTCAGCACTGTGTGTGGTGGTCATTTGTTTCCCAGTGTACATCCAGACCACTGGAAGTCGTGCAGCATCATCTCATGTTGCTCCTAATGTGCTGAGACAACTAGTTGAATGGTTCTTGCAGTAGTTTTGGTTTATCCTTTGGGTTTGGTAGTGCACACAGTAAGTGGAACCTGTGGTTCTAGAGGCTGCACAGTCACAGGGAGTGATGAGTGCTTGGCAGAACACATGTGAGGCAGGACTGCTTGAGTTCAGGGTAAAGACTCAGGCACTGTTACACACATTTCTTTACAGACTGCAGTAACTTCCTTCAGTTACTCACAAGTAGACCTCAGCTAGGTTTATTGTTCAGGGGTGCACTGGTTACTGAGTAGCAGGAGCATCAGATCTGGAGATGAGACTGTTCTGTTCCTGAGGCTCCTCAGGAGGTTTCCAAACCCACCTGGCCACGTTCCTGTGCCCCCTGGGCCAGGGGAACCTGCTTTAGCAGGGGCTGGGGCTGGAGCAGCTCTGCAGGGCCCTTCCCACTGGGATTCCATGAAGTTGTCCCACTATACTTGAGAGCACCCTTGGTCTCATTTGCCCAGAAGATGACACAGAAGTGCTTCATTTGCAAAAGCAGCAGGCCTGGAAGTGAAAGGCAGCAGAGGGCTGCAAAGTGCTGGTACTGATATGCTGCAGTTGGACTTGGATGCTTGTGGATAATGTTTTGCACGTGGTGTCTGTAGAGTGACGAGTTTCACATGGTGATTACAGGGACTGCACCTTGTGAAGCTGATAGTTGGTTCCTTTTTGTTGTCCTTATCAGAGCTGCTGTGACACCCAGAGCAAGTCAACTGTCTGACACCCCATCTTTTAATACAAAGCACCAGAGACAGGAATTGCACTGTGCTGCCTCTGGATTAGGTCCCCTCTGTCCTGGCACTGTTCATCTCATTTCTGAGTGGGATATGAGAGTGACTTGATCCTGTAGCACTGACTTCCCAGCTGAGATGGGCTCTCAAATGTGTTCTGGTGGCTGTCATAAACCAGTTACTGTAAAGCCCTTAAAAGGGCACCATGGAGTTGAAACATCAGCACACTGTACCAGTGTGTAGGGAGATGCACAGCCAGGTTGTGGGAGATGCATCATTGCCCTGGCTGGCTTCTGTAAAGGCTGAGTGTCATCCTCAGTCATGCCATACCTCTTTGTGGTGCTGTCAGCCCTGCAGCATTCTGATGGACTGAGGGCATGTCAGTCCTTAGCAGTGCCAGGAAGGAGGGAGGGATTCCCCTGAGTCAGAGCAGGAATTTGGCATGCTTTTAGCCTCATGCCTGAGACTCTCAGGCTCTGTTTCATTAATTCCTCTCTGTGCTGTGGCTGAAGAGCACGTATTAAAACTCCAAGGAGGCATGTCTAGTAGTTGCTCAAAATCAGTTAATTTTTTATTGGCTTGGAAGTCAGACTTCATGGGCCAAACCCACCCCTAGAGGACTGGGCACAGGGACTTGCAGGCAGTCTGGACTTATTGCAGATAATTGACTTTCTCTTCTGTGTCCACCCTCATTCACCTAAGAAACCTCCCAATCTTTGCTCCTCCACAGGCTGAGAGGCCTCTGTCCCTAACAGCCTCAGCCATCAAGATGCATTAAATTAAACATCCACACACATCTCAGCCCTGAGGCAGTTAATCCCCCCCCATGCACACAAATAATCCACTGTGGTCTGAGCAGAATAACTTTGTGTTTGGGCCCAGACCTTGTCCAATCCATTGCCACACCTGTGGGAGTGACCTTCCCCACTTGCTCTAGGCTCTGCCTCAAAAGTCATTTTCTCATTAGTGGGAATGAAATGTATTGTGGAGCTGGTGCTCTGTCTCTGCATCTCTGGGGAGATGAGTGTAGAACAACACTTCAGGCTCCTGCCCCCAAGTCACACCAGGCTGCCTCACTCCTAGTTGTAGAAAGCCTTCATCCCTGCTCCTCCTCTCTTGTCCTACACAAGAAGATGATGAAGGTGAAAGAAAGCCCTTGCAGCTTGTCCCCAAAATGGCAATGAGGAGGGGTTACCATTGCAAATGGTACAGAGAAAGCCCTTGTGCTGGCTGACAGCCTCCTGCTCAGGCCAGTCTGCTCTGTCCCCCTCATCTCCTTTTGCTTGGTCAGTCCCAGGTCTTGAATCTCTTTTAAACCAATACCATTTATTCCCATAGTAAACACATTGTAGGATTGCTTGGTCTAGTACTGTTTACTCCCAGCTGTCATGTGTCTGTAGTACTATTAGAGCATAGAGGAGGTGATGGGGGGGGTGGAAAAAACCCAACCCAAACCCTCTTGTTGTACCTTTGAGTCCTCTCCATCCATCAGCCAGGGGTCACAGGAACTGCAGCTCACATCTCCAAACCTGCAGGAAATCAGTCTTTGTTAGGTGGGAAATAAAACAGTCTATGGGGAAAATAACCATAAATGTTCATTATTTGTACAGGAAAATCAATTTGTAGGCCAATTGACCAAATAAAGTAATACAATTTGCTGGGAAATCCCCCAGGTGTGTCAGGCAAATGCTGAAGCAGAAAGAGAAGCAGTGGTTTGCATAGGTAGCCTGTGGTGGTTTGAGGGTGGGAGGGATGTGGGGGAGACAAAAGCTTGAGAAAATGAAGGAAAACAGAGGAAAAGGGTCTCCTGAGCTGTGCAGCCAGGTGAAGGAAAGGCAGGAGTGCAAAGAGGAGCAGGGGAAATGGTCTTTTTTCTTGGTTGTGGATTGCAGAGGGTGGTGGAAAGGGGTGCTGTAGGGTGTGGGATAGCAGGGAAGGTGTTCTCTTGTAGGGGTGACAAACTGAGCAGTGGAGTCCTGTGCCCTGGCTGGAGGCACGTGGGAGCTGGCAGCAGGAGCAGAGACAGACACACAGTCCTTGCTTTGCCCTCTTTTGTCTTCTCATGTAAACAGTTTCCACTGGGGTGTAAAACCCCGAGAATCACCCTAAAATGACTTCAGGGTGCTTCTGTGAGTCTCATGGTGGGTGGTAAATGCCATTTGCAGCCTCAGTGCAGAGCTGATTGTGAACCCCACGTGCAGTGAGGGCTCAGCTGGTGACTGGAGAGCTCTTCCTCACAGCTGCACCTTGACTCCAGTCGAGCTAAAAAAGCTTAGGATCAATTTGTCAGTCAAGTCCCTTCTAATTATCTGAACCAGATCCTTTGTGCTTCCTGAAGTGGAGGCTGTGTGTCTGTGCACAGTGAAGGCAGTGAGATGGGGAGGGAGGAGAGAGGGATGTTTTCTGCAGCAGTTTCCTTGCTTGAAGGGATGCATTTATTTGCCATAGCACTAGAAGGCATTACTGAGGTATCAGAGTGTCCCCAGAGATTCTCTTCCATGCTGGATGTGACTGTGTTGTCCATTTGGCTTCCAAAGTGCAACAGGCTGCTCCTGGCTCTGCAGCAGCATCTGTGTCATTTCATCAGCTTACATATCTCCATCAGGCTTTGCACCACTGTGAAAGGGACCTGCTGCTCCTCACCAGCCTCCCAGATGTGGTAAAAGCCCTGAAATAACAAAAGCTTATAAACCACCCTGTGCTTTCCAAATGGAAAGTACTGCAGGGTGGCAGTGGCACTGCAGCAGCTGACAGGCTCACTGCCTCACATTTCACCTGCTTTTGACTCTCTCTGCTAGGGAGGGGGCTCCAGGAAGGCTGTGCCTTCACCCTTGTGCACACAGCAGGTGGCAGAGCTTTTGATTTGGACAAGAAGGGCCCTTTCAAAGCCTTCAGACAACCTCTGCCAGTTGTGCCACACCTGGGAGTAAACTGCAGCTTGCTCTGTTTTGCTTTGGCATTGGTATTTGGAGAGTTAGATGTCCACTGAAGCACCCAGGCCTTCTTCTCTTTCACAAGTGGAAGCAATTCCTTAATACTTGTAGTTTTCTCATTTGGGTTTCCCAAGCTTGCTTGGCTGTTGGGAGGAGCCTTGAGTCATTGCAAAGGAACTTGGTGGGCAGAGCTGGCTGTTTCTCACTCAGTAAGTGGCAACTCTCTCCTTAGATTTTCCTGATCTGCTCTTGACAGAATCACACCAGTGCTGGGACCCCACTTGAAAACACCACAGGATGGGGATCTCTTTATACATACAGAGGGAAACTGAGCACAGTGGGGTCAAGTGACTTGCCCAGGATCACACAGGGAAATGGTACTTAAGAGTAATGGTGTTCTTTGATACACTTTACCCCTCCATCTCTTTCTCTGTAAAATAAAACACCCTAAAAATAGGCCTGGACTGCCCATACTGGAGTTGATAGCTTCTGTATAAAGCAGTTGATTACAACTCAGAGCTGTTCATGAGGAATCACCAAGTGGAGGTGCAGAGAGCCTGCTGGGGTACAGTTACTCCCAGGATCTGTTGTGCTCCAGCCACAGCTCTTAGACCTGTGTGGCTGTGGCACATTGCCTCCTCAGCTCACCTCTAGTCATTGCCAGAGCTTGTAAACCACTTTCATGAGACTCTTGATGCAGAAGGCAACACAATGCCCAAAACCTGGAGGAACCTTCATGATCTACTCTACTCTAGGTGGTCCTGCTCTGGCAGGGGGGTTGCACTGGATGAGCTTTTGAGGTCTCTTCCAGCCTGTGAGACTGTGTGATTCATTTTTCTTGCCTGACCATTGCTGTCTGTTGCCTTCTGCTCCCTCTGTTCTTCAGGCCATCCCTCCTGTGCTGGAACAACTTCCAGTGTAAGGCTGGTGTCACTGGAAAGAGATGATAAATAATAAACCTATCAGTGTTGGGGTTAAAGGGCTGGACTGCAGCTGACAGGGAGGCAGAAAAATAGATTCAGCCAGAAGGCTGCTGACTGTTGTTTTATTCATTTGTTCATTAGCAGGCACTGGAGCAGGAGGGAAGGTGAGAGGCTGGCCAGCTTCTGCTGTCGGTGACCTCGCTTTCCATGGGGCTGTGGGGAAGCACAGGGCAGCACAAGTGCTCCCGTGCAGGATTTGCTGCTGAGGCAGTCAGCCTGATAGCACACTGGCCTAGAACACCTAATGAAGGCCCAGGGGAGAGTTGGAGGATTATCTGGGAAGGCAACTGACCCTTCCTTAGGTGTTTACACTAATGACAGCCGAAGGTAAATGCACACTCTGCACGGGGATGTGTGGGCTCCTCTGCTGTGTAGTTTCCCTAATTAAAGCCACTTGAACTGGGCTGGTTATTTGCAAAAGAAAACTATTGCAGGCTCTCAGAACCTCCCCCTTTGCCTTTCCTCTATCTTTATTATCAATAAAAAGAGAGAGAAAATGCTGTCTGGGCCTGAGGATTTCCTTCCCATATGGAAAAGATTTAGCAGCTCCCAGCAGCACTGGCAGCATAGAAACCTCCCCTCTTGCCTCCCTCCAGCACTCCTGCATCTCCCACAGCTACAGCTACAGCAAGAATGCATGTGCTGTTGCTTCTGAAGCTTGGGGGGCTCATCCCTTATCCCATTTTGAGACTTTTGAGACACAGGCACGTGAATCATCTTGGATAGTTTCTGTCACTCTGCAAACTCTTTGTGCATTTGCCTTTCTGGTTTGGGGTGGGTTGTTTTTCTCTCCTGGTACTGATTTGGATGCTGCAGTGTCTGCAGGGACTGCACCTGCTCATCTTCCTGGGTCAATTCCCAATGGGATCAGATGGCCAGAGTTTGGCTGGCAGTTCAGTGTGGGCTGGCAAAAGCTTTGCTTTCGTGTGTGCTGCTGCTTCATTTCTTTTTGTCCACGGAGCATTTTGCCTTGCAGCTCTCATATTAGAGGCCTTTCCATTGCTGAGATTAATTAAATGCTCACCAGGGACTCTCTCTGAGAGGAATCTTTCCTTTTCTGGCTGACTTGGAATGTCACACCAGGGCCTTCAGCTGTTTTGACCTTGTTGCAGTAGCTCCCAGGGCAGGAAACCTTTCCTGACCCTCCCTTCCTGCCTCTCCCCCAAGTCCTGTGCTCTCCACCCCTCATTCCATCTGCAGAGCTCTCCCAGGGCTCTTATGCAACAGTTCAGATTTGGTTTTCTTGGCTGGGAGAACATGGCTCCAGGGGAGAGCTGTGAGGGGGTTGGATGGGTGGGGGGAGAAAGATTCTTCTTTTGGAACTGTGCTGACCTGGCTGAGCCACACAGAGCAGGACTTTCCCTCCTCCCTCCCTTGAAGGGAAGAAATACCACCACTGCTTCCTTCTCCATCTTGCTGATGGTCCTTTGCTTTCACGACAGAACGGGTCAGGCTTCCAGGCTTCTCCACTCAGGTAACCTGCCTCTGCTCCCAAGCTTTTGGCTTCTGTTTTTCACTTGCAGTTGCATCTCTAGACTTGGGTAATGGGTGACTTTAAGGAGTGTGTTGGTACCCATCGGGTTTTTCCTGGGGAAAGGAAAAGTGTGTGATTCTGAAAAACAAAGCAACCTCCCACCCAGGCAATACTTTGAGAGGCAATGAAAGCAATTAATGGTGTCAGAAGAGCCTGGGAGGGGTGAAGTGGTGAGTGGCTGAGGGCTGGACTGGTGCAGGAGCAGCTGAATGTTTGGGGGAGCAGAGGGTGATTGACTCAAACTCCAGCTGTGTTTCCTTACCTGGAATCACAACCCACAAAGTTAAGCTTTTAGCAGTGCATAAGGGAAAGGGAGTCCTAACACATGAGGCAATTCTGCAGTGCCCTCAACACTCACCTTGCAAAGGCTTTGGGGAATTGCAGAAACCTTTAACTTTCCAGTGGCACTGATTAAAGGACGAGGGATCTGTTCTGCAGCCCCCCACCTTCTATCCAAGGACTGGGGGAAAGCCTTGTGCTATGAAAGGAACATAAAAGCTCTCAAGAGTCAGTGTTTGTCCTGACAGCAAACATCTTTGCCTCCTCTCAGGCACTGAAGAGGTTGTTGGAGGGTTTGTGGCAGTGTAAGGGAGGGCACGTGTGCAGTGGCTCTGCAGCAGCTGTATTGCACCCACAGATGCACGTGTTGAACAGGTCCTCAGTGGGGATCCTGCACTGCCCCTGCTCTCAGGGGTGTCCTCTGTTCCTTACACCATCTCCTGTCTGTACTCCTGGGCTGGGGAGCTGGCAGACAACCTGGCTTTGCTGGGCTGACCTCTAAGGCTTATTTGAACCCTGTGTGTGCTTCATCTGTTTTGCTGGGAGTGCTGTACTAGCAGCTGTTGGTTATGCAGCTAGAGAAAATGCTCCTCCAGACCCATTGCACAAAACAGTCCTGGTAGCTTAAGCAAGCCAGCTGGCAAAGCAAACCTTCCCCCTTTTCTTCATGTGGGGAAGAATGAAGCCATTTAGCAGGCTGGAGCTAGAGCCCTGAGATGCCTGGCTCTCTGGCAGTAGGGGTCTATTGATTGGGCTGTTTTCCCAAGCATCCAACATCCCAATAAACATCAACAAACGGGGAGGCAGGTTTCAGACCTTCTCACAAGGTTCAACATCAGCATCCCCTTAATGTGTGAGATCCCTCTGGAATGACACACAAACACAGGCTGGTTTTACTGTGAGATGATGAGGCTTCCATCAAATAGCTACAAATCCTGATGTACCTCCCCATGTAGAGTGATGCCACCGCAGTCTCTGGGTGTATTCTTGCTCTGTTAAGTGCATACTTTAACTACCTGCCACTGTGTGCCAAGTGGGAGTTGACAACCCTGAATCTGAGGCACTGGAGGTATCTCAAGATGCTGCTCAGCTCTGTAGGGACATTCCTGTCCTGGAAGCTGCCTGTACAGCTGGCAGAGGACTCCAGCAAAAGGCAGAGTGGTAGGAATGATTCCTTTGCATGGTGTGCTTCTCACAACTGAGTGGTTTGTGTTTGCAGCTTGGACCAGTGTCCTTTCAAGTCAATGGAAAGACAATTGATTGCAGCAGGTTGTGGAGTTGGGCTTCTGGCTACCTTTGTGCTTAATTTAAAAGTAATATATATCTACTGGTGAATGTCTCTAACCAGATTAAGAAAGTGCAATTGATTCAAAACTGACTATAGATGGGCATAAAAGGCAAAATTGATTGGCTTGGTCTATTCTAATTTTCTGGCAACAGAGCAAACACAAACAAATGAATAAAGAAAGAGAAGGCTCCAAAGCTCATGGCAAAAATACAGACCCAACTTCAAACCAGCAAAGCATTGCTGGAGTGCAGGTGGCTTGCAAGGGCACTGGAACTGCTGAGCCTCTGGTTTTAAGCTTGGCCATGGTCAGAAGAAGAGTAGTAGAGGTCACCTGTGACCAGAGATTGCTGCAGGTGCAGGTTCTCATTCACGTTCATTTGTCTTTTAAGGGAAGAAGCTGTGTGTTGGGTAATATCTCTATAGAGATATCTGTGTATTTGTGTATTACAGATATAGGCACATATGTGTGTGTGTGTGCAGCAGCTTTAGGTGGAACAATCCAATTCAAAGGCAAAGGATAAGCATTCTGAGGAGAGGGGGAAGCCTGTGTCCCTGGCCTTGATGGGCTGTGTCTCCAGGTTTAGTGCCTCTGTTTTTGCTGCACTCTCACTCTTGTTAGGGCTGATGAGTCCCTGGGCAGTCACTGAGACCTGGTAACTACTCAAAGGTACCATTATGGCCATAAAATGGTTTTTAGTATCTGATCAGTGCTGTTCTCTTTAGCCTGTGAAGTCACAGCAGAGTGGGAATTGCAATGATTTTGAAGCAGAGATTTGCACACCCTCCCTCTCTCCCCCTTTAATTGTTGTGATAAACTGGGACTTCAGAAGAATAAATAGAGCTTTGGAGTGATGCTGACAGCAAACCCAAGCCTTGCAGCATGGCAGGAATCTGGTGCAAATACAGCCCTCCTTGCTTTTCCATTTCTTCCCTCTCCCTCCTTCTCCCTGCTGTCCCTTTGACACTGTGTGAACTGTAGTTCCTAAGCTGGCTTTAGGCAGAGGGGCAGCTCTGTATGCCCTGGAGCAAGAAGGACAGGGAATGCATCTGGTATGTGAGAAGTATTTAAGGGTGGGAGACACACCATTTATGGAATCATTTTGGTTGGAAAAGCCCTTGAAGCTCCTGAGTCCATCCCCTCCCTTCACCCTGCCCAGCCCAGCACCAACCCACAGCCCTCAGCACCTCAGCCCCAGGGCTGTGGGATCCCTCCAGGGCTGGGCACTCCCCCAGCTCCCTGGGCAGCCTGGCACAGGGGCTCACACCCCTCTCAGGGAAACAGTTCTGCCTCAGCTCCAGCCTCAACCTCCCCTGGAGCAGCATTTGAAGCCATTTCTTCAGCCTCCTCTTCTCCAGCCCCTCAGTGTCCCTGTGGCAGTGAGTGAGGGGCCAACACTGACACAGCCCTGGAGCTGCAGCCTCCCCAGGGCCCAGCACAAGGGACAATCCCTGCCCTGCTCCTGCTGCCACCCCACTGCTGATCCCATCCAGCATTCACCTTGTTGCTGCCCATGAGTGCATTTCTCTTCTTCATGTCTCTCAAGAGGCAAGTGTGTGTCTTTTTCCTTGTTTTCCCATTTTTGGCCCACTGCTCTTCTCTCTCTTGGGTGTCTGCAGTTGACAGAGAGCTGCATCAGAATGGGAAAGCTAATGTGCCTCCTTGGTGTGATGCCTTCCAGATGGATTTAGCTAATTATCATGACAATTAGGGCTCCCCTTAATGATCTCAACTGGAATTTATAGACAGAGGTAAACAAGAAGTTTTTGTTGAGTGTTTGCAGAAAGGCCTCAATTTGTATAATGACATAAACATGGGTTCTTGTGTCACTTAGTGTCTCCTGTTCTCCCCTGCAGAGCCTGACTGGCTTTCCCAAGACATTTTCATGTTGCCAGGTTTATTTGGAAGGTTGGAGTCCATGTCTCAGAGAAACTGTTATTAGTTGAATGCACCTCTGCACTTACTCTACCTGTTTCCCACACCTTTCTTCCTCTTGTTCTAGTCCTTACTAGAAACATGTTCCTTTTCCATGACCTGTCCAGCTGAAGGAAGTATGCCTACATAGCTGGACAAAGAATGGGCATGAAACAAGGCTTATATCTGCTGGTGGATCAGCCACAAAGGGTGCAGGGGCAGAGTCATGTGCAATACATTCACTCCTGGCAGGAGTTTGGGACCAAGGCCATGCTGTGCTGGGTTCTGTACACAGATGCAGTGAAAAAAGCACTTTTGCCTCTTGGGAGTTTTCCTCCTGTTTATTTGTGTCTTGTCAGAAGTGAATTGTTGAGGGAAGTACATTGCCAAGACAGCCTAGGGAAGGTCTGCACAAGGCAGGACCTGCTAGATTCATCTGAACATGCAAATGAGCAGTGAAAAGTAGCCTCAGAAAGTCGTCATTCCAGTTGAAACTGATGGGAACTGTTCACTGGTGGGAGAGACAAATGCAGTGCTGGCTAGCATAGGCAGTTTTCCCTTTGCAGTCAAAAGTGTTCTGGGTTATCTGGATCATGTTTTCCCTGGGCTACTGGTGAAGGTTTAATTTAACCTGTTGTGTTGTATTAATGTGCCTCACTTGGTAGGAAACACTCTGAAGAGAGAGGTTGGTGCCTAATTCTGCTGCCATCTTCCTTTTGTGTTGGCATGGATGATGAAGAGGTGGGGAGAGGCTGGAAGGGCATGACTTGACTATTAGAGCTGGGATAACTAGATGCAGATAGACCTCTGCTGAAAAGTCATTTGCAAAGTGCACATAGCCTTTGCTCACCCAAAGTACCAGCCTGAAACCTGCAGTGACCAACAGCATTGCCTTTGTTGGGCAGCAGTTTGAGAGGAGCTGCTCAGTTCTGGCTCACCTAACCAAATCCTTGTTCTCTTCTCTTTTTTCCCTCCTGCCTTTTGCCATTGCAACTGATTCCATGCTGGGCCAGAACCGGGGGCGCCTGGCAGAGAAGAGGACAATCCCTTTACCTCCAACCAGGATCCCAAAGAAAGAGCTGACCTCAATTTTCTCACACAGTGACGACAGCGAAGAGAGCGATAAGAGCAATGGTCAGCACCCTGAAGTAAAGCAGGAGGAGGATCTCCACATCAGTATCATGAAAAGAAGGTACTTTTCTGCCAGAGTGCTGCATTGCAAAAGCAAAGACACAGAAAACTGGGCAGCAGGTGATCAGCCTTTTGTGAGCCAATACTGCTCAAGCTGCCCAAAGGAGTCACCTCCAGGGCTTGAAATCAAAGTGCAACTGTCATGTTGTAGCTCAGAAAGAGGAACTGAGTCCTCCTTTCTGCTCACTCTCCTTGGGGTGAATAGGGCTCTATGGGGCCTTGCATCATGGGCCTTGGTTTAGCACTAAAAGCATCTGGATTTGCAGACTACAGATGGTATTTCACCTTCTGTCCAGCATTCTGTATCTTTGTGCCTGGTGGGGCAAACAAATTGCATGACCAAGAAGTCAGCTGTGGACCTTGACATAGCTGTGTGAGAATAGAGATGTGTGGCTCCAAAGTCCTGCCTCTTGCTTTCAGTCATCCCCAAATTCTGATGTAAGATCAACTGGACAATCTAGTGTTGGGGAGCAAAGTTTGGGAAGGAGGTAGCAGCAGTGGCTGTTGTTACATGTTGTTGGTTTCAAGTGTCAAAGAGGATAGCCATGTCTCCCTGATCCTGTCATCTAAAAGTCAGGGAGTTGCAGTGGACAGAGTCACTCAGATACCTCAGTTTTTTGCTCATGCCTTGCTCAGTACCATACACCTTCACCCTAGAGCCATGCAGGCTTAGAGGTAGAGAAGGGGTTGTCTTGGGCTGCATTCTGGTAACTGTCACTTGGACTCTCATGGATGGGCTCAGTGAAGGTTCAGCTGAAAAATACCAAGTTTTCTGATGCCTCTGAAAAAAAAAATGTGCTGTTTAGAAGACCTGTAACTACAGGAAAATAAATACCTAAAGGCACAGTGCTCAACCTCCCATGCATATCATTGCAACTCATCTTGATTGTCATCTTCCTCTGATGCATAAAATCACTCAGATCCTAAGACAAGCCCTATAAAAACAGAGGAGTGGAAACCAAAGGCATGTAATTGCTTTTCTTATGTTTTATGTGTTCCTTGCTCCTGAGTAGATGAGCTATTTCCCTGCCTTGCCTTCCAACAGATGCTGCTACGTTCAGCAGCCGAGAGCTTGAAAGTAGGGAGACAAAACACTAACTAGCTCTTCTCATAAAACCCTCCTGTAATTAAAGTCTGGGTTTATCATTGCAGCTGTCCAAGAGCCATGTTCAAGGGTTATCTCTGGGAAATGGAAAGGTGTTTGGGGAATGCATCTGCACTGTGCATGTGCACAGGAGCCACAGAGGGAGAGGGAGCTCTTCCTAATCAGTTTTGGTAAAGTGCCCTTCTTTTCCTGCCCCCTTTAATTATGCTTTTAATTCTGCAAAATTATAGTGCTAGATTGCCTCATTAGGAGGGAGAACAGCATGATAACTACATAATTGATATGCTAGGCCCCCCAAATATAAAGTGCTCTTATCTTAAATCTTTAATTACTGTAATTGCTTTGCCTTGTTTATTAGAAAGTGAAGAAAAAACACTTAATAGTTATTAGCTAGTGGTCCCCCAGCTTATCATTTCTGTGCTCTTCACTACTTGTCTGAAGATCTCTTGTTTTGATTCCTTAGAGGAGTGGATGATTCTTAGCAGACAGGTTAAACTCTCAGTGCTTTTTGTACTGTTGTTCTTTTCTTTTTCCTGAGAGCTCAGATAACAGGGTGTGGGGGAAAAGCTGAAAGAGCTGGGGCAAACAGGAGCCAGGCAGCACTCCTGAGTAATAACAGAGAGCATGTAATTCAGTGCTTGGTGCCCAGACAGGGAACAACTACTGCTCAAATCCCTCAGCATTTACAGGCACTTCTGGCCATTGCAAAGGAGTCTCCCAACCCTCCTGTTCCAAAGAGGGAGAGGACTGGCTGTTTCCACCTGCTCAAGAGCAATGGATGGAAGTGACTCCTGCACAGAGCAGGCTCTGGCTCTGTTCCCAGTGTCATTAGTAGCCCAGGGGCTGGGCTGGAAGGTGTGATGGGGCTGGCTCTGGAGACAGCAGCAGCATCATAAAGACCAGACAGCTCACAGACTCGACAGCTGGAGCCTGTCAGAGACAGTGCCCCATCTGCTTTCTGGTTTTAATTCACCTGTTGTATCCTCCCCTGATTGGTGATGGATTGGGCTGAGGTTTTATTGTCTCCCACTGAGAGGAAGAAATAGGTTAAACTGTGATGGCAGGAAAACAAGGTCAGGGCCTGAGCAAACCTGTGTTTTCTTGCTGTGCCCCTGGATGGCCCTCGTGCACACCTGCCTGCACTTCCACTCTGTCAGCATTTGCATCGTTGCTTTGAACATTGATACCTTTTCTTCCCCCTATTCTATGTTGACTGTTTGTTCCTGTCATTCTTGGCACAAGGGAATGTTTTCTGCTGCTTTGGGGTCTGGGCATTGGCAAAGAAAAGACTCTATGGATTAGTAAAGGAGACAGATCTTAGTTTCTTGGCTGGTCAGTCCCTCACCTTGGCCTTTGGCAGCAATTGCCTCTCTGATCTTAAGCAATTGCTCGTGGTGATGAACTTCAGAGGAGGTGTGAGGCAGAGAAAACCTGCCTGATGATGTTCTCCCAGTGTTAGAAGGGAACAGAGACCTATAACTACCACTGAAGTTAGTGCACTTCAGTGTATGCCAACTTATTTCACAACCAAGTGCCTACAAACCTGTGTCACTCTGCTGCTTTGCACACAGGCTGCTTTGCCTCTCACTGCAGTGAGCTTGGCTCATCTGCTTTGAAATCCAGGTGACCCAAGCTTAAAGGTGAATGTTTTCATCTTGTTGTGAGACCTCCTGAGTCCTCTTTAGCCTGCTTTGCAGGGTGTGCTAAGTAGCCTTTGTATTATGCCTCCTGTCTGGAAAACAGAGGGCTTAAAATCTTGTCTCATGTAACCAGAGGCATCTGCTGAGCTTGATACCGTAGCTTGATACTCAGACTGTAAGCACTCAGCTCTGGAGATTATTGGGACAGCATTGCAGAGGAAAATCCTCCTTCTTTCCAGCAGATTTGGGGCTCTTGAAAAACCTTGCTCTTGCCACCAGTGCCTCCATGCACCAGTTGCATGGCCTTAATTGCTGTGGCTGGCTGAAGCTGTGTGCTCTCCAACTGAGGATCCTTGTCTGGCTCTGAAGGGAGCTTTTCCCATTTGAGGCAACAAAAGGCATTTCTGTATCAATGCACCTATGTCACTTGTACAGTTCTTTTAGTCATAAGAGCTGAACTGGCACAAGAGCCACGTAGAGCAGACTTCAGGTGGAATCCTTGGCTTCCTGAAGCCTTTTTTCCCTTCCTGGCAGACTGTTATTAATGAAGCTGCCTCTCCTCAGAAAGCTGAACTGACATTTATGCCAGTCTGTTTCTTTGCTCCCACTCTCTGGTTTGTCCTAGACACAAGCAACACAGAGGAAGTTTGAGGCTACAGATCCCATTGCTCTGCTGTAGTTTGGGGAGCATTTGACTTCCTTACCCTCACTGGGAGATTCCAAGGGACACAGAATTGCATCCATCACCTCAGGAACAGCCAATGAGCTTTGTCACACTGAGGTTCAAAGTTGCCTTTGAGGATCTCCATTATCCCAAGAAGCTCCAAAAGAGAGGAAAGCCAGAGAGTGAGGGTCAGTAAAACCCTGAGGTGCTGTTGGGTTTAAGCCCAGAATTGTCCTGTGGGTGCATGAGCCTGATTTCTGTTTTAAAGACTGGCCTTTTTCATTAGTGTGGAGAGGAGGGAAAGAGGAGAGACATAATGAGAGCAGCTGATTAACAGAGTAGGTTAGGAACAGCTCACACACAGCTTTGACTAAGTCCCCAGCAAAATGAGGCTAAGAAGAAGTAATAATGCTTGAGCACTTCTTTGAAATGGTGAAAGGTTTTGACCTGACCTGTCTCTGAAGGAACCTGCCCAGCATATCAGTAAACACATGCACTGGGCTGAGTAATGGGCAGGATGAGTGCAAAGGGACACGTGTGGGGAAAATGCCTTTGGAATACTTCTAAAGAGAGGACTGGGAGCAAAAATAGGAGCAGATTGTACAGTATGAGCACACAGTGAGCTGGGGGCCTTGCCAAATATTGCTCTGGAGATACAAACCATTCTGAGGAGAAATAACAGAGTTGTCCCATTCCAGGGTGTCTGTGCAAGGAGAAGCCCTGAATCCTCTCTGGCTGTGTGAGCAGTGTGACCCCTGTGTGTAGCACCTGGCTTGGGATTAGTGTTATTTGAAGCCATTGGAAATGAAGGTGCTTACTGAGGCAATGGTGAAACACTGTCTCCTCATCCCTATTGACATGTGAGCAGGGCTGGAATCCAGACAGGGACAAGTTGCTGTCCCCCAGCATCCCTCAGCTGGCAGCCCAGCTTCACAGCATTCTCCTCACTCAGTGTCCATTTTCTAATAGCAAAATTACTGACCTCCACTAAGCCTTAATGGCTAGTGGCTGTCAGCATTGCCACTGCCTGCCTTTCTAAGTGGAAAGCTATTTCTTATATCCCATAAGGCTGCTGCTCTTTGACTCCCTAATTGATTGAAGATCAAACCCGAGCACCACCCCATTATATTTGTCACATGTACCTGCTTGTAATTCAGAGCCATGAGGTCCCCAACGCTTTCTCAGCTGATGTGCAGTGTACACAGTGCCTTTGCCTTCTTTCTCTTGCTTGCCCTCTTGCTGCAGTGCTCACAGACAGCCCATGCTGGTGCTGCCCTGGGCTGAGAGCTGTCTGACATCCCCCTTCATGCTGGAGCTCAGTTTCATGGCAGGATACGCCACACAACGCTGCTTCTTTTTACCTGCTGCTGAAGCCAGGGCATGTCTGGGATCTGGGCTAAGCTGACAAGGCTCTTCCAAGCAGCATGCAACTGAAGACAGTCTAGACACATGACAGAGTAGGGCTCTGGGCACCCGCCGTGAATCAGGCTCTTCGATTAGATTTGACAGCCCTTCTTCTATTGCCAGGGCTCCAGAGGAGGAGGGAGGCAGGCAGAGCCCCTCTTGTGCCTGGAGACATATTTTGCTGCTTTATGGCAGTTTTCTTTCAGTTATTTTCTGTCAGTCCTTCCTTCATTCCTCTGCAGAATTGTCTCTTCTGCTTTCTCTTTGCTTCCCCCCTTTCCCCTTTTCCTCTCAACCAGGCACTGTATTCAATAAAGATATTAAAGGTCCCTCTGGGAAGCAAAGGCTGGACTTGGTCCAGAGTGCCAGGAAGCATGTCATTGACCTAATGAGGACATATATTTGAGGGAGGAGAGAGAGAGAGAGAGTAAAGATGGCTACTTACTTCTCAGGGCTGCTGCAGGATAAAACACAATAAACAGCAAGAAAAGCCCAGGAAGGAGATGTGAGACCAGAAAGGTGAAGTGTAAGGGTGAAAGCAAATGAAATCTTGACCCACAAGTGATCTGTGTTGCTTTGTCTCCCTGTATGTGACCCTTGCAGCATCAATTTCACAGTGGAGGATAACCCAAGTGCCCCAAGTCTCAGTCTTGCTGCAATCTTAAGGCTGTTCTTGCAGAGGAGCCTATCCCTGGTCATTGCCTGCACGAGCTTCTTAGTGCTGGCTGCTTGAAAATAGCATTGCATGGCTGTAGGGAGACTGGAAGCAGACACAGGGATCTGTGTGAAGAGTGGGGAGGAAGCAGGAGCTAGCTCTGACCATCCAACCCAGCAGCCTGCATGGTGACACCTACAAATGCCTCTCTCCAGGCTGCTTCCCTGCATTGCAGAGGCCTCACTGTGTGCCCCAGTGCTTCGTGTTTCCCTGCAGGATGCTGGTACCAAGGGCCTGACTTCTCAGTGGCTGTGGTGGTGCTGGGCTGTGCCAGTTGAGCAGAAGTCCTTAATTCACCCTTTAGCCAATATTCTCCCTTTAGTGCAGTCTTCTAAACCAGAGGATGTGGGGAAGCCTTGTCATTATTTTTGCCTTCTCTGTGGCTTTGCCTGTGCAAATTGAAACGTCCAGAGAAACTGCATCCAAAGCAAGTGTTAATCTTATAATGAAGTGAGGTTAGACAGAGGCAATTATGGGTAAGAAATGGGACTGTGATAGGTTCTCTTTCTGCAGTAATGAGCTGTTCCTGTAGCTGGATGCTGCCTGGGAGTCTCTACACTTCCATGCAGTGGGGTGTTGGTTACTGCAGCATGCACCTGGGACAGTGGAGAGAGCCAAAGGGAGCAGCAGAAAGCAAGTTGGCCACAGCACACAAGCTCAGCTGCAGAACTGGGTTGTTCCTACCCCTGGAGTGACAAGGCTTTTGGGGGATGCCTGACTCACTCTGTTGGCCTCTTGCATGGTTGCCTCTCTGGTGTTGAAAGCTTGCAGGGACTATTAGGGTAACAAAGGAATGACAGGAGGGAGAGAAACTACTTAAAAATTAAACCCTGTCCCAGCTGCTCTCCATTATTTTGCCAGCTCTGGCACTTCTTTTTTTTCTGGGCTGGATTCTCATTCCAGAACAGGCTCCAGAGATGCCTGGAATAGCCTCAGTCCTTCCTAGTGTTTTGTTTATTTGTTTTGGTTCACATACACGTATCAGTAACTTCATCCTTTGCACAAACCAAACCCTGACATTTAGTCCCTCCTTGCTGGAGTGCCTGAGGCAGCAGTTGAATTCCCTCAGCTTGTGCACCCCTCAGCCTGCCCTCCCTGCTCACAGAGCTGTGCAGGGAGCTCTTGCTCTGGGGCCCATCTGGTCATTGGTATTGACCATTTGCTCAGTGATGATGCTGTGGCTGAGAGCTTGGCTGGGTGAGGAGGTGGGAGAGGCAGGAGCAGCTGTAGCACCTTTGCTTGCTTGGCTATGGCTTTTGGGTTTTCCCCCCCCCTCCTCTTCTGTTATCAATTTAGAAGGGACTACCTCCTGCTCACCACTCTTCATACAGCCCTAGGACAGGCTTGTGCAGCTGATAGTTTGCAGATTATTAGTGATTTGATTTCAATTGGATGAATAACCCATTAAAGCAAGATGTTGGCCTCAGAAATCTAATGGGTGATAACGCCACAGAGATGTGGAAGGAGTGCTTGGTTCTGCTCCCTATCCCCCCAGCCCTCCCCCAGAATAATTAGACTTTAATTTCATTCTCACCTTTTCATTGTCTAAATATGGGTGGTTAATTATCCATCTCAGCAAATGGATATTTCTGCCTCTGTGTGGATCTGAGCTATTCCTTTGGTACCAGGTTTTTTCCCTCCCCCCTGCTTATAAGTCTCTGAGGTAGTGCTGTGCTAAGTCTCATGATGAGACATGCCTCTGCCTGACACTCAGGATCATTACCTGCAGTCTGCCCATGGCAGTAGCTGCAACAGACCATGAGAAGCTGGAAGTTACATTGGAACCCAAAGTGGGGAGCAGGGAGCCCAGGCAAGCTCCTGCTCTGCTCTCCATTCCCTTTGCTGCCAGACTGCTTCATTTCACCCTCTGGCCTTGTGCCCATGGCTGGGAGGTACCTGCCTGCCTGTTCCCTTGGTGCTAGGGTGGGATGTGGCATAGGATGTGTCTGTGGAGAGGGGCCTGGCAGTACTGGTGGGCAGCAAATTAAATGTGCAGCACCGAGCCCTCATGCCAAGGCCAGTGGCACCTTGGGCATTAGGAAGAGTGTGGGCAGCAGGTTGAGGGAGCTTTTCCCCCTCTGCTGAGGCCTCATCTGGAGTCCTGTGTCCAGTTCTGGGCTCCCCAGTTCAAGGCAGACAGGGAAATGCTGGGGAGAGGCCAGTGCAGGGCCACCAAGATGATCAGGAGACTGGAACATATGTGGCCCAAAATGAACTGTTGGGCCACTGTTAGACTCTGAGCACTGCTTGGAGTAAATGCTTGTTGCCTTCGGAGTAGAGGCCCATGGGGCAGGTTATCTTAAAGCACAGGTTGTCTGAATTGCTTTTCCACCAGAAAAGGGACCATGGAGTTTTAATCAGACCCCCATGGCATTTCATCTCCATACAGCTCAGGGCCAGACCCTTTCAGGGTTTTTTTGAGGGCTCTGGAGGATGTTTTATGGACATAGAAGCAGAACAAGGTTCCTTTTCAGACTTGGCAGTTTGCTTTCCATCTGGTCCCACAGAATTCAGTGCTGTGCAGTATTTGGAGCTCTTAGCACAGTGCAGCTGCTGGGATCTGGTTTGCACCGTGCAAGGTGCTGAGCTGGAGTTAAAGGGGGTTTGTGGAGGTTCTGTGTATGAAGGAAAACTTGTATTCTAGTGAGCAGTGCAAAATCAGGCCTAACCTTCAGCAGTTCCACTCTCTTGTGAGCAGGCCAGACCCTTCCAGGTCTGTTAGGCCCATAAGGGCTTTGGCTGACTTGAATTTGCTTTGAACTTTGGGGTTTAGATCAGTTTACCTGGAAAGTCCAAACGTGTCCCAGAGTTTTGACTAGAGTTCCTGGAATTTTTACTCACTGCTCCACTTTGGCCTGTCCTTTGCAGAAGGTTTTCAAATGTCTGCATTTTAACTTTGAAGAGCAACTGTTATTGCTGTAAGATCAGCAGCTGGGAAGTAGCTGTTCCATCTTGTGTTTGCATATAAAACCTTGTGAAGATGGAAAGCTGGGCTCTTAAACTGTTGCATATGAGGAAGAAGAAGAGGGTACAGGTGGAACTAAGTACAGCTTTATTGGTTAAAGAGAGTATCTAAGAGTTCCCTGGCAGCCTCCCTTTCTGAGCCAGCAGGAAGAGCACAAAAGGTGCCCCATCACATCAGCAAATCTGGCAGCAGCAGCATGTCTTGGATGTGAAATTATTTCCGTGCTAAGATCTGTTTTCAGTTGATTTTCTGAACTAGGCTGAGGCAGAGGCACCCATTAGGGAAAGCACTTCAACAGACACTCCAACCTGAGTGAAGTCCCATTGACTTCACTGGTCATGCTGAAGTGTTTTCTGGCCCAATTCAGAGCACATTCAAATGGGAAGAGAGGTTTCTCTTCAGCAGGTTTTAGATGAGGCCTTTTTTTCTGCAGTCAGATGGATTTCAGCTACACAAAGTTGCTTTTTCTAGTTGAGGGCTGCTGCAGGGATACACAAAATACATGATCCTTGCAGCCCTTTCTGTTGAAATGCTTTTGGGAACCTCCAGCTGCAGGAGCTGATTTACACACACAGCTAGAAACCAGCGTGTTCCCTGGCAGATGCTGAGAGAGATGGGAGTGGGTTTGTGCAAGGATATGAGCTTGCTTGCCAGTTTGGTCTCAGATGACTGGGGTTCTCATCAATCACATTGACATGGAGAAAACAGTGGTGGTCACAGACCTCCTGTGTGTGGTGGGGGAGATGAGTGCTCCCTGATATCGACTGGAGACACCAGACCACAGGTCAGGCATCTGCCTTAGCCCTCTGGGTTGGTGGAGATGCTGTCTAATAGCAAGGAGGGGGAGGGGAAACCTAACAAACCCCCCAACCTTTGTCTGCTGTGTCTTAATTGAGGACATTGTTCATCTAGGAGCTGCTTGTCAGCAGCCAGAGTGACAGAGGATGGGAAATTAATTTCCGAGGTGGGAAATTGCTAATAATTTATTTACAGCTGGAGGTGGGGGAGGGAGCACAGCACAGACACATTTGGGCTGCATAAAATGGCAATGCTTAGCTCTCTAGGCTTCCTCTGGATGAGTCCTATTACTTGAGGCAATGTCCTGTGCTCTTTGTACCTGTTAGGGAGACTGCATGCAGCAAGGTGTTTTCTCAGTGCTGTAGGGCTCACCTGGAGGTCTCATTGGCAGCAGTGAGTCCTGCTGTGGGCACTCAGGACTGCCTTGGGTGGGCAGTGTGGCTCATCTCAGCACCCCACAGCTCAGAAGAAGGCACTAGTTGGTGTTGAGAGCTGGGAAAGGGAGGGTTTGAGTGGGTGGGTTGTCATGATGGGGCAGATCTTTGACTTGGCAAGGGATGCAGTGTTCAGCATGTGCCATTGACCTCTCTGTTTGTTTGTTAACAGGATACACACCCACTGGGATTTAAACATCTCCTTCCGAGAGACCTCTTGCAGGTACCATTTTGGGGCACCCTCTCTGTATGGTAGGCTAAGAGTTTATGATCTGTTACTGGCATATGGATGCTGTTAGATGTAAATAAACATTCCTAACTGTCAGTGCTGTGGGGGTTTTCTTCCTTCCTCCTTTGTTCCTCTCCCTCCCTTTACCACATGTCCATTCTTTTGGGTTTTATTTTGGGGAAGGTTGTCTGGGGGGGAGGAAACAATCTCTTTTATGTTGGGAGAGAATTGATTAGACTTGTAAAGAAAGCCCATTATGGGCTTTGATATGTTTACTCTGGTCCTTTCTTTGGCAGCATGCAAGGTTGGGGTGGCCCAGATCTGTTTCCTGACACGAGAGTCTGCATCTCATTTGCAAAGATGATTTGTCTGAACAGAAGGCTCATTGGAGGCCAAACTGACTCCTGAATTGCTCAGGGGTTACAGTGTTGTGCTCAGGCCTGTGACTGCCAGTGCAAGAAGCACTGGATTGGCAGATGCTTTAGCTCATATGATACAACACCCTGGTCCTGCAGAGACTGAGGGGTGTGAGTGTCCAGCTGCAGTGTCAAGGTATGAAAAAGCTGACACTCAACAAGTGACAAGTGTTTTAAATGGCATAAATAAAAGAAAAGGCATAGAAATCTGGATTGTGAGAAGGATCTCCAAGCCAGGCTGGTGCATTGGTTTTAAAGTCTGGTTTGCTGCAGTAACAGGTACCCCAAGAAAGTGGAAATTAATACACTGAAGACATCCAGTGTATGGACATTAATATTCCTTTATAACCCCTGGGTCAGCTGATAACCCTGAGCATGGTACATTATCTTCATGTGTTGCTGGGATCATAAACTTTTCCAGTCCTTTAAAAAACCAGCTGCTGAGATTTGCCTCTGCACTAGAAAAAGAGAACTGGAACTTTGACATTTGTCTTTGATGCTAAATCTCCCCAGTCAGAGTGAAATAGTTGAGCCTGGCAGGTACTGCTTGTTTCCTAGAACAAGAAAAACTAATCTGTGCAGCTCTGAAACTTCTTGGGGAACACAGAAGGGGTGTAGAACAGTCCAGAGTCTGGTTCTGCATGTGCTTCATACTTTTGTGGATGCTGTAGAAGTCAGGATCTGGTCCATTGGATTGGCTGGCAAATAACAATCCAAATAACTTGTTTGTTTTGCTGAAAGTGGGTTTCTGATGCTTTGTGTAAATGTCCTGTTCAGTCAGAGGTTTAAAAAGAGCAGGAAGGTATTAGTGCTACAACCACTTGTGTAAGTGCCCACTGCATGCTAGACACTGCACAGACAGGTAAGAAGTGATTCACACTCTGCAGAGAGCAGGTTGTCTGGACATGGGACTGCAGATAATTGTGTCTGATGATTTCTGTGACAAGACTTTGCATGTGTAAGACTGAGTGAGCAAACACAGTGTTTACTTGAGAGAATATTGTTTAAGAGCTTTAGGGAGACTTCCCTCCCAGTACTGTGTCTGTGTTGGGCATTTCTGTTGTATCTGGAAGCCTCAGAATGCTTTGCAAGTGTAAACAGGAGCAGACAGTATTAGAAGTGACTTCCATCACCATCACATGCCCTTCAAATGCAGTGCTCAAAAACACAGAGGCACAGGAGTGAAAGTGGGCAGCAGAGAAGTGAAGGACAAATAGTCTGTGTCATTTTAAGCTGTTCACACTCCCTCCCCTAACCTGAGGACAGCTTGGACTGTTCTGTTGGCAGCATTGATCTGTGAAGGTTATAACCTGAACTGAGCACCTGGAGAGATAAGTCCATCTATGAGTTAAATCCTGGCTTCCCTGTGAGATTCAGTGGGAGGTGAAGGGTGGGAAACCTGTACTGATTCATACTCCATTAGGGAATGAGTGAGGGCAGAGGTATTCACAGGTATTTAAGCACAGACTTTGTCCCTGAAGCATAAAACCCCCATAATTCCTTTAGATTTACAATGTGAAGAGTACAACCCCCACCCTGACCAGTAAGTGTCTAGAAGCAGGTCTGGAAGGCACATCTCACCCAGCAGTCCTGTAAAAAAGCAGCTGAAGATTTTCATGTGGCAGCCTTTTGACTAAAAATCCCTGGTTTGTTGCTATAAGCTTTTGGGACTCTAAAATATGACAGCATGGATTCCTTCCAGGCAGGCCCTTTCATGATAGATTTCAGACTAGAGCAGAGTTTTATGGCTGAGTTATAAACTCTTAAAAGGTAGAGGTTTGTCATGGAAGTGCTGACACAAGCCTTAATTAATAACCACGTGAGCAACAGTTCTGCACAGTGGCAGCTGAGGGTGCAAACACCTTTGGAAATTGCAGCCCTTATCTTAAATCCCCTGAAATTCTGAACTTGCAATGCATAGAATAAAAGAGTGGTCTGAATTTGATGTGCAGCTCTTGGGCTTCCTCAGCTTAACTGTTTGTTCTCTTCCAGTTCCTCCTGGGAGCAGAGGTTTAGCTTTTGCAGAGCAAACAGTCCCAACTATCAAGAATGATGTCCATCCAGCCAGTTGAGAAGAAAGCAGCACATGTTGTGTTGTGTTAGGTGACAAGGAAAGTGTGTTGTGTGTTTCTGTGTTGGTGCAGGAGGAGCTTGTGTGGATTTAAGTGACCTAAATTGCCACACAGTTCTGGAAAAGATCTTGTGTATCTCAAAGACATCATGGGGTGTCAAAAAGGTTTAGCTGACCTTTGTTCTCAGTGACCTGTATAATTCATCACATGGGAGTTACACAGGTCATCCCAAACCCATGCCAGGAAATCATTATGATGCTCCACACTTGCATGAATGCACACAGCCCCCATGCTACTTTAAATCAAGAGAGTCTGAGGACTTTCCATCTTAATTAACCTGCCCCTTTGTCCTAAGTTTTCCTTTGATCTTCCTTTCCAAGTTCTCAGAGGATACCTGGATTCATTAGGTTTAGCTACTTTAGGATTGCTGCCTGCTTTGCCCTGGATAAAGAGGCATTTGATTGGGTACAAACCATTCTCCATGCAGAGAACCAAGAGCTTGAGCTAGGGGAATTGTCCTGAAAGGGGAGATTAGGATCTCACCTTGTCTTTCCAGGTGATTTACTCCTTTCCCTTTTAAGCTTTGAAGTTAATACAGGCTTAGTGTTTTGTTTACAGCTAGTCTTCCTTTAAAATTGCCTCTTTAAGGTTGAATTCCCTTGTGTGGACATGCAATTCCTGCAATCATTTGCTGAATATGTCTTGAAGTTGTTCAGTAAATGATGCACTTCTCCTTTTATTTCAAGACAAGCCTGTCAAATTTTGGAATCATAAACAGAAGATTAAAGCCTGGTCTCTGCTATAAGATGCTCACTTCTTGCTGCCATTGATTTCAGGAGGAGTCAGAGTTGCTCAGCACCACAGGCAGGATTACCTTGCCCAGGCTGAGGCATCTCAGGGAAACCAATGGGGGAATAAAAAGGTGTTCCAGAGAGGGAAAGGATTTTCCTTCTACTTATTGTCACTTAGTAACTTGAGGGAACTGCAGGGAGGTGAGTGAGAAACAGGCCATGCATGCTAATACCATGCAGGGATGCAGCTCAGGGTGTTACCCCCTCTGTTTCCAAGGAAGTCAAGAGTTGTTTGCTGTTGCCCTTGTTAAAGATGGGCTGAGGGGTAGGAAAGAAGATGGTATGTGGTTTGGTTTAAAGGATCATAGCAAAGAACTGAGCCTGGCATCAGGATGTTCAGCCACATGCTTTTGGCTGCATGGTAAGCAAGCTCTGAAGGAGTGTGCAAGGCAGCATTTCTGGTTTTTATGCCTGCACCAGTGCAGGACTTGAAACAGTGACCAAGGAAAGAGACAGGAGCATGCAAGAGACTCTTTTCACCTCTGTATGAACAAAAAGCTACTTGAGAGGACACTGCAAGCTTACTGAGCCTGCCAAGGAACAACTATCTCAGTAAATACCACATGAAGGAGATGGAAGGAAAACAAAGGCATCATTTGCCCAGACCAAATAAAATGCATGTACCAACCACAGTTTTAGAGCTCACAGTGGTGTGTAACCAGCCTCTCAGGATGGGCATGAACCATGGGAGCACGTATTTTAGACAAACATTTGGCCAAGAGCTCGTGTATCTGTGTGTGTGGGGACATGTATGTTTAAATCTGACCACAGACATACTTAGTGGGCCTTTGCACATTGATTTAACCCTGGCATGAAGTTTTTATTCAGCCAGAACTGAGTTTAAACAGCAGTGCTTAAACTGGCTTGTTACATGGATGTGTTTGGATTGAGTGTAGGGCTGCTGCTTTGTAGAAAACTGTGTTTAAGGAGGAATGAAACAGGTTAGTGAAGAAGGAAGAGGACATTAATCAAGCCAGGTGGAAGAAGCAGATGAAAAATACATGGGGAGTGAGACAGGAGAAGCACACTAATGGAAATTCACTGCTTTAGCTCATTCCTTTGGAAGGATGCACAGGGAGAGAAGAGGGGAGACAGTTCTTACCGTGTCAAGGCTGATCCTGACTCAGCAGAAGGCATTGCTGTGAGATGCAGGTAATGTTACCAAGTGCCAGAGCATCCTGCATCCCTGCCCTTAAAGGATTGATAGAGGATGGCTTCTGGGCTGTTTGTTTGTTTGTTTTTCCTAGTAAGCTTTTGCCTTTTAATCTAGGAGACCTGAAGTAGGTGCTAAAAGGTCACAAGAAGTCTTTAGCAGCCAGAAGCTAGATGTGACCCCTTACAGCCTTGCAGTCCCTAGCATCTGCTGTTGAAAGAACTGGAATTTGTCAGATAAACACCTTTAAGCTGCAGCAGAAAAAACAGACAGCAGCAGGGGTATGAGAGTGTGTTCAAATGGGGACCTGCCTTCACCCTTCCACTGCACTCACTGATTTCTGCCTCGACAGCAGGGCTGAAGCAGTAGCCCCAGTTGAAAAGGCTGATACTGAGCTGAACTAAATGAGTCACATTGTGCCCATCTGACTGGTGACATACCAGCTGTATGTAGGCCTGTTGGGCTGTTTCCATAACTCATGGTGACTTTAGAGGACAACTTGTGTAGCTGACCCTTGACTTGATGCTATAGGAAGCTTAAAAAGCTGCCAGTGGAGTAGTGCAGAATGTATGAACCATGACTTCTGGGTTGGTGTGAGGTGGGTACTTGTTTAGCATGAGGCTGACTTCAGCCCTTCCAGATCATTTCTGCTGTGGAGCTGGGATGTAGACTGCTTACAGAAAGGTTTTAATCCTCACCTTGGTGGCATATACAAAGAGCTCTCAGCTTTGTAGCTGTTAAAGCTGTGAACCAGGACATGCTTCCTGAAGGCAAAGCCAATAAATACAAGGAAGCTCTTGGCTAATGCCACTGTTGCTGGCAGACAGAAGCATGGCTGTGTGGAGACAATATGCTGGAAGGTAAAGACTTTCCAGATGGGTGAACTCAGTTTGTTCATCAAACAGTGACATACCTGTTTGGTTTTAGACAATAGCTGATGAATGTGTTCTTTTGTTGAACTGGAAGAAGAGAAGCAAAGTAAATCCACACCAAATCCACCTAGTTGATGGGCATTGACAAGAACCTTCTGTGGCAGAATGAAGAGCATTTCGGAAGGTTCAGACAAGGAGCCAAGCCTCCAGTTCTGTAGGAAAAAATACAAGCAACCTTTGCTTTTGTTTGGTCACCCATGTGAGGTTTGAAAAGGTAGATGTTGGGATCAAATGGGAGGAGCTGCTACATATGGGCCTGATGTGCCATCAGCTGCTTTTTGGGGGCTTCACACAGAAACAGGACAGGCTTCTGGCTCTGTGCTATAGAGTATGGTCTAAATATATGGTCTCCTTTTATTTGTGGGTCTAAATGACCCAAAAGATTGGTACTGGCAGGAAACAAGAGTTGTACTTGATACCTTTCTGGAAGTGGTGTTCAGCCCTGGCCTCCACAGCAGCTGCTGGCAGGACATTCCCCACAGCCCATGTGAGTGGAGGAATTGAGCCTGGGATTTTCAGGGAGTACCTGAGTAGCTTTTGCTTCACCTTTTCCTGTAGGGGTAAGGCCAAAAAATGCCTTACCTGTGGCCTTGTTTGTGCAGATCCTGCAGCAAGCACTCCTGTAGGGAAGAATGGATGGACAGGGAGGAGAAAATTAGTAGCTATTGGTTTGCTGTAAAGTAGTCTTTGTATGAAGTAGCTATTTCATTAGCTGTACTTTCTGGTTTTATATTCATTCCCAGGAAGCTTTGTTTGTCTACAGGGATGGGTTAGGGAAAAGAGACCATTATGTATTAGCAGAGGCTCAGAGGAATGGTAAAGGTGATTAAATAGCTGATAAATCAGATTTAGACTTCATTAAACTAGTACACAATGATGTTTCAAGTAAGGTAGGTGGGAAACACTGTGAGATACCTACAAGAAAAGAGGGAATGTTTATGCAGGAGTGATGCTTTTCAGCTCTATCCCCAGTGTGTTGTCATCTGTAGTGTATCTATAGTGTGTGTGTGTATAATGGACTTGTTTTAGGACAACTGAAAGGATTCTGGATAACAACCAAGCATGTGAGGGCATCTTTAGGCCTTGGTATGTTGTTGAGATACACATAAGCTTGGTTGCAGCTTTGGGGAAGTGTTGTTGATGTATTTCAGCTGCATACAGTGAGGAGAATCACATCCTCCTGCTTTTAGATCTCGTGCTGGATCGAAACTTGAAGGACATGGTTCTGGAATGGGAGGTTTTCTGAAGTCCCTCTTCACTCCCTGCTGTGAAATGGAAAGGATCCAAGTATAAGTCTGTCTTGTCCTTAATACATCAGATCTGTGAGTGATTCCTGTAGATCATCAGCTCCCACTGCTCACTGTCTAAACTTACTACCACCCATTGCAAATTGCTCATCCAAGTGTTTTAATATTTCATCAGCTGGAAGCAGGCAGCCTAATGAATTGAGAAAATGAGGAGAACTGGGGATATTTCAAGAGCCCTTCTATCCATCAGGCACACCAGCTGTGTGTCAGGGACACATCCCTTTTATTGGCTGAGCAAAACATTCCTGTTTGTGTGTTACTGAGGAACGCTGGAACGCAGCATCCAGACCAGGGCAAGGCTTCAGGGAATGCTCCTGCTGTCAACAGGACAAGCCCATTGCTTTTAGTACAAATCAGATGTGCCAAAAAAAACCTGTCAGAACTAAAATCAGGACCTCCAGGCTGCCTGGTGCTGCAGGCAGAGGAGTCATTTGGCCTTTGGCTATAACTTGCATGCAGGCAGCAGGAGCAGCTGCTTAGTTAAGAGGGTGAGTCTGGGTGCAAGTTGGATTCTGACAAGTAAAAGAGTTTCAGAAGTGTTTTTTCCAGGATGAGTCTGGAGATCCAGCCTGAGAGACCCAGGAGCTGTCAGTGACAAGCTGGGGAACTGAAAGAAGGGTTTCTAGGTTTGCATGGGAACACAATAAGCCCCTGGGAAATGCTGGAAAAGAGGACAAAGAGATGCTGAAGCTCTGGGAGGAGGGAGGGATTCAGTGTGAGCTCTGAGAGTCTGTGAAGCGGGGAGTGCTGGAGATTGACTCCCAAGCTCAGCAGAGTTGAGGAGGCAGAGGAAGAGCAGAATGGAGACAGTTGGAGGTATCTGTGAAAGGCACTTGGCTCCCAATAAGGGAGGGTCACAAATCTGTGACACCCCAGCCTCCCTCCCAACTGCATTTCTGCTTCCCATGGTTGCCTTCATGATTCTCTGTGTGAAACTTCTTGTGTTAGTGGTCAAGGTGAGCTGCAGCCTGTGCCTGGGGAGAGGATAATCAATAGCATGGGCTTGATGGATGTTCAGAGGAAAAATGCAGCGACACTAGCAGCAGATGTGGCAGATGAGCTGATGAAGATGGACCATTACACAAAACCCTTCTGAGCTCTGGTGAATTGGTGTTGGGTTGCTGCCCAACAAGTGTGTGCAGTGGTAGAAGTTGAAGATGATTTCAGGGGTCTGGTCTGCTTGGATACACTGAAAAATGGCAGCAGGAGAAAAGAGTCTGGAACTAACCTTCAGGCTTCTTGCCAGCTTGGGGTCCTGGGTTCCATGTCTTTATGGGAGGAAAACAGCACAAGAGGTTCATGATCCTGCCTCAGAAGAGAGCTGGGAGCAGTAAGGCAGATAGCAGTCTCCTTCTCTTTCTATGAAGAGCACAGGGGGTTGATGCTTCCCAGGAGCTGCTCCTTGCACAGTGCTTACACCATGATTTTATAGTCCCTGCAGCTTTCACAAGTCTGGGTGAGGTGTGTCATTTGGAGGGCTGGGGTATCTTGCTAGTGATGGAGGAGGAGTGAAATGATTGACTTTGTTTAAGGTCTTCCCTACCTTGTTTGGAGTCAGGCACTCATTATGTCCCTCCTCCTCCTCCTCTCAGGAGTCACCATGCTCCCTTATCCTGCTGCACAGCGAGCTTTTTGGCTCTGAGGTTACAAATGAGGTGAAAATGTAGGATTTGAGCTGCTCTAGGCCTGTCTGATAGTTTTTCAAGCTCAGAAGCCCCATCCTCTGCATTACTGCAGACAGGAGGGGAAATGTCTGGCATGGACATCCCTTTTGTCAGCTGCTTCTGTGGCACCTTAGTGGATGGGCACATGTCAAAACTGATGATCAGAATCAGTGCCAGTAATGATAGACAGGGTTTGCACTTCATCTCACTGCTTTATCTCTTCCCCATCTCCAATGCAGCATTGATGTGATGTAGTTCCATCTTATTTTTATTTATGGGCTTGCAGAGAGACAAATGACAAAGCACTATTACAATAAAAACATCTTTATACTTATTTCCACCTAATTTTGGAGTTGCCAGCTCTACTGATCATTTTTATGAACTGTCATGAGCATTAATGAAATTTTATGAGCATTTTGCTTGGGACATTGCAGAATGAGGTGGGTTTTTTTTCCTCCAAGATGAGTCTGCTGGGAGAATTACAGCTGTATTGCCTATGGTTGAGATTCTCTCAGATCCCTCCAGTTAGCAAAACTTGTTTACTCCCCTCTGTTTCCTCTTTTCCATTCACTTGCCTGTCCCCATTCCCTCTCTTTTTGCTTCTCTCTGATGGATGACATCTCATCAGAAGATGGGAGATACCCAAAAGACAGAAATGGGGTGCTGGTATATTGTTGTCAAGAAGGATGGAGAGTGGCTGAGAGGGAGGTTTTTTAAATCAATGATGAAAAAAAGGCAACCAAAAGGCTGAGCAATAAAAATATAAGTCAAAAGGCCAAGGAGAGACAACTGTGCCCTGAGGTTTTCTTGCTGGAAAACATGTTTCTGGCTTGGAAGCACAAAATTCTTCCAGGGAACCACTTAGCCCTGTGGCAGTGGAGGTAGGTGGGAGCCTTTCCATCAGCTTCAATAGACTTCAAATTGGATTCTTGAATAAAAGGGCCACTTTGCACTTGGTTGAGTGTGAAAGTGCTGTTGGAACACATTTGTGGCTACAAGTGTCTGTCAGCAGGTAGGTGCAGGGTCTAGGTGTTTGCAGCAAATAGAGATGAGCTGGGGAAATAAGGGAGCCAGAAAGTGCATCACATGGCAGCTTGCCTCTCAGCAGCTTGACACATTGCAGCTCATGAAGCAGCAGGTCAGAGGAGCTGAGGCTGCCCAGCTTATGCCAAAGAGGCCTTGGAGGGTGAGGAGTGGGATGGGGAGAGGCAGTAAGGCCTGTAGAGGTCTGGAGGAAGGAGACAGCCCCTCTGCTCCTCAGAGCTGCACATGCACTCTCTGGCTTGCATCCAGCTTCGTTGCCTGGGGCTTATCTGCCCATCTCAGCTGGAAAAGTGACACAACCTGTCAGCAGGTCATGCTGCCTATTGTTTAACGGTGAAACAAACTCTGCTGCTCCCCTTTGCACCCCCCAGCCTCATCCACTTCTTCAGTAGTCACCTGATCAGAGCCCTAAATCCTTGACCCAAATCCTCCTGTGCCCAGCTTTAGGTCTTATCCTCCTCTGGCTGTTCTGTCCACCAGCGACCTGAGAGGAGAGGTGTTGGCTGTGAGCTGCATGATTAGGGAAGATGTTGCTGGATGTTTTGAGCTGTGTGCAAGGTGATAAGCAGGAGGAGGGGAAGAGCCCTTGATTAGTCTGAGCTGTGAGCTTTCCCTGATCCACATGCTTTCTCTGTTTCTGCTGACTCAGTGACCCTCGTTTTACTGCCTGAGAGTGTCAGAGGCACTGACCTTGCCTGGCTGCTGAAGGACCTCTGGCACTCAAAGGCCATGCCAGGTCAAACCAAGACACACTGAGGAGAAAGTTAGTTTGCAGAGTTTCTTAGCCCAAGATGACTCTCAAGCTCTGCTGGGCTGGGAGATGGTTAATCCTGCACTGCTTTGGTGCTGTGCACGTGGCAGGGAGTCAGAGCACTCCTCCTGTTGTGTTTTGCCCCTGAGGAGGAAGGTTTACAAACTAGTAAGGAAGAAGCTGAGAGGGTTCAGCAGCTCTTGGGAATAACCAGATTGTGTTAGTCTAGGGCACTTGATTGAGTTGAGGGTTCTGAGAGGGAGGGTCTGTATTTGCTTGCTGGTGGTCAGAGCCACAGATCAACACCGAGCTGTCACTATTAACTGAGAGTGCAACGGGGTGATCTGCTGACAGCTCTGTGCAGGAGGTCAGGAGAGGTGGATATAACAGTCCCTCCTGGGGCTTGAAAATCAATGAATCTGTGATTAAATGGCCCACAGAGGCTGGACATTGCAGGTTGAGGGGGGGAAAAAAGAGTGCTATTGGTGGCATTTTGTGTGAGAGCTGTGCTCAGGTATTCTGTGGCAGCACAACAGTCCCCAGCTCATGTCTGTCTGTGCAGGCCCCAGATTTACCTGCTCACAGGAGGGAGACAGAAGGTAGCTTGCATTTCTCAAGGGCTGGAGTGCTTGTGTTTGTTTGGGAATTGGTTATTAGTTTAGTTTGGGGTTTTACAAAACCCTTTGGAGTGGTTATGTTACACCAGCCCTGACATTACATAGTTGTGCTGTTACATAAGCTTGTTTCTCAGAGCTATAATGATGCAAGAGTATTTATAGACCAATCTGGGTTTTCCTTTTAATGGCTTCCATAAAAAGCTCATTATTCCCTTCACACAGTCACTGGCTGATTTACATGCTCCCCTGTCCCTGCGTGTCCGCTGCAGCTCGGGCAGCCCTGAGCGACACTCTGCTTGTTGCTGGGATGACTCTGACACCAGCCTGGCTGTGACACCAGCAGCTTGTCTTTTGGGGAGATGGTGAGGAGAAGGGAGACAAGGTTGATAAGAGAAGAAAAAGAGATGACTGGTGTTTGTGTAGGTTCTGGCAATGTTGTCATCTTGGAGCTGTAAAGTCTCCATCACTCTGATGTATCGACTTGGCCAGGCAAGGGACGACTTGGCCTGGCTGGAAGGGGTGAAGATGGTGTGAGGAGAAAGCCACTGCAGCATAAACAGAGTCTGTGAAGCTGTTACCTGAGCCAGGTACCACTGAAATACACCCTTGAACCGGACTTGTGTCCGGTCAGGCTGAGAATGAGGAAGGAAAGGAAAGCCCAGGCGTGTTCCTCAGTGCCAGAGGAGGGTTTGTGTGGAGGAGACATGAGCACACACCTTGGTGCTGATCTCTTCCCTTGCCTTAATCAATGTCCTTGTGTCTTTGCTCCTACAAGCCCTGCCATTCCCCCTTTAGCATATTGGATTTTTTGCTCTTTATAGTAGGGAGGGGCAGAGGGCTGGGACAGTTTTATGGCAGCTGTATTGATCAGTAAAATTTAATGTAATCTCTGCACTTGCTGTGTGATGGTTAAAGGAGCTGCAAGAGCCAGGGAAACATATTTAAAAAGAAATATTTTTCATCTTTATTTCCTCCCATGCTGCTTTTCTGGGGCTCTCTTCTCTTCTAAACCTGGCATCAATCTTCTACTTTGCATCCCTTCACAAACAGTCATACATTTTACACTGATGGGGTGGGGGTTTTTTTTCCCAGTCTGCCTTTGATTAAGTACCAGGAAAAGACTTACCCAGTCTGGTATGGTGTTAAGATTCATTCACCCCTTTCCTATCTTGCACTTTCTGGATCTGTGCAATCTTGTGTCTACTGAGACTATCACTCCCTCTTTTTTTATCTCAGCTATAGCTGGAACTCCTGTTGCTGAAGTACCAGGTTGCCTCTTGGTGTCTTAATGCCTCCCACTCCCACAGGGCCCCTGTGCATACCCATGTGTATGGAGAACAGCAGCACAAAGTGCTGAACTGACATGCCAGCAAAGTCTGGGCAGGAAACTGGAACAGAGAAACGACAGCTTGAGTTTCAAACTTGTGCTAAATATCCCATCCGCTGCAGCAGCCTAATTTGGGTGCTGCTGGGTGGTGCTGCACCACAGGTGAAATACCTCCTCTGCAGAGTGACCTGCACTACTTTTATGCCTGATATCAAGCCCTGCAAGGTTACTGTGTGTGATCTTGCAGCTCAGAGCATGGGCAGAGCAAGCCCTGCCTGCCAGCAGGATGGACAATCTCCAAGAGTCACACAGGGCTCGTCTGTGAGGAGGATGGGGCATGACACTTGTAGTGAGGTTACTGTGGCCTCCTTACTTTGGAGAGAGCTGCAGCAGACAGAGAGACAGCCACTATTGAGAGTTATTTATGTTTTGACCAAGTTTTCTCCTTCCCCTCTCCCTCCCCCTCTTTGCAATCACTCTTTGCAGTCACTCTGAGCAGCGTGTTGCAAGAATCACCAGACCCTGCGGGCGCCTGGCTGCCTCTGCTAGATGCACAGCCCCTGACACTGATTTATATTTTGGTTAATTGTCTCCATCCATTAGTCTCCTCATCCTTCTCCTTGTTAAAGATGCAGTTGCTGCTAATGTCTTTAAATGAAACACATTTGAAAGGTGTTGCTCCCAGTCTGAATCTGGCTCGGGTGAACAATCCCTGGAAGCTGCCACCTCCTGAGGATCTGGAGGGTGATGTGACTCCACAGAGGTGCTTTGCAGGGGTAGGACAGCCCAGGTATTTGTCAGCATCCCCCTGCTTACCCACACCCAGGAGCCAAAGGGGCCAAGAGGCTGAGGTGTGTGCCTCATTTGTCTCGTCCTCTCTCTCGGTGGCTGCATGCTGAATATGCTGAATGTGCTCCTTCCTCTAGCAGATGTAAGGGATTCATTTGCAGGGGCCATTTGAGCTTGAGGAGAGGTGGCTGGAGTGAGGGTCCAAATGCTGGTTGGCATGAGGACCAGAGGACAAGATAAGATGAAGTCTTGGAGCAATGGGTGCTGACTTCAAACACTGCCAGTCAGAGGCTTATGGTGCAGATGTTGCTCAGATAAGGGTTATTGTTCCCAGAAGTCAGTCACACAGGATTGCTGCATGTCTGGTTACCACAGCCTCCCTGAAAGGGCTTGCTCCTAACTCATCTACACATCCTAAGGGATAGCCACAGTTAGCAAAGCTGACAGTTCAGTGGCAGTCCCTGTGATAGACTTCTCCTTCCCTGGGCACAGGTTGTGGCTGTTGGTGAGACTGGATGACAGTCATGGAGCTGCTGCTTCAGCTGCTGTCCTGCAGAGGAGTCAATGGGTTCCTGTGGCAGCTTGTCCCAAACAGACCCCTCTGCCTGGGTGATGTTTGCCCTGGTTGTGGCCCCAGGAGTGTCTGCTCCTGAGAGCAGGGCAGCTATCAGATGACCACTGGTAGACCATTAGACTGCCATTACAGAAACAGCAGCCAGCTTTGAGGGAGACAGAGGACCAGTCAGTTCCATTAGACATAGACAGTGCAGCAATCAGAGCATTCATAGGGAACATTAGCAATGTTGTTTTCCTTTTCCTGCAGTGGTAATTCTTGCAGCCATTAGTTATCAGGATGTCTCATTGCTGCTCTGCACAAATGCTCCTTACAGCAGAGCACTGGGATGTGACAGGGGATTTCAGACTATGAGCCCTGATCTGTATCTGAGCTGCACTTACCCACATTGTCCTGGTGACACTCCCAGCCTTGTGCTGATGTTCATTGGGTTTGGGGGTGAGGTTTTATGTTGAGAAAGACTGTTGTTGGTGTTGTCTTCCTTGAGCTAACATGGAACCTGCAGCACATCCCTCCTGTGCTCTGCTCCCCTGCAGTTCTCTTTTGCTGCCAGTGTAACAGGTAAAGGTCAGATGTCCCATTTCATTAGAGAGCAGCTTTCATTTCATGTTACATCCAGGTAAAGGAGCCATTTGGACTTGGCCTTCAAGGCTTTGTGGTTGCTGCTTGCAGCGTGCGTGGCCTGAGTTGTGGAGCACTAGTGAGCTGCTCAGGTGCCTGTGGCGTGAGCAAAACCCTTGTCACAGCTTTCCTGCATTCCTAGCAAAGGGAACTGTTGCTCCTGTGCCCTCTCTTCATTAGGATTTGAACATTTCCCAAGCCATAATAAGATCCAGCCACTTCTCTCGTGTTGCTTTTGGCACCAAGACAGAGCCTCGTGGCAGGACGGGCATCCCGTAGGGTGGAAAGCAGCTTGTGAAAGCCTGGGACAGTCATCCCAGGGGATTAATGGGCAGGGAAAAGGCAGGATGGATGTATGGCAGGTTTGCTGGGGTGCTTACTTCCCTGATGTTACATGGAGCACAGCAGTAATCACTTCCACATCCCCACTGCCAGCCTTACTCCTGTTGCAGTGTCTATGAGGCTGGGTCATCACAGGGTCTGTGCCACTTGCTGCTGCTTCTTGAAGCCACAGAATTGATGTTTATCAGCAGCCATCACACATTTCTTTGCCACATGGGATCCTCCTCTTTATTTTTTGGTGCTTCTCTCCACAGCTGCTGAGTGAGAGGCTGCAAAACCAGGACCAGGGGTTCAGCTGGAGGATGAGCAGCAGCACATCAGCTGTAATTGAGAGCAACAACAGGAGTTTCTCTTTACTAGACCTGTTAAATTCAGTGTTCAGATGTAAGACAGGGCAGATTTCAGTGTTCTGGATTGAGGTTAGATGTGTATTGGATTTGAAGTCCAGACTCAAGTCTTGTAGTGCTGCAAGTTCTCTCCTAAAACTTTGCCCACCCAAGTGGCAGAAATACCCAAAATACCTGAAGGAATCATAGAAATGTGTGAAAAACATGAGCTTCCATCACCCTGAGCCAGCCATCAGGACAAAGGTCTTACTAAGGCTGTCAGGAACAATGAGTCTCTTCCCACTTTGAAGGCAAATCTGGATGTGGCCAACCAGCCACGTGCCCTCTGAAATCCCCCCACAAGTGCTCAGTTTTCTCCCCTTCATGTTACTGCAAGAGCCAAACTTGCTGCTAGGAGGGGTGGCAGTGCCTGGCCAGTCATGCCTCAGCACAAGTTCCCTGCTTGGAAGCATACCTGTGTTACTGCAGGTCCCCAAACCATTAATTACCAAACCCCATGCAAAGTGAGTGTTGCCATGGCAACCTGCAGCCCTACAGAAGGCTATTTGTCTCCTCCTTGACCTTTCAGGAGATCTGTATCTTGCTCAAGCCCCCTTCTCTAATCTGTTTTTTTTAAATATAATATTATGGAAGGGATCAGACCTTTAATCTCATTGTGTGTGCATGTGTCAGGGCAGGGGTGGGGGAGTGCCTGCATTAACAGTGGCTCAGAGACCAGACAAAGGAAAAGCAGAGTTTGAGTCTGCCCAGCTGGGGCTGCAAGTGAGCACTTGGGTGGAATGATTGACCTGGAGGCATCCTTTCCATGGGAAGGACCAGCCCCTTGCAATTCCCTTAATGTAGGCTCCTTCCCACTGAGGTCATGCAAGAACTGTCCTGTTCCTGATGAGGGCTTCAGGAGGGATGCTCTGACACCCAGTGCAGTTTCCCTTCCAGTTGTATTAATCACTCTGCCAGGTTTTACGTGGATCTTGGTACCCCCACAGTTCTGGATCATGACTTGAGGTCCTGCAAGCTTGGCTTACAGGACTTTTTGAAGTGCTTTAAAGTCTTCACCAACACAGGAAGGCATCTCATTTTATCACAAGAAGCTCTGGTTACCATTGACTCTTCTTTTCTCACACTAAGCCCTGCCATAAGTGACCTCCCATTGGGCCAGATACAGAGCAAGTCCAGAGCAGAAATGCAGTCTGTGCTTCAAGCCTCCTGTGCACTGAGACAAAAGGAGCAACTCCCAGGGACAACTGGATGTGTTAAAAGCTGTCTCAGGCTGTTTGCCTTATCTCAAGCATTTCTTCCCTTTCCTCACCTTAGTGTTTTAGTTGGACTACTGCAAAGGTGTTCCAGCAAAGTCATGTTTTCCTGGTGTCCTGCCTAATTCTGTGGGTACACTGAGTTGAATTCCAAGCATGTAGAGTAACTGTCAACCCAGTGGTAGCTCCTCACGTGTGGAGCTGGGACCTGCTAACACACCTTTGCATACCATGAAGGCTTTAACACCACGAGGTTGTTGGGAAGAGAAGTATCAGCTCTGGTGTGGTAATACTTCCTTCCATGTACAGCTCTTGGTTTTCCTTTTCAGTGGATGTATCACAGTGCTCTGCACTCTTTGCATTTTGGAGGATCAAGTCATGCTAAGGAGTTCCAGAGAGTGAGTTGCATTTTAGTGGTGGAGGAAACAATCCCTCCCTCCTGGCAGCTCTCTTCACGTGTTTACATGTCAGAGGTGCTTTGAGCTTGATTGGGATGCAAAGACACACTGCAAATGCAAAGATGTAATTATCCCATTTTTCTCTTCCTACTCCCTGCCTTTCTCCCCCTGCACCCCTGCCTCATCTCCTCCTCCCTCTCCTCAGCATTGTGCTGATGGCAGCGTTTATCTGCATTTGTCCTCTGTCCCTGACATCCAGTTATTGATTGGCATGATTAAAAAGAACTGATAATCACTTCACATTAATCCCATAAATGACTTAAGACACCAAAATATTTGCATAATGCATCTTAAAGGTGGCAGCTAAAAGAGGATAAGACCCAAAACTGCTTGGCACAGGAGAAATGGGCTTCCCACTCACCTGTGGGCTTGCTTAAGTAATTAGCCTTCTGCTTGCATAAGGAGTAAATCTGAACTGGTTTAGCGGAGGAAGATGCAAGGGGTGCTCAAAGGCTTTGGGATCCCAGCATCCTATCCCCCTGGCTGAGGTTGGGGGGAGCAGCAGGAGCTGAAATGAGGCTGTTTTTGTCTGCTACATCTTGGGGAAAATCTGGAGCCAGACGCCCGCTGAAAGTACCTCTGTCTAAAGACTTTCTGTCATAAACTTATCTGATTAGCAGAGAGCTAGACGAGGGATTAGCCCCTGCTTCTGCACTAGGGATGGGCTCTCTGGAGCCTTTGAGCAGCTCTGCTCCTCTTGCTAGTGCTGGCAGTCTGTAGGGGGTGTGTGGGGGGGGGTAAGGGGGAGATAAGAGGGGGATATTTAAAGGAAGATCATTGCTAGGTAATTCTGCAGATCATGCACCCTCTGTGTTTTCCTGCTGGTCCCAGGTGAGGACACTCTGCTCTGCACCAGTGAGTGTGGTGGTCATGTGCTGTGTTGTCACAGGGTGGGTGCACTTGTGATGTGAGTAGAGGTGGGGAAGGGAGCTGTGGATGGGGGAGGGAGGGCAATATTTCTAGCATGTAGAATTGTTTCTAAGTGTCTCAGTTCTTGGCTGTCATCTTCCATTTGGAAAGAGGGGAGGAGGGAAGAAAAAACCCCCACATTTAGCTTGGGGCAAGCACCTTGTGCTAGAAGGATGGGTGATTGAACATCTACTGCAAGCAAACAAGAGGGAGACATTCCAGCATTGCCATTTAGTATCATGTGTATGTTTGAGCTTGTTCTTCCTCTTCAGTTGTTGTGTATCCTTTTTCCCTTCAGAAATACTTTGCAAGTGGCTAATGGTTTGCAAGCAAAAGCATTTACCAGCTCTACTGCAGTATCTGCTCCAGCATTCTGTGTGCTCCCTTTCCACAGCTGATGAAAAAAGGCTAAACTAGCCTACTGAGCAGCAACCTGATGCAAGGGTAACAGGCAGAATAACACTGACCTGCTCTAATGCATGCTCTTTTTTCCCAGAAGGAAGAGAGCATTGTTTGAGGATCTGTTAAGAGAGAAGAGCTGAAAATTAGTCTTGTAAATAAACTTGTAGCCTCAGCTCTGAGTAATGCTGATGGCTGAGTTCATGGTGGCTTTCCCTCCAAGAGAGAAACTCTTAGCCAAGTAAATAAAGTAGTCTTGGGTTCCAACAGTGATGGAATGGAAAAAGGGGTTTTTTTTTAAGAACAGAAGGGTGGCAACTGATAGAAAACTATCAGTTGTTGAGTTCAAGTTTCCCATTAATTCTGGCAGAGATCTGCCAATTCCTACACTTTGAGTTTTTCCATCTGAGCTGGAAGTTCTGGCCCACGCAAGTTATATCTGGCAAAACTGAAAACGAGGAGCTCTGGCAGCTGCAGAGTCCTTGATGGGAAATGAGAGTGCTGTCTGGGAAGAGTGCTTTGCACTAAGTCCTCAGCTCCCCAAACCTACAGGAGCTTACCTGGGAAACCAGTGGCTAGGAGGAGGGAGGGAGAAACCTTGCAATGCAGCTGTGGCAGGGGCAAGCAAAAGGAGCTCACACACACACACACACATCAATTATGTGGTGGCAAATAGGATTTCCTTAACATGGTGCTTTTGTGCTCTGTTGCAGCCGTGATAACGACCTTTCCACCATCATCTCCAACCTGCATCAGAGCCGGCAGCTCGTTATGCCAGAGACCCAGAGCCGCTGCGAATTCAAGAGAAACAGCATCGACCTTGGCTTAGGGGCAGCAGGTAAGCAGCTGGAGCAGGTCCTGCTGGCTTGGGCTGCTTCACTTCACTCCCTCTCTGTCTGTTTTTTCACTCATCTGTTCAGTGTTTTTCAGCAGCTGGTTGGCTCTTTTTCTGAGGCTGTTTGTGTGACACTTGGGAGCGAGCGGTGGATATTGAAGGCTTTTAATATTGTGGCTCAAGGTGAACGTGGAAAGGATTTCCTGGTGATGCTCAAGTCCTTTTGAGATCCCAGCCCCATGTTACTCTCAAATCTAGTGTTAAACTACTGACAAAGGAGCTTGCTTCAGCAAAGAAGTGAAATGTCCCCAGGGTTAGTGTGAAGTGAAGCAGAAAGGGCCTTGCAGAGAGCACGGCTTGATGTGTAATTTCATTAATCAGAGGTTCCCTGTGCTGCCTCTGTGCCTGCCAGCTCCTTTGTGAGCAGGATGCTTTGGTGTTGGAGTGCTACCTGGCTTTTCTTTTTGTTTGGAAGTTCACATGGTTTTAATTTGACTTGGTGAAGGCAGAAATACTGCTCTTGGATGCTTGCAGCGTGCCTGTGGATGGCAGCAGGGCAGCTGTGGGCAAGGAGGCTTTGGGGTGAAAGATGTGCCTCAGTCAACAAGTGAGCCACTGGCAATAAACTAGAGGTGTGCTCCTTGTTTGCAGGAGCTGTGATTTGCTTTGGATTATAACTAAAAGTTGAGGAGAAACTGAAGAGTTGGGTTGTTGAGTAATCCCTGTCCTTCCAAATCAGAGCTGGATCTCTCTGTGGGCATTAACAGAGGCCTGAAAACCTGTGTGGTTGTGGGTTTGTTGTTTCCTAGTAAGTCATTCTGTAGACTGTGTAAGTTAACTCTGGATCTGAAGGGAACACCTCATCTAACACCCCTTGGGAATGCCTTTAGAGGATATACATGACAAGTAGCTGCTTGGCTTATCATGAGACTTCATTCTGAAAGCTTCCTCCTGCCTGCAGTGCAATTTGTGCAGCCCCATGTAGGTGTTGTGCTGAACTGGGGGATCTGTGGTGTGGCTGTAAAGTGGCCTGTGGCTGCTCCTAGTCTTGGCATTCACAGCAGAACATCCCTATCCTCTTCATTAACCAACCTCCACAATCCCTTTTCCTACACAGCTCTAAGAGCCAAAGTGGCCAGAGATACACATTGTTTGCTGTATGACCTTGGTGGGATCTGTATGTTTGAGCTGACCTTGTGTGTTTAAATGGATTCTAACATCATTTGCTTTACAGAGCAGCTGCTGGGGGTGTGATGAATGTTGCTGAAGTCTTTGAGACCCATAGCATTGCAGAAGTGCAGAGGATGCTCTTCTTTCCCAGCAGCCTTAAGCAGTACAAACAATTAGATGTAGAAATGCTTATTGTTGTTTGTTAGGATTTGTGTTTGAGGTTCTCTGTGACCTCAGTGGAAAGTCTGAGCAATGAAGAAGAAGAGGGCTCATTCACACAAGAGGCCACCAAGCATGTGACGTGGTAGATCTGGTGTGTCTAACAAGAGCTGACCAGCAAAAGGGTTGGTGGGGGAGATCAGGTATCTAAAGGTAGAGGGAGCATTGTCACATCACCACTGGGAGGGTTTAACACTGCTTTTGCCCCTCTGTCAGGAGCTGGCTCACTCCACACACTTGTTTGCTTAAGGGAAGCCTCATTTGCCAAAGTCTACGCAGAACCTGCCAGCTCTGACTTTAGACCATGTGCTGAACTGGTACCTGTGTCACCCATGTCACCACTCCCAGGACATGCAAGTCAAGGGGAAGAGAAACAAAATGTGCTGAGACTTGTAGCTGGTGCCAATTACTGGGTTTATGTCTTGGTTCAGTTTGCTTTTACTGGCAGGGTGGAAGGGGAGAATGGTCTAATTGCTGCATATATAATTTTAAGAGGGCCAGTGTTGGGTTAGTCTGAAAGACTGGCTGTTGTTTAAACTTAGTCACAGTCAGGGAAAGAGAAAGGTGCCCCATTTGTCTGCTGGTTGCATTGTATGCCTTGGAGAGCAATACTGTGGGTCTGGATTACAAGAATCTCACCTCAAAAAGGCATTTGGAGATGGGCAATGCTGAATAAATGATGCTAATGCCAACTCCTGCATCACTCATGACTCTAAGCTGCAAGCACTCTCCAGATGAGTTGGAATCTGCTGCTCAAGTGTCTGTAGTTGCTGGTTTAGCATCTCTGGTTTGAAGGTGGGCATGCAGTCCCAGCCCAGCAGCTCACACTGCACGTTCTACCCTGTGCACGCTGCTCAAACAGGGTTCAGAGGTGCCTGTGGCTTCTCTAAGGGCTGAGGCTAAGCAGAGGACTGAGAGCAAGGGCAGCACAAATGGAAGAGATTTGCTTATTGCAGGGCCCACAGGGTTAAGAGGATGGCTGAAGTTGGCAGGGTTGGTTGGTTGATGATGAATTCTCTGAGGGAGCTCCTCGATTTATAGTTAAATACAGGAGGTTATTAGAAATAGAGGCAGTGCTCTGGTTTTAAACAGTGTGGAGTGGAAAATTGGAGGTATGGCTGGATCTTTAATGGTCTTTGAAGTGCAGAGAGGGGCTGAAACTAATGGAAAATAATGGCATAGAGTTAGTCTGGGGCTTTTATGAGTTCTGAGAGGTGAGACTAGAGTCAGGGTTCAAGCTAGAGCTGGGCTGCTGTTCAGGTCACAAGGGGCTGAAGAGACTGATGTATTGCTGGAACGTGCAGGGCCTTTGGTTAGAGGAACAGCACTGATAGTCATGTCCTTGGAAAGCTTATGGATCATTTTTAAGTGAAAACAGGTCACTTGATGTCCATGGTGATGCTCAGGAACAGAGAGAATGAGGAGATGAGTTTAGGACAGCAGAAGCTGGAAGCCTTGGGAAATAAGTGGGTTCTGAAGGACTCAGGTTTGACCTTGACTAGAAAAGGGTTTAATAACCCACCTCAGTGGGTAGAATAACCCACAGAGTTGGGCAGGAGCTGTTTGGAGCAAGGAGCCTGGAGGAGATGCAGTCTCAGGGCTTGGGACAGCTGGGACAAAAAAAATCATTGCATTTTCAACCTTGTGAGGCCCAAAGAGCTGGAAGGAGTCATCAAAACCAAATGGCTGTGCTGTGTGATGCATCACTTGAGGTGTGATTCAAACCAGAGCAGTGATTGTGACGTGTGGGTAAGTTTGGCATGTACAGAAAGCTGGGCTGGCAAAGCTGGAGCTGTGGTGCTCTGAAAACACACTCACCATAAAGAAATGGGAAGACTAATTGCTAGTCTTACCTCTCTTTCCCCTTGGTCACTGTAGTTGTGTTGGACAAGGTGCATAATGCCTTCCAGCAGTGTTCAGGAACATTGTTTGTGGAGGTCCAAGAGTCAGCCAGAGAGGAAATTTGCCTGAGATGATAAAGCAAATGATGACAGAGAACAGAGCTCAGTTCCCTGCCTTGTCCTCCCTAACATCTCTGTGATGGTGTTCCACTGTGACAGCATGGGGTAGGTGTGGGTTGTAGCCTGCTTGTAGGGAGCAGGGAGAGATTTGGGGATGGGATGGGATGGGATGGGATGGGATGGGATGGGATGGGATGGGATGGGATGGGATGGGATGGGATGGGATGGGATGGGGGTGATGTTCCCCCCTGCTAACGTGTGTACTGAAGCCAGAATCTCAGTAAGAGCAGCTTACTTGTGTTGGAGGTGTCCCCTGACACTGGACCTTTAAAGGAAATAAAGATTACCAACAGCAAAAAGCTACAGAGAAAAAAGAGTCAACCCCCTGGCCCAGCCAGTGCTTCCCAGTCAGGCAACTGGAAGTGGCCAGGGGCAAGTGAGGCTCCTGCAACAGCAGCAGAAGGAGGTGGCTGAGAGGCTGTGCTGATGGAATCTAATTGCCCTATTGATTGGCTCCAGAGCCACCCCCAGCTCAGGGAATGATTGAGATATTCTGATGTGTCTGATGCATGTTAGCTGTATCTCACTGCTCCAGGCCCACTGGGGACCTGGAGGAATTACAGAGATCTCTTAATCATGGAGCAAACTTGCATGTGTTGGGGCTGCCCTGCAGCACTACACATTTATTACCATTGCCACAGAGGCACTTGGATTTGCTGAGGTCCCAGGAGAGGCTGGGTTTGGGGAAGAGCTGCCCTGAATTCTTCACTGGCTGAAGAAATCCATCTCAGTGGTTGAGGATTTTACCCATGTCTCACATTATTCTTCCTTCCTTCTCAAATGAGTTGACTGGGGACAGAACCATCCTCACACCTTAAAGAGCAGGAAACCTCTGCTTTTTCTGCCTCTGTTTGTGGCTGGAAGTGGAGGGGCTTGTGCTTGCAAAACAAGGAGCACTGTTTTCTCTAGTCCCTGTATAAATGGTCCCCAAATGGATGTTCAGATTTAAAGTGTGCAAGTGTTTGTAGTTTCCAACAGAGATTGAAAGAGCAGGAAATTCTTGTGGAGGATCAGGGAATGTGGTGTAAAGGCAGGGCACTTGCCTCTACCATCTCTGTTGCTCTTCATTGATCAAAATGGTATCTAGCTCTTCTTTTGAAGTCTAGGTTATGTCTACACTGGGCTTGTATCCAGCTGCTAGATTTAATCTCCTCCTACTTCTCTGTGCTGAACCTTTTTTATTACTTGTATTTATGTAGGTTTTGAAACCTGGGGCTAGCTAATCCAGCTACTGAGAGATAAGGTTGGCTCTTGGGCAGAGAGATACTCCCTTTGCAAAGAAGAGAGGTGAGCTGCTTCACCTGAGTGCTGACAGCCTGCAGTTGTGGGGAACAAATACAGAGCCTACGTGGAGAAACAAGCTTTAGTGATGCCCAGAGCTCCCAGGGCAATTAATCCTGGGAATGTGAATGATCTCTCCTGTCCTGACCCTGAGGACTTGGTTTTCTGCTGTGTCTTTCTCTTCTGGTGGTGTTCTGCAGTGGCAAAGGCTGGAGAATGTTTTTCCCTGGTGCTAATTAAATTGCAGTCACAGTGGGGATAGAATGTGCCAAATGGAAGGAGAAAGGGGAAAATGAGTATAATGGGGTCTTGTGCTTCCTCAGGAACATCCAGAGGCAGCCTGCACTGGGTGAGATTCAGTAAGAGGCTTAACAACATCTGCCAAGGTAGAGCAAGTGTGCTGAGATGCCTCAGGGGGAAGATGCATGTGGGAGGGAGGGGAGGGGAGGGCAGGAGCCTAATGAGAATGGAAAAGTCACTTCCAAATGGATCAGATAAAGGCAAGGCAGCAGACAGGGTGCAGTGCTGGCACTACAGAGGGGCTTACCTTGAGAGGGATGATGGCACAAGGCTCTTTTAATCTTAATTGAGAGACAGACACACACACACACAGGGAAGGATGAGCAGAGGCAGGCCTGCTTGACAAAGGCAGGGGGAGCAAAGCTGGCAGTTTGCACATCAAACAGGGATTTAGAACCTCTTTAAGCAGCTAGTGGTGTGTCTGTAAACAAGCCCAATCCCCTCTATCCAGTTTGGCTAATGCAGTCTGCCAGGCCAGGCATGGGGCAGGGGAGGATGGAGGAAGCTCCAAGGCTCGTAGAGAAAGTACAGGTGCCTTCTCCCTTGTGTGTATGGGTTTTGCACACTGCTTTAGGCTTAGAATGAGCATCTTGCAATAGAATCCTGGTCCCAAGGCTCTAAATAATGTCTGTCCTGCAAAAAAATCCTGTTAAAGTCTCTTCTTTCTCTCCTCAAACACCCTCTGTTCTGCAGTGCCAGATTTCATGGCTTTCTAAAACTGTTTGCATGGATAGAAGTGGAGGAATCAGGGCCACTGATGCTAGAGGAAGGTGGGTAGATCTTCCCTCTCTTCCTTCTGCCCCTCATGGTTAGAGGGAGTTGGCTTGATGTCTGAATATTGCCTAAGAGAGGGCATTTAATGGAGACAGAGCAGCGTGTCAGATCTCTCTGCTAACAGCAAGCAATGGTTCTGCATAGAATATTTGGGGCTGCAGGTGGGTTAAAGACCCCTTCCCCAGTGATTAGTGGCTTCTTTGTGTGTGGGGTGGGAAGCAGCAGGACAGCTTTCCCATGCTGCAGAGCTGCCAGAGGGTTTAGGCTTTTCCTAGGGCTAGTTGGTGAATGTGCTGGGGATGACAACACCTGAGAGAGAGCAGCAGTGTAGAGAGACCTGTGCAGTTGCATGTTGAGCTGCAGTGATTCCTGTGGAAATCACACATGATGGGGAGATGATGACAACTGTATGCCCTCAGGAGTCCTGCTCCACTGGAGGCCATGGATGTTTGGTGCTTTTGCACCAGTGACACGTCTCAGAAACACCAGGGAGAGTGTTCTGGTTCCTCTTGGCCAGGTTGTGTGTTCTTCTGCATTAATGCTCCTGTCTCAGCTTTTCCTCTTGATGCTCTGTTGCCTAAGCAAGGGAGAAAGAGGAATTTCAGGAGTGAACTGGAACCAGGTTCACATTTGAGAGCTGGTCTTGGGGTTTTCATTGATAAGGCAGTGCTGGTAGTTCACACCCATGGCTCCATAGCTGATCAAACTGGTTGTCTCACTTTCTTTGGGCCTATCCCTAAACCTTGTGTGCCTGCCACAAAAGGGCTTTCCAATCACTTGATTTGCCTTTGAACTGAGTCCTAGAGCTTTCATTTGCTAAGGAGGAGTTAACACTGGGATCAGGGATATTCTAGCTGATGGTTAGAGACAGAATCTCAGGGAATGGCTGTTCCTGGGTGTGTGGTGAGGAGCTGAGATGCAGACATTCACATTTAACAGAGCCAACCAACAACAAAAGCAGAAGCCTGTATTGAACTGCTGCCTTAAACTGAGCAGCAAATCAGCACCAAACAGGCATCTAGAAGTTGCAAGCCCAGCCACCTTTGTTGATGTGTTTTACCATGAAGGACAGTTGTTGACCTGTTCAACAGGAGGGTCTAAGCTCTGTCAGTACTGTTGATCCTCTTGGCTTGGATCTGGAAGGCTGTCCTTTCTTGGATCTGGAAGCCTCTCCTTTCTTCATGCTCTACTTAAGTTCATTTTTCTTTGTTCTGAAGCCTTCTGGAAGTGGGAGGTAACCAGCATCCTTTTGTAGCACAAACAGAGCTCTTGGGAGGTGAAGGAAAAGTGGGAAAGCCCAAGGTGGAAGCATTTGCTCTTGCTGTGCCTGCAGCTGGGCTTGCAGCGTGGGATTTTGCTGGTGTGAGTGCAAAGGTTTTGTTCTTGGCTTTGTCACTGCAGGAGGATGAGATGAGGCAGTTCAGTGCCCTATTTTTGGAGTTCAGTAAACCTTGGGCTTGGCAGGAACTTGGAGGCTGCTCCTGGCAGAAGGTTTTTGTAGGATGGCTCTGCAAACACCTTTGGGAAGGTCAGTGATGTGTTTCAAGGTGTTATCTCCCTCTCTTTTAGGAAAGGAGTGCTGCAGCTGGCAGCTGAGGTAGCTTGACCTCTTTGGCTGTAGTGAGGACCATGAGTTTGTCCCTCCCTGGCAGCTGGATCAGCCACCAAACTGGCTTTGAAATGGAACTAAACACTTGTCTCTTTCTTCCTTTCCTTGCAGCTCTAGGAAGAGCAAGATTATCCTGCTTCCAAAAATAACCTCTTCCCCACTCCCTGCTTCCACCTCCCTTCCCAGGTGCCTGGTAAAGAGCTGAAAACAAATCACCAGCATGGTGACATCTCACTGCTGTTACCTATAGAAATCCAGTACAGATGCTCTTGTGGCACCTGACTTGTCCACTCCTGCTGGCTGCTGGGTGGAAGAGGAGGGAGAAGAAGCAGTGAGTGTCTCCTCCTGACCCTGCCACAAGGCAGGAGCTGGGGTTTTGACACTGTCCCTGCTCCAGTGCATGTGTGTGTGTGTCTGTGTCATCAGGTTTGGATGCTGCAAAGCCTGACCTTCTGCTCTTGCTGCATAGGAGGGATGACATTGTCCCCACACAAGCTCCCTGTAGTTTGTGTTGTGATTAGATGCCCAGACACTGAGCTGCTGCTCTGCTCCTTGGTTCTTGCAGGCAATGGGTGAGGTGCTCTGTGGCTCACAGCTTGGTGAGGGCTCTGGTGATGGTGAGGGGCAAGTCCTGCTGAAGAGAAATGGGTGCAGGGCTGTGTGTGTGTGAGGAGACACATGCAAATGTTGCCCCTGCCTTCTGGATTGATAGACTTGAGAGAAGCAAAGACCCTCAACTCCATTCCCTCTGCTGAGCATGTCTAATGACTTTCTATGGTTATTAGCCTCTCCAGGGCAAATGAAGGAGATGGGTGGGGATTCTCAGTTGCATGTAGATCACTGTGGGGAACTGGCTCATAAATTAACCTGGAACCTGTCCTGATGATGACCTTTCCTCAGATGCAAACCCATGGTCTCAGGCCTGGTCAGGGGAGTCAGCAGTGCCACATGCTTCAAGTCAGACATGAAGAGACTTGGGAGGAGCTGTGCTAGGATGGAGGGCTGGAAGGCTTTTATTAATGATGTGCTGTGAGCAAGAAGAGGGTCAGCTGCTTATTTCATTAATTTTTCAGCTCTGCACAGTCTTTTTGCTCCCAGTTCCTTTTCTTCCCTTTCTCTTTGTCCCCTTCCCTGCTCTTTTCCCTCCTCCTTGCTTCTCTTTGTCTCCCAAAACACTGTTAAACCTTTCCCATTCTTAACCCCCCATTTCCCCTTCTGCCTTTCCAGTTCCCTTCCCCTCTTTTAGTTCCCCCATCCTCCTCCCTGCTCTCCCTTCCCCACCCTCCCTCCATCTCCAGGCTCCTCAGGAAGAAGCCAATTTGAAGGCTTTCCTCCCAGCCCTCAGCTGAGAGGCTCCTTCCCTCAAGCCAATCAATGGCAGCCTTTCAGCCCCACTGGGGCTTGGCAAACATGAGATCAATAAGTTATTAGCACCATTCTGTCAGCTGTAATGTGGAGATTGATTGGGGCCGGGGCTCCTGCATGCTGCCTGGCACTTCCCCAGCCTGATAAAGATGACAGATTAAGGGAATAAGAAAAAGGAATTAAGGAGTCTGGCTGTCAGAGCTGTCAGAGGCTGGAGGAGCGCTGGGTCGGCCAGGGGCTGGATGAGTGCCGTCGGACATGGGAGTGGTGCTGAAGGGTGCAGCACCAGCAGCAGCTCTGCTGGGAATCACCCACCCTTCAGCATTTGCTTTTGTCAAAGAGAAAAAGAGGTTTGTAGAAGGAGCAGCCAGAGGTGGAGAGGCTGTCCTGGGCTTGGTTGGCACAGAGCACAGGCAGAAGAGGCAGCAGTCAGGACGTGCGAGTGCGTCCCCCTGCCACCCTGCCTTAGCCACCTCTTGGCATGTTTGGGTGTTGTGTGGCATTCCCCAGGCCTGAGGGAGGTGTCTGTGTCAAAGGAAGGATGCCAGCTTTCATACCTTCTTATCACAGGTCTGTAAGCCAAGGCCAAACAACTTTAGGTTTATGGTCCCTCAGGGAAAAGCTGATCCAAGCTGAACTCTTCTGCTTTAAGCTTCCTCATTCTCCCATCTTACCCACTGGAACTTCTTCCTAGAGCTGGAAAGTGAGTCTCCCAAAGGCCTGGGCTCCCAGGCCACCCTCCCAGCCTCATTCTTTACATCTTTTCAGGAAGCAAGTGGGGATTCACAAGTTTGCAATTGCTAAGAAGCCTCTCTGCAGCATATGAAATCAGTTCAGATCTCTAAGTGCAGTGTGTCCTCTCCATCAGTGTTTCTCATGGTATGAATATTCACCACCTCCCTGTGGCTGTGGTGCATGCTGGAAAAAAAGGCATTCTGTAAGGATTTGGGAGACAAGGGGATGTTGGTGCAGCTTCTGTAATGATCCAGGCAGAGGATGGCTCCAGCCTGACCTGCACCTCCCTCTGCTCCACTCCTCAGCCACTGAAACACTGGGCAGCCCTTCTGGGTGCTTTGCTGCAGCTCAGCAAATCCAGGCAGCACAAGGAGGTGGGATGTAGCAGGATACTGTTTGCCTGGTAGGAGGAAAGGCAGATGGCCTCATAGTTAGAGCTGAGAAAGGGGATGCAGGCTGCTGCTCAAGCCTGGGGAAGGGTGGTTGGTGTGTTATACATTGGGAATCCTTCTCCTCCACTAAAGCCTTGTTTCTGTGTGTGCTGCAAGTGACTCAGGTGTAGGTTGGGGTTGGTGATGCTGGGCCTGCCTTTGGGGTGCTGCTTTCTGGGCAGTGCATTGGGCTTGGTGAGTGGTGCTGTTAGGCAGACCCAGTACAGATGGTCAGTGCCTCTTGCAGTGCTTCTCTGCTCTCGAGGAGTGACTGCAGAGCCAGTCTGCCAAAGCTGACTTCTCTCAAAGGCATCAGGAAAGGGAGAAAGCTTTGTCTACTCAATATTGCATCCTTACTTTGTACTAACAGACCATTAGTGTGTCCCATTCCTCCCTGCCCCTTGTTTCCTGGGGTTTATTTCCTTGTTTCCAAGAGCCTCTTGTCACAGGGAGCTTTAAGAGTGATGCTTAGGGGATGTTTGCACATACCTTGGTCTAGGCTTGGTACAGCCTTAGCTCGCTCTGTTGTTTGTACTGTTTGTGCTGTTAAGACTGGCACAGCAGCAAAAGGATGTTTCATGCCCTGGAGAGCTTGCAATCTAAATCTCAATGACAACCAACAAACAGATATGGATGTGGAGACACAAAGGGAACAAGGAGATAACCCAGTGCAATAGCTAAGGCTTGAAGCCTGCTGCCTGCCATATCCCTGCAGCCACGAAGCTGACCTGCTGTGGGAAGGATGCCACCTTTATTTTGCAGCTGGTTTGACATCCCCTTTGCAGAGATCCAGCAGGATTTCCCCCTTCCTTGCTAGAACTAACCCTTCCCCTTGAGCTGGCATGCCCTTGTATTGTGCTGGGGTCCCAAGTCCCAGAAGCCCTCCGAATCCCTTCCCCCAGCTTCCCCAACCATTTCTTTTCCCCATTCTCCTTGCCCTCAGTTAAATGATGGCCTGTTATTCCCATGACCTTGTGCTTCACTCTCCCTTTGTTCCATTGATTCCTGCTGGCAAGGGCTGGGGCTGATGTGCAGCCAGATTCCACGCTGCTGTGTGCAGCCTCCCTCCTGGCCCCTCGGCCGCCAGCCTTTGTTGAGAGCAGCCCTGGGCCTGCTGAGACTCTCCAAGCTGGTGCAGCTCCTCACAAAGGCACAAGCCCATGGCTGGGGAAGTCAAATCTCCAGGGTCTCTGCAAACCTGTCACATTCAGCACAGGAACAGACTGAGAAGCTGGGCTTGGAGCACCAGAACGAGCTCTGGTGGGAGCCTGTTTGTGCCAAAGGAAAGGAGAGACTGAATCAACTGAGATGCTGCCAAGACATTTCAGGCTGGTCGGTGGGAATTGTCATCTCCAGGGCTGAAGTTTGATGGGGGAGTTGAGAGCAAGGGGAGGATGTTTTCCTCCTCTTAAAATAGTGTGAAAGGAGGTGGGGGGGGTGGGAAAAAGGGACTCTTCTTGTTAGATGTTGGCTGTCTGAGCCTGGGTCATTTCCCATGTAAGCTGGCTCAGGTCTCTGTTTACAGAGGACTTCTGGGTCCAAGAAGCTTTCAGAGCAAAGCCAATGATATGGGCAGGGAATGTGAGATAGGTCTTGATCTCTTCCCACTGTGCTGTAGGGTAACACACTGCAGGAAAACTTGGTGCAGCCCCTGGGTTGGGATTCAGACTCCCTCCTGCACCCATTAACAACACTGGGAGGTTATAAATGTTGTGGGTACCTCTGTTTGCTCATTTCCCTGCTCCAGGTGAACCCCTGTGCTCAGTCACTGGGACCCAGGCTCAGTTCTCACCGTGCTGCTGATGCAAAGTGTGTCCTTGGTGCATCTCCTCTGCTGTGAATTCCTTTGTACAGAGGAGAGATAAAGTCCCTCCCTCTTTGGGGAAACTTGGAGATAGGTTTTTCTAATCTTCCCAGCTGACTCAGACTCCCAAGTTCTCTCTTCAAAGCTGATAATGAGGCTTGGGATTCTTAGATGTGTTGGTGAGGATTAGAGGCAGTGCAGGAATACAAAGCACTGTTCTTTCCAGGTGGCATTTCCACCCATGGCCTCTGCTCAGCGTGTCCCAGGTCCAGAGAGGGCTATGAAGAGCTCAAACCCACATTGCCTTGGCTTCTGCACAAGCTTGTTTTAGGGTGTCATGCCTGCATCCTTTCTCTTTCTGGTTCCAAAGCCATTGGGTGATACTTCCCTTGAGGCAGAAGTGCTTTCATCCTCCAGATGACTCCTTCCCTGGCCTGTCTCTAGTCATGTTTCTCCACAGCAGTGCAGCAGGTGAGTGCTGGAATTCCTCTCCCTGGGGAAAAGGGGGGAGGAAATCCACTTGGATTTCCTCATCTTTGGGGAAAATCTTCGCCTTTGCTCCCCAAAACCCCTCTGGGTCACCCTCCCTGCTGCCTTGTCAGGCTGGCAGGAGCCTGGGATGTAATGCAGGATCTGCACAGGGGTCCTGGGAGAGGAGGGGTCTGTGTGTTGCACTGCTGGCAGAGGGTGATCAGTGTGCTTGGGGCTTCCTCTCACACTCCATACTTGTATCATTGCCTGCCCTAACTTCATAACACCCCAGTTCTACTGATAATGCCTTTCATTTTCAGCTTTAATATGAAAAACCTGCCCAGGTTTGGCCTCCTTTCAGCTGCAGTTCAGAATGCAGGAGAGAGGAGGCAAAAGCAGGGATTTGGGGAGCAACAAAGCAAGGGGGCAAAAAAAACCCCCCCCTCAGCCATCTCTCCCCATGCTCTGAGGTGGGATGCTGCCTTCTGCAGGTGCATAGGCCAAGCAAACAGCTGCCTCTTGGCTTTTGCTGAGTAGCAATATGCTCTAAATGCACAGCCTGTCTTTGTGGGGGTGGTGGGACATCCAGGAGCTGCTCTGCCAGCTCATTTGCAAAATGTGTTTGGTTTTGGTGCTGTGAAGTCAGGGGGAGGTGGAGTGTGGCTGCTGCCATCCATCCCAGTGCCTTCACCCACTGTCCTGGTTCTTGGTGACGTGCAAGGAATGGGTTGGATGATTGTCATGTGGATGTGAAGGGCTGAATTCAGGGGGTAGGATCCTGGAAAAGGACCTTTCCTTTCCTCTTCACAACTTAAACCACACACACAGCTTTGCATACCAGTTACAGGTGTGTAACTAATGGAAATGTGACCTGCCTCTCCCCTCCTGAGAGTGGGGTCTGGCTTCTGGTAACCCTGGGCTGGAATTCCAAAGAGGCTGTTTAGTCTTGTGCTGTCCTACTGACTGAGTAAACTCGGGGTGGGTTGTTAGGTCTTTGTGCCTGGCTACTGATGAGAATTCTGCTGCTTTCCTTGCTTTAGTCCACAGCAAGTGTCCCCATGCAGCTGTGTCTGACACGTCCCAGGGCTCTGCCTTAAACAGAGGGGAATAAAAGAGGAATTTTTCCATGAAAACTGCTTTGAGGCATCCCAAATACAAACTCAGTGTGTGGGATTTGGTGTTTTGGGACAAGTTGAACCTGAGCTGGTGGAAGGAAAATGCTGCAGATCGTCCTGGAGATGGAAAGTGCTAATGTGGGATCTCTCTGGAGGTCCAGGTTGGAATCTGGAGTGCAAGGAGGCCTTTCCCCATGGCATGTGGGTGATGGGCAGGCTGTCACACCTCACTGTTGGTGCAGCTGCCAGCTCAGGTGTGTGCCTGTGTGTGCCAAGAAGTGGGTGTTTTGGAGGCTGGTGGGGTCTGACAGAGTCAGTGCTGCTTCAGAGTTACTGCATGGGCTGGGTGTTCCCCTGCAGAAGTGCAGCAAGGTTGGGAGTGAGATGGAATGAGATGGGGCTTGCAGCAGGGTTGGGAGTGAGATGGAGTGAGATGGGTCTTGCAGCAGGGTTGGGAGTGAGATGGAGTGAGATGGGGCTTGCAGCAGGGTTGGAGTGAGATGGGGCTTGCAGCAGGGTTGGGAGTGAGATGGAGTGAGATGGGACTTGCAGTAGGTTGGGACTGAGATGGAGCTTGTAGCAGGGCTGGGAGTGAGATGGAGCTTGCAGGAGGGTTGGGAATGAGATGGGGCTTGCAGCAAGGTTGGGAGTGAGATGGGGCTTGCAGCAAGTTGGGAATGAGATGGGGCTTGCAGCTTGTCCTGCTGCAGTGCCTGGGAATAGCAGGGCATGGTGCTAGTCAGAGCAAGTGTCTGCTGGCAGATGGGCTCAGGGGGTGGGAGTGGGATAGTGAGAGGAGTGATAGGAGGGTAATGAGGTGCCTTGGCAGAGTTGTGAAACCAAGGAATCTTTACTGCTCATATTCAAGCTGCTGTCACATGTAACTGGTGCTTCTGTCACCAGTTCTTCCATGGAGTCTCTTCTGCCTGAAGTACACAAGAACAAACCCTGTAGGGGTTGCTGGCCAGGCTGGGAGGGGCGAGCAGAGCAAGTTTCAAAGCCACAAATGCGGATGAGAAGGCTCCTGAGGAGGATGTGTGATCCTGGCCTCCAGCACTGAGGGTTTGCAGCATCACACTGACATTTCCAGGAGAAGCAAACATGAAGAATGAAGCTTTCTGTGGGGAGGGAGCTCCTGAGTCTGTTTGTGCTGTGTGGCCAGGTATCTTCCTAGCTTTGGTGCTGGCTTTGGGACTGATTCCACCTGGGACTTGGGAGGAATTACTGAAAGGGGAAACTGAGGCAGGGGAACTGATCTGAGGCAAACTGCCCTGAAAGGCTGACTCAGCACCTGGGATGGGAAGAGCTGAGCAAACTTGAGTGCTGTCACTGGCTGGCTCTTTGCTTTCCCACCTGCTTTCCAGTTGCCACTGTTGTTGGCTTTTGCTGTGGCTGGTTGCAAAGCTCTGCAGTTGTCTCCAAGTGCCAGTTTTGTTACCGGGCTGGGTGACGGGGTCATGGCAAAAGGAGGATTGGAAGCAGCTCGTGCTCTTTAAAACCTTGACAGTTGCAGCATGGCTCTTTGGATGAAGGCATTGCCTGGCAGGCTGTGCCCTCAGCACGTTAACTGTGTGCTCTGGGCACCAGAGGCAGCTCTGCTCTGGATCTCTTGATAAATCCAACACCAAGGCAGGAGCCTGGGCTGGCTCAGCTGAATTCCAAGTCATGTGGAGTGATCCTGAGTCCAAGGGACAGTTGCTTGGCTCCAAATATCCCCTGGAACATCAATAATTGTGGTGGTGTTCTGAAGAACACCAAGGGGGTTTGTAACCTTCCTTAACCAACATACTTGGGGCAAACTGCAGCAGCTTTCCCTGCAGGCTCGTGGGCAGATGCAACGTGCCCTGGCTCAACTACGGTGCTTGTTTGTGAGGGCTGTGTGGAGGGTTTTTCCCCCCCCCCTCTTTTTAAGATGCTGCATCTTTAACAAGCCCTTGATAGATGAGAATTTGATGCTTGCACTGACAAACAGTCTCTTCCTTCCTGCCCATATGCAACATCATGCTTTCAGTTTCTCCAGCGTTATGATGGGAGGATATTGATTGGAAATGTGCTCAGGGACGCTGTAATTGGAGATTAGATAGTTGGTGTTGCTTTGGGAGGGCTGCAGTAATGCAAAAGGCTTGAGTGTTTCCGTCCAATCTAGAGGGGGAAGATTGCTAAGGACCTTGAGGTTTTGAAGGAGGAGGGGGGGAGAGGTGGGGGGAGAGAGATTGAGAGAGAGAGAGAGAGAGATACCGTGGTAGGAAGATTCAGAGATCTGTTGTGCTCTTTTTTTCCTCTCTCTGTGTGTGTGTGTGTTGTTTTTTCCTCCCCTTTCTCTCCCCCAGTTGCTTTGCATCAGGGCATGAAAGGAGTGGAAACACCAGGGGGACAAAAGGCAACCGAACAAATGATGAAACTCAGTAAGGAAATGAACTGGATTCAGGGTTTAGGGCTTGCAAATGCTGCATTGGGCAGTGTGTGGACAGTCACGATGTGCTGTGGAGCTGTGTGGTTAGGAAAGCAGATCAAGGCTCTCAAGATGATGATTTTTTTGCTTTACTTTCATTTTTTCTTCCCCCCTCCTCTCCCTCTCTCTCTGCTCATAATAGATGTGTTGCCTGTGTGTGTGTGACTGTGTGAGGGAGAGGAGAAGCAAAATGCCAAAGTCTTTCTGGTTGCTTCTGCAAAGAGGAAAGTAGAACCTGCTCTGATACTCAGCTTTCTCATCTCTCTCCTAGATGAAATTTTAGGCAAGAGAAGAGTATGTTCTCCCAACAGCAGCAGTGAGTGTCCTTTAGAAAGCAAGAAAGCCAGAAGTGAGTCCCCAAAGGGTAAGTGCTGCTTCTCCCTCCCCCCTCACCATCCTCATCCCCTTTCCCCTTTCCTTCTGCTTTCTTAAGAGTGGAACTTAAGGAGGGAGGCTTGCAGGGGGCTGTGAACATCCAGCACAGAGGGTGCATGAAGGAGGCTCTCAGTGCTCTGTGCTTTCTTTATCTCCTCGGAGGGAAGCTGGCAGTGGGAGCCCAGGGATTGCCTCTTCATTAGAGTAATTGCTTTATGCTTAAAACCCAAAAGCAAGCTGTAGCTTTTGAGGTGGATTTTTAGGGGTGTTTCTGCTTTGCAGGTAGAATGTGGTGATTGCATGTTTAATAGAAAAGATGCACACAGGCTTATCATGCTGGCATCTGTTCCTTTAAAGGGAAAAGAAAGCCTAGGAGGGAGAACAGGGCTGCCTGGTTCTTTCTTATGCATTTATGGCACTGTTCCTATAGAGATGGAATCTGCAGAAAGCTTGCCCTTGTTTTTCTGTGCACATCTCCTGGTTTGTCTCGTGGTTCTTTCCTCCAAACGTGATCTTTAAACTTTGTTCTGGCAGAGTGAGGTGGGTGATGGAGGCTGCAGTTAATGAGTTTGGCTCAAGGTTGTGTAAATGAGGTTGTACAGGCCCTTCACCGAAAGGTTTTGTTGTGAAGTTGGGACTAATTAGCTGTCAGTAACGTCCCACCTCCATCACTGTGCCTAACCTGTACTCTTGAGCCACTGGGGACAAAAACAAGCAGACTGAAGTGTGTGAAGGTAGATCCTGCCTGGTGACTCTGGAGTCCAGCAGCTGACACTCTTCAAGGTGTCTATGCTCTGTAACCAATGCAAAGGGGACATTCTGCATCTGTCTGTCCTGAAGCCTTTTTAAACTACATGCCTGATATTATGCCATGTAGATACATATTGTGGGGACTTGTACTACATCCTAATTCCACCTAACATTCCTGTTCATTGTCTCTTGTCCCCAAATTATGATCTGAAGGGATGTGGAATGCTTGTGTCACTTCATACAACATTGCTGACACTACCTCAGAACATACTGCATCTTTTCTTGCATGTAACCCTCTGCTGCCTGTGAGCTCTTCAGTACAAGATGAGGTTGAATTGAGATTTTCCCTGGGCTTTTCTGAAAGATGTGAAGAGGAACTTCACATTTCACATCCTGCTTCTCTTGTTTACCTGCATTTTGTTTCCAGCTGCCCTATTCCTGTTAGCCTTGAAGTGTTTGTGATAGATGTGCAGTTCAGTTGCAGCAGGTTGAGTCTGAAATGCTGTTGTAGGGGCAGGAGACTCCTGTAACACACTTGACAGACCCACTGGCATCCTTGCACTTTCTGCTGGTTCTCTATCCTTGGTAATTCCAAGGCAGTGCATGCTCAGGAGCTGAGTCCAGGTAACAGCAACCCATGAGGCCTGGGCTGAGAACAGGCTAAACTTGAATCAAGCCATCTGAAACCAAACTGTTGCCTTTGGTTTCACCCTACTAAAGGGACTGAACTTGCACAGATTGATGTTTTTGCTGTGAGAGCAGCAGGGTCAAAGGATCCCATTCCATTTCTTTCCTCTCCCATTCCATTTCTTTGCTCTGCCTTTTCCCCCTGGTTCTGTGGAGTGTGTGTGAGGCAGGTGAGCAGCCCTTGGCTTTGCAGCATGCCCTCAGGATCTAAATCTTGCTCTTTAACTCCTGAATGACTCATGGGTTCCCCCAAGTCATTCAGAGAGGGGTTCCTAGGAAGCCCTGCAGAAAAGCAAACTTGTTTTCCACTCCCACTTTTTTCTCAGAAAGCCTTTCCTCCCCTTGAAGAGAGTGTGAGACCGTGGAAACAATGAGCTGGGCCTTCCACTCATCTCCCACATTACCTGCTTTTTACTGTCTTAGATCATTGGGGAACCCCTCATCTGTCCATGAGCATCTGCATTTTAAGCCTAGACTGTGCTGATGTGAGAATACCATCAAAATACTGAGAGACTGAATAGAGGGAGAGACTTTGGTGCTTTTATCTGCCCACTCCTTGCTATGGAAAGGGGGTCAAAGGAGGGGTTGTGGCCAGTGTTTCTGTGTCTTAAGCCCCAAACAGTGGGAGCACCTTGCAGCTGAGGACTCCCAGGAGGCTTCCCAACCTGCTAGCAGTCAGGCAGCGTTCTGGAAGTGATCCCTGTGATCCCAGCTCTGTGCCAAGGAGCTGGTTGGAAACAGAAGGGTCCATTCCAAACCCAGTGGACCTTAGTGGCTGGTGACCTGGGATTTGGGAAGTGCTGCTGGAGAGCAGTGCTGTAAGAGTGTGAGATTGTGCCAGAGCCCCAAGTGTGGCTGGAACCCAGATGCTGTGAGTGCACTTTGTGGTACAGGAGCAGGGAGGGGAACAGGGAGCCGCTGGAGTTTTGCAGCTGGGGCAGCTCGGTGCAGGTCTGCAGCATCTCCCTGGGCTGCACCTATCCTTGTCCCTGCCTCAGTGTGCCTTGTGTGGATAACCTTTTGCACAGGTAGGCTCTCTCCTCATCTCTCTCACACTCCTGCACAGGGCACAGCTGCAATGTCTCTGACACAGGCTTTTGAAGAGAAGTGACCCCATGGCCGTGGCACAGCTCGTGCCGCCGTGGCTGCGCCTGACAAGGCAAGAACAGAGGCAGCTGAGTAAATCACTGACTGAGTGAAAAAACACCTGTAGGGCTGGCAACCCTTCCAGCAGGGAAGCAGTAAACCTTCCCTTCCCCCCCCTCCCCAGGGCTCACAGTGTGCTGTGCACCACAGATCAAAAGAGAGCCCTATCTCAGTGGAAACAGGGCCACGGCAGCGCTGCTGTCAAACAGAGCAGAACGTTCTCGCCTCTAATATGGAAATGGGAGCGTAGCAGAGGCTGGGAGGGAGGGCTGTGCTGGCAGGTCATGCAGGCAGCTTGCTCCCCACAAGACAATCCCTCCCCCTCCCCACCCAGTTAAACCCTGGCTGGCTGGGGATCTGTTTCTCCCATACCTGGAGATGTGAAATCAAACTGATTGCAAAAGAGAAGGAGACTCAGAGCACAGCCCTGAGTGTTTTGGTTCCTGCTTGAGCTGCTGCAGAATAAATCTGGTCAGAAGCCTCATGGATTTGGGAAGGTTTGAAGGTAGACTGGAAAACACAAGGTAGGGAACAATCTTGCACTGGCCTCCTGGGGTGGGCTGATGAGCTCATCCACTGCTCCTTCTGCCGTCCTTTTTGCTATTGCAGATCATTTAAAGCAAACCAAACTCTCACTGCACCTTTGGTTGATGAAGGAGGCCAGAAGCAGAGCTGGACTACAGCTGGGCAATTTACACCCAGCCTCTGTCAGTTTGTTCCCTCTCTTTGGGAGGGGGCTTTATCCATGGGTTGGTTGGTTTGGCAGCTGATGAGGTCGAGTGTAGGAGTAATGCTTCACCCTGTTCTTGCCAACAGCTTCACTGCCCCCCAAACCCCTTCTGCTGAGTGTGGTGGGAGTGGGCTCAGGCTCCCTCTGCCCTGGCAAGGGACAGCTGAGACAGCAAAGACCCTAAAAGTGTACTGGCTTTGAACCTGGAGTTCCTAAAGCTTCCATTGTGGTTGGGGAAAGGAAGCCTGGGCCTGTGGGTTTTGGTGCAGAGGAGAGGAGATGGACAGATGGGTGCTCCTGTCTTGTCTGGGATTGCCTGGGGAGGACAAGCCTTCTAAAAACTTGGTGGAAAGGTTGTGCAGCAACAACATGTCCTTAAGGCTGAGCAGCAAAGCTGCTTCCAAGAGCCTGAGCCACTGCCATTTGGACCCTGTGGTGTTGGTGGAAGGAGGAGAGGTGGGCTTGGGCAAACAGGGAGGACGTGGAGACTCAGCAGATGCCTCCCCAGTGACCCTGCCAGAGTCCATTTCACACCTGGCAGCTGGAAGAGATTTGGCGAGCTCAGCCTCCCGCATTACCCCCTGGTAATGACAAAAGCAGACAGCAAAGCTTCAGCAAAGCTGGAATTATCACTGGCTGAGTCATGTGAAATCTTCCAAGTTTTAAGTGTGGCAATCCAGCCTTTCCCTGGCCTCCTCCTTCCTCTGAGCCTCCCCTTGCCACCCCCACTCCCCCTCCCCTCCTCGCACCTGAAATCTGCTCCGTGCCTGATCGGATAGAGTTTATGGTAATCAAGTCATTAAGTGTTATTAAATCCCCTCCCCCCCCCCTCCCTTTTTTTTTTTTTCTCTAATGACACAGCTGTGGGAGGGAAAAAAAAACCCCAGTGTTTTTCTAACTCAGCCTGTGGCACGTGGCTTTGCTCCATAGACCTTTGGTTAAACGCATCAGAAGGGAACTGAAACAGTTGGTGCACTTCTGCGTTCCTGGGGGAGGTGGCAGGAGCTGCAAGGGAGTGGAGGAGGATGTGGGAAAGGGACCTGGAAGGGAATTCTGTTCCCTCACCCCTCTGCTCCTTCCACTGGTGTCTTGCAGGCTCAGAGTGGGAGGGAGCATGGCCGTCATCCTCAGCAGCGTCTCTGTTGTGGGGCTGGATGCAGAGCGTGCTGCACACAGCCCAGGATGGGCACCCAGCTCCTGGCATGGGGAAAGCCATCGACCTGTGATTGACACAGGAAGCCTGTGGTGTCTTGGAGGCAGATACATGGCACTGAGATCAGTGGTTGCACATGCAGCCACAAACTGTTAAGCTGATGGAGAGCCTTTGCTGAGCTGCACAGCTCACCTGAGCTGGAGAGGACTGAAGTCTTGTCCCTTTTGCTGAGGAAGAGTGCCCTGGGAGCTGGTGCTGCAGCCCTTTTTAACTGAAACTGAAACAGCTCAGACTCATCAGCACTGTCATTATTATTGGAACATAGACTCATCCTCTCCTGTGTTTTAGGGAGGAGGTGGCTCCATTACCAGATGTGAAGGTTACATCCCCAAAACCTGAGCCCTGCTGTGTGTTTGGGTGTGTAAGGAAGCACTTGCCACTAATGGCCCTTCATTCTGGCCAAGGCAGAGTTGAACCAATCCCTAAACCACTGTGGTTTACAGGTGCTCTGTCTCTTTGTACCGCTTTGGCTCAGGCTGTTCTTAGCTAGCTTAGGAGCCCTTCTCTCACCTGAGAGAGACCCACAGCTCTTGTCCCAGCAAGGTGACCAGTGCCCTGTGTATTTATCACAGTGCTGACACTGGTGAAAGGCAGATGGCTCATGCTCAGAGTCATTCCCTTGAATTTGGAGCCAGCCTGGCAGCAGAGTCTCCTGCCATGAGCCCCCAGGGACTGTGTGGGATGAGGTGGATGAAGGAGCATGAATGTGGGGCACACGGTAGGGTGGTCTTGTCACTCACTGAACACAGCGGTGGTCTCGTGGCTGCAGCATGGGGGGAGCCCCTCCTGCTCCCTCCCTTCCCTTCTGCCTCTTTAGCTTGTTACTGGGAGTTCCTCTCTGAGTAATGAAAAGGTTTTGCCTGTGGGGAAGATCCAAGATAAAATAGTGTTAGAGCAGCCACTGCCAAGGCAGAGAAAGGTAATTACCCTGAGTTGTACTTACAGTAAACACAAAGCTTCTGTGGTTTTATCTCCCTGATTGTGAGGCTGTGCTGCCTGCTGCCCATGGAGCAGGCAGGGCCTTCCCCAACACACCTCCCTGCTGGGCTGGGCACTTCTGCAGAGGTGGGTGTCATTTTAATGGCCTCAGGGTGCTTAGCCATATGTACAGACCTGAAACAACATGATGCAGTGACTTCCCTCTGCGAGCTGGGCAGGTGGACTGTCATCACTGTGCAGTTGTGAGCATCACCTACACCGTGCACTCAGGCATCTCTCAGGTTGTTGTGTCCTTGTGGGTGTTCAGAGAGGAAAGAGCTGCGTGTGGGGTCAGGTATGAGTTGAACAAACACAGCTCACATCCCCTGAGATGAAAGGGTGAGAACCCAGGGAAGGCTTTCATCATCCTCCTTGTCCTTTTTGCCTCCTTGGGGGTAGAGAGCTCCCTGGGTAATTTTGTGTTATTATAATGCAATGTTTGCTGCTTTGGGGCGAAAAAAAGTTGTTCCTGGGTTTTTTGGGGTGCTGTGGCAGTTGGAAGCTGTAGGTTTGTCTGGATGGAAGTGTGCCCATGCTGTAGGTGTGTCCTGACCACATCTAATGGTCCAGCTTGGAGTACAACAGGGGTTGGTACATCAGGTTCAGTGTGCTGCAGAGTCGTGGAAACTCCGCTCATCTCCCTCTACACCCCTTTCTTTTACCCTGTCCCTGCTGTGATTTTTGCACTGTATTTTCACTCTGGAAAACCAACCCCAAATCTCTGTGCTCTTCAGAAAACTCCCACACCCCTCTGCTGGAGGACTCTGTGACTCAGATGACCCCAGAGGAGCACTACAGACGCATGATGTCCGCGCTCAACGAACACGGCACCTTTGAAGAGCAGCAGCAGCAGCAGCGTCTCTACCAGCTGGCCAACAGCATGGCAGTGCCCAGCCACGGAGGTACAAGCTCTTAACCAAGGGGAACAGTAGAAAGGGCTCACTTTGCTGTTTGGTGTAAGGCTCCTGAGGTGTCCCTGAGCCACAGGAGGAGGATTTGTGGGCTGCAGCGTTGGGTGTTTGTGGTGCAGTGAATGCAGGTGCTGCTAAAGGGTATCTCACAGGCAGTTTCTCCACCATCTGTGTGAGGGCATCTGCCCTCAGCCATCCCTAAATGCTAATACTTCTGTAGCTGTCTGAGGGGGTGCTACACACTGGTGTACTGGAATAGATGAGCTGGTACATCACTACTGTGTGTTTTGTAGTGGCAGAGAGAGGGCTCCTTTCCTCCTGTACTTCAAGAGAAGGCTCATTTTCCTCCTGTACTTCAAGAGAAGGCTCCTTTCCTCCTGTATTTCAAGAGAGGGCTCCTTTCCTCCTGTACTTCAAGAGAAGGCTCCTTTTCCTCCTTTATTTCAGGAGAGGGCTCTTTTTCGTCCTGTCCTGAGGGGATAAAGGTCCTACATGAATTGAAGGAGTAGCTGGTAGGTTTTGCCTGGATGTGGAGGGAGCTGACTGACTCCTGCTGGCTGCAGCACCCCGGGCTGTGCCTGGAGGGGGCACCAGGCAGTTACAGGTTCCACCCTGGATGCTCTGCCAGAGCATCCCCACACAGGCTAAAGGCTCCTCTGCCCACTGCCCCATCCCTCAGCTGAGCAAAGCCTGTTGGCACTGGCCCAGCTTGGCTCAGAGTAAAGCCACACGTTCTACTCGAGTCCTCTGATGCAGCACTGAGGGAAGGAACTCTTGCTGTCTGGGTTAAGCAAAGGCAGGGAGACAGAAGAGGTGATGCTATTCCAGTCCTGGAGACAGAGTGTTGAAGTGCCACTGGAAAGCAGTGCCATGCAGGCATTTGTAACCCCTGTGTGGGCAGCAGGCAAGGAGAGCTGAGGGGTACCTGCCTGGGCGAGCCAGGGAAGGAGCACAAAGCAACACTGGCACAGCATCCAGCAAGAGCTGGAGGAGAATCTCCTGTCTGGAGTGTAAATCCCCAGGGCTCCTTGTTAGGTTAATGAAGAGGCTGTCTTCTTTTCCACTCTGTTTGATTTGATTGGCTTCTCTGGGGGCAAGAAGGCGATTCCTTTTCGCTGCAGAGTAAGGATTTGCTTATCAGCAACAGGCACAGCGTGAACCTGTGCTGAGGCACAGCACAGTGAGCGTGGCACCTGCTTCTGTGAGTGCTGCTCAGCTGTCCCAGGTGCTTCCAGAGCTGCAGAGGGAGCAGGGTACACAGGTACAGGGCTGGAGTCTCCACACAGACACAGGGCATCACAAGAAGGGTAACACACACAGCCATGCAGGTTGTGCTGGGTGCAGCACAGCGTGTGCTTGGCACAGAAGGCTTTGTGTATCCTCACAGTCACAACAGACCACTCAACCTGAACACTGGAGCCCAACTTGCATCACCCCTCTCTCCCTTCTCCATGCAATAATCAAAGTAGCTCATTACATTAAAAGCCTGCAAGGTCTTTGATGGTGGTGATGATGAAATTCCCTCCTCAGCATTCCTTGGGTGAGGGGGTCATGCTGAGGTTTTGGGGTGAGCAGGGGAGAGAGGAGCCTGCCCAGGCTGACTCTCCCCCTGTGGAACATTGACAAGACACAAGTTGGTGTGTTTTGGATTGTGTCCACACCACAGGGCTCTGGTTGGGCTGTAAGTGATTAGTGGCAGTACAAAGCACAGTTTATCTGTGGGCTCACATGGAGGCACCAGGAGCATTAATAATTGAGAAATAAATGTTAATAATTTAGAAATCTTTTCTTTTTAATTGCTTTGCAACCCTTCCCCACCCCCCCCCAACCTTCCCCTCCTCCAACCCCCCTCCCCTCAACTCTCCCAGTGGCATTCATCCCACATTCTGATTTCAAGTCTGTCTGCGTGCCTGGAACCTCCATCCGCCAGCGTCCCGCTGTCAATCAGTCTGATTTCCCAACTGTCAGAGTGCAGGGTTGTAAATAACAGATCCTCAGGAGGGGAGGGGGCTGTGTGAGGAGGGGAGGGGGGTAGGGAAGCAGGGGGTGGGGGGAGAGGAGAGGAGAAGGGGGTGTGCGCAGGGGAAGGGGGGTTGTTGCGGTCATTCAGGATCAATGCGGTGTCTGGAGCTGGCTGCATGCCTGGCTGCTGAATTACAGGCACCGTGGCAAGGAGTGACCTGGGGCTTTCAGATAATTGATTTATAAACATTGAAGGTGCACACAGGCCCTGGCTCAGAGAATTCTCTGGGCTGTCGATGGGATCTGATGGCGTTTGCTGCTTGCCTGTTAGTGGTGCAGCTCGGAGGGATGTGCCGGTTTGTGTCCCCTCCGTTTGGGGACAGGGGTTGGGGTGGGGCACAGATGGGGGTGGAAGTGTTTAGGTACCAACATCCTTCTTCCTGCCAGTAAAAATAACAGTTGTGGTAAGTGATTCCACCCCAGGGCCTCCAGCCCTGACCACCTCCAAGACTGGTGAAGCTCGAGCTGGGCTGGGCACGGCTTGGGGTAAGAGGAATAGGGATGGCTGGGATTTCCAGAAGCAGAGGAAAGCAGCACAGAGGTACAGAGGAAGGCAAGGAGATGGAAAGTGTTACCAGGGTCAGGCAACACTCTCCTATTAACCCAGCCTCATGAATCACTTGTGGGGGGAGGTCTGATCTGCTGCTGCATATGGAGCGGTGTGAAACCTCCAAAGCTGACCAGGGTGTGTTTGTTAAGATAAAGCTCCCCCTTCCCCTGCTGTGTTTGGGTTTCCTTTTGCAGAGTGGTGCACAGGGAAGGAGGTTTCCTCTGCCTGTGGGTCTGTGGCTGTGCATGGTGTGAATGGCAGCAGAGGGTTTGGTGTGGGGGATAAATAAGCAGGTTGTCTGTAGGCTGGTTTTTAAATAGGTACAGGAACTGAGGGCTTCCTGATGGTTAACTGTGAGAGAGTGGCACTCTGGAGAAAGCCTCTGTCAGTGCTGCGTGTCACTAGACCTTCTCAGAGGTCTGTGCAGCAGGGTTGCTCCCTGAGAAGGTGGGTGTGATAGCAAGCAGGCTGGCTGTGCATCTCCTGCCCTTCCCTGAGCTCCTCATCCCCGTTAAGGTGTGCTGGGCTGGTCCTGGCCGTGCCTGCCTCATCCATCTGCACTGACACCCACCCTGGGAGGACCGTGCATGTGCATGTCCTGGCACTGCACAGCCCTCCTGTGTTCTGCAGTGTTTAAGGAAGATGCATTTCGTTCTGCCCTGCAGTTGATGCCCTGATGAAAGTGTCTAAGTGCCTAAGGCTGGAAGGGGCATCCTGTAGCCCATCCTCATCTGCCCTGTGCCTCAGCCCTTTCCTACAGCGGGTACAGACCTGCTGGGGCTGGGAAGAGCTCTCACTCCTTGCCTGGGTGAGAGCTGCAGCATACCCCAGGCAGCTGGCTTGGGGGGATTCACCATGCTTAGGAAGACAGCTTCTGGTGCTCTGCTGTGCTGCAGCCCCCCGCCCGGCCGTACCTGGGAGCAGGGATGGGCGCTTTCTGAGCGGGCCAGTGGGCAAGAGTAGGGGGAAACAGCCCCCCACCCCCTTCTCTCAGCACCAGTGGGGCAGGGAAGGCTTCACAGCAGGAGATGTTTTGGGGGGGAAGGAGGGGGAGCCCTGCCCTGCCAGGGACTCAGAGTGCAAACCCTGCAGCCCCCGGGGGCTGGAGAGGCAGCTCCCTCCCGCTGGGGCAGGTGCTACAAGCCCAGGGGGCAGGCTCAGGAAAGCCTCCCTCTCCTTTTAGTCTTCCCCCCACCGTCCATCCTTCCCTCCCTTTTCCCCTCCTTCCCTCCCTCCCACAGGAAGGCAATTAAACAGCAATCCACCCCCTCCCGTAGTTGCACAATTTCCTCCGCTGCCAAACTCCCTTGGTGAGGCGGATCCTGCTCCCAGCCCCGAGCCCGGCTGACTGACTGGCTGGCTGACTGACTGACTGACTGACTGACTGGCTGCCTGACTGACTGGCTGCCTGACTGACTGGCTGACTGGCTGGCTGACTGACTGAGTGACTGACTGGCTGGCTGGCTGACTGGCTGGCTGACTGGCTGAGTGACTGACTGGCTGGCTGGCTGACTGGCTGGCTGACTGACTGAGTGACTGACTGGCTGGCTGACTGACTGAGTGAGTGACTGGCTGACTGACTGAGTGACTGACTGGCTGGCTGACTGGCTGGCTGGCTGACTGACTGGCTGGCTGACTGACTGAGTGACTGACTGGCTGGCTGACTGACTGAGTGACTGACTGGCTGGCTGGCTGACTGACTGGCTGACTGACTGGCTGACTGGCTGGCTGACTGACTGGCTGGCTGACTGGCTGACTGACTGACTGACTGACTGGCTGACTGACTGGCTGACTGACTGGCTGACTGGCTGGCTGGCTGACTGGCTGACTGGCTGACTGGCTGACTGACTGGCTGACTGGCTGGCTGACTGACTGGCTGGCTGACTGACTGACTGACTGACTGACTGACTGACTGACTGGCTGGCTGGCTGACTGGCTGACTGGCTGGCTGGCTGACTGACTGGCTGGCTGACTGGCTGGCTGACTGGCTGACTGGCTGGCTGACTGGCTGGCTGACTGACTGAGTGACTGACTGGCTGGCTGGCTGACTGGCTGGCTGACTGGCTGACTGACTGAGTGACTGGCTGGCTGACTGACTGACTGACTGAGTGACTGACTGGCTGGCTGGCTGACTGACTGGCTGGCTGACTGACTGGCTGGCTGACTGACTGACTGAGTGAGTGACTGACTGGCTGACTGGCTGGCTGACTGACTGGCTGGCTGACTGACTGGCTGGCTGACTGACTGACTGGCTGACTGACTGACTGGGTGGCTGACTGGCTGACTGGCTGGCTGACTGACTGGCTGGCTGACTGACTGACTGGCTGACTGACTGACTGGGTGGCTGACTGACTGGCTGGCTGACTGACTGGCTGGCTGACTGACTGACTGAGTGAGTGACTGACTGGCTGACTGACTGACTGGGTGGCTGACTGGCTGACTGACTGGCTGACTGACTGGCTGGCTGACTGACTGGCTGGCTGACTGACTGGCTGGCTGACTGACTGACTGGCTGACTGACTGACTGGGTGGCTGACTGACTGGCTGGCTGACTGACTGACTGAGTGAGTGACTGACTGGCTGACTGACTGACTGGGTGGCTGGCTGGCTGACTGACTGGCTGGCTGACTGACTGACTGAGTGAGTGACTGACTGGCTGACTGGCTGACTGGCTGGCTGACTGACTGGCTGGCTGACTGACTGGCTGGCTGACTGACTGACTGGCTGACTGACTGACTGGGTGGCTGACTGGCTGACTGGCTGGCTGACTGACTGGCTGGCTGACTGACTGACTGGCTGACTGACTGACTGGGTGGCTGACTGACTGGCTGGCTGACTGACTGGCTGGCTGACTGACTGACTGAGTGAGTGACTGACTGGCTGACTGACTGACTGGGTGGCTGACTGGCTGACTGACTGGCTGACTGACTGGCTGGCTGACTGACTGGCTGGCTGACTGACTGGCTGGCTGACTGACTGACTGGCTGACTGACTGACTGGGTGGCTGACTGACTGGCTGGCTGACTGACTGACTGAGTGAGTGACTGACTGGCTGACTGACTGGCTGACTGACTGGCTGGCTGACTGACTGGCTGGCTGACTGACTGACTGGGTGGCTGACTGACTGGCTGGCTGACTGACTGACTGAGTGAGTGACTGACTGGCTGACTGACTGACTGGGTGGCTGGCTGGCTGACTGACTGGCTGACTGACTGGCTGACTGACTGAGAGCCCGGGGCAGGGCCGGCCGGGTCCCCCCGGGTCAGGGCAGCCTCAGGCCCAGCCGGGTTCCCCCCGCACCCCGGGGCAGGCCCGGCCGCTCTTCCCCCGCTCCGGGCACTTGACAGCCGGCAGCCGCGGAGCCGAGGAGCCGGCTGTCGCCCCAGGGGCTGTGCGGGAGGGCCGGGGGAGCCGAGGAGCCGGCTGTTGCCCCAGGGGCTGTGCGGGAGGGCCGGGGGAGCCGAGGAGCCGGCTGTCGCCCCAGGGGCTGTGCGGGAGGGCCAGGCCCCGAGCAGCCCCTGGCAGCAGCCGTGTGGCCCGCGGGGAGCCGGCGGCAGCCCTGGGAGCACCGGAGAAGCGGCTGAGGGCTGCGGTGTGGGGTGAGGGGCAGGGGTGTGGTGTGGTGGGTGTGTGTGTGGTGTGTGGGGTGTGTGTGGTGTGTGGTGTGGTGTGTGTGTGGTGTGGTGTGTGTGTGTGGTGTGGTGTGTGTGTGGTGTGTGAGGTGTGTGTGGTGGGGTGTGGTGTGTGGTGTGGTGAGGTGTGTGTGGTGTGTGTGTGGGGTGTGTGTGTGGGGTGTGGTGTGTGTGTGTGGTGTGGTGAGGTGTGTGTGGTGTGTGTGTGGGGTGTGTGTGTGGGGTGTGGTGTGTGTGTGTGGTGTGGTGAGGTGTGTGGTGAGGTGTGTGTGGTGAGGTGTGGGGGGTGTGTGTGGTGGGGTGTGGTGTGTGTGTGTGGTGGGGTGTGGTGTGTGTGGTGTGTGGGATGGTGTGTGCGGTGTGGTGTGGTGGGATGTGTGTGTTGTGGTGTGTGAGGGCTCCCAGCACGGAACAGCAGCTCATCCCTGTGTCCCCTCTGTCTCGGCAGATCTGCTGCGGGCGCGGCAGGAGGCGGCGGCGCGGAACCCCGGCGCGATGGAAGCTCACATCCCCTCGGCCAGCAACTCTTCCAGCCAGAGGAGGAAGCAGGGACTCCCCCAGCACAGGGACACGCACTTCCCAGAGAGGTACCACGCGGGGGACGGGCTTGGCCGAGCCTCTCGCACGCCCCGGGGGCGGGGGCAAGGGAGTGCGCAGGGGTGCTGGGAGGGGAGCAGTTCCCAGGGCTGGTTTACTCTGCCCCAGTGAGGTGTTCACGCCTCCCGAGGCGTTTGCACCCTTGGGGGGGGGTGTCTGTGCATGGGGGGCTGCTTTGGGCTTGGGGCTGCTTTGGGTTCATGCACGTTCACATCCATGCTGCAGACTGTCTGGTGGGACCTCTCCCAGTCAGTCCTCCCTCACTCTCCAGAGCAGACACCAGGCTCTGACTTATTCTTTGGCACATGGCAAGTGAAGATGTTTTAAGTTAGCGTGGTACAGCATCCTCAGATAAGGAGAGAGAGAGAAAGAATGCACTGGGATGGAAGAGCAAGAGCAGAAACGTTCTTTCTTCGAGGGAGAGGGAGGCACAGCTTGCCTTTACCACTGAGAGGAGTGCTGGAAAGCTGATTCCCACCCCTCCCTTCCCTCCCCCAGGAAATTGTAGCTCATTTATCTTGCTCTGTGCCATGAGCCATTCCCTCTGCAATCAAGAACTTCAGAAGGAAATTAAATTAAAGCTGGGTGCATTTCTGACAAGGATAGCAGAGGCAGGACCTGGCAGCCACGGGGACACAAAGCCTTTGGGGACCACGGGACAGGCTGTGGAAGGCTCCAACCACCAAGACTGTTTTTGGCTTTCATCATGGGGTTGCAGGCTGCAGTGTCAGTTCCATAGTGTGCACATGGATGTGTCGAGCTCAGAGCCACCCTCCCCTCACTTACAGCCTTAGAGATGCCGTCTGGTTTTCCTTCTCTCTGACCCAACGTGTAGGGGGGGATGGATAGACCTGGTAAAACTTTCTGCTACAGGGTGTACTTTGGCTAACCCAGCCCATGAAATCCAAGCCCAGTGCAGGCAGCCCTGGGAGGAATGCAGAGATAGAGGAGTCTGAGTGCAGCCAGGCATCAGGGAAATGCCTCCAGTTGTGTGTGGCCTGGAGAAACGCCAGGGCAGCCTGGCTGGGAAGGCAGGGATGGAAGGGTGGAGGATGCTGATGGGGAGGTGCTGCACATAGGAGGGGCAAACTGAAAATGGACTGGATCTGTATCAAATCCAGAGGTGCTTGCCAGTGCCAGGCAGGTGTTGTGGCTTATGGAGCTGGGCTGGGCCAGGAAGGGTTAAATCCAGCAGTTTAAGGAGGTGGCTGGAGTTAGGGATGGTGTCTCCACAGTTATGGGAGAGAAAAGCTACTCACTGGTTCTAGAGACAGAGACTGAAGGGCAGGAGTTAATGGTTGGGAAGGACCAACCATTTCATCCTGATTTAGTTCTCCAAATAACCCTCTGAGTAGCTGTGTTGGCTTAAGTGAGGGGGCAATCCTGCAAGGGGAGCTGGGGGGCACAACCTGCCTTTGCTGTTGAGAGAAATACCAGCAGGACCTTGGATTCAGCTTTCAGGAGTGACTCTGTGCCTGAGCTTCCCTTGCTGCACAGTGACAGCAGGTTGAAAGCAGGTTGTACTGAAGGGTTGGGAAAGCTTTTGAGCACCTCAGTTTGTTGTGTGAAGCAAGGATATTCAAGACCAACGTGGGGCTGTGTTGGGGGAATGAAGCAAAGAAGCTGTCTACTCCTTTGTGCCACACACTGTAGTCTTGTTTGTGTCCAAGACTGAAACAAGGCTCATTATCAGTCCTGGTTATGTTTCCCCGTGCTGCTCCCAGCTCAGACCCTCCATACAGGAGCTGCTCTAGTGCCTGGGCAGAGTGGTTCTCTAAGGAGCTTTGAGACCAACCATTTGAGACATCACCATGGTGGGCCTGGCTGGGCACGTGCTTCCTTCTGCCAGGCTAAGGCATGGCAGGTCAGACAGCCTGTTCTTCCTGCAGCCTTCAGGGAGGGTGTGAGGAAGGCCCTGAGTGTCCTCCCTCCTTGGCCAGGCTCTCAGGGGTGAGAACCCTCAGCTAGCAGAGCTGGGAGCAAAACAGGGAGCTAGAGCTATGCACCAGAGTCATGACTTAGTCTGCTTGAGGTTAGGTCACACGGTGGTTATTTCTCCCCAGAGGTCTGCAGCCACCTGACTGTCACCAGAGGTCAGTGAGCGGCCTGGTTGGAGCTGTCATGTGCCAACTGCTGTTTGCACATTCACCAAAGCACCCACAGGTGGTTTTGGGGTATGTCAGGAGAAGCCACAGCCACGTTGTGAAGTAGTAAAGCACTGGATGGGTTAATGTCTGTCTGCCATTCTCCCTGTTGCTGTTACTGGGTTTGCTTCTTGGCTGCCATGGTCTCTTGTCAACAGGGTGAATCAAAGCAGCCTCTGTGCACCTTTACTGTGAAGTTGTAGAAGCTTGCAAGGGCTCAGGTAGGCACTGCCAGAGGAGGAGGCAGGGGAGGGAGCTGGCTCACAGATGTAGGCAAGCTGGAGGCAGATTTATGGCATCTCCCTTCCCAGAAGCAGAGGTAATGTTGCATGATGCAGGGGATGGGAAGTGTTTGGCATGATGTTACATTTCCATCTCAGCTTCCTATCAGGAGATCAGTGGGGATCAGGTCAGCTCCCAAGCACAGCAGCTTTGTGGGCAGGAATAATGAGTTACTCCAGACTCCAGCCATTCATTCTGGCAAAGCAAGGAGGGGGAAACCCATACTGGTGACCCAGTTTTCCTTATCAGGACAGTGCTGCTGCTGTTGCAATGAGAGGAACACAGAGGCCAGAGGGAGCTAGGTGCAGAGTTTTCCAGTTTCCAGGTGTGAAGAGTGATGAGGCTGAGCTGGGGAACTCTTGGGAAGATGAGCAGGTTCAGACATTTGTCAACTAGTCATCATCCATCTCTGCTGGTGGAGAGACAGGCTGGTGGGTTTAATGATGCTAAGCACAAGGCTGCTGGCTCTGAAGGAGTTAACACAAGTGTATGTGTGTGTGTGCACAGACAATAGGGATTTTCTTGGAGCAGGTTCCAAGGTCCTTTTAGTGGAGTAGTGATTCCTTCAGCTCTTCTCTCCACCTTCATCATCTGCTGCAAAGAGTTTGTAGAACTGACCTGTCTCACCAGAAGCAGGCTCGAGCTGCAGGCTGGAGGATCCCTTTGGTTTGATGGGTTTGGTCTCCTAGATCCTTCTCTAGATGGATCCAGACTTGGATTGTAGAACACCCAGGACCTGGTGGCTTGTTTGAAAAGATGGTGGAGTTCAGTGTTATAAAAAGACTTGGAAGAGGAAAGGGTACAACTAAAAGGTGTCATTGTCACAGCTCCAGCCTGGAGCACGTCCCATCTCCAGACTGCTCTGTCTCCTGCAAAAGTGGCAGGTGGCTGTGCCCTGCAGAGATGCAGAGTTGTTTGGATCCTACTCCTTGGATCTTGTCTCCAAAATGTCTTGGCAGTGCACTTGGTTTCACTTGGGTCGTTTAGCCTGGCGTGTTCCTAGCCAGGGTGCTCATCTCTTGGTACGTGCTGCACAGCTCCCTCCAGATTGTACTCTGGCCTTTGCAAGGAGCAGACTGCTGCTCCCAGAGCTGCCTCCTGTGTGTGAAGCCTCAGCAGCTCTTCCATTCACCTCCTCTTAGGGAAAAGCTTTCCTGTGGCACGAGGGCTGTGTGGGAGAACCTGCCCCTATCTCCCAGGAAGGAGAAAAAGCACCTTACAGTCAGAGAAAGGACAAGTGTTTGAGGCAGGTACTTTGGAAATAGCATCCAGCTGTCTCAGCTGTCCACAGGAAGCATTAGGGACACAATTCCTGTTCCAGGACCGTAGACAACTATGGGGTGAAGGCAGGAGGAGTGCCAAGGAGCAGGAGAGGTACTGTGTGCCTGAGATGCCATCAGCATCCTGCTCTGCTGGGGTCCTGGCATGCTGAGCCCTGAGTTGTGTCTGGGAGAGATGCACTTACTGCCCTTCCAGTGCAGAGCTGACACACACTGTGCAGCAGCCAGAGGCCTTTCTCAGTGCAAAGATGTGCCTGTAGTACCCAGCAGAGAGTTTAGTGTTGTGTTCTTTCCATCTGCTGCTGTTAACCATTTTTACTCTGGCCACCTAATTCCTCCCTCTTGCATCAAGGAGACTTTTCCTTCCACTCCTGCCTCCTTGGGCACCTTCTCCTGTCCTCTCTGGACACATTCTCTCTCCTACTCTTACCTGCTCCAGCCTCACCCCTCCTCTGCTCTGAATGCTGTATCCTTTCCCTGCTCTTTGCACTTGGGAGGATTCCTCCCTAGATCCCAGCTGGGCTGAACATTGTGCAGAGCAAAGGCCAAAGAGCTTGACCTGATGTGACTAATTTGGTTTTGGCATCAGTTTGGAGAGTGAGGGAGTGATTTCCCCTGGCAGCATCCACCAGGCCCTCTCAGTGCCCCACAAGGGACGTGGCTCTGCCTGCAAATCCCAAACACCATTTTTAGCAAAGCCCCTCTTTGTTTGTTTCCCAGAAAGCCCTTTTCATTTTCTTTCTTTCCCCTTCCTGGCACAGTGTCTGCAGATGCCAAACCAGCAAGGAGATGTGTGCTGCTTGCCTATTACCTCAGGTTTAAAGTGTCTCTTCCTATCAAATGCAAAGCAGAAGCAAGCAGAGCTTTCATGCATTCTCTTTTTCATCCCCCCACCCCTCTCCCGTGTTCCATCCTTTCTAAATTTATTTCCATGCCTTGCCAGTTTCAATCTGCATTGCCTGACCCTCCTCACATCCCCACTCCCAGCCTGTGCTCCCAGCCTGCCTGCTCAGCTTGGGATGAGGCAGGGGGGAAGCACTGCCCTGGGCTTGGGGAGGATAAGATGGGGTTAAAGTGAAAGGCTTGGTTTTAACAGTATAATGTGTAACCCCATAATGACTTTAAATATTGATTATTTGAAGGCCATTAGTGCTTATTGTTAAAGAAAAGTCGATACTTTTTAAGCCTTGTGAACCATTTGTCTCCTGTTAAAGGACATATCAAATTTAGCAGCATGCAGTGCAAATCCCCTAATACCCTGCTCACAAGGCTCCAGCTGGCATATTAAGGGGGGTGGGGGGAGAATAAAAAGAGAGGTGGGGGAGAGGAATATGCAGCAACACAGAATTGCTCTCTGCAAGGTAAGGACAAGGCTTAGCAGGTCTAATTGCCAGGGGCTACATTCACATTCTCAGGCTATGGGACTGAAATGCAGCCCTTACTCTGAGAGGTGGAAGGGAATTAAGGGAGGGTTGAAGGCCAATACGTACCTGGGCAAGGATTTGTGTTATGGTGGGTGTCTGTCTGAAAGCACAGCAGCCTTTGTTAAGGTCTCTGGGGTATTTTGCTCTGGGTTTGCCAGTTCATTTCCCAGCTTGCTTGGAAGCAGTTGGCTTCTGTACCAGGCAGCCTGGGAGGGCTTCCCAGCTCTGTGCCAGGACATGACCTGGTTGTGCTCCATCCCTGCCATGCCAGGGTCCTGTGCCAAGGCTCAGGCAGATGGAAGGGAGCAGTGAGAGGTTCCAACAGGTTCTGGGGCTGGTGAGATGGCAGAAAGCGTCTGTCCACAGGGCTCTGTGGCAGGAAACAGGGAGCACACCAAAATCCCAGCTGCAATGCCTCCTCCTTGTTCAGCCAGATGCAGCCTCCCTGCTCTGGCATCATGCTGCAGGCTCCCCAGGTGTAACAGTGCCAGCTGTGGGACCTTTGGCAGGTCCCCTTTATCTGCCCTCACTCAGCAGCTTTGCCTGGTGTGTGTGTCCAGCACAGAGCTCCAGTGCTGCTGAGAGAACAGCTCTGGGGTCTCTGGATGGTCAGCTGTGATGACAACAAGTGTGAATGTGTCTGCCTGGGTTTTCTGAGCCTTTGGACTCATCCCTCAGCATGTGCTGTGGGTTTAGCATAAGCAGCTGCTGACCACGTTGTGCCAGGGGAGGCTGAGGTTGGAGCTGAGGCTGAACTGTTTCCCTGAGAGGGGTGTCAGCCCCTGTGCCAGGCTGCCCAGGGAGCTGGGGCAGTGCCCAGCCCTGGAGGGATCCCAGAGCCGTGGAGCTGAGGGCCATGGGTCAGTGCTGGGCACTGGGTGGGCTCCAGGAGCTTCAGGGGCTTTTCCAACCAAAATGATTCTGTGATTCAGCCCCTTCTGAGCCACCCCAAGTCCCTGCACTCACCCCTGTGTGGGAACATGCTGGGCCCCACAGCAGCTGCTTTGTCCTGCTGTTCCCTTTCCCCAGACAGTGTCCAAAGTCTGAGGTGATGCCAGGCAGGGAAGCTGCACAGCTCTGGTGAGGACAGAGGCAACGGGCTGCAGGGTCTGGAGCAGGGGTGGGTTCCTCAGGGATCAAAGACCCTGCAGTGCAGCGTTAGAGCATAAAAATAGCTCCTGGGCTGGCACCAAAGGGAGAAACTGTTTGTTTTCCAGCACCTTAGTCCTGATCCCTATAACCAGTGTGTTTCCTGGGCACACACTGTCCCTTCTTGCCTAAAAGCAAGAGGCTGCTGTTGTTTCCTCCTCACACCTCTGGGCCAGGATCCCCCTTTTTGGGGGGGGGAAGGACATCCACTGCTCACCCTGCCACAGAAGGGTTAAAACCGACTTGATTCCCTAAATTGCTCCTTAGCAAAGGAGCAGCACGTCTGCCCGTGATTACAGCTAATTACCATCGAGCCAACACCTCGTCACAGCCTTTAATTGTCCGTTATTCATCTGGGCCTGGGCCGAGGCAACAAGCAAAACGCAGCCCTTGGCAGCCCCCAGCGACCGAGGGGCCTGGGCTAATTGTGAGGCCTCGGGGATTAAGGGCAGGTGATTACACACTTCATGGTGTAATTACATGAGCATCGCTTGGCTGCTGCCCCGGCTGGGAGCCGAAGGTCAGGCGCTGCGTTACCTGAGATGAATTGGAGCTGCCAGAGCCCGGCGCAGCCCTGACGCGATTAGCATGAACATTTCAGCAGCCGCACATCGATCGCCTCTCCTCCAGACACACCGAGCGGGCAATTAGTTTAGAGGAGAGCTAGGGGAGGGAGGAGGAGGAAAGGAGAGAGGGGAGGGGAGAAGAGAAGGGCAGAGACGGGCAGCTGGGCAGTGGGGAGGGAGATGGGGGAGTGGGGAGGAGGCTCTCATAGAGTCCAAGCCCATAGAACCCAACCCCCTGCTCCAGCAGCTTCCCCTGGCTCAGGGGGCACAGGAATGTGTCCAGGTGGGGTTGGAAACCTGAGAAGGAGCCTCCACACCCTCCCTGGGCAGCCTGAGCCAGGGCTCCCTCACCTCAGCACCAAAGGACTTGCTCCTTGAGTTTAAGCAGAACTTGTTGTGTCCCAGCTTCGTCCCCTTACCCCTTGTCTTCTCTTTTCCTGCACAAGAGAAGACGGGGATGTCCCAGGCTGTTGTGTGCTGTGGGGCAGTGCATGGCAGGGGTTTGTAGTGGCTGTTGCATAGAATGGGGATGAAACAAAACCCTGGCCCAGGCTGCCCAGGGAGGGTGCGGAGGCTCCTCAGGAGGTTTCCAACCCCACCTGGACACGTTCCTGTGCCCCCTGAGCCAGGGGAAGCTGCTGGAGCAGGGGCTGGGGCAGCTCTGCAGGGCCCTTCCAGCCCCATCACTCTGGGATTCTGTGAAAACTATGCCAGGAAGATGAAAGGACAGGGCAGGAACCCTTTCCTCACCCACCTCATCCCTAGAGAGTCCTTGTGTGGCTCTCGCTGAGCCATGATCACAATCCATCCCCAGCTGGGTGGGATGGGGGCGTGAGGTTCTCACATTATCCCACACTCTCCTGTTGTTCCCCCTCACCTTGGAAGTGGCAGCTTGCTTGTGCTGGTGGTCCCTTTGTTCAGAAGCCACACAGCCCTTCCTGCCCCCTTTCTCCTGCCCTCCAGCCTCTCCTGGAGCAGATTTTATAGGGAGAGGCTGTCAAATGACAATAAAGGGCACAGCACTTGGCTTTGCCTCTGGATGCCCTGCTGAAGGTAATAATGTTGTAAGTGGCCATCAAAAGGAATTAAGAGACGTGCAGCCGGAAAGCAGAGATTTGCTTGCAGGCTCCCAGGGCAGATTTGACTAATGGGAGAGACCTTGGCTTTTATTCCCTTCCTGATTATTTGCTTTTCTTCCCCTACCTGCCTCGCTCCCAGGCATTGTTCTCTCCCCCCACCTCTCAAACCTGCCCTTTCCAGCTTTCTTGCCACCTCACATCTGCTCTACCCACTGTGGCCAACATCCCCCTGTCAGTAGCACTCCACTGACCCCACGGCACCTCCCTTTCCCCATCTGTCCTCTCTGGGTTTTTTCTCTGCCTCTCTTCATTTTCTCTCCAGAATTAAAGACCAGGACAAGTGGGATTTTGTTCACAAGGCATGATTGTGGTGCCTTCAAATCTTCCCAGCCCCACGCTCTTAGCTCCCAAAATACAGAATGCCCTTTCAGTTGTCAGGTAGTTGAGGCAGAAACCCACCCTGCATCTTCAGCCTTGCCTTTGCTAGCCCTGGGCAGCCAGGAGCCCTTGGAACAGCCTGCAGGAGCAAACACAGCCAGGTGGGAAGTCTGTGGGACCTCTGGAGTCCTGGCTGCTTTCTTCTCTCTCTGGTTCTGCTGCTTTTCTGCTCTGTCTCAGGTGTATGGCTGAGCCTTCCCCTCCCAGCCTCTGGCACAGAACGCAGCTCACCCACAGAGAGGGTGTTCTCCCTCTGTGCACTGGGGATGGAGCCTCCAAGGTTTTCAACATGGGTCTGTGTTCTGCTCCTTGCAGGGAGATATCCCACCCACCGCCGCTGCTGTCGCCCCAGAACGCCCCCCACATCGCCCTGGGGCCCCACCTGAGACCCCCGTTCCTGGGGGTGCCCTCGGCGCTGTGCCAGACGCCAGGTGAGTGCTGCAGCGAGGGGAGTGGGGAGAGCCCAGGCTGTGACACGCTGGCCTTTGGCCAAGACATTCTCTGTCTTCCCCCCCTCCCTGTGCTGACTTCACCCTCGTTTTGCAGTGATAGGAACGGGTTCCCTTGGCTGTTTAATCCCCATCAGCCTCACTGGGGCTCTGTTTCAGCAGCAGGCTGCACTGCCAAGGCAGTGAGGGACTCGATGGGCTCCAGGACAGCTTTCAGCTGGCCCTGAGTTAGCAAAGAGTCGGTGCTGAGATGAATAACCCTGTTAATTGTCCTCCCTGTGCCCAGGTTACGGGTTCCTGCAGCCAGCACAAGCAGAGATGTTTGCAAGGCAGCAAGAGATGCTACGGAAGCAAAACCTGGCAAGGTAAAGAGGGGATGACAAGGTGCTGAGGGGCTGGGACGGGGGTGTGAGGAGGAAAGGCTGTGGGACCTGGGGCTGTTCAGCCTGGAGAAGAGAAGCCTGAGCTCAGGGGGATCTCATCAGTGTTGGGAAGTGCCTAAAGGGTGGGTGGGGGAGGATGGGGCCAGTGTTTGTTGTGTGGTGGCCAGTGCCAGGACAAGGGGTAACAGGCACAGGCTGGAGCACAGGCAGTGCCCCTGGAGCAGGAGGAGCAAGTCCTTTGGTGCTGAGGTGAGGGAGCCCTGGCCCAGGCTGCCCAGGGAGGGTGTGGAGGCTCCTCAGGAGGTTTCCAACCCCACCTGGACACGTTCCTGTGCCCCCTGAGCCAGGGGAAGCTGCTGGAGCAGGGGCTGGGGCTGCAGCAGCTCTGCAGGGCCCTTCCCACCCCACTCTGGGACCCTGCAGAGGGTTGATCTTGTCCTTCCATCCCCTAGCAGAGGAGGCAGCGTGGGGTGGGAGCCATGGGAACAGCATGTGTGACCTGTGAGGCCCTGCCCGAAGCAACACTCACCGACCTTCCCTCTCCCAACCCAGGCTGGAGATGTCGGCCGAGATCATCCGCCAGAAGGAGCTGGAGAACCTGCACAGGCAACGGCTGCTGGCGGGCGACCCGCTGAGCCTGCACCCCGCGCTGCCCCCCGACCACCCCGCGCTGCGCAACGTGCACGACATCCCCGAGGGCCACCCGCTGCGGGACGAGCTGTCGCGGCGCAACGCCATGCTGGTGCTGCGGCACAACACGGCGCCGCTGCTGTCGCTGAGCGCCGGCGCGCTGCCCGGCGGCCCCGGCACGCCGCCCAAGGAGCAGCCCCGGCGCGGCGGCGCCCGCAAAGCGCCCCAGCAGCGCGCCGAGCCGCCCGGCCACGGCGACGCCAAGGAGCCGGCCGAGCCCCGCGGCCGCGACGGGGCGCAGGACTGTGCCGAGGAGGAGATGAAGGACTCGGAGAGCGACGCCGACGGCAGCGACGACAAGGCCGAGAGCGGGAAGGCCGAGAGCGGCGGCTCGGCCGCGGAGACCAAGGAGGGCAAAGAGACGGGCAAAGGCTGCGAAGGGCACAAGGAGCTGGGCGAGGCGGGCGCCGGGCACAACGCTCCCTGCAGCTCCTCCAGCGCCGAGTCGCCCAGCCATCTGCTGGGCACGGGGGGCAGCAAGAGTGAGGTGAAATACCTCCCGCCGGCCTCCATCCCGCCGCCACAGCCGCTGCCCTTCGGCTTCCCCTACACCGTGAGCCCCTACTTCCATGCAGGTGAGTGGGGGCCCTGGCCTGAGCTGCTGGAGCCGTGATGTGTTGTGCTGTGCTGAGTGGGGACCCCTCACAGAGTGAGGCTCAACCCAACCCCTCCTGTTAAAGCAGCTCCCATCTAGGTCAGGTCACACAGCTGCCCTTCAGCTTCCCCTACACCATGAGCCCCTGCTTCCATGCAGGTGAGTGTGGGCCCTGGCCTGAGCTGCTGGAGCTGTGATGTGTGTCATGCTGGGCTGAGAGTGGGGACCCCTCACAGAGTGCTAGGGCTTGGACCTTGAGAGATCATCCAGCCCAACTCCTCCTGTTAAAGCAGCTCCCATCTAGGTCAGGTTACACATCTGCCCTTTGACTTCGCCTACACCATGAGCCCCTGCTTCCATGCAGGTGAGTGTGGGCCCTGGCCTGAGCTGTTGCAGCTGATGTGTTGTGCTGTGCTGAGTGGGGACTCCTCACAGAGTGCTAGGGCTTGGACCTTGAGAGATCATCCAGCCCAATCCCTCCTGTTAAAGCAGGTCCCACCTAGGTCAGGTGCCCTTCAGCTTCCCCTACACCATGAGCCCCATGGAGGTGAGTGTGGGGTGCTCTGGCCCCAAGCTGCTGGAGCTACTCCATGTCTTGTGATGTGCTGAGAGCGAGGATTCCCCACAGGATCACAGGGCTTGGAAGGCACCTTTGGAGATCATCCAGCCCAACCCCTCCTGTTAGAGCAGGTGCCACCTAGAGCAGCTCCCACAGGAACACATCGTGCTCTGCAGTTCTTTTTTCTCTGCTGGGAGCCAAGCACCTTCCCTTAAGTCAGATAAATTAAGGCTCCACAGTGAAGCAAACCTGAAGAGGGACAAAAGGAGACCCAAGAACATGAGAAGGGAGATCCCAGTGTGAAGGGATCTTGGGCCTCCATCAGAAGCCACGTTGCAGGGCAGACCCCAGTAAAACCATCAACCAGAGGCTGCAGGGAGAGGCATCAGAGGTTGTTAATGGCTGCAAGGTGCTGCCCTATAAAGCAAAGGGCCTGAGGTATTGTATGTGGAAGGCTGGGCCGTGCTCCTGTCATTTGCAAGCAGTGTGGGGACTGGAGGGTGCAGAGAAACACCCAGATATGGCAGGAGAAAAGGGATGGAGGGAGGAGAGGTGCCTGGGCTGGGCTGGGGGCCGAGGCTGCAGGCTGGTGGGAGGCTGAGGCTGTCGTTCTGCAGGCAGAGGAGCAGATGGGGGGTGCAGAGCTGCTTCCCACCTCCTCCCTTCTCCCCCTCTGCCTCTGAGGTGAAGGATTTGAGGGAGGATTAAAGCTGCAGCGTTTTCCTCCCCGCTGAGTGTCAGATCTGGAGCGTTTCCAGGGCAGCCTGTGAGGCAGCACCTTTGGGGATGGGGTGTCAAAAGAGTTCCCCAGCAGAGACTGACACATCTTGGCTGCCCTCAGAGGTGTCAGAAATCCCACTGCTGTGCCCCTCGTTCCAGAGCAGAGGCAGATGGGCTCTTTCCCCTGCCTGTGGTGCATTTCTCAGCCTCACAGGCACTGGTGCAGCTGGGTTGGTGCCTGGAGGATGGCACAGGCAGGCAGGGAAGCTGTTGCCAGCCTTCTGGTCCCGGGCAGCACAGTCCCTGGGGCTGTGGGGATGGGCAGCAGAGGCTGGAGCCAGAGGGAACAGTGAGGACAGGTGGGAAAAGGGTGTTTGCAAGGCCTGGTCGCTGCTCTGCCATGGGGTCTCCTGTGGGCAGAGCAGGGTGGCAGCCCTGCTAACCTAGCCAAGAGCCAAAACCTGCCTCAGCTAATTACTTGGTTGAGCAATTAGCAAGGAGAAGGGAGAAATGGGGGGGAGGGCATGGCATGCAGGTGGCTGAGGGGACTGCTTTCTGTGCAGAGAGCTGTGGCTGCAGGGGACCCAGGGCTGTGGCTGGGCTCCCTCCCTCCCTCCCCTCCCCCAGCAACACCTGAGCTACTGTAACAGCCCATTTGTTGTTATCACTTCCAGTTTACATCACAGTGGTGTCTTGAGGCCTCAGCAAAGATCAGGCCTGTGCTTCACTACCCACTTTCTAGGCCTTTCTGGTTTGTGCAGCCTGCTGCAGGGCTGTGGGTGTTACACTGAGGGCTCCTGTGCTGTCAGGGCAGCCTCACCCTGGCTGTTCAGGCAGCAGCACTGAGCTCAGGCCCTGTTGTGCAGGGCACTGTACAACTCCCCAGCAAAAGCTGTGAGCTGCAGGCAGCCTTGGGAAGGCAGGTTGTCTCGTTGCCTGCAGCACAGCAGGTCGATAGGGGAGCTGGGAGTTCAGCAACTGAAGTACTGAGGGCTGCATCGATCCGAGTGCTGCAGGGCTCGGGGGCTGTGCTGGGCTCTCAGTGCAGAACGTGCTGCTTAGGCCCTTGGGGAACACAAGCCAGGTGGAGACAAGCAGAGCTGCACCCAGCTCTGCCCCAGCACCAGCTAACTTGTGTGATCTGGGGGGTTTTGCACCAGGCCTGTTGTTGCAGCCTGGCTGCTGGGGATGCTGTGCTGGTGTTACAAAGCAGGGCAGGGTGAAAGGAAGAGGGAAGAAGTGGCTGGCTGCAAATGGCCACTGAGTTCCAGGCAGCTCCTCTGGTGTTTCAGCAAAGGGAGGCTCCTCTTTTGGAGGCAGAGAGCTGTTCTCTGTCCCTCCTGGGAAGAATATCGATGAGGCAGCCAGAGCTGGGTCGATTCCCTGAGCTGCCTTCTGGGGATCTGGCGGCTCCTCCATGACCTCATCTCCTCAAGGTTCCAGCAGCCTCCCTCCCCTCCTCCTCCCAGCACCCTCCTCCAGCCCCTGTCCTTTGGAAAAGGTGAAGGATGGAGGCTGAAACCTTCCCATCCATCCAGAGTCTGGGGAGCAATTACCAAGCCCCACGGCCTGTGCAGGGGGAGCAGGGGCACAGGGGCCAGGGAGGGCTGGCAAAGCTGAGGCTACCACAGGTGGGGCTGACCTGGCAGTGGGTTTGCTCGCTGGCTTTGCACTGGGCTCTCCCAGTTGGCACCTCAGTGGTATCCCCTGGCAGTGGGGAAGCTGCTGCAGAGCTCTCCCTCGCTGGGGTGGGCAGGAGGGTCCCTCATCCAGCCTTTGGCCTCTCTTCTGAAGCAGCAGGATCTCAGGAGGAGGGAGGGGGGTTACAAATGGCCTGCAGCACGGGTGCTGAGGGCTGTTCCACGTGGACACCTGTCTACAAGACACTGGCCTGGGCCAGTGGCTGCTTTTCAGCCCCTCCACGCTGGGCCCCATCTGGTGAAACGCTCTGTAATCCATTACCAGTCCCTCTGACCGTCATTTATCATAGAGCAAGACAGAGGAGGCCTGGCAGGGAATAGCTGCTGCCCTTTATGCATCCTCAGAGTGCAGCAGCATCCAGTGACATGTCATTATTATAACAGAAGGTGCATCCCTTCTCACTGCTTGGCACCTATTTGTCCTCATTCCCCAAACTGCCAGAGCAGTGGTGAGTGGCTGCAGCCGTGCACAGGGATGGAGGAGACGCTGCAGCATCTTCCTGAGGAGGGACAGGAGGAAGGACAGGAGCCCCTCTGCTCTTGGGACTGGAAAAGGAGAAAGGGCCAGTGACTGGATGCAGCCTGATGAAGGCTCTTGGTCCTGTGCTAGCTGCAGGTTAGATGAGAGCAGAGAGCTCTGTAATCAGCAGCTGAGTGGTCCCAGAATGCAGGAGGGTGCAGAATGGTGACTGGAGCTGTCAGTCACAGGGGGGTTTGGGGCTTTTCTGCAGGGAACAGGGCTGCTTTGCCACTGACTTCAGTGGAACTTGGTTTCTACCCTCTAGCTTCAAGTTCTGTGGCACAGAACCTGCTAACAGGCCAGAACCCAGAGTGGTGGTGTTTACCTCCCCCTCTCCAGAATGTTTCCACCATCAGTCCCTGTTTTCCCTCCTGTAAACAGGAAGGGAAAACAAACTCTGTGAGAGAAATATTTTGGCCATATTCTGTTTCTTCTCTGTGTGGGCACATGGAAAATGCTCCTTGTTCCCATACAGCAGGGCCTGTGCTGCCCTTGGTCTTGGGACACAGCAGCCTCACTGCCCGTGCAGCTGGGTGCATCCTGACCTCTCCCTTCCTTTCTTCTGGGGGCACAGGGAGGCAAAGGAAAGGAAAGCCCAGAGGAGATGAGCTTGTGTAGAGCAGCAGTTGGCAGCCCAGCTCTGCTGGCCACATCAGTAACCCTGCAAATGGTCCCACATTCAGTGTGGATCCAGGATTGCAGGAGAGGGACTGCAGGGGGGGCTTCCACCTTCCCCCTCAGCTGGGCTCAACCTCTGCCCACGCCTCCAGGGACCTGGCAAAGCGTGTGGGACCTGAGCAGCCTGTGTGTGTGAGCAGGCTGAGGATGGGGCTGGCTGGCTGCTGACTGGAGAATTCATTCCCAAGCACTGTGTCTCTGCAGTTCAGCTCCTTTGGCTTGCTTTAGGAATAAGGAAGTACCTCATTTGGAAGCAGTTGGCTGTGGCAGGCTGATCCCTCCCCTCAGACACGCTTGCTCTGGCTGCAGATGGAGGTGTCTCGTCCCAGCATCCACTGTGCCTGGGATAATTGAGTTCAGTTGCTCTTCCTCTTATTTACCCTTCCAAAAAGGAGAGTTACTCTCTCCAACCTGAGAAAGAAAAACCTGCCCCTGAAATGGCACAGAGAGGGACGAGCCCACGGCCATCGGGGTGTTTGGTGAATTGTTAAGGGCAGCAGCTGTGAGTTTGTCTCCTGGCAAATGGAATGGCAGAGGAATGAGAATGAGGGCTCGTGTCCATCTGGCTGGTGGTGGCAAGGGAAGGAAAGTGCTCACTGGCTCTTTGGCAACGGCCTCTGCCTCCAGCTCCCGTGCCAAGGGGCACCCGGCTGGCAGGGAAGGGGCTTGAGGGGGTTGTTGGCTCTGCAGCTCTCACCAGATGCATGAGAAGTATTCGAAGCTTTTTCTAGCTGGAAAGGGTGTGAGGGGAGTGTGGAGCTGCCTGACATCCCTCAGGGAGCAGGGACAAAGGCAGCAGAGCCCAGGGCTGAGGCTGGAGGGGAGAGGGCCCAGTGCCTGCGAGATTGTGGTGCAGACTGAGGATGTGAAGGAGATGTGAAGGGTCTGGTGGATGCTCACAGTGAGTGCCCTGAGGGTCCTGGGCTGGTGAGGAGCTGGTTGGAAACCTCCTGAGGAGCCTCCACACCCTCCCTGGGCAGCCTGGGCCAGGGCTCCCTCACCTCAGCACCAAAGGACTTGCTCCTCCTGCTCCAGGGGCACTTGCTGTGCTCCAGCCTGTGCCCCTAACCCTTTGCCCTGGCAGTGGGCAAAAGCCTCAGGGAAGAACCTTAAGCCTGCAGGACAGATAATTTTGCCATGATGGACCCCTGGGAGAGATCTTTTTCTCTGGTAGCTTCTTGTTTGATGCCCTGAAGCCCAACAGCTTACCCCCCTCCTCAACCCTTCTCTCCCCACTGCAGCCATGGCTGTAAACACCCTCTGGAGCTAAAGGATCCCACACCAAGTTCCACAGGGTAATAGTTACCCCACAGGCTGTTTTCTGGAACCATTGTCTCTCCATCACTCGCCCTGTGCTCTCCCTGTCACCCAGCACAGTGGGGGTGGGTCACCTGCCTGCCCTTTGCCTCGCCACTTCCCCTCCAAGCCCCTCTCCCTGTGCCCAGCCCGTGCTGTCAGGCCATGGTGCCATCACAGCAGCTCCAGGCCCCTGCAGGAACCCCTCAGCTGGGTCTGTGCCGACAGGGCCGTGTCCTGACCCGCTGCTGTGTGCTGGAGAGCTGCCACGTGCTGCTGGGAGCGTGGCGGGTCAGACCCTGAGCGCTCAGCCCCGGCCTGTGCCGGGTCACACACACCCCCCAGGGGGATGTCTCAGGCTGGGGTGGACTGAGCAGCGCTTCCAGGACGTTGTGTATTGAGTCACTGCAGCGAGGCCGCGTGGGAGAGGCGCTGGGGGCCGTGGCCATCGGAGCAGGAGACGGGCTGGGGGAAGGAAAGCCACGGGGCAGCCGCAGCTCCCCGCCCTGGCGTGTGCAGAAACGCTCCTGCAGGGCCTGTGGCTTGGGGGGTGTGTGTGTCTTTCCTCTCCCCTCCCCACCATTTCTTCCCCACAGCTGAAGAACATTAAACACATGAAATGCATTAACTGGGAGGGGGTTTTTATCCCTGCCCCCCCCTCTTTCTAAGCTGGGGACCTCCAGGAGGAAGAGGCCTGTGAGCTGCCCCTGCCCAGTGCTTGAGCTGACAGGTCATTAAAGATGAATGTGTGGCTAGAGAGAAAGATTCCAATTGCAGGCTGCTGCTTGTTGTCCGTGTGGGATTGGAATGATTTATGTCTCTTTCTCCTCCCCTCCTTCCTTACTCCCCCCTCCCCTCCCCACCCTGACTGCAAACAATCCAGGCACCATGGGAGGTCTGTTTCTGGATGGGGAGGAAAGCCCAGCGCTGGAAGACATCAGCAAATGGACGGTGGAGGACGTCTGCAGCTTCGTGTCCAACCTGTCTGGCTGCACCGAGTACACTCAGGTAAATCACAGCCTCAGGGATGTGCCAGGAGGAAGATCCTCCCTTGTAGGGCCTTCTCCTCTTCCTCCCCTCTGTGCCTGTTTTCTCTGCTTGTGCTGTCCTTCCTGAGGAGCTCAGAGCCCTGCAGGGCCATGAAGCTTTCTGTTTCCCCTCTGGTTGGTTGCTGAATAGCTGCTCGCTGCCAGGGAAAGACCCTCAGAAGGTGTGTGATGGGTTTAGCAGATGGACAGCTTGGGGCAAGGTTAGGAGAGCAACTGAGCTGTGGGGTTGGGAGAGCTGCTGCCTGTGCAAGTGTCAAAGTCACCTCCCTGCCTCTGCTGTAGGGCGTCAGTGACTGGGTTTTAAGCTCATTATTATTAGTTGAAACATCCATCAGCAATGGGGGTTCATAAAGCCTGCTCAGTGTGAGAGCCTGAGCTGCAACACCAAAACCAGCCCTGTGTTCTGCCCTTCTGGATCTGCTGCAGTCCATGGTGAGTGCCCCACTGAGAGCACCCAGCAGCTGCAAAGGCACAGAGCCCTGAGCTGTCTGGGACAGCCTCACAAGGGTGGATAGTGTGCTCGGGAGGGAGGGAATACAAGAGGAGCAGAGACAGAGAAGCAAAGGGCCAAAGTTCAGGACAATCCAGCCTTTCAGCAGAGAGACATCTTAGGCTGAGCCCAGACCTTGGAGCAGGAGTCAAGCTTTCTGGACATGTTGCTTCCCAAGAGGAGCTTCCCTGACTGACAGCAGAGGAGTGCAGAGCTGAGCTTTGCCATCAGTCTGTCTGAAAGCTGATTTCTAAACAGTTCTGCTGCCTCCTCCTCTTTGGACCTCGCTGTCTCTCCCTCTTTAGTTGTGTTAGGCAAGTGTCCTCTCCCAGGACTTAGATAATCACAGAATCATTTTGGTTGGAAAAGCCCCTGGAGCTCCTGGAGCGCACCCAGTGCCCTCACCCTGCCCAGCCCAGCACTGACCCATGACCCTCAGCACCTCAGCTCCAGGGCTGTGGGATCCCTCCAGGGCTGGGCACTCCCCCAGCTCCCTGGGCAGCCTGGCACAGGGGCTGACACCCCTCTCAGGGAAACAGTTGTGCCTCAGCTCCAACTCAGCCTCCCCTGGCACAGTGTGCTCCTGCACCAATGGCACTGCAGTTTGTCTGCATTCCTGCCCCAGGGAATGATCAGAGTTGCCTGGAAACTTGTGGTTTAGGGCAGTAGGAAAGGTGCAGAAATGTGCCCCACAGCCACCTTGCAGAAGGATCATCCCTTTACACCTTCCATGCCAGCTCCTGCCACACCAGTGGGGGAGGAATGAATAGCTTGCTGAGACAAAGGCTCAGCAATGCTCTCAGTGCATTGCAAACAAGATGCTGGCTGCTGATGGGAGCTGCTGTGAGCAGGCTCCTGTGGTGGCTGTGTTCTGTGGCTGAAAGGATGATGGGTTTGTGCACTATGGTTGTACATGTAAGCTATAGAACAGGGTTGTCTTTCCCCTGTTGAAGGGCAGCACAGCTCTGTGGCTCTGAGCTGCAGCGCTGCCTGTGTTCCCTTCTCCCAAACCACAGCTGCTGGGGAGGTCTGGCACTGGCTGTGCAGGCTGCTCCTGCCAGGAAAAGCCAGCAAGAGTTGTGGTATGCTGTGCACTTGGAAACGTGTGGCAGACAAAGAATTAAACCCCTTTAGTAAAGCCCAGAGCTGCCTGATAGCAGCCCTTGACAGACTGAGCTCGGTCCCTGCGGTGGGTCAGGACCTGTGGGACAGGACACCCAAGGGAGATGCTCTTTTCATGTCAAGAGGTGCTTGGTGGAGGGTTTCAGAGCTGAGTGAAGGGGAGGCTTTTGGCTCTCAGCCACCTTGGCTTCAGGGGAAGGAAGAGCAACCAGTGTAGGAAGATTTCCTGCAGTCAGGAGGAGCTTTGCTGGTGGAGTCCAGCAGTAAAAACCACTTGTGAGAGCTCAGCTGCCCTGGCTCAGCCAGCCACTGCCTCTCTGCAAAGGGATGGCTCTGGGCTAGGCTCTGCTGATAAAAAAGAAGCCACTGGGGTAAATTGAAAGCCCTCCCTTGCCATAGTGTTTGGTACTAAATAATCCCTGCCCAGGGAGACAGCAGGATTGGACCCCACAGTGCCTTTGGGTGAGCACCCAGGACGAGCTGGGGGGTGAGAAACCTGCTGTGGGGTTTAGTATGAAAACCCCAGTGCCTGGCTCACACTCCCAGAGCCAAGGGGAACCTGCTGGCTCAGTTACCCAAGGAGGGCAGTTTACCCCTCAAGTACTGAGGCTGTGTGTCCAGAATAAACAGCCAGGGGAGGCAGCTGGGAGTGTGGCTCTGCCTTGTACGTGAACAATGGAGCAATAAAGCCACAGATCCAGAGCTTAAACTTCAGAACATGGTACATATTAGGTGGGGAACTCTTGCATGGCCCTGTCATTTGAAATAGGCAGAGGTAAAGCAAAGGATTTTGTCCCTTCCCCCCCCCCCCATTTCTTCTTTCCTGTTCCTGCTACAGAATGTGTCAGTGTGTCAGACTGGTAGAGTTTTGTGCTCTTGGGGGTATTAGAGTGAGCTGGGGGTATTGGTAAGGCTGTGCTACCCCTGCTGCCCTTTCTGTGATGATATCTGTGTACATACCACAGTATCCCAGAGTGCTGGGGGCTGTAAGGGCCCTGCAGAGCTGCTCCAGCCCAGTCCCCTGCTGAAGCAGGTTCCCCTGGCTCAGGGGGCACTGGGACGTTTCCAGATGGGGTTGGAAACCTCCTGAGAAGGAGCCTCCACACCATTTCCTCAGCCCTCTCCAGCCCCTCAGTGTCCCTGTGGCAGTGAGTGAGGGGCCAACACTGAGCACAGCCCTGGAGCTGCAGCCTCCCCAGGGCCCAGCACAGGGGACAGTCCCTGCCCTGCTCCTGCTGCCACCCCACTGCTGAGCCCAGCCAGGTTGCCCTTGGCCTCCTTGCTCCCCTGGGCACGCTGCTGGCTCCTGTTCAGGGGCTCTTGGGGGCTGCTTTTTCTACAGTGCCCTGTGCAACAGCAAAGGGAGCACATGGGACACACCAGAGGCGTGTCTCAGCCTGACCTGTCGTGGTTTCTTGCAGGTATTCCGAGAGCAGGCCATCGATGGTGAGACCCTGCCCCTCCTGACAGAAGAGCACTTACTCAACAACATGGGGCTGAAACTTGGGCCTGCCCTGAAGATCAGGTCACAGGTAGGAAAATGTCTTGCTCAGTAGCCAGTGGCACATGATAAAGTTGTCCCTAGCAGACCAGGGCTGGCAGCAGACCTGCTGTATTGAATGTAATTTGTTAAGCAATTACTGGTCATTTCTCTGTAATTCTTGGTTCAAGAACCAGCTTTGTGTCCTCATCTGGAGCCAGTCACATAGCTGCTTCAGGAAGAAAACAAGGACAGTAGTCACTGCCCAGGGGCAGAAGCAAATGGTTCAGGGCAAGTGCTGAAAGGGAGGGACAGGGATGCAGAGGGAAACTCCTAAAATGAACCAGCTCCTGCTAGAAAGACACCTTTAGGCTGTTCCTACCAGTACTGGCCAGGAAAGAAGAGAAGCTGTAACCAGGTGAGGCAAGGCAGATGGTTTCAAATCAGATGAACCTGACAATAATCATCTGAAAGACCTAAAGAACTGGGTAAAGCCATCTCAGGAACCTGTTGTCCCTGGTTTTCTGACTGGATAGAAGTCTTTCTGCTGCTCAGCTTCCTTGTAACTCGATGGCTCTTGGTGCTTCTCCTTTTCAGTGAGGCTTGAAGCACAAATGCATTTACCACCTTGCAGCATCATCTGTTGATTACTTTCCCTCCCCAGTGAGTAATGGAGCAGCTCCTTCCCTTCTCTGCTGTTAGTAATAGCCCTGAGTAGCATTTTTCTCTCCTGCCAGCCATAGTTTAGTGGGCTTGCTGATGGGCTGTGCACCTCCACCCCAGGGGCACTGCACACCCCCCACTTGGGCTATTCCCTTGCGTTTTGGTACATTAGGAGCAGAAATGATCATTGCCTCTGGGGAGTTAGCCAAGCTCTCTCTTTCAGGGACCTGTATTTCATCCCAACAGACTAGTTCGGTGTTGTGCCCTTGTGGTGGTTCTTCTCAAAACCCCTGGGCTTTTTGCCCCCGCTCTGACTTGGCTCCCAAGTCTCTGCCTGTGGAGAGGTGCTTTCCTATGAGTGATGTCCTGCTCTTCCCTGGCTGGCATCAGGGTGCCTTCCATTTCAGTTGCCTTCACAGCATCTCAAGGGCTGGAAGGGACCTGGAAAGCTCATCCAGTCCAACCCCCCTGCCAGAGCAGGAGCACCTAGAGTAGGTGAGAGTTGGCCTCAAATCTAGGAGAACATCTCTTACAGCTTCCCCTTTCCTCCCCCTCCCCATTCAATGATCCAAACCTGCTTCTGCCACATCCAGAACAGGCTGTTCCATCGTGTTCCCCAAGGGAGTGTGTCATGCAAGGAGCTGTGACAAACACTCATGTGACAGTCTCACTCCTCCCTTTACCCACAGACTATACCTGTGTGACATTATGTTAAAACAATAAGAAGGACTTTTACTACTTTCCCTACAGCCCTCACTGTTTATGAGGGGTCTAATAAAAAGGTTCTGTGGGCAATTGTTCCCTGTGGGTCAATTCAGTAGGAAATAAAACTCTTCTGTTCCTTCAAAACCAAACAGCTCACAGACAGGCTTAGATCAGATTTGGGGAGGAGGGGGGGTGTGTGGGGGAAGTGATATGAGATATGGGCTGAAACTAGAAAAACCCTGCTTCAATTTAATCAGTGGTGTTTAAAGTTCTATAACTTTAAACTTTGGGGGGGTGAGGGGGGAGCAGAGCCCCGATGCTGCTCCCTGAATAATGCAGCGTTGTCTGGCTTGCACACAGGCCTGTGTTTTTGTTTAAGCTGAAATGGGAAACAGCTGTGTAGGTGCTGGAAAGCTGTGGGGCCTTTGGCCCTCGCTGGGAGGCGAGAACTGCTGCAGGAGAGTTTCCTTGGCTGCTGCAGAAGAAGGGAGAGGCTTATAGTTTCCTGTGCAGTTAACAGCAGCCACCCTGTAGTCAGAGTATTTTTGTTTCTCTCTCCCCTCACCCAGTTGTCTCAGCCCCCCTCCTCCAGAGCAGTTGCTGCTCTTCAGAGGTGGACACTGCCCTGCTGCACTGGGCTGGCAAGAGGGGAGCAGAAGAGTTCTGGAGTATTGTGTCCAGTCTTGGGCTCCTCAGTTGCAGAAGGACAGGGAGCTGCTGGAAAGAGCTCAGCACAGGGCCACAAAGGTGATGGAGTGGAGCATCTCCCTTGTGCTGGAGGGCTGAGGGAGCTGGGAGGAGGCTGAGGGGTGAGCTCAATGATGTTTACAAATCCATAAGGGATGGGTGTCAGGATGGAGCCAGGCTGTGCCAGGGATGATCAGTGATAGGACAGGGGGCAACAGGTACAGACAGAAGAGGTTCCAAAGGAATGCAAGGAGGAATTAGGTGAGGGAGCCCTGGCAGGGGCTGCCCAGATGGGCTGTGGAGGCTCCTTCTCTGGGGACATTCCAACCCAGCTGGACAAGTCCCTGTGTGCCCTGCTCTGGCAGGGGGGTTGCACTGGATGAGCTTTCCAGGTCCCTTCCAGCCTGTGTGACAGATTGTTCCCCCTCCAGGGCTGGCTGGTGATGGAGTGGCAGGAATGGGTCCTGCCTAGCTCACGTGCCTGCGGTGGGATAACTTCAGCCTCTCTGTTTCTGAGGGCAGTCTGGGCACACTTCCCGTCTCTTTCCTCCTCATTTCACTCTTTCCTTTCCTTTCCCCCCTCTCCAGGTCGCCAAGAGAGTGGGCAGAGTGCTGTACATGGCCGGCTTCCCCATGGCCCTGCCGCTGCAGCCGCCGGGGCTGCGGCCCGAGCGGGAGCTGGCGGAGCTGCGCCCGGCCTCCACGGGCAGCGTGGCCTCGCCCTTCGCCTCGGCCGCCCGCGGCTCCCCCCGCCCCGAGAACGGCAACGCCCCCGGGCCCGGCCCCGCCGCCGAGGCCGCCAAAGCCCCGTCCTAACGGGCTGCTGGAACCGAGCTTGGGTGGAGCAGCCGGCAGGTCGAGGCGTGCGGAGCGCCCGGGAGGAGCCTCCCCTCAGCCCCCTCAGCGGCGCCAGGGGAGCGAGGCACGGGGCTCATTGTGTCGGATCCATTTGCTTATTCTTTTTCTTTGTTTTGAGACAATAATAAGACACACAAGTGTTAAAAAACTGTAAAAAGGGAAGGACAGGAATTAAAAAACCCCCCCAACCAACTATCCAAAGATGCACAGAGACAAGCGGGGAAGATGGCGGCGGCCCCTCACGGCGGCTGAGGGGGGAGAGAGAGCCACGGACAGGGAACAAGAGCTTTTGGGTTTAATTTGCCTTCAGAAAAGAAGCACCACGGCTTTCAGGAACCTCCTGGGTGTGACTCGGAGCAGGGAAGGGACACTGCTCCTCAGCACCCCTGAGAGAGGGGGGAAAAACACCCCATCCACCATGAAACCACCCACCTCAACCATCTCCTCCCTGGAAACTGGCCTCGGTTCCTCATTCAGGTGTCTATGCATCTCTAGCAACTTTTGAAACAATACCAAAGACAGACAAAAACTATATATAAGAAAAATAAAAGAGACAGAAACTAAAAGGCACGTTCGGGTCCATGTTTACGTGGGTGCAGGCCCTGGGCTGGCCCTCAGCACACCCCCAGCAGCCTGGGCTCCAGCCCTTGCAGAGCTTCGGTTTCCTTTCATTAGATGGTTTTGTTTTCAAGAAGAAGAAGCAGCAAGCAGCTTGTGTTTGGGTGGGATGAAGGGTCACAGCCCTCCCCTCTCCCTCCTTCACGTGTACAACGGACTGGTTTCTACATTGGGGTGGGGGTTGGGGGAGGGTGGGGGTGTTGTTTTGGTTGGTTTGTTTGTAGGGTTGGTTTTGTTCTGGTTTTTTTAAAGCCTTGTTACAGAGGTGGATGCAGTTGCACACATTTTGGCCTGCTGTGGACCATGACACACATCCCTGTGCGTTCCCAGAGGAGGGGGAGGGATTCAGGCTGAAAAAGAGGGGGGTAGAGGTTTTACTACTGTGAATGGTAACTCGCGGGGGTGACCTGCTGTGACCTGTACAGTCCTCTGAGCAACAATCACTCACACGTGGTACTTTTCTCTCTCTCCTCCCTCCCCTTTTTTAAGTTGTTTTTGTTTGAACCTTGCACGTGCTGCCGTTTGGGTTTTTTTTCTTACAAACTAGCTTGGTGGTACATTAGCTTCTTTCTATTGTAAAAAAAAAAAGACCCCAAGTCATTACCCATCACATCACCAGAACAATGCTTTCCAGCAATCAATTTAAATAAAAAAGACAAAAACCACTTAATTTACAACAGGTGCCTCCCTTCCTGAGCTCCCTGAAAAAGGCTGCTTCACCCAACCAGCTTCTTTTTACCCCCTCTTCCCTGCCCTGGGGCTGTTTGCTTTGCTGCTGCTCCATTCCTGGCCTAAAAGCCAAGCTGAGGGTTGGTTCCCAGCTGGCAAAAGGCAGCCACAGTAGCTCATCTAGAGAGAAAAGGAGGAGAGAAAAAGCAACTCCTGGAAGAAAAGGTAAGTGAAAAACCTTTTCCTTAGAGTCTTCCAGGGCTCATCTCTGCAGCATATCCCAGGCTCCTGTATGGAACTGCCTGGTGGAGCTCAGTCTCGAGCTCTCCCAACCCCACTAATGAAGCAGCAGGTACTTTTGCCTCTCAGAATGGGCTATAAATGATGATAATGGTGACAACAATGATGATGTTAATAATAAATTACTAATTTCTGAGGCTACTTCCTCTCCCTTATGGGATAAAAGAGATCTTGAGTGTGTGTCTGGGGCAGGTCTAGCAATGACTGGCACTGCAGTTGGAAAAAAGCAGCCCTCTCTCTTCCTACCCTGCTGTTAAGCTCCAAAAAAAGACAAAACAAACTGTGAATGAAGCAAACAACCTCCCAACACTGTGCTACAGCTGTAATTACCTGGGCAGTGATGCTGTCTGGAAGCAGGGAAGGAGCAGCTCCTGGGGAAGGAGCCTCTTTCCATCCCCCTCTTTATACCCACCCAGTTGTTAGCGCTTCCACAGGTGGGTGAGAGGGAGGCCACTGCAGGAGAAAGTTGTTTGGGGTTCTCTCTGCAGGCAGGCAAGGCTGCTGGGCTGTGATGGGTCTCATTTCATGGAAACAAAGATGTTCTCTTGTGCTGTGGAGTGAGGGGGGCTGGAGGAGGCAGAGCTGAGCATCTCTGCAGGTGCCTTGGCCACCTTTCATGCTGAGAGACAGCTACTGACCTTGCTGAATGGTGGCAGAGCAGAATCAAGAGTGTATTTAGTCCTGACCCCCTAGCTTCTTCCAGAAACCTGCATTAACAAATAACCATGCTCTTAAAATGCTTTTAAAAGGCACAGTTCACTTTCAGGAGTGATTCTGTCAGGTGTCACCTAAGAATACTTCACTTTTCTGCCTTTCTCAGCACGTTGCCAAGTTTATTTCTCCAAAGAAATGTTCTCCTGGCAAACCAACAGTGGTCTCAAGAGATCCACTGCTGATGGTTTCCCCTCAGGTCATGAATAACCCACCTGGAGATAAGACTGTGTCCTCCCATGAGCTGCATCTGGAAGCTGCCCAGGTGCTGCAGTGGTTGGCTTGGAGATGATAAAGGACTCAACCCCCAGCAGGAGCCAGGCCTGGAAGACGTGGGTTTATGTCCTGGGTGGCAGCAGGTCTGTTACAAACCAGGGGCTCAGACTTGTCCCTTGGTTTTGCTGAGCAAATGCAGCCCATGCAAAGCCATGAGCCACTGCAAAATGAAAGTATCTTTCCTATAATGAGTTTTGCCTCTTCATACTCTTTCCTCCACCCCCTGCTTCCATATCCTCAGGCACTCCAAGTTAACTTGATTGAACCGAGCTGCTGCTGTTGTTACTGATAAAAGCTTCCATTTGCAGTGAGGATACAAAGCTGTGCCACACTCCAGGCAAGCCTCAAGAGCTTCATGGCAAAAGAGAGGGTTTAGTGAGGGCCCCAGAGCAAAATATGGGGTGACAGTGGTGGTTGGCTGAACAGCCACAGAGGACCCTCCAACAGAAGCACTTGTCAGGTGGCTCAGGCTCCAGCAGGAGCTGACACAACCCTGTGCTATTTAAAACAGCAGATTTTAATGAGGGCTTTTTTATTACCTGGGCAGAGCCAGTTTTACTGGCCTTGACATGACCACAATTCACTGGTACCAAAAACGGCCGGTGGCACAGGCTGCAAAGTCCAAGCAGCGTCTGTGCTGCGTCACTGAGAAAGTCCTTGGTGGCACCTGGGGCTGGCCTCCCACCCTCCGTGCTCCCCAGCTCTTACCACCTCTTTGAGAAGCAGCTGAAGGCTGAGTGATCCAGTGCACAGCAGCTCTGGGAGGGGGAGCAGCTGGGAGGGTGCTCAGTCATCATCAGAGAAAGCCAAGTCCTCCACAAGGTCCTCTGCTCCTTGGGCCAGCTGGGTGAGCTCCGAGCGTGACAGCCCACGTGTGCTGCTCCTCTGCTGCCCTTGGGAACCCCCAGCAGCCTCCTCAGCTTCCTCTGCAGGGGGGAAAACAGCGAGGTGTAAATCCTGCTTTAGTGGGAGTGAGAGCGAGGCCAGTTGAGGCAACTCATTGCTAATTAATCCCAGCCACTCATTAATTTCTTGGCACCAGCGCAGCTCTCAGCTGTAGGAGAGTGCTGCGGGGTGCTGGGTACAGCACTGCCTCTGAGGGACCTGGGGGAGAGGAGAGGGAGACAGGAGGAGGAGAGAAGACAGGAGAGTGAAAATGGAAGAGGAGAGGGAGAAGAGAGAAGATGGAGAGGAGACTGAGAAAGGAGGAGGAGAAGAGAGAAGAGACAGAGGGGAGAGGAAAAAGGAGGGAGGGAAGGAAAACTCTCCCTCTTCATCCTCTACAGCATTGTCAGAACATGCATCAAACACCCAGCTATTCTGGGTGCCGAGGGCTGGCTGTGCATGCCAAGCCACAGCCATCTGCCATGCTAAAGCACTTGGAGTTTGCTCTCACTTGGACTCTTTTCCCCCTTCCTGCTCTCCCTGTTGCCAAACTAGTAAAGGAAGCCTACACACAGGAGCTTTTGTGGCTGTTCCCCACAACCACCCATCCCTGCCAGTGGCACACTGAGCAGCAGAGCCTTGGCACTGCAGCAAAGGCCTGAGCAAGTGGCACACAAAAGCCAGCAAAGGCCCAGCACAGGAGCCAGAGCCCCTGGCAGCCTCGGCTTCCGTCTGCTGCCTCAGCCAGTGAGGAGCCCAACACGGCTAGCTGCACTCTGCTGGGTGCTGGGCAGGCTCTGTGCAAGGGAGGGAAGGGGAAGGTATGCCCAGCTCAGCTGCAGCACAGCCTGGCACTGCCCTGGTGACACAGCTGCTTTCTTGGTAGCCATTTAGGCAGCTGTTCTGGCCTCTGAGCTGGTTGGGAGCCCCTCATGCTGACAGCCTCTGTTCTCACTCTGTCTCTGGACTAGAGGCTACTGAGAGGGAGAAGGGATGAGAGCACAGAGCAAAGGCAGTGGTTCTAGCCTTCTGTACACAGACTGCCAAACAGCACTGATTCAGTGCAGGAATGCCATGCTTGGACAATATCTCCTACCCAGGGAGGAGCTGCCCAGAAGCAGCAGCGAAAGGGTTACCCTTGTGCAGCACCCCATAGCCCAGGCACTGCCTGTGTAACCTGCAGAGAGCCCTGAAGCCAGGTTTCTGTACCCTGTTGGGGTGGGCTGTACTTGAAGAGTTTGAACCTCTCTGCAGGAGGCCCCTGAGAAGAGATGAAAGGGGCTGGTGGTTTGTCAGAGCATGGCCTGCAGACACCTTAACCCTTTCCCTCTCTTAGTACACGCTGCCAGGCCTCCCTGCACAGGGCCTGTGTGTGTCTGAGGGTAAAAGTCCCTCCTGACACCCTACAGCTCAGAACAGCAGCAAGGAGAGAATCCCAGAGTGATGGGGCTGGAAGGGCCCTGCAGAGCTGCTCCAGCCCCTGCTAAAGCAGGTTACCCTGGCTCAGGGGGCACAGGAACGTGTCCAGGTGGGGTTGGGAACCTCCTGAGGAGCCTCCACACCCTCCCTGGGCAGCCTGGGCCAGGGCTCCCTCACCTCAGCACCAAAGGACATTATCTTCCTGCTCCAGGGGCACTGCCTGTGTGCCAGCCTGTGCCTGTTACCCCTTGTCCTGGCACTGGCCACCACACAACAAACACTGGCCCCATCCTCTCAGCACTCATCACTGATGAGATCCCCCCTCAGCCTTCTCTTCTCCAGGCTGAACAGCCCCAGCTCCAGCCTTTCCTCCTCCCAGAGATGTCCCCTGAGCATCTTGGTAGCCCTCAGGGATGGTTCCTTTGAAGGGAAGCCCAAAGGAGCCTTTGGCTACCAATGCTGTCACTAATCCCCCTCCCCTCTGCCCAGCCACACGACTTACCCTCCGAGTCACTGCCGCCTTCCAGTTCTTCCTCGTCTTCCTCTATTTCATACTCTCCTTCTTCATCATCATCATCCTCCCCATAGTCTTTGCTGCTTGCTTCTGAGCTGTCATCTGATGCCTGCTTGGCTTTGCCTTTACCTGCCAGGAAAGGTAAATTGCTGTGTCAATGGAAACAGAAGCAGGTAAAGAACCAGCCCCTCAACATCCATCAACACTGCACACACCCCAAAGGGGAAAGTTAACAGAGTTCTCCAAAAGCCATGTCCCCCTGTGCTAGAGGCCCAGGGAAGGATGCACTTCATGTCAGAGAAACCATCCCAGAAGCCCATAGCAAGGTTTTACTGCTAAAGCCTGGGATTTGCTGCTACCTGGTATTTATGGAGCACTCGAGTGCCCTTCATGAGCCTGTGTGCCCTGCTCAGAGAGACATGAGAGCCAGGAAAAGGTGGCAGGTAGAACAGTACAAAGAGAAGAAATGGCCCTACTGAACAGACATGAGAAAGCAGAAGGATAAAGTCACAAAGCTGAGACAAGGGCTGAGAAACTACCTATTTTTTGCCCCATCCTCCCTTCCTCAGCAGATGACCTATGTTACTCAGTGAACTGGATACAGAGCCATTAATAAGCTGGCTGCTGGTGTTCCCAGCTCTCTGGCATCGCTCTGCTCCCTCCCATCTCCCATCCATCAGCTCTGCCAGTGTGCAGCCTCCATGCAATTGTTCCCTGAGGGACTGGAAGCCACGTCTGAGGGCCCACAGGAGATGGATTGCACTGCTGTTCCCTGCTCCACATCACCCTGATGGGCACCCCAGCAGCTCAGTGCTGTTCCTGCACCACATCACCCTGATGGGCACCCCAGCAGCTCAGTGCTGTTCCTGCACCACATCACCCTGATGGGCACCCCAGCAGCTCAGTGCTGTTCCTGCACCACATCACCCTGATGGGCACCCCAGCAGCTCAGTGCTGTTCCTGCACCACATCACCCTGATGGGCACCCAGCAGCTCAGTGCTGTTCCCTGCACATCACCCTGATGGGCAGCTCAGGCACCAACCAAGGGCCACACTCTCATCCACATCAAGATGCACCAGCAAAAGCAGAGATAGATCCAGCTACCAGCACATCTGAGAGTCTACAGAGAAACCAGCTGTGGGCAGGAATTGAGTAGCAGGCTCCTGGGTCATGTGCAGCAGGCCACTAAAAGGAATTCACTGAGCTTCTCGTGGCTCCCGCTGCCCTCCCCTAAGCTCAGCTCCTGCCTCCCCTTCCCAATGCACTCAGAGGCCCCACTACAGCCTTTGAACAGAACTCAAGCTGCTCTCTCCTGAGGCAGAAGTGTGTGGGCAAGACTCCAGAACACAATGCTGGAGTGCTCAGTTAACCAGGGCTTCTCCCTTCTGCCTCTGGATCCTCCAGCTGACAGCCCACCACGGGGATTTTGCCCCTGGGAAGGGCCGCGATCACTCTGCGAGGAAATGAAAACGCCTGAGCTGTTCCTCCCACACCCCAGCCCCCAGCAGGGTGGCATGAAGTGGATGGAATGTGACTGTGTGAGGGATAAATGAAGAAACCTGTTCCAGTTCCTGAGAGGGACCCCAGCAGCTCCTGTGGGCAGATCCCTCCCCGCAGCCGGGCCCAGCGTGACGCCACAGCCACGCTCCCCTCTCGCCTTTAATGGCCCGGCACCTCTGCCTAAGCCATTCAGAACTTCCAGCCTTCCCTCCCAGGGATCTGTCAGCTGGTAAATGAGAGGAACACATGAACTTCCCCATCTCCACCAGCAACAAGTGGATGGATCAGATCTGCTCCCTTTCCTCCCCATCTCCTGCCTCTTTCTGCCCTTGTGGCTTCCTGCCACGTGCAAACTGGTTTCTGTCCCTTCTTCACACCTTGCAGAGACCCAAGCAGGGATGTCTCTCCTGCCTGCTAAAACTGTTTCTTCATTCCAGAGGGCAGCTTGTCTTGCTGTGAGGGAACTGTTTGTGTTGCCCTCCTTTCCCTGTCCCCCTGGGGAGGAGGCTGAGATGAGCAGGGAGCTTTCAGCTCCACCTACACCATGCAGGATTCTTCCCTCAGAGCCACGAGAGCAAAAGAGTATTGCAGATCCATCACTTTCCCTCCCTTCCCTGCTCCATGCATCCACACACACACACATCAATTCATTCCCTGCCACAGCCAGGTGTAGACTAAAGCAAAGCAATAACCAACAGGCAGCAGCACCATGTTAGAAGGATCACTATGCTGGGATCCTGTCTCAAACCCTGCTCCAGCTGTGCTGAGACATCCCTCTGTCTCCTACCTCAATAATCACACTGGAATTTTTCACCCTGACTCACTGAGCAGGGGCTACTCCTCCCCAGCAGACACCTCCCACCAAACCTCATCTCTACTGAGGTCTCCCAGTGCAAGATGCAGTGCCAGGGAGCTCACAAACACTCTTTACTTCCAGCTTCTGCAAGGAGCAGATATGGGTTTGTGCTGGTGAATTTACTGACTCAATTCTGAAGAACTGGCCACCACTCTCTCTCTCTCTGTTCTTTCAGGAACCCCTAACCTAAGCAGAAGTGCTGGTACTGACAGAGCAGGGGCCTCAACACACAGAGAAACCCAGATGAGACTTCTCAAAAGGTGACAGCAGGCACAGAGATGTTTGGCAGTGCCAGCCTCACTAGAATTCTGAGCTTCCCAGATGCCCCCAGCACAGCAGAACTGTTCCTTTCCTAGAACCAGCCTGTCTGGGATCAGGTCTCTCCCTGTCACTTTTGAAGAAGGTCAGCATCACTGGACATTCTCAGCTGTATTGTTGTTTTCAGCTGTGTTTCTTGTTTTCCCCTCCCAGCAGGTCCATCCAGGGCAGCCTGACCTTCCTGCCTTGATCTCTGCCATCAGCTGCTCAACATGTCTCTCTTTGGAACTCATTTGAGGCTGATTCAAGATGAGCTAAAGTCCTTCCACTGTCTTACTCCTTTCACCTTATTTGAAGCAAGGAGATTGTTATGCCTTCAACCCTCACAGGTAAAGGCACAAATACATCAGGCACAGCAGCTGCAGGGCCTCCCAAATTCCCCTGCATCTGGCCACTCAATTAGAACAATGGCCACAAAGACAGGGAAGTGCAGCAAACTGAAGCACTTGGCTTCTCTAAGTTCCATCTGCAGCCAGCCCTGACATTACTGAATGCAGAGCATGGCTGGGAACATCTCACACCCCACACAGAGCAGGAACAAGAGCTCATTGTCTCCATCTCCCAAGACACAGGGGTTTTTGCCAGCCTCCCTGGCCCTAACCCACTGTGGAGTCACATCACTGCCCAGAGGGGACTTCACCCCGTGCTGCAGTGCAGAGCCAGGGCTCCACTGCCTCAGCATCCCTGCTGGGGCTTGAGCACAGTTGCTCCTTGAGATGGAAGTTGCCTTCAGGGTCTATTCCCTCTCTCCAGAAAACACCCCACTCAGAACAAAGGCTATGGAGAGACAGTTGACCCAGGGATGTTGGAAGGCAAGACCCATTACTGACACTGCAGTCCTGATCCAGCAGCTGAGGGACTCCTACAGCCCTGTGATATCTTCTGCATCTCATTTACACCCTCTTGACAGTATCTGTGAAGCCACTTGAAGCTGCCAAAGAACCTCAGGGACAGCTGTCACAAGCACATGCACAGGGCTAAAGGCCATGCCTAACAAGTGGACTGCAAAGCTTTACATCCAGCAGATTTCTACAGTGAGCAGGAAGCACCAGGAACAAGGCAGAAGCTGTTGTACACTTGGTGCCAGGCAGACAGCTGCCACATACCTTGTATCATCAGTCACACTCATCACAGCTGGCATCATTGACCACAAGTCCATCAGCCCAAGAAACCTCCCAAGCTACACAAAGTCAGTTCCTGGGAGGCAGAGGAAGAGAGCTGCTGGCTCCCAGCAAGCTGCCTCCTGAACTGCAGTTAGCACTGCCTTGAGAAGCCACTGGTCTTCTAAGGCATTGACTCTTATGGCAGCTCAAGGATGAATCTCAGCAAATCATTCTGCTCTCACCCTGATCTCTCAGTGCCTTGGGAGGTCATGTGCACACTTTGGTTCTTCTCCCACTCTTTGCCACATCACCTACAAAAAAAATTCACTGGCTTCAACCTCAAGCTATCAAACAAGTCTTCCAAGCTGATATTCCTCCTGTGCCACAGATGCCTGTGAGGAAGACAAGCCTCAAGATCTATCCTCACACCTTACAACATGTGCTGACAAGGTCTTGACCCATAGGTTCAATCTCCTGACAAGAGAAAAGCTCTGCAAGTCACCCTGCTAGACCAGCAACAACAATGCATTTAGTACACCTCCCATATCCCAAACGTTCCAAGTGCCCAAAGGCTGCCTGAAGTTTTCCCTCACAACTCCGTGGTGAACTCCTTCTGCAGGTTCCACAATTTACTGTGGCCCCCTCGTGGTCAGAGCCAGAGGGTGACACCCCTCTGATTGCTAGACAACAACTCACTGGAAGAGAGACCAATCAGAAGTGTCTGCAAAGAGGAGACACTTCCCATCAAAGCCCCTCGTTCTTGCAGCCACCCCCTGTCAGAGCTATTCTTTGCAAAGGCCCAGCATGCTGTCAAGTGGAACAACGTTCCTATTCCTCTGTTATAGGTGTGGAAACAAAACAGGGGATTCCTGCACCTCTACTCATGGTGTAAGAAGGCAGCAAACACTTTCATGTTCTCCAGGGTGAGACTTCAGCCCAGAACCTGCCCAGGTTGTAAGCACAAGGAGAATGCACTTTGGGGGAATTATGATATGAACCATGGCTGTTGCTTTGAAAGCAGAGTCTGTGCTCACACAGATATCCCCTGGTTCTTGGGCTGTCACACTGAGGTGACAAAAGGGGAGGAAAGAGTAAAGGCCATGGATGGGAAAGGACTAAGGCTTTAAAATGAGCTGGACTGACAAAGCAGGAAAGGGGAAAACTCACAGTCACCTCTATAAAGGTTGAAAGTCTGTCATTTCTAACCACATCATAGAAGACCCTGGACAAGGAGAAGGGCTGCACATGCCCAGCCCCATACCTTTTACAGAGAATCCAACGTTCTCCTCATCAGAGTCACTGTCCAGCTCAAAGAGCTCCTTAAATTCCTTCTTGTCTTCCTCCTTCCTTTCATCCTGCTTCTTACGCTTGATTTCTGGGAAGTTCAAGTCTTCCAGCTGGAAAGAACCAAGAACAACAGTTAAGAACAACCATAATTTGTACTTTTGAACATAAAATGCTGAGCTTAAACACAGGAACTTGGCTTTGCCCAGTATGTGTAAGCCACAGGGCCAAGAGCAGTTGGGGCTGCCTGCTGCTGAGCTCCAGGAGCAACCCAGAGATGTGTGAGTCAGTTACAAAGGTGATACATGCAAAGCACCACTGCTCTATTGATCTTTACCTAATAAACTACTTTTGCTAATGGGCCATCTACTGCATGGCTAAAAATAGGAGCTGGCTGCCCTAAATCTCTGGCCTGAAAGACAGGCAGGCCCTGGGAGCTTGGGCAGCCAAGCACAATCGTGCCAGACCGTGCTGGTCATCTCTGAAGCAGCAGTTTTCCACCAAAGCCTACAGCTGTGGCAGCTATAGCAAAGTCACTGCCTTTGTGGCTGCAGATTTCAGGATGAGTTAAATGGCAGAGTGCTGAAGGTGCTTTAGGTCTGTCCACACCGTGGCTGCTGGTCCTTATGGAGATCAATGGGCCAAGAGCCTTGCTGCTGCAGCCAGCCAATATCAATGCCATTAAGTACTTGCAATCCACACCACCTCACTGCTCTTTACACCTCTCCAGAGGGGGATTAGGGGAGGATTTACTTGCAAGGGCTCAGGCCAGCAGGGCAAAGATAATCAGAATGCAAATGAAATCCCAAGTGCTCTCTGAACATCAGCTGCCCGCTGCCAGTGCCTGGCTGCACACCTCCTGGGAAGCACTCATGCATTAGCACACATTAGCTTGCTTGGAAACATTCACCCTGCCAGTAATAAGTCATTTGCTCTCTCCCACCCATCAGACCACCCTTCAACACACATCCCCTCTGACCACATCCACTTCGACCCTCCCGTGAGCCTCCCCCTGCAAAGCACTGTCAGTGCAGAAAGGCAGCTCTCAGCAGCAGTAAACAAAACCCCCAAATCACCCCTTATTCACCTTCCTACAGGATGTTTCCATGCAACACATCACTCAGGAGGTTTACAGTGGAAACAGAACTGGGTATGAATCAAATGTCTCATGTGCATGATGTGGAACAGTCTTCTCCCAAGCCAATGATAGAGACTTAACACTGTGAGAAATGTCTCCAGGATGCTGTGAGGGCAGGTACAGCAGGGAGCAGAGGCTGTTAGCTGGGACTTTCTGTATTTGCAGGCTGCTAAGGAGAAGTCCCCACTTGCAAAGGCAGCCTTCAGTTTTGGGTGACATCAGTGCTGGCTGAACCCAACCTGAGCACATTAAAAAGGACTTGGTGTTGACTCATGCTGAGTTGTGCTACTCCCAACTTCCTGAGGCTCCACAGGAGTGCCTTCAAGATGGGCACCTCAAAACAAAGGCAGCAGAAAACCCTCTTAGCTGTGGAGTGATCACAAAGCAAAGGAATGAGACTTGTGCTGAGCCACAGCTCACAGATACAGCCTGTGCTCATCACACAGTGGCAACAATTAGGTAATTTGGGGGCCAGCCTTTTAAACCCCAGCTAGAGGGTTACCATCCACTGAGCCTCACCAAGCTGCTTAGCCTCCATCCCATTAGAAGCCATTGGGAAGAGCAAATGGAATGGGCAGACAGGGTCAGGGTTGTTACACAAAGCTGCAGCTCAGAGCAGCTGAGACACAGCCTTGATTTTTTTTCCCTGTTATTATTTTTTCCCCCCCAAATGACTGCTAATGGCACATGGATTTTCCCAGCCCTAATGGGCCTCATGGTGCTTGCTCTCCTGCTGGGGCTCACAATGCTGCATCATTAAGCTAGCAGTCCCCACTGAGAGAGACAACACCCCCATTCACCAGGCAAAGATGCCAGGCAGCCACAGGCCTTTCTGACAGCTAACTTCAGTCTGTCTCTCTCCAGTTTATCTGCTCAGCTCACTCTCTCCAAGAGAAAATAAGTCCCTGTCATTGCTCTTCTGATGTTTCAGCCTTCACCCTCCTGAGCCTTGCTAGACAAAAGCAATCTCCCTCAAGGAGAGCTGGTCTTGGCCACCCCAAGGAGCTCCAGCTCCTCTCCTCTAACATGAGGTGGGGGCTTGTCTGTCCTCTCCCCTTCTGAGAGCTGTTTCAGTACCAGGAAAGTGTCAGCTCACCTTAGCAGGGCTAGTTTTGGGCAAAAGACAAGCCCTGCTCACAGCCATCACTGCTTGCTGTTGCTTAGCTCCCTCCCCCAGTTTCCTCTCTGCACAGGTCACGCTCTCCTGCTGGGTTTGCACATTTTCTGTGCTTTTTGTTCCCTCTGTGTGGCTGCCCCAGGGAATTTCAGCCTCCTGCCCTGATCTCAGGCTGCTATACCATAGTGAGCACTTCTAGGATCTCCCAGGTCTTCTCCCACGCCCTGGGACTTGTCTCTGAGCCAATCATCCTCATGTCCCATCGATTACTTTAATTGTTCCCCACCATAGGCTGGAGACACCAATTATCTCTGTTTCCTGCTCCCTGGCCAAGAGCCTAGCTCAGCCACTTCCATTGCATTAGCATGGAGACAGCTTTCCTTCAGACTCTTAATGTAAGCAAGATTCCCCTCATCCCCCACCTCCTGCAGTGATGTGAGGAGTGGCCAAAGAGCCTTCCCTCAGGCAGGACATGTGGGAGCCTGAGCACTTGTATCCAGACAGCAAGGCTCACCTCACAACCAGCCACCCCCCACATGGGTGAAATAAGGAAATGCACCACAGAACTCATCTCTGACATCCCCCTTTGCTAAGAAGAGAAGCATTTTCCCCTCCCTGCTTTCTTGCAAAGTCAGGCTTTAGCATGGCAATGCAGATATGTTCTGGAGAACTGGGAAAAGAGCTGAGGACCTACAGCAGCTCAGCTCACTGTTCTCCTATCCAGAAAGCAACACAATTTGCAAGAGATGACGCAAAATGCCCCCAAAGCAATGTGAGACTGCACATGAACATGGCCATGAACACACAGAATGGGACCTGTGTGTACAGCCTGAACTTCAGAACTACAGTGCATGCTTGTTCCAAAAGTACCATCCACAATGAGGCTTTTGCTCCACTTGCTCAGACACAATCAAATCTGTTTCCCAACCTGCCCTTGCTAGTGCACACAACTGTCTGCAGCTGCCCAGCCTTGGATTGCAAGGGCTGCTGTACCAATGGGTCCCGAACAGCACGAGCAGGGACAGAGGGAAACTTCACTCTGGCTCTCTGAACAAAAATGTTCCAAGCAAGGGACACGAAGTTACTCCCAGATCTCCCAGCAAGACATCCCCAGGGAGCTGAGGACTTGAGCAAGTCAGACTGTCATCCAGCCACACACACACTCTCTCCATGAATTCCCAGCCTGTGCTCACACAGCTCAGGCCAATTTCAGCTCACACTAGCAGAGCTGGTTTTGACCAGCCAAGACATGGCTCCCTTGTCTGCCCATGGCACAGATGGTGCCCAGTAAGTAGGTGTTTTGTTCTTACTCTTTCTTTGCCACTGATTTCCAGCTGTATCTCCTTCTCTCTTAGTTTCTTCCACTGAGTATAATACTTGGTGAGAGGTGTCCCCTCTTCTTTGACCTGCTTCTCCCACTGTTCCTGTGGAGAGAGGGGGGATAAATTTAAGAAAGGTTTTCAAAGCAGCTTTCCAATACAACTTTGGCAAACACAGGGAGCCAAGAGCAGAGGTTAAGACCCTTTCCCAAACCTCCTTTTCCTTCTTACACAAGGGGTTGCAGCCAGAGCCTTTGGCTTCACACAAGGCCTGGATTTCAAATACCTCAGAGTTTAGGTCAGGTCAACAGGTCCCCAAAGGAAAAAAAGCTTCAAGCAAGGACACAGAAAGGAATGTGCTGGCAATGTGCTTCACCAGCCCTAGGAGGACCTGGCTGAGAGCAGACTGACTCCTGGAGCAAGAGAAACAAGGAGAAAGGCAGCATCTCTCAGCCCATTAGCCAGATGGCAAACTATTAGCTAACACACCCTCTTAACACACTGTTTTCTAGCTGTGCTCCAGTTCATTTCCTAAGATAAGGAAGAGGGGGTCCTCCAGCATCACCTTAGTCACTTCACTTTGTCACTAGGGCAGAATCCTACCATTTAGTGCTGTGAACCACTCACAGCCACTGCAACATTCCCAGTTGTCAACTGTGCTCAGCATTTTCTCAGCAGGCTGGGTGCTTAGGCTGCAGACAGAACACTCCAGCATCTCTCTTGAGAAGCAGCAGCAGTGCTCAGGATGCCTGACCACCGTTCTTATGGCTCAAAATTTTCTTCATCTATAGCTCAGTGTCCACCAAGGACCCAGGAAAAGGGGGAAAGGTTTGCTTCTGGATTCTCAGCTGCCACATGTCAGTCTGCTAATGGCTTGTTTCTACCCTGCTGGAGACTGGTCTCTACAGACTAGGAGGGAACAACATCCTTGGAGAGGCAGCAGAATCCCCCCAGTCACTGCAGGCATGAACTGGCACTTACTTATCAGGAATGAAATGATGAGAAACAAGAAACTTCCCAGCAAAGCAAAGCACTTCCATGCATGTGTGTGTGTCATGAATAACAGAAGGGTACCATTTATGGCCTGTGTTTTCCATGAGGCTCTTGGCTGCAGCCTCTTGCCAAGCTCCACCATCAGAGCCCCGCTGCGTTCAGTTGTTTGTGAACATCTGCCCCACCCCACACGCTCCCCTTTTCCATCATCTCCTCAATCCCAATCCTCAATCCCAACCCCAAGCAGCTGGAGCCTGACTGTCTTTCCAGGAAGCCCAAAAGGCAGGAGCAGACTCACCACAGACTCCCTGCTGGCCACGCCAAAGGTGGCTTTCTGCCGCCGGCCAGAGATGTAGGCAGAGTTTTCCTGCAGTTTCTCCAGGAGCTGCCTGATAGGCTTGCAATAGTTGGCAACCTTGCATTCCTTCAGGAAAGATTTTAGCTGGGAGGAGGGGAAAAAAAAGGAGAGGAAGAATGAAAGCAATGTAATAGTTTCCATAAAGAGATCCCATTTCCCACCCCCAGTGACAGCCAGCGTGGGGTGCTTTGTCCCTTCCACTCCGATGTCTCAGCCCTGGGGGTCCTGCCACCCTGGGCTGGGAGGATGCAAAGAGTTGCAGTGCCAGGCCAGATGTTTGTACACAATCCAACAATCAAAAGCAGCTTTTTGCACCCTTTAAAACTACTTCTGAAAGTAAAAATCTATCAGAGGAGTTCAAGCAGCCAGCAGGAAAAATGTCTGTTGTCTCTGGGGCCTCAGCTCCCAGCTGATGCTGTAGGGACAGTATCACTGTGTGCTGCTCTGCCAAACAGTAACAGGGGCTGTGGGCCAGATGCATGGAGACCAGGAGTATCAGTGGGTACCTGTGGAGGCTGGATAAAGCACAGGGAAGCCAGGGTTGGGGAAAGGTGCCCGTGGGTTAAGACTGGAGAACACCAGCTGACATTGGAATGGGAATCACAAACATGAGGCTGTGGATGAGACTGATGGCTGGGGCTGAAGGCAGAGTTTGAGCCTTAAAATTGGGGTGAAAGTGTCTCTGTCTTTTGACACAGCCTGGTGGGAAAACTTGGTGCTGCTGAGCTGTGGGTCAGGACAGATAAGAGCCTGCAGAGGCACACACAACTCAACTGACACCACTGAGTCTGCAAAAAGCCACACACCCACCACACCAAAATGTACAAAACAACCCTCTCTGTGGACAGCTTGTGCAGCAGGTGCCTAGGTAATTCTTCCTTTTAGATCCAAGGCCTTACAGGTAACCCTCAGGACAAGAGCCAGTCTGCCAGGAAACCACAAACTCTGTTGCCACCTGAAAGGGCAAGGACCATCCTGCTCACAGAGCATCTGCTCCTGTCCTCTCTCTGCACCCAACACACACTCCACCACTCTCAGACAGTGAGACTTCATTGCAAACAGAGCACGTTTTTCTGTTGTTCTCTATCTCAGCAGCCTTGTCCTCAAGCAAACCTCTTTTCTCCCACCAAAGAAGATGCCTCCTCCTCATATAAAACCCCCTCCAGCACCAGTGCACTGTTCTGACACCTTCAAACTAAAAGCTGAAGCAGCAGTGGATGCTCCCAATGACAGGAAGAGAGATTGGGGGGTCCACATTGACTCATGGCTTGAATTCCAGCTTACTACAATGTCTGCTAACAGTATTCACCAGCTCCAAGAAACGTCTCTAGAGTGCTGTGCAAACTCTGCAGGCCAAGCTCTTTGCTAGAGCCACATATACACACACACACATACAAAACACACAAACACTTGATTTAGAGAAAAAGATCCAATGGGGCAAGAGAAAATGGTTAATCACAATGGAACCTTCCTCTAAGCTGGGACCTGGAGATGTTATCCTGATAAAGGGTTTGCAGGCAGCAAATACAGTCCTGCCTTCTCTACTCATGTATTCAAATGTCCTGCCTCAAAAGACAGAGCTGGAGGAAGGAAGAAGCTATCCCCCTGCTGTCAAGCCCACATGTTGGTTTGCTCTTACATGCCAAGTGGGTAGGGATTAAATGTTAATAGGTGACAGTCTCACCTATCCCCTCTCTGTCAGGACACTGCTCTCCTGATGGATATATTGCAGCAGGATCTGCTGTCTGCTGTACCCATGGAGAATGTCCTCCCTTACTCAGCAGCAGGGGCTTTCCTTGTCCCTTTATCCACAGCATACACCCAGCTGCCATCACACATCCAACTCAGAACAATGGGAGTTAAAATGAACACTTCTCCCTACAAAGAAACCACTAGCAACACTATTCTGCTGGTGATGCTGAAGCCTGTCCCACACTCACCCCCCCCTTCTATAATATTTATGTTTTTATAGGTGCTGCATATTTATCTCCACTGAGAGATGCATTTGTCATTGGAGTTATCTCACTTGATCCCCACAGCTGCAGCCCCAGATCCATTTCATCCCCTGCCACATACATTATCATTTGTTTCTTCCGTTGCAGAAGTGTCACCAGAAATCCTGCAAAATCTCAGCCTCTATCTCTACACTTTGGTGCTTTTGTGCTTCATTTCTTCTCTCCCCCTTCCTCTCACATCCCTACCACTGGCTGCCACAAATATTAATGCAATGTAATGAGATCTCAGTCCTGTGTTAAGAAGCAGGGAACACAACCAAGAAGGTAAAAGGTAAAGGAGAGAGAAAGGGCCTCTGTCTGTGCCTTTATCCATTCTGCCAAATACAACCACCACCTCTTTCCAGAGTAAAAGCAATCATAACATACATGTGCATGTGGGTGTGCATTTGTGCCATTAACATCTCACACTGGTTCCCAGCTGAGCAGCTCTGTGATTAGTGGGATTGATTCTGTCCAACTGCCAGCCTTAAACACCGATGGTTTATCCCAGCAGAGACCACAGCAAAACCCCAGCTCCTCTTACTGGAAACGATGCAGGCAACTAGAAATGATCCAAAGCAGCTGGGTGTGTGTGTTGTAGGGAACCCAAATCAAGCCCAATCCTCTACTCACAGAAAAGCAGAGGGAATATTCATCTGGGGCCAGAGAGTGAGCAGCAGTAGGAGTGGCTGCTGGCAAAGCAAACCAGCAACTCCTCGCCCTTCGGTCCAGCTGCAAGTCATGCCTAGATCATGCCATCTCCTGCCTCCACCCAGCACTCCTTGTTGATGCCTGCACAGTTTTTCCCTTTAACCTCCCACCCTCTGTTCTGTGATGCCTGGCAGGGCTCCAGAGAAGGGAACAAGGGGTCTCTCCCAAGCCTTTAGACACAGAGGCTCTGCACTGAGCTGCTGCCCAGCCTCTTGGAGGCAGCGACCACCACGGGAGGTGTCCCAGCAGCTGGGCAGATGAGAAGCCTTTCAACCATCTCCCACCCCTGCTGGCTTTCCTTTGATCTGCCAGGGTGCTTCCTGCCTTCCAGGCAAGTTGGAAGTAAGGCAGCTCAGCCCAGCTTCTCCCCAAGCCACTGACCAGGAGATGAGGAACACGGCCCCCGCCAGCTGGAACACAGCCCCTGCGACACGGCACTGAGAGAAGCGTGAGCTCATCAGGGAGGAACAATCGAGACAGATGGATTTTTACAGTTAACTGGCATCATTCCAGGAGAAGCAGTTTCTCCCCCTCCCCTTCCCCATCACTTTCCCGAAGACTCAGAGATTTTGGGAAGCCAACCTCAGCACCCCAGCCCGGCAGACGCCACGAGGCCGTGGTTAGTGGCAGCCAAATAGGAATCTGATAGCATGAATTCTCTGCAGAAACACAGGCTGCTCCCAGGGTGTGTTTGGAAGCCACAGGGCACGTGGTGCCAGAGGGCTGACAGCCGTTCCTCATTCCAGTTGGAACAGGGGCTCCCAGCAGCTGCTGGCGGCCAGGAGACGGCTTTGTTCACTGCCACGGAGAAGCACGCGAAGGGAGAGCAAGCACAGGAGCTTCTCTCCTAGCACACACACTGCCTGTCAGCTCACATTAGCCAAAGCAGCCTACTGCCAGCTAGGCAACGGCCTGTGCCAGGCTGCAGGGACACAGCCAAGAGTCATGAGCCTGACAGATGCCAGCTGATTGCACACAGCAACAAGGAGGTTTGTCTCCCAAAGCAGCCTGTGGGTTTCAGCTGAGATGCTGCTCCCATGTCAACCAGAGGTAAGGTGAGGAGGCACAGGGCTTTAGAGGAGGCACCAGAGCAAAGCTGAGGTTCACAGTGCCATGGAAGACAATGAGAGCAGCCCTATGACAAACTTGTGTGGCACCTGCCACTCACAGGTTAAGAACAGAGAGGACTGGGAGGAAGGGAAGGAACAAGTTCCAACACATCTGCACTGAGCAATCTTACTGTTCAAAGCAGAGGTCACTGCTTATTTCATAGAATCCCTAAATGGTGGGGGCTGGAAGGGCCCTGCAGAGCTGCTGCAGCCCAGCCCCTGCTCCAGCAGGTTCCCCTGGCTCAGGGGGCACAGGAACGTGGCCAGGTGGGGTTGGAAACCTCCTGAGAAGGAGCCTCCACACCCTCCCTGGGCAGCCTGGGCCAGGGCTCCCTCACCTCAGCACCAAAGGACTTGCTCCTCCTGTGCCAGGGTCACTGCCTGTGTGCCAGCCTGTGCCTGTTACCCCTTGTCCTGTCACTATAGAAAAAAGTGCCACCCCATCCTCCTGACACCCACCCTTTTAGGTACTTGTAAGTGTTGATGAGGTTCCCCCTCACAGACTTTCAAACTGAAGCCACTCAGCTAAGCAAGGCCTTAGGGAAGTATTCTGCACAATACACCCAGAGACACAACACCACTGGGCAGTTCTACTGCAGGGTACTCTGACATGGCTCAGAATAGCCCACACCATGGAGTGGCAGGGGAGAGGCAAAGGAGGCTACTCTGCAGCACTGCTGTTAGGTGCAGCAAGGAGAAGAGACGGAGACAAGAACTCGAGGGACTTGGGCAGAAGGTGTCCTGTTGATGGAGACGGTGTGAAAGGAGGGAAGGTTGCCATCTCGTGGAGAGCACATGAGGGAGGCTGTGAGGCAAGGCAAGGCATGGGCTCTGAGAGAACTACTACTCTGAGAGAACACAGCAGCCAGACAACTCTGGACTGCCAAGAACTCATTGATGTTCACAGCCAAACCCACATTCACTGCAGCAGTTTCCCAGTCCTCTGTTCCACTGTGGCTCCCAAAAGAGTGGCCACCTCCACAGCCACTGTCACCCCCCTTCAGCCTCCCCATCAGATGTGATGCCTTTGTTCCTCCTCAAGAACCCCCCAAAATGCAAACTGGAATTAAGAAAAGGTGGAACAGCTCTTCCCCCCCACCGAAAGGACCATCATGAGCTCACTGTTGGCCCAAATGACTTTCACTCTGTGTGAACTCATGGCATGGCCAAGTGAGAGGTAAGGTCTGGCATCTTACCTGAATGACAGTGGGGAGAACCAACTCTGGGAACCCAATGCTGCAAGCTTGGCAATGGAGATACTCAAGCATCAGGTCATAGAGCTGATCAATGAGTCCATCCTGAGCAGAGGAAGCAGAAACAGAGACATCAGTTAGGAACTAAACCCTACAAGTGCCCAGACTGGGAAGGGAGACTCCACCCTTACGGGACAAGAACACAAATCATATTGCCAGGGTAACTCTGCTGTTTGCAGGGAAGCTGGGCACTGTTGGCTGCTGACTTCCACTTACTCTGAAGGCTTTCTCCTGCAGGTTAGCATTGGAAAGCTTCAAGGTCACTGCAAAGTTTATAGGCTTCGAGCTCATACGTCCTGGCTTCTTGTTGAAATCCACTTGTTGGAAAACCTACAAGAGAAAAAACATGGAGTGTAAAGACAGTCACACCACAAATCCAAACAGATACCAAATGACTCAGCTAAGATCATGCAGTTGGTGGCAGAGCTGAGATGACAATCCAGGAATCCTGCCTCCCTGTTCTGATCAGTGTCCCACAGCTTTCTTAAAATACCCTCCCTAGAGACAGTTAGGGAGCAAATACCAACCACACTTGAAGCTTCAGAAACCCCAGTGTGAAAAAACACCACAGGAAAGTGAGGGAAAAGAAATCCAACACAAGTAACAGCACAGAACTAGAGGTTTGTTCCTCAGACCCACACTTCTAACAGCCAGAAAGACATACTACAAAGCTTGAGTGTATTCTGGAGCTGTTCCTTAAGGTGTGAAGCTTTTAACAGCAAAACAGCTGGACCCTGCTGCCCTGGGCAGACAGCAGGAAGCTGGGAACACTATCCCAACAAGCCTGTGCACTGTGCTGCTCCTCTGAAGCTGTGACACAGGAAGGTGCAAAAGGTTTCTAAAATGAGCAGCGTGGTAGGGGCAGATCTCAGGTGAAAGATGGTAAGAGCTCCAAAACCCACTTGATCTGGGGCAGATTCCCAGAGACTCCCATCAGGAGATGACAAGTAGCAATCAAGGAAGGTGTTCACTGGCAATGGGATCTCATTTATAAAAGACATAAATACCAGGCAGCAACTTGCAATCATTTGCACATCTGCTGACAACCATCAAGGGGGGCTGATGAGGAGAACACCCTGCCCACCCATACTTCTGAGCACCTCTAAAGCAGCCTCCAGTCCTTCTGCCTGTCCCCAGTGCTTTTAAATCACACTCCTGAGCAGGAAATCATTTCTACTCCCTCTATGCAACAGCAACACATTCATCATCAGACCCCAACCAGCTCAGCAACCATGGGGACGCAGCACACTGACTGCTAGAGGGTGAGGTGAGAAGGAACAGGGAGAGTGTTGAGGTCACATGGATACCCCCAGGCCAGAAAAGCATGGAGAAGGCTATTGATTTTTTTTTTACATTTTATTTGTCAATCTAGGTTATTTGGAAGGGAGGGACAAGCTTGGTGGCTTGTGAAAACAAAGAGCCCTAGCCTAGGGAATCGATGCTCTAAACCTCGTTATGCACGGTTATTTCTCTGGCCAAAACAGCAGTATTGATCCCTGAGGTCAGACACATTAAAGCAAAAGGCATCAGGCTCAGTGGGACTCTAACATGCCTCTAGGCAAGCAGGGAATGCAAGCAGAGGTTTTGAAACTCTCCCAGGAGGTGCAAGAGAGCCGGTCAGGAGCGTGTGGGAAGGGGGGAAATGTGGTTCTGCCTGTGCAGAACGGCTGAGCTGACAGCCAGACTGAAGGAGGGGATGACTGGTGTCTAGGAATCTTGTGGCAGGGTGGAAAGGCAATAATGAGGGATTGGAGGGCCAGAAAATGTCAAAAGCCAACAATGTGGCTCAAGTGGTAACCACTAACAGACAGAGGGAAGGACAGGGTAACACAGACATGAAGGAGAAGGATTTTTGGCACCTGAAGCTCACAGACAGTCTCCTCGTGGCGAGTCAGAAGGGTGCTCAGATGTACCCGGAGTGCAAACCAGAGAAACAACTCTGCACCCACAAGCACTCCTACTCTATCACCCCATCCACCTCCCCTCCTTTCTCTTAGGCTCTAACAAAACCCTCCTGCCATCTGCTTTGATCCCCCCAGGCCAGCTCCCAGCAGGGATCGGGGCTTTGCTGGGGCTGCCCGAAGCTTTCCCTCAGCTCTGTCACTCACCCTCCCACCTCAGGGCTGACACAGCCTTGCAGAGCTGCTCACACAGGGTCTGGTTATTGTCAAGCTGCAGAAGTTGGCTTGAAGCACTCAGAAGAGTTAAAGTTAGGAGAGACCTCTGGAAGTCAACCACATCTATGGCCAGTGAGATTTGGAGTACCTCCAAGGACAGACACCCCACTGCTTATCATGGGAGTGATAGTCACACCCTCAACAACTGTTGGGTTTGCTGGAGTTTGGTTTCCAATACTTTGTATTTCATGTTCTGCTTATTGCTTCACCTCTTGTCACTGAATGCCACTGAGGAAACATCAGTCTTCAGTCTCTTTATTCACAGCACTGTGGAGATGGAAAGAGAGCTCTGGAGGTCATCTTGCCCAGCCTGCCCTGCTTAAGCAGGGCCAACTAGAGCCAGCTGCCCAGGACAATGGCCAGATTGCTTTTGAGTTTCTCCAGGCATGAAGACTCCACAACCCTCTTTGGGCAACCTGCTGCCAGTGCACAGTGACCCTCCCAGGAAAAGAAGTGTTTCCTTCTGTTCAGTCAGACCCCACCGTGTTCCAGTTTGTGTCCATTGTATCCTGTCCTGTCACTGCACTCAGTTAAGAGAGCCTGGTTCTGTCCTTTATGCACCATGTGCTATGTCTATGACTCTCTTGCCCTGGAAAGCTCCAAATTAGACCCAGCACTCCAGCTGTGGTCTCACTGGTGCTCAGCACAGGGGAACACCACAGTCAGACTCCTGTCAAAGCTATGTCTAACACAGCTCAGCATGCCTTTGGCCTTCTTCACTGCAAGGGCACATCCCTAGGCTCTTGCTTAACTTGTGCACATCCTTTTCTGCAAAGCTGCTTTCCAGACAGTCAGGCCCCAAGATGGTGTTCTCCTGGGGTTCCTCCTTCCTCAAGTGCAGGATGTTGCATTTCTCTCTGTTGAGCTACATGAGCTTTGTGCCTGCTCATTTCTCCAAGCTGTCCAACTGCCTGAGACACCAGAGACTGAGCTGCCATTCAGTGAGATCTGAGCAGGCTGAGAGCTGGGCAGAGAGGAATCTGCTGAGGTTCAACCAGGGCAAGTGCCTTATCAATGCTGAGAAATCCCTACAGGGCTGGTGGGGAGAGGCTGGGGCCGGTGTTTGTTGTGTGGTGGCCAGTGCTAGGCCAAGGGGTAACAGGCACAGGCTGGAGCACAGGTAGTGCCACTGGAACAGGAGGAGCAAGTCCTTTGGTGCTGAGGTGAGGGAGCCCTGGCCCAGGCTGCCCAGGGAGGGTGTGGAGGCTCCTCAGGAGGTTTCCAACCCCACCTGGAAACATTCCTGTGCCCCTGATTGAGGGGAACCTGCTTTAGCAGGGGCTGGGGCAGCTCTGCAGGGCCCTTCCAGCCCCCACCACTCTGGGATTCTTCTGATATAATCCACTGCCCACTCCCATAGATGTTGCACTCAGTCCCCAAGGGCTTGTTCTTCAAAGCAAGCTGCACATCCAAACCAAGACTCAAGTCATTTAAGTGTCAAACTGATGCCTTCCTAAGCATGTCAGTGTTAACCTCCTCTCCCATCCCTCCACAGGGGATGCCAGTATTAAATTGGCACGTGAAGTCTGCCTGCAGAGAGATTTCCACCCTGTTTATCCACACCTGCCTTCCAGCAGATGAGCCACCAATTTTCCTGCTGCAGAAACTAGTGCCTGTCACACAATAATTGAAGTGATAAAAAAACCCCTGGGATCTCCCAAGCCCTTGCAGGGGAGTAACAACACAAAAATAAATGCCTGCCTGCTTTACTCTCCCAAGCCACCTCCTCCCAAGATGTAATTTGAGTGAGCTGCTTCTTTTGTACCATCCTGGAAAGGAAAGTCAGAGAGGAGACAGCATGGGATATCCATACTGGGGAGCATCAGCCCTTTTCAAGAAGCATCAAGCAGCTAGCTCTCATTCCTGCTGGCAGGGGCTTGGGGAATTCCTGTGCCTACAGGAATCCAACCTTTAATTTGCCATCTCGTGAAAGCCCAGCAGCAACAGGGCTGAGACAAGAGGCAGCCCTTGGATTCAGCTGCAATAGTGACAGAGCAGTCTTTTTATCTTGCTATCAAATGGAGCATACCTTTTGGTGGGCAGGTTTCATCCTGCTCCCCTGCCCACAGTCATGCCCCTCAAGTCTACTCCTGCTTAGGCCTAAACACACTGATCAGATCCTTACATCCCATGATTGTCTGGATAGCAGACAAAAATCATGGTATGGCATGTGACTAATGTCTGTTGACCAAATCACTGCTGAATTTAGGAGCTGGTACAAACAGGATCATATTAAAGCACCAGGCTGGGCAGCAGAATGCAGATTTTCCTTCCAGCATCACCACAGGCATCTTGGTACTTTGGGCAGGTCACTTCCCCTCTGTGTGCTATAGCTTCCTACAGTCTCATCTCCACAGCTGGAATACATCTGCCTGAAGACAGCTTGTGGAGACCCACAAAGGGCTGTAAGAGTGTGCAGATACCTCTGTAAGAGGAGGAGGGAGCTGGTGAGAGATGGAAGTACAAAGGGAGTAGCCCTGAATGTTCCTCTTGGGAAGTCCAACAGAATATTTGATAGATCCCTGTTGGAGATAGGTAGGGGGAAGGGAAAGGCTGACAGCTTCAGGGACATCTGGAAGCTTAACATCACGCCAGTCACCTTGAGTTACAGAAGCTGAAGCAAAATAATTGTTGAAGTAATGGGAAGGAGTATACAAGCAACCCATGTACCCTGCCCCCATCTCTCCCTTGTCCCCAACACCTGGACAAGCTAAGCCCAGTGGTGCCTCACAAACACACCCAGCAGGATGGGATGTGGTTGGGGCTTGTGGTAGCTGAGAGGAAGCTCAGCACTCAGTGTGGTAACATCTGTCTGGGGCCCAACACACAGATTAGAGCTGAGGTGTTGGGGCCACAGCGCCAAGGTCTTGAGGCTTCTTTTCAGTGCTCTGAGAGGTTTAAGGCAGAGAAACCATCCTCCCTCCCAACTGCAGCAGCCCAGAGTGGAGATGCCTCTAGCAGTAAATCTGGTTGGCAGAACTTCAAATATGCATGAAGAAGAGGAAGGAAGCAGGAGAGTGGCAAAGCCCCACGAGCCAGGGCCAGGCGGAGGCGGGACAGCGGCGGGAGCTTTATAAACATCGCCGCCTGCCCCAGCCTCAGAGGATGTGGTTTGCAAAGGATGTTTACAACAACATAAAGCCACAAAAGCCTTTGCTTCAACAAAACTTGATTAGGAATGAGGCTGGCTGACTCAGGTCATTTATTATAGAAGCCTCCTTCTCTCTTCCTCTGTAGTGTCCAGCCTCACGCCAACCTGCTGTGGCTCCTGCATTCCCCACCCTGCCTCGCTCACGGCTCACCAGTGAGATCTGGCTGCACCACTTCCTTACCACCTTCTCACAGCACCACAGCTACAAAGTCTATGCTGAAAAAGAAAGCTCTGTGGAGAGATGTCAGGCTCCTGATACATGGGAAAGCTGAGTATTACCTCTTAGGCCCTGTACTTCACCAAACATTGTGCATTTTGCCAGGCTGCATTTTGCTGGCACCAAAGTGCACTTTGCCAGGTTGCATTCATGGAGGGGGTTTTTCCCCTCCATGTAAACTCTTGATTCTTGAAGGGCCTTTTCCTTCCATCTCCCTTTGTTTGCAGTTAGGAGAAAACTCTCCTATTTGCCAAGATGATCAGCAGGATCAAGTAACAAGAGCTTGGGGAGTTACTGCAACCAGTCAAGCCTCTTACTCTCTTTGGCAAACTCTTTGCCCACTCCAGCTGCATTAGTTCAACCACCCAGGAACGTATTTTTGCACTCAGCTGATCACAGGAACCCTCCACTCACAGGCCAAGAAAAGTTTCATCCTATTTGCTAACCATGCCATACATTCTGCCTGGTTTGCTGTTTGTGAGTCTGATGCTGTTTGCTGTTTGTAAGCAAACTGGGCAACCTAGGCAGAGCTGTTGGAGGGTATAGTGAGTGTGTTAGTTGGCATCAGTCAGTGCCAGCTCAGCAGGAACACAACTAACCTCCAGGATAAATGGCAACACTGGGATGAAGGTCCTGGTGTTCTCAGCCAGCAGTGTGAGGGCACGGATGCAGTGCATGCGCAGGGGGTAGAAACGAGCTGTTGGTACCAGCCTAGAGAGGGGGAAAAAAGAAAGGGATTAAGCCAAATTTCTCCAGGAACTGCAGCTGAAGCCTTCAGGGACACAGGATCCTTTCTTACTGTACAAAAAAGGACAACTTTAGTATTGCACAGCAAAATATTTGAGCTGCTGAAGCTATCCCAGGGTTGGAAATAAAGTTCCCACGTGTTAAATCTACACTAACACACAGATTCCTGCAACCAAGGCAGCAGTTTCCAGCTTCTGCTGGGAGAAAGTGCTACAAGACAAGAGCTTTGCAGATGCAGATGATTCTGTGAAGGATATCACTGATGCTGCATAGTCCTGTTTGACACTCCAGCTCTCATGCTTGTAGCACAGGTAGGTATTTCAAGGAAAAGTGGCAGGGAGCAGTAGTAAAATGCACATCTGAAGCAGACATTTGAACAATAAAGGGCTCCCCCAGCATACTACAGGGACTACAAGGAGGAAGATCTTTCCCATGTCAGGCTCCATACCCTGTGTAACCACAGAGTTCATATGTTGTTATCTGAACAGTGACCCTCAGTGTGGAATGTCACTGAGGCAGGAGCTGGACTAGCAACAACCAGCATATCAGGAAGAATAGAGTGGGAATAAGAGTGACCTCAGTGAAATCTGTTCAGCCTTCTCAAATCCAGAGGAGCACCTGAGCTATTCTTGTCTCCTTCAGAGCAACAACATGTACATTTGAACAGCAGTAACCAGCATAGAGGGGAAGAGGCCTCTTTGACCCACACTTCAAACCACTATGCACTCAGGTATTAAGACAGTAGGAGAGGCAATACCCTTTGTAAGTTTGGGACTGAGCAGAGTCAGCTCTCTCAGCATCATCTAAGCCAGCAGCAGAAGGGAGAATGCAGAGCTACCCCTAAAAGACACCAGGCCTCATTACTGTAGCACTCTAGAAAGCTCTCCCGTTGAATGACCTGCACGTGAAGACATGGATGTCTCCAGCATTAACAAGGATTTATGCTTTTCCTTTTTAAAAAAATGCAGTTTCCAGCTAACAGGCTCAAGTCTGATAAATAAAGCCCCTCCTCTCCCCAAAGAGCTTGCTGAGAAATCCAGGAGAGAAAAAAGCCCAAACCTGCCTGACCAGGCACCATCAATCACTTGCATTCCCCCCCTACTCCAAATAGTGAAATAATTATCATTGGATCCATTATAGAAATAAATCTACTTTGCAGTGGTGCCTGATCTGGCACCACTGGAGATGATGAAAGCTATTCTCAGGAATTAATTGATCAAGGAATAAACCTGTTAAGTGTATAGATTTACTGTAAACCAAGACCATTAATTTTAGAGCATGCGGCGATGCAACAATCTGCTCAACTTCCCCCAACGGCTGGATGCACAGGGAATACAAACCACAGCTGGGTCCCAGCTCTGCTCAGGAAGGTGCAACTGCACAATCACTTCAGGGCACAGTCAGGGACTTCAAACTAACATCTCATCTCAGTGGAGGGTGCTGTCTAATGTCCTACCATCACTGCCTCTCGGAATGCCTGCTGGACTTCACCCACGCAGCCAGGGCATGGGGTGTAGTGAACAGCCTCAAGGTCTCTCAAGGCTTATTGTCCTTGCTACAGCTCCTTTTGTTATACTCCTGGGTGACTACAATCTCCTTATGGCTAGAGGGGACAGAGGGAGCTTTCAACATCAGCTCCTTCCCCACCAAGACAAGTCACCAAGGTTGCTGCTCAGAGACACCAAGGCTGTGCTTGTTTCTCCGTGGAGGAGGCTGTACCTGCTTCCTTCCCTGTATGTGCTGAGTGGCTGGAAACCCAAACCTCACAGGCACCAAAAATCCTCATTTTTATAGCTTAGACTGGGAGTGAGGTACAAATCCAAGCAGATATGCTCAGAAAAAACATTTTATGAGACAAGGGGAAAAGGGATAACACAGAACAGGAGCTTCTGCAACAACTCTGCTGAAAACCAAAACCTCAGGTGAACGCAAGCACACAGAGCAAAGGGAGGAACTTGGGGGCTACAGAGGCAGAGAAAAACGGGGGAAATCATCTCCTCCACATTCTACTATCTCTGCAATGCCTCCAATACTGCCCCCACTGGTCAAACTAAGTGCTGTTTGTGAGAACAGCAGCACTCATTATTACACAGCAAATCCGTGAGCAAACTCGGTATCACACGAGTCAGCAACCACCCATTCCAGTGCTTTATTCTGTAGTCCAACTTCCCTGGACCACAAGTGACTTCCAGACTCCCCTCAGGCAGAGGCCAGGGTGGCATGAGGAGCTGAATGAGGGCCCCAGACAGATAGACATCCTGCTCACTGTCCTTGTGCTGGAGCCAGACGCCACCTCCTGGTACCAAAGGCACTGGGGAAGGGGAATCTCCTCCCATGTTACCACTGGTGGGATGCACATCGGGAACAGAAATGAAAGAAGCTGTTACACAGCATCCTGCCCCACCACCTGAGCACACATGTGCACTTCTCAAAGCTGAGCAGCCCAAAGAAACAAAGAGCAAAGTCTGCTCACAGTCAGAGCCTCAGAGACTGACTGTCACTAGCCTGGGTTTGGACACAGCAGAGGTTCAGGAAGGAGCCATGGAGGATCCTGGGTGTTGACTGAAGCCCAGAGAGCCACATCATTCTCACATCTGCCAATTTACCCACTCCCTTTTCCTATCCTAGATGCAGACTTGGCTCAGTAAGGAAGCCAGGGTAGGATCTGTTTCTGTTTTCCCAACCTTAGAACCCATCTGTTGGGCTCCCAAATCTTTAAAGCCATGTCAGACAGAAAGTGTCCTTCAGGCCAAGCAGCCCTGTCCACCACAGATGCTCTTGCTGAGATTCATCCAATTCAGCTTTCCTTGGCCCCACAGAACTGATTTATCTGCCTGGACAGGTAGAAACCAGCTGAGATTTGTCTGTAGGACAACTAAAGCCTCACACCAGGAGCGGCAAGCAGCCTGTGCACATGGGGGATGGGAAGGGGGATGGATGCACACTCTAATGATCATGTCAATCTGCTTATCTTCATCACCACTGGGGAGGTTTTTTTTCCAAGACCAGGCTGGTGGTGGTTTAAGAGCTGAGAATCTGGTTAACAGAGCTAACAGGATTTCAGAGATCACCAGAGACTCAGGAATTCCCTCCACACTCATTATTAAACAACCACTGCACAGCACAAAACATGTCACATCTAAACATAGAAAACCATGGGAAAAGAGAAAGAAATTCTCAGCAGAGACCCACTAGAACCAATAAATGTGTCCTAGACCTTCAAATTCTAACAAATATGCAGCAAAAAATGCAGCTTTTCAGTGTATTTACAGAGCTAGGGATGAGGACTTGATTCTGTACTTTGGCACTGGCAAGTCCTGAGGCAAATCTCCATTTTTGCCTTTCCACTTTGTACAATTGGGAGGATAATCTGTCCAGGCTAATTCAGATTGCAGCTTCTCTTAAAGGGAATTCAGCCTAGGAAAGAATAACCTACACCAGGACTTTTTCATCACTTAAACATACAGGTGCTCCCTTTGGTTGGAATCTTTCAAACCAAAAGCAGCTCTCAGACCATTCCTTACAAAGCAAGATTAAAACCAAACCATTGCTCTGACACATCAAGCAAGAAGTACAGCCAGAAGAAAAAAAAGCATCCTACTTACTTTATACAGCCAATGATGACCTGTGTCAGAGGATAGATCAATGGCTCCATGACCTCACTGGGATAGATTGTGCTGAGAACCCGACACCAGAAATACAGGCAGTGGATATACTGCCAGTTATAAACAGACTGGAAGTTCTCCTGCAGAGAGAGGGGAAAAAAACAGGTACAAGCTTCAAAATGTGGCATGAGAGAAAAGCTCATTCTGGTTCCTTTACAGGACTCACTTTGTCCAGCACCCTGTACATTGTGCACTGTTTGGAAAGGAATAACTAAGATTCTAGCTGTCCCTTTGATGCTAGTGGCTGAGCCACCATCCAGCAAGTTCAGATGCTGCATTGGCAACATCATTTCCTATTAGTTAGTGCCTTGAAGGAGATAATGAGCAACACACAGACTGCTTTTCTTCACAAGTATGGCTCATTTGAGAGGGATGATTTAATGACCCAGTGCACAGCAGATGGTGGGATGGGGCTGAGTGTTAGGAAAGCATTAACTGTTCCATTTACCCAGTCCCTGGAACAGTCCCTATTCTCCCACAGGTAGGAAGGCTGGAAAGTAGTGTCCCTCTCTGACACCCTTGTATATTGGCCTTCTGACCTCTGCATACCAGAGAAGAGGGAAAGAAGGTGGGTAAAACTACACTAGAGAGTCAAAGTAGCAAAAAATTCATGTAGATATCCCCTCTTTGCACTCCTTTGGTTAAGGAGCAGCTTGTCCTTCCCACTTGAGGCTTCCCTTCCCTCAGCTGTATTAACCAGACACACTAGAGCAGGATTTCAGGCTGGCTCAGTATTATGAGAGTCAGGTCTTGCACCAATGCAAGAGGAGTTGTTTTCCAGGTTTGAGGAAGTCCCTGCTCTCCATCCCATGTGCTTAAGCAGCTCATAGTTCTGTATTAAACCGAGTGCAGGAGCCCCTTAAGGACATCCCTTCCCAAGAGTTCTGCAGTATTTCCCAGAACTGCACCGAGAACTTGGGACACTGCACTTCACCAAGTGCCTCAACTCCAACTCGTGTTTGTTTCACACAGACTCTCAAGGCCCAGGTCACCTCCTCTTTTGCAAGATGCTGAAGTCCTGAAACAAGGACAGAGGCCCTCACTTGCAGCCACTAGATGACACTTTGCAGTATGACTGGAGCCATAGCTGGAAGTGGTAGAGCTCTCCCAGCTCTCTGAGATGGACCAAGAAGTTCTGTTCTCAGTTTCTCTTGCACAGAACAGATAAGCAATCTGCTCTTGTAATCACCTTCCACAGCCGCCCACTGCTCAATTTAAATTGGCTTATTGCTTGGATTTGTACAGCTGAGCCAAAATGTTGTCATTTAAAGTTCCCCCAACCCTCCCCAGCTGTGAAATCAAGCGGATTTACTTCCTGTCTGGGTCAGAACTGAGGGTGTAAGAAGCCAATGCAATCCAATTAAGGCACATACAGCCCAGACTTCATTTATGTCTGCTTATTTATCCCCATGTCTGAACAGCCAGAGGATTTAACTGGTCACCAATCCTGCAACGTTTGGGAGCAGCTGAACAATTAATCTATAGGGGTCTGTTTTGCTAAACATGAATAAAGCCAGGCTTAGCAATGTGACTCAGATTTTTGAGGTCAGACTGGAGGTGGCTGAAATCAGGGCTGCTCCCAAAAGGTCTGAGCTGCTTTGTTCTGTTAAGCCCTTTAAATAGTATGGACTTCACTGCAGAGATGTACATCCACATCAGGGCACCTCCTAAATTGGCTTTACCTTCAGATTTTGTGACACAAAAACAGTTTCCACAACTTCACAGAGTGGAAAAAAGGTGCAGAAGGCAGAAGATGGAAAGTGCATCATCAACTCTTGAAAGTTTTGGAGAGAATTAACTCACCCTGCAGTTGTTTTTCCTCTCCTTCCTTGTTGAATTCTAAACTAACATAAGCATATGAGGAGATCTCTGCAGCTCCCAGCAAAAAACCCTCGGCATGACATGAAATGGGTCAGGCACAAGTACCAATACTTTAGAGACACTACCAAAAGCCTGAAGGGGATATTGTAAACATAAGGAAAAGCTACTTTAAGGGTGAGGGAGCCCTGGTCAAGGCTCCCCAGGAAGGGTGTGGAGATTCCTTCTTGGGAGGTTTCCAAACCTCCAACCTTGGGATGCATTCCTGTGCGACCTAACCTAAGTGAACCTGCTTTGGCAGGAGGTTGGGTTGATCAGCTCTAGAGGTCCCTTCCAATCCCCACCATCCTGGGATTCAGTCATTTTCCCCTCTCTGCACATTCCCCACAGAAGGGAACACTCCATCCACACTGCCAGGGGCCTACCTTCTTCTTGATGGTCATGGCACTGCGCAGGTGGATGGCGAGCTGGCGGATGTAGATGAAGGCATGCTGGTAAGAGGTGTGTGTGTCCAGGGCATACATCTCAGTCAGGGAGCGCTGCATGAAGTTGATCATGGGCAGGACATTGGGAGAGGTGAATCTGGAATTCTTCACAAAGGCTATGTACATTTGCTGTGCAGGGAAGAGGAAGAGATACAATCACATAAAGCAGAACAGGAACACTCTTTCCCTCACCTTCCCCAGCCAGGTATGTCCAAAATCAGAGGGGAAGGGTTCCTCTTGCAAGGTAAGAACATGCAAAATAACAATCCAGCCTGCTCCTTCTTTGGAAAGACGGGAAAGAGTCTGTTTAGCACAGAGCTTGGAAATGCCCCTACCACAGCTCCTCTGCAAGAAGAGAACTGTGGGATGGCTTTGAGCCATACGTACTTCTGGTTGGTCACAGTTCTCGTTCTGTAACAGTGAGACCTAAGTAAAGTATACTTGGGAACCTCAGCTATGAGCTAAAAGATTATTAGCACTGAGTAGTGTGTCAGCACTTGAGAATTTGGAAGATGAGTTTCCATCCAGACAGAGAAATACTTGAAGCCTTCCCTGCTAAGACCTTGTGTGCCTCCAGCAGGAAGCAGGATATCACTCTGACTTAACACAGAATTTCTCCCCTGATTAGTTTTCTGGAGCTAGCCAGCATCATCTTCAGTATATGCCCTACCTAACAGGCTGCAGCTCATGCTTCATGTAACATGAGAAAGAACAGCTGCAGAGTACAGCAAGCACCAGCCTTACCTTGAGCAAGGGACTTAGGTACACCTCCTTCTTGTAGCGGCAGATCTTGTTAAGCACAAGGAAGGCCAATACTCTCACTGTTTCCTCACCTGTGCTCCACAAATTAATTGTTTGCTGAAAGAGAAAATAGACACCGATAAGTGAATGGACAAAGAACCTCATCCTGGTTACAGACAGGTCAGAGATTCCCTCCTGCACAGAAAAAATGCAAGTGAGGAGGAAGATGACACAAAGACGGCAGGTTGCATTGACACAGAATCAGACACAGCACTGGCACTCATTCTGTCCTCATCCTTTAGCTGTGAGACCACACAAAGGCAAGGCTGATGTTTCCATGATCAATAAAGGAAACTCCAAAACTAGCACCTCTGACAAAGACATGCACTTGTATTCACATGCCTCAGCACACGTGGGAGCTTCTGAGCACAGGCACCAGCCTGTGCGTTTGACTCACTGCAAAGCTTCCTCACCTTCCCCTAGACAAACACTCAATTCTAGTTTCTCAAAGAATGCTATTAGGGATGCATTTGTCTCTTGGAGAGGGGACACCAGGCTTTGATTTCTGAATTTATCAGTGTTTTTTTCCCCTCTGGGCAGACAGGCTGCAATTCCCAAGACACATCTCATTGCAGTACTGATTTAATTCCACTTCTTTGAACACTCACTGTATTAACTCAAACAACAGAGGCTTTGAAGGCAGAGACAGGACCTGTGCAAGGCAGCACTTCTGCTCAGACACCTCACATCAATGCATTGCAGAAAGCAATTATATATTGGTCTCTCCCCTCAACTGCTTTGAGAAGCAAACGAATAGATTTCCTCCTTCCCAGTTCAGAGTATAGATTCACTTGGTCATTACTGGCCCTGACAAGAAGCATTTAGTACAGCAGGAATACAATTGTGGCTGATGCCACCAAAAACTAGTTATCTGTACTAATGAACCCCACAGGAAATCAGAAAGGCTGCAGCTTACTCAAAAAATCCCTAATGTAGGAGTGAGCAGACTGCTACACCTTCAGATGTGAGGTGTACCAGCTTCCCATCACTGTATTTTATCACCAGTCATCTTTCCCAAAGGCTTCCCAGCCTCATTTCACTGTTATGTTGCAGCTTTTCATTTAAATATCACTCTGTTGCCCTTTTCTGCTCCTCCACGCCTCCTTTGTTGTTCTTAAGTGCTCAGCAGTTGTGACTAAGTTTCTGCAAAAATATTCCACCCCCAGCTCTTGAGAGTGAAATACTATCAGAGAGGCACACACAGACTCAGCAATTACTCCATCTGTGCTGAGGAAGCAGACAGCTTCCCCAGAACACCTCCAGTGTCACTTTGCATGAGGATCAGCAGGAGCTGCAGGCAGAGCAGAGCCACACGCCCACTCACCTCAGAGTAACACTGCTTCATGACACCTCAATGCCTGCATGAGAAGCATGAGTCCTTTCCAGGACCAAAAGAAACACAGGGGAGTACAAGAGACTGAATTGTCAGGGGATCCAGCCCAAATAACATCAAAGGCTCATCTGAAAGGGTAAAGAAAGTACCTTGGAGTTAAATGAGGTGTCACAGCACATGAGCTTACCTTGAGAAGCGCCCGGCACTGCTTTGGAAAGGAGAGAAAATAAGGCACTATGGAAATGACATGCTGAAGGACTGCTGCAGCAACTGAGGCTTCTGTTAAACAAGACAGGAGCTATGGAGAGAACACAAAACATGACTTCATTGAGTGTGTACTCTTTGACCATTAAGCATCTATATTTTGCTGTCTCCAAGTCTTTCTGTGTTAGCAAAGTGCTGGAAGCTCAGCCTTCCCAGGCAAGAAGCTCAGACAAACCCACAAAAGATGTATCAGGAAGGGAACAGACACATAGTGGGTTAAATAACTCCCTTTAAAGTACATCTTCCTGGCAAATGTGAGCTCAGGCTACTGGACTTGGATGGCTAGTGGCACCTGAGCTCATCACATAACCCCTCACTTGTGTATACTGCAAAAGCTAAGTCTATATCCAGTTTAAGACCTCTTACAGACAGCACGACACCAGTGCCTCCACTGTCTGACTGTAAATGCTCACAGCACCATGAAGACACTCTCAGTCTACACAGGTCTTGGAAACAATCAGAGCTATCTGCTAAGTTCCCAGATTTCACTAGGACTTCTCTAATGGGAAGATAGAATACTCTTGGGTATCAAGAGGTTACCTCTGGCTCAAACAAAAGATCAGGTAAAATATTAGGATGCAATATCAGTATTTCCAGGTTGTTCAGCTCAGTTCACCTGGAGTCAGAGACATTCACAGTTTCTAACCTGAAGACAACAGGAAGCTCAAAGTCACTTCAGTTGAGAGAGGTGCTGCCTGATGCAGTATCTCCTCTTGCCTGCAATCCCAGCTGCTGGAAGCAGAGGCATTTTCTTTTCTCATTCTCCTCCTTGCACTGCAAAGATTCTAAACTGAGCAGGTCTCCTTTCATCATCCCTCACACACCAAAAGGAAAGAAGATACCACTCAGTAATCACTATGCCAGAGAAACACTGGAGTGAAGCCTGGGACTGAGGGCAGTCAGAAGGAAGCAGAGCACCAGGGATTACTTCAGTGCAACTGCATTGTCAGTTTTTACCTCTTCTACTGCAATCTTCTGCTGCTGGCAAGAGGCATCACAACTTGAGGTAAAAAAAAAAGCTCTGCTCTTTCTGCTGAGTCATTCTGCCACCTTACAGCTAAGGCATCAGCACTTTTTCTTTCCTTAGATCTGCTTCCATCAGCTGCTGAAGAAGGAGCATTTCCAGGTTGTTTTGTTTTAACATGCCCTGATGAAGTAACCTCCAAAAAAATTAACTGGGGGCAGGAATTCCCTTCAGAAATAATTCAGGAGCTGTTTCTGAAACACCAGATGTGAGACACTTGGAATGGATGGGATATCTTAGTGGGAGGGATCATAATCATGCTTGGAGATATCATGTGAGGTTATCAACACCATCACCTTCTTAGTATTTACTACATGAAGCAGCAAGATCCTCATGCCAAAAACTGAATTAAAAGATGCAGAATGCAGGAATACAGCACTGCAAACTGCTTCAAAGCCTGCTCAATGTTAATTTGTCACACAAATTGAAACAGAACTGCCAGAATGCTAACCCAACCCTCCTTTAAAGGCTGCTTATTTTGAATCAACCATCCTATGTGCTTCCAAATTGTTAGTTAGACCAGATTCTTCCAAAATAAGATGGAAACAGGAGCAATCTCTCAGTGAGACTGCTTCTTCCCACTTCAGTCTCAGGTAGTAAGTCTTATTTATTCTCTACAGAAAAAGGCAGAGAAAGCAACATCCAAAGTTCACAGTATTGCAATGACCAGAAAGTTGCCCTCAAACACAAATAACTGCCCAAAGGGAAAAGCACCTGAGGCTACATTATTTATTATTATAACCTGCTTTGTTCATTATCTTCTTGATTGCTTGGCTCTCCTTTTAGCAGTGTTGTTTACAGATAAAACAGGCAAAAGCACATCTTCCTTCATCCAAAACAACCTGAATAAAAGCTCAGTGATTCACAGATTGATCCCAATGACACAAATATGCTGCAGTTTCTTACCTGTATGGTACAGCTGAGGTATGCTTTTACATCCAGTCTCAGCTTACTCCAAAGTGGGCTGGTGGAAGGGAGAATCATTCTGGAAATGACAAAGACGTGGGTTTAGCTTTAGAAAAACAAACAAACAAAAAAGCCCCATGAAAGCAACTATATTTCAACAGAGGGTGCACTTCTGGGGATGAAAGGAAGAAGCTGGCTAAGACAACTGTGAATATCAGCAAGCAGCTTTGCTAGTCAATGGAAAGAGCTGACATCTTTTTCCAGCTTCACAAGCAGGTTGCAGTTCTGAGAAATCCCAAACAACTTTCTCTCCCCCTTCTTCAATCTCCTCAGACTTACTTTTGTTTGTTCTTTGGGGCTTTCAGAAGAAGCAGCTTCTGCAGGCAGTGGAAGAGGTCCCGGACACAGAAGGACACAAGGGCATTGAACACTGGTTGAAGAAAGTCAGTAAAGCATTTGTAAACGATTTTCCATATATTGGTAGTTTCTCAGCTGATCTGAAAAGAGCTCCTCAAGGAACTGGAGCCAGTAATTCCCAGAGCAGAACTATTACATTTCCTCGAGTTTACAGAAAACACTAGTTTGTCTTACCCTAAAATCCTTTCTCTAAACAAGATGACAACTGACAGCCCTCTGCCACCTCTTTGCTCTTTGAGTAACCAGCACTAAGCACAACAGCAGCCTGACCCATGCCTAGGGGTCTATCCCACCATCAATATCCCTCAAGACATAAGGAAAATTAAAGGGATTTTTATCATTAAAAAGCCACAGATATGTGAATCTATGTCATGTTTTGCATTAAAGAATGAGATTTTATCAAAAGCAATGAAAGAAACAGAAAAAGCCCTTTGCTGGGCAAGGAAGCATTAAGGAGAACATCTGGGTTTAAGTGGTCCCAACCCACAGTGCCAGTTCCAGGTGACACACAACAACAAGTTGATAAAACACAGGGAGAATATATAGGGGTAAAAGGAGGAAGGCTGCAGGTCACATCCTCTGAGATACTAACAGAGATGGTTCCCTCTCAGCCATGCTGTCCTGAGTGTAAAACACAACTGTCTGCAAGGCCTGGAGCTTCTGCAAAAGGAGTCTAGGCTGGGGAGGGAGCCTGTATCTCTTTTTTCAACAGGCATGATAGTCCTGAGCAGGAGATCTAGATATGCAGTATGTTGAGAGGTCGTGGCTAGGGGAATGTGGACTCGATAGTGCAACTGAACTCTGAACTGTTGTGAGGTTATAGAATGCTGTTTGGTAAGAAGACTTACATTAGTCTTGTAGGATTAGTTCTAAGAAGGATCAGCAAGAAACTGCAGCAAAAGCTGACCAAAAAAAACCCCATGCACTTCAAGTGTATAAACAGCACCTAGCTTCACCTTCACTCCAAGAAGTCTGGTGAATGAAGGGTGGTTCTGGCCTCAGCAGCCTGCAAGCCCAGTTGCTCCAGGCATGCAGAGAGACACTTTACACCCTGTCACCCCAGAAGAGATACCACTGCACAGACTCACCAACAGGAAGATAAGCTACTTAGGGGAAATGAAGCCTCTGAAAGGGCAAGTTAACTCCTGCCACTGCTTATCCCCACTCTCTTCCAATAGCTAAGTCTTCCCAATGAAAGAATTTCCTTCTCTCACAGAAGTAGTACAGTGATCAGCTCACCTGCAGCATCAATGATCTGAAACTTGCTGGGATCAGTCCAACCACTGTCTCCTTTAGTGGTTGCTACAGCTGCTTTAAAGGCTTGAGTGATTTCATGGAAAAGTTTTGGTGTTAGACTCCTCTGGGGAAAAAAAAACAAAAGGCTTGATGAGGAGAAGCTGCCAGTATGATCCTGAAACTTGTGCAGAGACAAGTCATGCTGAAGACACAGGAGCTCTAGGAGTGACCCTGCACCTAGGACACACAGCTTCTCAGTAGACTTTTGTGAAAGGTGAACACATCATGAGTTGCTCTTTTAGAGGCAGTGACACACATGGAAGAATGTTTAAAGAACACTTTGTATTCCAAGTCCCTGCTCACCTCTGAATCTTTTTTCCATTCTTCAACCATTTTCAAGCTCACAGGGATGAAAGAAACTTTCTTCCGTTTGACTGCTTCATGTTCTTCTTCATCTTCATCACTTGCTTCCTAGAGGTTGATACCAAGACTGAGAAAAAGCTTATACTTTCTGCCCCTTCCTCTTTTCCCAAGTATCTATTCAAGAAGGCAGGCAGCAGTGAATGTTATTAATGCTGTCATCAGCACTAATGAAATGAGAGGTCCTACCAACTCAAACAAAAACAGCTTAAGCCCTGCAGCTACATAAATTCAACGTACAGCAACATAAAACATCAAGAAGAAAGAGTATCACACCTGACGCAAAACACTCCATGGAAAAGCTGACACAAAGCCCAAGAGAAGATACACCCAAAGGCTCTGCTTACACAGCCCATCAGCTCCTCACTCTCAGGTCAAATCCACAGCTGACTTGTGGAGTACAAGCTCCACCTTGTAGATGATCTTTAGGGAAGCTTCCCCTCAGTCCTTTGTGCCACTATATCTTTTATATATGTATATTGTTTATGCAACAACATACTTGGGCCTTACAGGGAAACTCAAATACTTCACACATAAGTAATTGAAATCACTGATTTCAGCACTCCCAAGCAGGGCCTGGTACCTCCAGCGTATCAGGTGGTATGTGCAACGGCTCCTCCTCCTCAGAACTGTCTGAAGCATCAAAATCCAGCAACTTGCGATCATTTTCCTCCAAAAACTTGTAAAATTCAGGATCTTTGTCCTTCAGCCTGGAGAGCTGATCCTTATGTTCAGATGCCTTTCCCTTCTTCCTGGTAGATAAGAATTAACATGCATTTATTCATTGCTCAAATGTCTGCTGATGCTGTAAGAAAAGTAAATCACTTCTGGGCACTAAAGCACACCTGGGACTGATCTGAGTGGTGATGGATTTATCAGGGCTGTGGTCTCAGCTCTGTATCCCATTCAACACCAGCTCAAGAGGATTGGTGAAATGTTACTTGCTGATGGCAAGCTACCAAGCTGCACTGAGACTGAGCAGAGGTCACGAAAACATCTTGCAAAACAACAACAAAAGCATCAGCTTCTCAGTTTGTCACAATGATTCTCACAAGTTGTTATGGAATGCTGAGAGCTGTGTTGTCTGAGAAATCTAGCAACGAGAGCTTGGTAAAGTATCATCCAGTACTGAAGCACTGTTTTGGCTTCAGATGATGATCAGCGGTGTTAAAGAACTACTTTGCCGTTTTCTACCTTGCAGGTGCTCCAATGCCTTTCAGTACGAGTAAATACACACAAACTGTGGACAAACACAAAGTAAGCTTTGTCTGACTCCGGCATACCCTGTAGGAGATGAAGAGCCTGCACAAGTGCCCAGGAGACGGAGGAAAGTCTTACCTGGCAGGCGGCCGGGCCCGCAGCGGCTGCCGCGCCTTCCCATCCCGCCGCGCCGCGGCCCCCTTGGCGGGCCCGGCCTTGTGCTCCGACCCGCCCTCAGGCTCCGACTCGCAGCCGCCGCTGAGGAACTCATCCAGGCTCAGCTCCGCCAGGCTCCTGGGGACGGCGAGGAGAGAAAGGGGGTGAAGCTCAGCGGGGAACCGGGCCGCTGCGGACCGGGCCTGCTCGCTCCGGGCTGCCCTGGGGCTGACGGGCAGCGCCTGGGCCTGCGAAGCGCCGCGGGCCTCCCCCCTCCCGCCCGGTCCGGTCGGTCGCAGGCCGCTCCAGCCCACCCCCCGCTCCGCCGACGCTCACCTCTTGCCGGTGGCTGCCATGCCGCTCGCCTCGCTGCAACGCGGCCGGCTGCTTCCGCTCCCGGCGTGCCGAGCGGCGGGGCGGGCTGTGCTGTGCGGCCCCGGCCCCCCCGGCTCCGGCCGGCCGGGCCGCCTCAGCCGGGGCCGCCTCACCCCGGGCCGCCTCACCCCGGCCGCCTCAGCCGGGGCCGCCTCACCCCGGGCCGCCTCACCCCGGCCGCCTCACCCCGGGCCGCCTCACCCCGGGCCGCCTCACCCCGGCCGCCTCAGCCGGGGCCGCCTCACCCCGGGCCGCCTCACCCCGGCCGCCTCACCCCGGGCCGCCTCACCCCGGGCCGCCTCACCCCGGCCGCCTCACCCCGGCCGCCTCAGCGGGGCCGCCTCACCCCGACCGCCTCACCCCGGCCGCCTCAGCCGGGCCGCCTCAGCCGGGGCCGCCTCAGCCGGGGCCGCCTCAGCCGGGGCCGCCTCACCCGGGGCGCCGCCGCTCCTGTCCCCGCCCGCTCACACTCCCCCTCCCCGCAGGACGGGTCTCCCCCCGCGCTCGGTGAGTGAGCGTCGCGGGGCGGGCGGGACGAGCTCCCCTTCCCCCGCGGACGCGATGCAGCGGCGAGTCGTGCTGCGGCTCCGCCGCGGGGTTATTCCGGGTGAGGGAGGAAGCCGCAGCTCCGGGGCCGCCCCCGGGTCCCGTCGCCATCCCCATCCCGCCGCGGCCCGAGGAGGAGCCGCGCACCTGCCCGCCCCCTGCCCGCCCCGTTTCCCCGCCGCGGGGTCGGCGGCAGCGGTGCGGGTGTAGCGGTGCATCCCGCAGCATCCCGTGCGCCGGGGCCGACGCTGCGCCAGAGCCGTGAGTAGCGCGGGGGGCACGGCCCCGGCACTCGGAGCCCGCGGGCGAGGCGGAGGGCTTAGTTTGGGGTGGGGGGCGGCGGCAGGAGGACGCCCCGCAGGAGCCCCCCCGGCACTGGCCGCCGATGCTCCCGCGCTGCTGCGGCGCGTCCCTGCTCGGGAGCAAGTTTATCGATCCGCGTCGGGATGAACGGGCCGTTCCGTTTCTGAAGGGTTGCCCCTGCTCTCCCAGCCCTCCTCATCCCTCTGTAGCCGCGGCCGGCAGCGTTTCAGTGCTCAGCGGGGTCTCCTTGCCTGTCCTCTGCCAAGGCGTGGAGCGATCCCTTTGGTAAAGGACAAAAAGCTGCGGCTTTAGAGGCTGGAGAGATGCTGAGGGCCGGGGAGCGGCTGCAGACAGGTTCTGATGGTTGCGGCTTTGCTTGCCCTCGGTGGAAGCACACGGGCAGTTTTTGGTACGGTTGGCTGTGGGGGAGCTGAAGGGCACAGGGAGAAACGTTGCCTCGGGTTTTCTGGTCACTTGGCAGAGCAGGGTGTAAGTGGGAGGCGGGAGGCAGCGTTTTCTGGCCTCTGCAGTGTTAGGGCAAGGGGCTGTACTCAAGCTACAGCACCTCTGCTCGTGGAGGTGGTGCTGGGGAGCAGCAGGCAGCTGGTTTGGTTCTGCTGGGGTCCCTTTGTAAGGGAAGCCTGCTGCCCTTTGCCTTCAGTGGCTGCTGTGTGATGAGTGCTGTCTTGGGATGCTCTCCATTGTTGAAGACCACAAGGAGCCGGGGGTTAGTTCTGGAGTGATTCAGCAACATGTGGATATTTGGGTTCTTTCAGTCCTGCCAGTCTACAGGTGTGCCAGGCTGGTGTGGGCAACTTCTAGCTTGGTGGCCACTGTTCTAGATTGGGTCATGGTTCTAGACTAGGTTCTAGATTGGGTCATGGTTCTAGACTAGGTTCTCGATTGGGCCATGGTTCTAGACTGGGTTCTAGATTGGGTCACGGTTCTAGACCGTGTTCTAGGTTTTACACTGTTCTAGATTTTTTTGTTCTCGGATAGGTTCTAGATTGGCAGGCATGGTTCTAGATTGGTGCATGGTTCTAACAGGGCTTAGCTGAAATGAGCCTCTGTCCCTCTTCAGTATGGACAAGTCAGGTCCAAAGGCGTGAGCTGTGTGTAAGGATGGGGGAAGGGATGAGGCCTCCACCACAGAGTTGGGGTGTCTGTGTGCTAGTGCTTTGCAGCAGGAGGTGTTGGTTTGTTTCAAGTCCGTTGGTTTGTGGCTCTCTAACACCTCCATGTGCAGTGTCCTTTTGGTTACGTTCGTTACAGCCAAGCAAACACCTCTGTGCAATCTCCTGACCCAAAGCATCTGCTGGAAAGACTTATTCAGTATAGCAGTGAGTAAGACTCTCAGGGATCTTGGGTGTAAAGATCTGAGCTTCCTTCCTGAAAACTGAATGATTCATGAATCCCAATGAATAGCATCTAATTCAGAGTGGACCAGGAGCTGGCAGGCATAGTAGTCACCTGCTCTCTTGGCTTGACAGTCCAGGATCCAAACAGAGTCCCTCCTTAGTGTTTTGGGTAGCTAGGATGGTCCCTTATGATTCCTGTCAGCTAAGATCAGCTTGGTGAAGGTGGTAATGGACCCTCTTTGCTCTGCCAGCCTGGCTGGTGGCCATCTGCCCTTGTTCTCATCAGCATCAGCCTGTGTCTCTGTAGGTAGAGTGCTGTGTGAAAATAAAGGGAGACATGCTCTGAAGGCTGGAAATCTTTTGGGGAGACTGTTCTGGCTTCTGGTCTTGCTTTGCTTTACTTCAGGCTCAGCATCTCAAAAAACTGCTGAAGTCAGAGTGCTGGCTTCTGTATTTTCTCAGGTGCTGGAGCCTTGCCTCCAAACCCCTAGGGAAGCTACACTTGGTAGGCTCAATAGACTTGAGAGGTTTCCTTCTTTTTGCCTGGTGTGCTAGAACTGGCTGCAAGCCACACTGCCTTCTCTAAAGGATGTGACTCCTCAGGGACAGGAATTTGAGCTCCTTCAGCTGAAACCCCCAGGGGCTGGGACTCACTGGCCTTGGCAGGCGCCCCATGCACCAGCAAACCCAAGGCCATTATTTCACACGCTCCTCATAGCTCAGTATTCATGTATGTGGCCTGTTCTGCTGCCTGCAAGAAGATGTCAGGGTATCCTCTTAATTATTTTCTGGCTTGAAAACAGGCTCCTGCTGCTCCACAGTGTGAAGCACTGAGCTTGTTCAGAAGAGGGACATACAGATCCACTTAGCGTGGTCCGGTACCTCTGCGTTGCCAACCCACACTGCGACAGGCTGGAAGGAAGCTCTGTAATCAGCCAGAAACGTGGTGTGGGCCATGCAGTCTCTGCAAAAAGGATGGGGCCAGAGTGCAGGTGGTGGTTTCCTGGTTCAGAGTCCTGAGCAGCACTTCACAGGGCAGCAGCAGCAGCGGCATTCCCTGGCTTATCTGTAAAAGATCTGCTCACCCGTTTGCAGCCAGCAAACCCAAGTGCTTTTTTCTTCTTTCCCAGTCCACTGCTGGAGCCATTAGGCCATGCTGCCTCACATCACGGAGTCAGCTTGTCCTTTAGAAGCCAAATGATAGCTTGTGCTGAGCCTCAACGGATCCTGACGTCGCTCTTTCCTGACACCGGGACCTTGCTGAGCGGCAGCGGCCTGTTCTGAACTGGCCCACTGCCACCTCCTCGAGACACCACCACCTTGCGCAGCAGGCAGGTAAAGGGCACAGTCCCTCTCTGAACAGCTGCTGTCCCAAGGTGTTGCAGGGAGAGAGCTCCTGGGCTAGTCTAGGAGGAATATTGAGATCCTCTGATACGGGCAGCCTCTGATGACCCGAGCGCACTCGTCTCGTCTGTTAACCTGCCTGAAAGATGAGTTGGGGACGGGGATGTCTGTCACAGGGGAGGCTAAAAGGAGATGAGGAATACCACAGTAATGGGTAGTGCAGCTGAAGCTGTTAATTATCACTGTGCTGCCTTGAGAGGAGGCTCGCTTGATGTCTATGTGTAGAGGTTTGGCACTGCTTGTGCTATAAACCAGCACTGGATGTGACAGTTGCTCTTCTGCTCTGTCTGCTGGGGGACACTGGGAAAGGGGAATTAGGACATGACCCACATTTCCAGTCCTTGGCAGAGGCAAAAGGCTCCTTTTGCTTGGATTTTGGTGTGCTTTGTGCTGGACTGAAGGAACTGCTGTCTAATCCCAGTGCAGCTGGACACCCACACATTTTACTGAGCATCTCAAGGTATGAATTAGTTTCCATGTCTTGTTTCTCCTTTACCTGGGAATTCAGCAGTCTCAAACCTATTCAGATTCTGACCCTTAGAACTGGTTACTTGGAGTGACCCAAATATTAGCACAGATGCCTCTAAATCCCTCAAGCATAGAGTCCTGCTTGGAGCTGCTGCAATCCCCTGTGTTCAACATACTGAAAGCAAAAGCTGAATTTGAAGGTGTCTGCAGGAAGAGCTGCTGGAAGAAGATTGTGAACCCAGACAGGAGCTAAGCAGCCTGGATACCATTTATTTCTTTGGAGTGTGGGAATGTCCTGGTGCAGGCACTGAGGCTCTGCCTTACACTCTCTCCTCACTCAGCTAAAGTGCTTTTAAATATGAGCTGGGGTGACTGAGAGCAACTTTGAGCTGAGCTTCCAAACAAAACTCCATAGGCATGATGGGGAGAGAGGCTTTAATTAGGAAAGACCTCCAGCCTTCTGCATGCACCAGAGACGATTGATCACAACCCGCTGAGCTGCTGAAAGACACTGACTAAGTCAATGTGCTGAATGCCCTTCTTGCCTGAAGCCAGGGCTGCCTCTGTGCTGTAGAGCTGGCAACTGTGCATTTCCCCCCCCCACCCTTGCTGAGGCTCCACATCCTCTCTGGCAGCTTGTCACTTCTCTGCAGATGTCTAGACAGGAGGATTCAGTGCGTGTCACTTATGCCTAATTCGTTAAAAAAAAAGAAGAAGAAAAACCCAAAGCGTAGTGAGAGCTGGGGACTCTCAGTCCTGCAGACTCAGCGCTGCCTGCACTGCCCCGTGCTGCCTCCAGGCCAGCTCACAGCAGATGAATTCCACCCATCCTCACCCCTCCCGTCCTTAGCAAGGGGGGCTTGGGGAATAGAAGGGAGATGTGTGGTCAGGGGCGGTGCTGGCAGCAGGAGAGAGAGGAGAGGAGGTAAAGAGAAGCGTTTGGGGCTGAGGTGCGTGCTCCTCACCTCCCCTGTGCTTGCAGCTTTGTGTTCTCAGCGTGCTCCCCTCCTCCACCGTGTCCATCAGGAGCTGACAGAGGGATGTGAGGTCTCAGAGTCCTCAATCTGGCTGTCTGAAACTGCCAGCTTCCTAATTCTTCTCTCCATCCTGTCACTTCTGAAGGCAGAGCTGGTGTCAGGAATGACAGCTCCCCTTGCCACGTTAAGTCACATTTCCATCAGCATTTGCAGTCCTGACCTCTCCATAGGTGCAGCTGTAAATCAGCCACCACAGTGGCAATGACTGGCCCTGCAGTTGAGCTGAGGTCCTGAGCTATAAGGTCCCTCTGCTTCCTCACAGTCGCTGGCTCTTCTAGGCTGAACACACAACCCAACCTTGGATTAAACAGACTGAATGTAAGCTGCTGCACACTGTCAGTGTCTGTTTGTATTCCCTGGGTGCAGGTAAAGTGTCACAGGGGCTGGGAAGGGATTGAACCCCAATGTGTTGACACTAATGGTCCTGGTGGGGACAGTTGCCTAGGTTCAGTGCCTGCTTTGCATTTGAATCTAGGGCACATACAGCTGGGTGATTTCTAATCCTCTTTGGTTGTGTTCATTGTGGGGAAAGGAGCAGGAAAGGTAGGACTGCAATCTGCTTTGTAATGAGCAGTGCCAGGCATGCTGAAAAAAGCAAGAATTTGGGATATCCAAGTTAGAGGTGTGAGAGGTGTAGTGGATATCTGCTTTAGCTTGTGGAAACAGGCCTAGTGTCTTAGACATGCCTGCTGCAAGGGGACTGCTGATGCAAGAAATACTGTGAGTTGTCTGGTGGTTTATGTCTTCTCTTTAGAGATGATATTCAGAGCCATGGGCAGGGTTTAGCTAAAGGGATGGCTCAGCCACATTAATGAGGCCTCCACAAAGCAATAAGGCAAGTGGAAATCTGCAGGCCTGCAGTGTAGTCAGCTGCATCTCTGGCTGCTGGTACCAGCTCTGTTAGTGGCCTTTGCAACAGCACAACAGCAGCTATTGTTACTGCCAGCTCAGCTCTTTATGTCCCCTGACTATTGAAGGGAACACAGGAGCATAACTCCTTCCCAGCGCTGCTGGCAGGAGGAAGGAAGCTACTTATGCTTGTGTGTACCCCCCAGAGCTTGGCAGGGGCTTGCCTGTGCCCCCTCTGGCTGCCCCACTCTAGTCCTGCCCTGGGCTTTGGTGTGTTCCTGAATTGCAGGGGGCTGCATTGGCCTGAAGGCCATTGAAGCCAGAGGGCTTCAATATAAGAAATCTGATTTCTGGCACAGGGGAGATGGAGATGCATTTGTAAGCAATGATTCCTGCCTCTGACTCCACTGTCAAACTCTGTCTTCTCCAGAGGCCCATGTTGTTGCTCTGCCCCAGGATGAGTTTTGCTGTGGAGGGCACTGCTTTGTGTCCACTGCTGGAATGGAGATCTAAAGCTACGAGGCACAACTGCCAGCAGCCCCTTCCTGCCTGGGGACAGAGCCAGAGGAGGTCTGCAGGCAAAAAAAAGGGGCTTTGTGCCTAGGAGATGAATCCCCAGAGCCAAGGAAGGGGGAAATCCACCCCCCTGAAAGGGAAACTGGCAACATGGTGCCACCTTGTTGACCTAGTTTGTGCTATTCTCTGCTCTGTTAGTGCTGTGCCACACTGGAGTGCAGGTGAGTGCCAGTGAGGACTTGTCTTACCTGGAAGGTCTAATGGCAGCAGTTCTGTGGGGAGAAGCAGTGCTGTGCACAAAATGGGGCTTTGTAGCTGATTCACCAGAAAATAAGGTGCTGAGATATCAGCATAGGGATAGGACATGCATGGAGGTGATGGATTTAGGCATGACTGTGTGCCAGGCCTTAGGGCATGATATGGCTTAGAGCAGGGGTTGTCACCTCATCCACAGCAAAGACTTGTGCCCAGCCTCTGCCCAGCTGTACAGGATGTCCCTTTGCAGTCTTCTTGCTACCCACACAAAATCTCCATCCAGGCTGGCAACAAAAAGCCATTCTCCAGGGCCTTCCTGGGGCAAGGGCAGGCTCTGAACTTCTCCCAGGGGGATGCTCTGTTCCCTGTTTATTGCTCAGCACGCTTCTTTTCACTCTCAGCAAAAATCTGGGGGTGGCTTGGCTTTTGTGTGTGTGTGTGTGCAGAGAGCACAGGCCTCCCTTTGGGCAGGGATCATTTGCATTCATCCCCAGAGCTGTTATGCACGGCCACACTGTCGCAGAGGAGCCAAACAAACGCCTTCTCTCTCTTTTTTTGGTCATAACCTAAGAGTTATTATAAGTCAGCCACTGCATCCATTACAGCTGCTGCCTAACACGTGCATTCATGCTGCTGCATGCTCCACAAAAGTGGGCTTGTATTTGTTTCCCCTCACCAGAGCTCTGGACACTGCTTTACTGTCTCCTGTGGTCCAGGCTCTGTTCCTCATTAATTGTATCTTAGTGGTGCTCATAGACCTTCATTTCCTGGGAATGAAGTTTTACAAGGGAGAAAAAGAAGGAATATTTAGTCCTGCCAGGGAGGCTGAGAGCTCAGGCACAGGGAGCAGCACCAGCAGAAGTGGGGTGTCCTTTCCCTCTTCCCTCACTGATTGTGTTCTGACCCATTAAAGCAAAAGAGCTCTGATGGGAACAAGTTCTTGCAGAGTGGAGGGGAGACTGGGAAGTGGGACTGGAGGGGCTGTACCCACTGCAAGCCTTACACCAGAGCCATGCCAGTGCTCCCTGCACTTAAGGAGGGTGACCTTGTCCCAAGGTGTCTGGTGAGTGAGTGAGCAGCTCTTCAGGGGAAGGGTTGCTGTGGCTGTAGAGTGTTTGCAGAGAAAAACCATCAAGCAGAGTTGGTTCAGGCTGCCTGTGAGTCAGGTCAGCTCTGGACTGTCTCCTGGTGCAGGGATGCTCTTGGGAGCCCAGTGACAGTGTGGAGGCTGGGATGGAGTCTCCTGCCAGCCCTGCACCCTCACATCAGAGACCGAGTGCCACAGCTCAGGGAGGCACCAGTGGGGTTTCAGCTGAGCTCTTCAGAGCTCTGTGAGGGGCATCACCAGCCCTGCTGGTGACAGCAGGTGGATGTGGGTGGAAAGGACAGTGAGCAATAGCTGGTCTCTACCTCTTGGCCATGGGAATGGCAAGGAAAGATAATGTTCCCTCTTGTCACTCTGCATTTGTACTTGCCCAGAGCTGTGCAGTGACTCAGTGGCAGGGCTGGGATGGGAGCCCAGCACTTCCCACCCTCTTTGGAAATGCATTTGGTGACTGTGATGCCAATGCATCAGCTACAGCGACCTTCAGGCTGCTCTGCCCTCTCTGCCTCTCCTCTGACTGCTGGAGCTGAGTTGATAGAATCATAGAATCCCAGAATGATGGGGGCTGGAAGGGCCCTGCAGAGCTGCTGCAGCCCCAGCCCCTGCTCCAGCAGGTTCCCCTGGCTCAGGGGGCACAGGAACGTGGCCAGGTGGGGTTGGAAACCTCCTGAGAAGGAGCCTCCACACCCTCCCTGGGCCAGGGCTCCCTCACCTCAGCACCAAAGGAGTTTCTCCTCCTGTTCCAGGGGCACTGCCTGTGTGCCAGCCTGTGCCTGTTACCCCTTGGCCTGGCACTGGCCACCACACAACAAACACTGGCCCCATCCTCTCCCCACCAGCCCTTTAGGGATTGACAAGATTCCCTCTCAGCATTCTCTTCTCCAGGCTGAACAGCCCCAGGGCTCACAGCCTGGGTGCTGGGATGCCAAGCCTTCCCTCACAAACCTTCAAGAGCACCATGAGGAGCAGTCCCATCTTTTTCCTGCTCCCCTGCCCTGCATTGCCCCTCTGAGTCCTCCCACTGCTGCAAATGGGAGCTGTGGGCACGCAGGAGGGATGAGAAGAATGCTCTCACTTAGAGCTGGGACATGACTTAAATACTGATGGGGAGAAGTGTGCTCAGCAGTGTATTAAAAAGAAAAACCAGCTCAGGTAGATCAGCAAAACCCTCAGGCTTGCTGGAAGGGTGGGGAGTAAAGGTGAGAAAGCACTGTCTGCTCTCTGACACTAAACCAGGTCTGGGAAGGGAGCTCTTGAGTAGAGATGCTAATGATTGTAAACTGCTGTTTTGTGGGCACCTCACATGTGAAGCAACACACCCAGGGTGTCCTAGGGATGCTGCAGCTTTCTGAAAAGCCCAGCTGAGGGCTGTGGGAGGAGAAAGGCCAGTTAACTCCCAGGCTCTTCTTTCCTGTCAAGGGCACAATGGCATCTTACTCTCATTACTGGAAAGCATCACCAGGCATTGCCTTTGTTGTGTGCCCTGAGTCTTCCCTGCTGCCAGTGAAATGAGGAACCTGACATCACATGGCATGATGCAAATAGAAAAGGGCAATGCAGGTTTCACTCCTGCTAAGGAAAGATGTTTATTCATCTTTTTTTTCTCCCTCCCCCAGACTCTACTATGTGGTAGAATTGCTGTTTAAAAAGGAATAGATGGCTGCACTCGTGGCTGAGCAGGCACAGCACGGTGGGTTCCTATTTTTAGGCTGGCAGTGTGTAGGTGTTGAGAGGAGCACAGAGGCTGAGGGGATTCTCTCTCTGCAGGGATGTGGGGGCAGGAGCACGAGTGCACCATACAGGCTTTTTGGTTTTAATTCAAGCTGCTTTTTTCTCCTGCTCCCTCCCCCTCCTCCTTCCTCCTGCTGCTCAGTCATTCTCTCTTCACTCCCCAGCCTTTCCTTCAGGTGCTACTGACAGGGAGACAGTCAAGTGCCTTTTGGGACACTGAGAGCAGTCCAGATGGAGGCAGCATGGAAAGAGAAATCACCTTTGTATCAATAAATGCCCTTATTCCTTGATTAGGCAATTTTTGTTTTGTACAAGCTGGCTGTCCCAGACTGTGTGGAGGGACTATCCCACTCCATGCCCAGTGGCACTTCAGGGATTTCTCAGCATTGATAAGGTCCCCCCTCAGCCTTCTCCAGGGCTGCAGCCTTTCCTCCTCACACACGTGTTCCAGCCCCTCAGCATCTTGGTGGCCCTGCACTGGCCTCTCTCCAGCACTTCCCTGTCTCTCTGCAGCTGGGGAGCCCAGCACTGGACACAGAACTCCAGATGTTGCCTTACAAGGGCAGAGCAGAGGGGGAGAAAACCTCCCTTCTTATGCCTCCTTGGGTGCATTACTGTGTTCATCCAGGGCTTGTCTCCCCACAGCTGGTCACGAGCAGGATGATGTTCCCCTGGCACGGGAGCTGTACTTGCACAGGCTCTGTGGGCGATGGTGGGCATACGTGGCACTTGTCTGGGGTTAGAGTTACTCCTGCCTGCCTAACATTTTACCTTCCCCCCCTAGGCCTGTGCCAGTGAGAAGGGAAAGCCCAGCTTCTCCCAGCTGCAGCCATGGAAGGGGGTGTGCAGCTCCTCAACCGCGACGGCCACAGCATCTCGCACAACTCCAAGCGGCACTACCACGATGCCTTCGTGTGCATGAACCGCATGCGGCAGCGCGGGCTGCTCTGCGACATCGTGCTGCACGTGGGCACCAAGGAGATCAAGGCACACAAGGTGGTGCTGGCCTCCTGCAGCCCCTACTTCCACGCCATGTTCACAAGCAAGTAGTGTCCTCTCTTCCCCATGGTCAGGGTCTCCCTGCTCTTCAAACCCTTCTCCTTTCTGCAAACCCCTTCCTTTTCTGTCCTGCTCCCTACTCCTGCTGCTCTACCCTGTGGGAATACGGTGTCTGTTTATCCTCTCTGGGAGCAAGGGCAGTCATATTCCTCGTTTGACTCCCTTCCATGAAGCCCTTTGCCCATTATCCCCTGTGCAGGTATTTTGATGCCCATCCTGCAGATGTGGAACCCAATCCCTAGAGTAGCTGCTGCTTGTCCTTGCTAAGGAGGAAGGCTCAGGGGAGATGTGATCACTTACAGAGAAGAGGAGGCTGAGGGGAGACAGGAGTACTCTGCAATTCCCTCACAGGAGGCTGCAGGGAGCTGGGAGTTAATCTCTGCTCTCAAGTAACAAGACAAGAAGAAAGGGGCTCAAGTTGGCCCAGGGGAGGCTGAGGTTGGAGCTGGGGCAGAACTGTTTCCCTGAGAGGGGTGTCAGCCCCTGTGCCAGGCTGCCCAGGGAGCTGGGGCAGTGCCCAGCCCTGGAGGGATCCCAAAGCAGTGGAGCTGAGGTGCTGAGGGCCATGGGGTAGTGCTGGGCTGGGAAGGATGGGGGCAGTGGGTGGACCCAATGACCTTGAAGATCTTTTCCAACCAAACCAACTCTAAGAGGTGGGCAGGAGACTTTCCCACGCAGTGATGCTGGGCTGTGGAGGTGGATACAGTTTGTTCCACACATGATCCAGTCTTCCTGTGGGGAAACAGTCCTGCCATGGGACTTTATTCATGTCCAGTATCTATGTTGTCCCAGATGAGATGAGTGAGAGCCGCCAGACCCACGTGACGCTGCACGACATTGACCCCCAGGCCCTGGAGCAGCTGGTGCAGTACGCTTACACGGCTGAGATTGTGGTGGGCGAGGGCAATGTGCAGGTAGGAGCTTCTCCCCAAACCTCTCCTCCCCACAAAGCCATTCTCTACAAGCCTTGCCTCCTGGGGACTCTTCTCTCTTTCTGCTCAACACTTTCAGCTGTTCTTCTGTGGTGGCACCTGCATCTAGCAGTGGTCAGGGAGTTCATCTGCTCCCCTGTGCCCAGTGGCTCCTGCAGCTGCTGGCACTGGAGTGGCTCCTCAAAGCACTGCACAATGGCCAGGCCTAGTGCTGAGCGTCTGCCATTCTCCTGCTGTTTCCTGGCCCTATGGGGACTTCAGGGTGTCCTTCTCAACTGTTCTTTATCATAGTCCTGTTGGAAACAATTCTTTCACCTTTGTGTGCTTGTGTGCCTGAAGGTGCTCAGTAAGCCTGTTCTGTTAACTTGCAGTGAGATGAGGGTGAAAATGGTTTCCTTGCCCTGGAAACTCTCTTTTCCCCCCATTCTTGTCCACTGCCAGACTCTTCTTCCTGCTGCCAGCCTGCTTCAGCTCAATGGTGTGCGGGATGCTTGCTGCAAGTTCCTCCTCAGCCAGCTCGACCCCTCCAACTGCCTGGGGATCCGGGGTTTTGCTGACACACACTCCTGCAGTGACCTCCTCAAGTCTGCACACAAGTATGTCCTCCAACACTTCGTGGAGGTGTCCAAGACAGAGGAGTTCATGTTGCTGCCTCTTAAACAGGTGAGGCCCTGATAGGAGTGTGAAGGTACAAGTGTGGCAAGGCTTTTTGTGCTCTGTCCTGGAAGGCACATTGTGTGTGTCAAGGAACCTGCGCTAAGGGAGCAGGGTTTGGCAGGGGAACGTACCCAGATTCTGTGTTTTGGTCTTCTCTGCTCAATGGAAAGACAGTATGTGCTGTCAGTGAGCTTAATCCCAAATAAGATAGGGATGGGAGGGTGGCACAGAGGGTAATTGCTGTTGCTGGTGCTTGCCACATGAGCTGTGAGCACAGTGTCCTGTCTTCTAGGGGCACAGGCCAAAGAATAAGCCCTAGCTGCTGTGGTCATGTAGCTGTGATGTTTAATTCAGAAGTCAGCTAATGTTTCCTGCTGCTCTTCATGTGATGCCAGTATGGTCCCTGGCTTGTCACTCTCTGCAGGGTGCTGTGCTGTGCCCTGGCCAGTTGGCATTCCCAGTCCTCACACAGGACCTCACACCCTGCATGGTCCCTCACCATGATGTAGACACCTCCCTTGTCCCTTGGCAGGGCAATGGGGAGTGTGGAACTGAGGGATGTATCTCCTGCTCCAGCTCCGTAGCCCTTGGCAGGTGAAGTGAGTGTGCTGGGAACAGCCAGGGCACTTGGCTCTAGCTCATGAAGTGTTGAAGGGGCTCGTGTGAGCAGTTGCCTGCCCCATCTCACTGATGCTGATTGGAAGTGTCAGGCATTGCAGCAGCTTCAGACACAGTGAGCCAAGGAGGATGATTAAAGGGCAGAACATCTCCACAGCAATGCTGCAGGGAGAGGGGAGGCACAGCTGCAGCTGCTTGTTTTGGGGGTCCTGATTGCTCTTTGGATCCTCCTGCATGCAGTGAGGGAGACCAGCTGTACAGCTTTCAGCCACCAGCATCTACAGGAGGCTTCTGGCACTGCTGTTCTGCTGGGCCAGTCACTTGGGTATGGGAGTGTATCGTTTCCCCTCAAAACACACCAAATGACCCCCTTTCCACCCCTCTCTGCAGGTGCTGGACCTCATTTCTAGTGACAGCCTCAATGTGCCATCAGAGGAGGAGGTGTACCGGGCTGTGCTCAGCTGGGTCAAACATGATGTGGACAGCAGGAGACAGCATGTCCCCAGAGTGAGTCTGCTGGGGATGGTGGCCTGGTGCTCCCCACCAGCTCTGAGTGCCTGGTCTGGGTGAATACACTGCTGGAGGAAGCTGCAGGGTGGCCAGAGAGCAGGGGCAGCTGGCCCCTGCCAAACCACTTCCAGTCCAGGCATAGATGAGGATGTTGCTGAGTCTCCCTGTTGACAGATCCAAGGAGGATGCCCTAGCTGACCCCTGGCAGCTTGGGCACCTGGAGCTGTGGGGTGAATGTGTGCAGCAGGAGAGGTCAGCCCTGCCTGCAGCCTTCCTTAGCTTTCACATACATCCTCAAACAAAAAGCTCAGGCAGATTTAAGTAGGGACTATTTTAGCTCATGCTTTTGACACTCTGCATCTTTGAGCATAGATCTGTCAGCCTCCTGCCTGCCAAAGGTGCAACTGGAGAAGAATTGGCTAAGCCCTTTTCCTGCAGGGCTGCCAGTGCTTGGCACAGCGTGGGCACCCTCTCACGGAGACAGCCTGGCACTGCAGTGAAGGCTGTCAGTGCCTCCAGCAGCCCAGCTTCCCCTCAGCTCGCTGCTCTCCTGCTTCCAGGAAGCATCCCTAGGTGTCCTCCTGAAGGTGGGAAGTGAGATGGGGCAGGATGAGGTGGAATCAGCCCTGCCAGGGTGCCTGGGGTTCGTAGGGGAGGTGTGTGGGCAGCGCTTAACGGGGTGCAGCTCCTCTCCCCTCAGCTGATGAAATGTGTGAGGCTGCCACTGCTGAGCCGGGACTTCCTCATGAGCAACGTGGACACGGAGCTGCTGGTGAGGCATCACTCAGAGTGCAAGGACCTGCTGATTGAGGCCCTCAAGTACCATCTCATGCCTGAGCAGAGAGGGGTCCTGAGCAACAGCAGAACGAGGCCGCGGCGCTGCGAGGGGGCCAGCACTGTGCTCTTTGCTGTGGGTAAGGCCCTGGCTCACAGACAGGCAAAGCCCTTCCCAGGGCCTTGGCACTGTTCATACCATCATGGAATTGTTTGGTTGGAAAAGAACTTCAGGGTCATTGGCACTTCCCACCCTCTGCCCAGCCCAGCACTGACCCACAGCCCTCAGCCCCATAGCTTTGGGATCCCTCCAGGGCTGGGCACTGCCCCAGCTCCCTGGGCAGCCTGGCACAGGGGCTGACACCCCTCTCAGGGAAACAGTTCTGCCTCAGCTCCAACCTCAACCTCCCCTGAGGAAACTGGAGCCCCTTTCCTCTTGTCCTGTTATCATTCATTCCTGGGGAGCAGAGACTGACCCGCAGCTCCCTGCAGCCTCCTGTCAGGGAGTGTCAGAGAGTGCTCATGGCTGCCCTCAGCCTCCTCTTCTCCAGCCTCAACACCCTCATTCCCTCAGCCCCTCCCCAGCACCCTTGTGCTCCAGCCCCTCCCCAGCACCCTTGTGCTCCAGCCCCTTCCCCAGCTCTGTGCCCAGCTCTGGCCACGCTGCAGCCCCTCAGTGTCCCTGTGGCAGTGAGTGAGGGGCCAACACTGACACAGCTGCAGCCTCCCCAGGGCCCAGCACAGGGGACAATCCCTGCCCTGCTCCTGCTGCCACCCCACTGCTGAGCCCAGCCAGGATGCCCTTGGCTTTCTTGCCCCCCTGGGCAGGCTGCTGGCTCCTGTTGAGGCTGTGTTGTTGCTGTTTGCCCTGCCATGCACAGGTGGGGGCAGCCTGTTTGCCATCCACGGGGACTGCGAGGCCTACGACACGCGCACGGATCGCTGGCACATGGTGGCCTCCATGTCGACCCGCAGGGCCAGAGTGGGAGTCGCTGCCATCGGGAACAAGCTGTATGCTGTGGGCGGGTAAGGAGGGCAGGGGGAGCTGTGTGGGGAGCTGCCAGGGAGGCTGGCAGCCGCTGAGCACAGCTGGTGTGGGCATAGAGGTGGCCACAAGAGCATCCTGGGGCCAGCTTCTGTATTAAACCCTCCCTTGTCTAACTGTGGTTACTAACTGCAGGAGTAGCAACTGAGAAGTGCTTCCCTGAGCCTGCAGCTCAGAGTTTGCTAGCTCTTGGTTTGCTGGTGGCTAGTCTTGAACTTATGCTGTTTCCCCCCCTTTCCCCTAGCCTGCCAATTCCCCAACCCACCTCTGTCCCAGAGGGCAGGGCCTCCCAGGAGCTGCTTTCCTTGCAGGATTCCTCAGCCAAAGGCTTTGGTGTGCCCTGCCTCGAGGAAGCTGGGAGGGGTGGTGACAGGAACCCAGGGCAGGCTGTGCTGTCCAGGCTCTTGGTCATCTCCAGAGCTGTAGGAGCAGCCTACAGCCTTGCAAGCTCTTAGATGTTCTTCTTTATTTTTCCTCTCTTTGCAGCTATGATGGGACCTCTGATTTGGCCACAGTGGAGTCCTACGATCCTGTCACCAATTCCTGGCAACCTGAGGTGTCCATGGGCACCAGGAGGAGCTGCCTGGGTGTAGCAGCACTTCATGGGCTTCTCTATGCTGCTGGGGGTTACGATGGGGCCTCGTGCCTGAACAGGTATGGGATTGCCTTGCTACAAGCTCCTCTTGCATGCACTGTCCTTGCCACTGGGTGCCTGGGGAGCCCACAGGGCCTGCTCCTGACAGATGGACTGGCCCCAGAGTGGATGTCTTGCAATCCAGCTATGTCTTCCAGTGGCTTTGAGCCCAGGCAAAGTTTCCTCAGGGGGGAAAACCATTTTGTAGCCCTCTGCCACAACAGAACGCAGCCATTGTCGGTTCTTCCATCCATTTTCCCTGTCTATTCCCAAGCTTCCTTGGGAGCTGCCCCTGAGGGCCTGTGTCAAAGAGCTTTGACCTGGGCTTTGCCAGTGTCCCACCTTGTGTTCCTGTGTCCCTGCCTGCTGCAGCGCAGAGCGGTACGACCCTCTGACAGGCACCTGGACGTCCATCGCTGCCATGAGCACCAGGAGACGCTACGTCCGGGTGGCAACACTAGGTGGGTGCCAGCATGGGGCCTGCACACTGCTTCTCCCATTCCTGGGGGTTCCTTTCCAGCTTCTCCTGGTCTGTTTCCTGCCCCTCCTTCCTAGATTCCCTAGCCATGAGTGTGGGTAGCCCAGCCGTTCCTCTGCCGTGTCCTGCCACGCTCCTTGCCTCTGTCTTCCTCCTCATTCTCCCTAGTAATTGGGTTTCATCACATGCTGGAGGCAACTCCTGAGGGGACCTACAGCTTGTTCCTCAGCTCCTTTGTGCCCCTTCTGCTTTGGAGCAAGAGAGCTGGCTGTGGGTGATCACCTGTCCCTAGAAAGGGACAACCTTCTTACTTCTTCATTATGAAGGCAAGGCAGTCCTTCTGTGCATGATCCAAACAGGGTCAAAACTGTCTCTGCCAGGGATGTCACAACATCAAGTGCAATGCTGTGATGTCTCCTGACTCTGTTGAATGAGTGCTGTCCTTTAGCAGGATGCAGTGTGAGAACTGGCTGCTCTATTGTTTGGTGCAGCTCTAGGGTTAATGCCAGTACCACCCTCCACTCTAGCAGGTTCTGGACCTCCCTGGGGACACCAGGGTAACATGCTGCTCCCCACCATCCCTTCATGCTTTTTCCCTGCCCTATTCTCTGGTTTCAGCTCTCAGTGCTGACTCAGAGGTTCCCTCCATCACCAGCTCACACTCTGCCTGCCACAGCCTTTATTGGCATTCCCCTGCTCCAGCCTCCACTGCTAAAAATAACCCCTGGCTCTGGGAGGGAGCACTTGCAGCTCCCATAATGAGGAGGTCAAGAAGCAGCAGGCAGAGGAGCTCTTTGGGAGGCTTGCAGCGTGGCAGAGAAATTGCCTGATGAATATTTCTCAGTGTTCCATGCTGCAAGGGGAGGGGAAGCTGGGGAAGCCCTGCTCAGAGCAGCTGAGCAGTCTGAGGAGCTGGAGGCAGAGGCTCAGGATCTGAGGGGGATGTGCTGGGACCAGGGCCATGCTCTTTACCTCCTGTGCTTGTGTGACTGTCTTTGCAGAAGGCAACCTCTATGCTGTTGGGGGATATGACAGCTCATCCCACTTAGCCACAGTAGAAAAGTATGAGCCCCAGGTAAATACAAGAGAGAGCATGCCTGATTAACCCTTTTCCTTCTCTCCTTATGGGTGCCTGAAAGGGCCCTGTAGCTGGGACTAGTGGCCTGGCACTGAGATCTCTGTGCTCAGGCCCCTGGGATGGCAGGATTCCTGCCAGCTGTGGCTCAGCTCTCCTGAGCCAGAGGTCTGTCCTGCAGCTCTTCCTGCAGGAGAGTTGAAAGACATGGAGTCACCCCAAAAATCTTTTTGGGAAAGGACTGTTATGTCCAGAGGGGTAACAAGGGGTAACAGGCACAGGCTGGAACAGAAGCAGTGCCACTGGAACAGGAGGAGCAAGTCCTTTGGTGCTGAGGGGAGGGAGCCCTGGCCCAGGCTGCCCAGGGAGGGTGTGGAGGCTCCTCAGGAGGTTTCCAACCCCACCTGGACACGTTCCTGTGCCCCCTGAGCCAGGGGAAGCTGCTGTAGCAGGGGCTGGGGCTGCAGCAGCTCTGCAGGGCCCTTCCAACCCCCACCATTCTATGATCATGGCACTGGTTTGGCAGGGATACATGGAAAATGACTTGTGCATCTGGCTCACAGGTCCATTGTCCCTTCCCAGGTCAACACCTGGACGCCCATCGCCAACATGCTGAGCCGCCGGAGCAGTGCCGGCGTGGCCGTGCTCGAGGGGCTGCTCTACGTGGCTGGTGGCAACGATGGCACCAGCTGCCTTAACTCTGTTGAGCGCTACAACCCCAAAACCAACACCTGGGAGAGCGTGGCACCCATGAACATCCGTAGGTAAGGAGCTCTGCCCCCTGCCATGCTCCTCAGCTGCAGAGGAGCCTCAGCTGCTGCAGTCAGGAGGGAGGATCCTGTCTCACTGAGGGCCTGGGCCTTGCTTGGCACTGCAAACCATAAAATGCAGCCTGTGGCCTGGGGTTTGGCTGATGCTGCAGTGCTGCCTGCACAAAGGCAGCCCACACTCCCCTCTGTGCTGTGAGGGACTGGTGCCTGTGTGCCAGGAGGGCTGAGCAGGGACTGGGGGCAGCAGGCACTTTTTGCAGAGGGATTTCTTTTCTGTGTGGCCATAAAGAACCAGGTGACCACATCAGAGATATTGCTGGGCTGTGAGAGGATTTAAGGCTTGGAAGTGCAAGGTTTTTAGGTTCTTGGGGCCTCCTCCAGTGGGAGGAAGGCATGAGAGTGAAGGGAACGATCTGACCGAGCCCCAGTAGTTCATTTTCACCATGTATTTGTGAGGCTGGGTGTTCCCTTTGGTGAAGTGGCAGAGCTTTGGCCAGTTCCTCAGAGATGCTCTCTGCATGGTCCTTCCAGGAGCACCCATGACCTGGTGGCCATGGATGGGTGGCTGTACGCTGTGGGTGGCAACGACGGGAGCTCCAGCCTCAACTCCATCGAGAAGTACAACCCCCGTACCAACAAGTGGGTAGCAGCCTCGTGCATGTTCACCCGCAGGAGCAGCGTGGGGGTGGCAGTGCTGGAACTCCTCAACTTCCCACCCCCCTCCTCACCCACCCTGTCGGTGTCTTCGACGAGCCTTTGACACAGAATCAGGACGTACCTTACCTCAGGGGGACGGGGGTGCCTGGCAGAGCGCCAGGCCAGCGTGGCCCGTCCCGAGGGGCAGCCAGTCGCTGTAGGAGGAGAGCGAAGGCCCCAGCTGCTGCCATCAGCCCCAGCAGCCCTGTGAGCTATCCCCCAGCTCCTGGTGCACACATGGGATTGGCACGACCACAGCAGTTAGAAACGTGCTTCCTGGCTGAGCACCCTTCTTCTAGAGGGCGAGGAGAGGGGATGCTCTCTGCTCCGTTCAGACCCATCTCACCACTCACCCAAAGGCCATACATAGATTTTCCTCTGGGGAGGGGAAACTTTCAAAACCATTGCTGCTTCTTGGATTCGAGTGATCCAGCCAGTGCCACACGTGAGCACAGCCAGCCTGGGAGGCTTCCAGGAGTCCTGTGTGGTGGCAGAGGTGGAAAGCACTCCTCTCAAGGACAAGGCTGAATGTCCAACCGCTCCTCTGAATGTCACCGTAGCCAAACTCCTTTACCAAGCCTGTTGTGCACTGTTAAAGACTCTGAGGCCACTGTCTGGTTCTCACTGGTGTCTAACTGATGCCTTAAAATACACAAACAGAAGCAGCCCAGCTATGGGACGGGGCCTGGAGGAGATGAGGTTTGAAGACACAACTGGATGCAGCATCCTGAACGTTCTGATGTTTCCATACTCAGCTGGCCTCGCCTCATTCGCTCAGGGCCCAGCTCAGCGTTGCTCTGGGGAGTCCCTGGCCAGGCAGGGGATGGATGATGCTGCCCCGGGTTCAAAGGGACTGTGTGGCTGCCTGCTCTCTGCACGTGGTCCCTGCGAAGGGATCGGCCTCTTTGCTGTTCCTCTCTCTGCAAAGCAGACCCTGGCTTTATGGAAAGGTGTTAGCTCTTAAACAACATCACTCCAGCCTCCTAAAGGAGGAGGATTCCCTGGCATTACTTTATTTATGAGGGGGGGGTCTTCATAGTTTTTTACCTTTTCTCTTTTAATTTGAGCACTAACATTTTCATGGATGCCTTCCCATCCCTTTGTGTTTGCTGCTGTGCCAGCATTCCCTGTCCCATCTGCTTTCAGGGCAGCAGAAGGGATGTAACTCCTTTTATCATTTGTTGATGAGAGGGTGACTGTGTCCTGGAAGATGTTCTCTCTAGATGTGTGTGGGGGTGTGTGCGTGTGTGAGACACCGTATGGACGCTGAAAGCAGCCTGGAAGGGACCATTTGCAATTAGCAACTCCCTGGCAATTAAGCAACTGTTTTAATTAACTAAAGGTTGAATAAATTAGTACTGTATGTCACAGGCCTGTTGTAGACCCACCTGTGCCGTGGAACCTCTTGGGTGGTGTTTGTGAAGCATCTGCTGTAGGGTATGTGTCTGAGCCTTGAACTGAGACGTATTATCAGGTGTTCTCCACGTTACAGAGGAATGATTCAACCACTGGTACCTCAATAGTGTTCAAATGTAGCATTGGAAATATGGTCTAAGTGTTTGGAGCTGTTTCCTTTATCCTTTCTTCCCTTGTTCCTTCTCATTTACAGAGTTCAGGTTGCATGTGTGGTGGAATTCGTTGGCCCGGATTTCCAAGTTTCTAGATTCTTCTTTTCTCTTTGGGGTGCAAAGAAGGTTTGAGATGAGACAGGGACTCCTCAACTTCATTGTTTTTATGGTGACCTGTTTTTTCCTGGACAGGTGCCTGCATGTCTTACAAGCCCACTTAACAGTGCCTAACATTGGACATGAAATTACCAGCAGCTTCTGAAAATCCGGGCTGCTTCTGCCCCCCCAGCCTCTCCCCAGGGACACTTTGGGCTTCTCTGTGTTGCAGAGAGCTCCTCCTCTGTACTGCAGAGGACTCTGCAAATGTCAGTCCAGGTTTGTGCAGGTTTCCTCTTGGTCAAGGTGTCTGTTAAGGCTGCCCTGAGCAGGTCACCTGCATGTGCTTTGTGTGAGTGATGATGAGATGGGTGCAGTCTGCCCTGTGGCCTGTGTGCCCGAGCCAGGCCTCCATCCTTTCCATCCCATCCCTACAAGCAACAGCATGATTTTAGTCTCCTGTTGGGCTCCTGTTGACCAGCACATTGCAGGTGCCCCTGGCTCTAGAGTCCTTTTTGAAGGAGGAGCAGCCTAAAAGCCTCGCAGCCATGTCAGAAGGTGCTGGTGCTGGGTCCTGCCAAGACCTGAGCGTTGAGGAGTGGTGAGGACAGTGAGCCCCAGGCAGGCTGCTGAAGGGAATGCTGTAGGACAAGCAGGGGCAGTGCAGGGGCAGAGAGGAACTGCTGAAGGGAGAAACAGGGCTGATTTCAACCGACGGATGAGTCGCTCTAGCCGTGGCTCAGCATCTGGGCCGACTGTGGCCGCTGTGGTGGGGAGGCTGCTGCTTTTGCAGCAGGAAGGCAAAACAGAGGAGAAACAAGCAGTGTAGCAGGCTGAGGGGATTCTTTTTGTGCCATGTGCCCTTTGCCCAGTTACAATCTTTAGCTATTTACACTCCAAATGGGGTGCAACGCCTCTCGAGGATCAGGGAAACGGGTTGTGTGGCTCCTGTCACCCCGGGGCTGGGTCCTGAGCAATATCACCACCAAGCCCATTCTGCAGAAACCTGGGGATGAGAGAGCCTTCTGTGTCTGTGATGTACTAACTATGCAGGTGCTCACTGCTTTCCTGGAAGAGAGAAAGGAGGAAGGAAAGGGCAAAATAGTTCCCCAGCAGCTTGCGGGGGTCTGGAGCACCCTGACCCACACTGTGTGAACATGAGGTGTCAGCATCTGCCCTGGGAGCTCCCAGGGTGGGAATGCTTCTGGTGCTGCACATCCCTCTGAGGAGGAGGAGGCCTCAGAGGGGATGTGTGTCTGTGTCTGTCTGTCTGTGTGTAGTACCCTATCTGAAGGGAGGAGAACTGTCAACTGTGTGTGGCTTCTCTGCCACTTTTAGTTAGAGGTGTATCACCCAAACTGTCACTTGTGTGATTTTTTTTCCCATGTGAGCTTTTCCCAGCACAGGAGCAGCCCCAAGGGGGTGGCTCCAGGCTGTGCCTGTTGCTGTGTGTTGCCCAGGCTCCTTGGGGTCTGTGTGCAGTGAGGTGGCAGGGTGAGGCAGGAGCCTTCGCCTCAGCATCAGGGGAGAGGTTTTGCTTGGCCTTACCAGTAGGCAGAGCTGGTGTAATCCATGTCAAACTGTTGTCACTTTGATTTCTCTGTAAGTTCTCTGAGTTGTTTGTGTGGAACTCTGTTTCTCTGAATTTTTTGCACTACATGGGATCAGGGAGGGGATACAAGCAATAGAAGCCAACATGTACAATAAAGATGTTTTCTTGACTACTGGATCCTGCCTCTTGCATCCTTCCTTTTCACTTCTGTGACCTCACTCCCGTGGAGGCAGGGAGCTGCTCTCTGGATTGCCCTGTGCACAGGAGGGGAAGGAGCTTCAGGCAGAGGATGCACATGGCAGGCTGCTGTGCATTTGTGCCTCAGCTCCTGTGAGGTGTCATCTGTCTGGGTGCAGGTTTTGAGGCACAGAGCAGGGATAGGCACCCATCTAGAGGCCAATTCAGACTGGATCTGCCATTGTGGATGTTAGTAGAGGAGGCCAGAGGAGCCAAAGTCATCTTTAGGGTACCAGAACTAAAAAGAGCAGCTCTTAGCCTGGGTCCTGGCCCTGTGCTCAGCTGGCTGGTGCTGGGTGTGTGGCCAGGGAGGTTGATGCCCTGTAGACAAAGTGTTTTGTATTCTCAGAGAGGGTGCAGAGCTGGGGCTTTCCCCCACTCTATGCACCTTCACCCTACCCCAGAGAAAGAGCAGGGCAAAGATGGTGGTGGTGTTGGAGAGCTCTGGGAAAAGCCCAGCCCGAGGCACAGGGGTGGCAGGAGCAGACTGATTTACACCTCTCCCCACCATTAAATTCTAGTTTGGTCTCCCTAGAATTCCCAGTCTCCATGCTGTTGGCAGCTTTCCTCTGCAGTGAAAATTAAAACCAGATGAGAAACATCCTCCTCTACCTCCAGCTGCCACTTGCATCTTGCCTGAGGGCAGGCATAGCTGGCTGGAGGCTCTGCAGCAGATCACATCCCCCTTCACTAGCTGCTGCCAGTCACTTCTGCCTGAGGAGGGGGGAATACTAAGCCCATTTCACGGTGGTGGGAGTGCAGGGTGTGGAAAGAGTAATGAGAAACTGCATGGCAACATCCCATGGGGCCTGAAAGGGAACTTTCCCATGCGTGTGTTCTGCAAGCCCTGCAGTTAAGCCACAGCCCCTGTAGCCGTGTCCTCTTTCATGCTGCTCTCTAGGCTCCTGCTTCTCTTTCAGGCTTCTATAAATAACTACTGTGCTGTAAAAGTCTTTCCAAAGTCTGGAGCTTGTTTCCCCATCCACTTCAGACCCTCCTGGGAGCACAGCAATGGGGAACCAGGAGAGCACTTTGCCCCCTCGAGCCTGTGCGCTGGGAAGAGAGGAAGCTGCCCTCAGCCAGCACTGGTGTCAACACCGGTGTCCCTGTGAGCAAGATGATGCATATTTGCAGGACCTGCCATAATAACAGCAGGAGAGAGGCAGTTGCAGCCCTGTTTGGAGCAGTGAGGTTTTATGTAGCACAAATGTGTTGGAGGAACAGCACATCTGTGGTCACAGTGCTGAGCGTGTTAGTCACGGATCTTAGGAGGAATCGTACTTCTACGTCAAACACAGTTGTTGCTGTTTGCTGTGAGGTTTTTGCCCCTGCCAGGAGGTGCTGGGATGTGTCTTTGCTGTTGGATGGTTGTTTTACAGCTGCACAGCAAGGACAGAGCTTGCAGAAGCACCCTGCCATACAGAAAGTGATGGAGTTTCTAACAGGGGTCGTCTGGAGGGGTGTCCCCTTGCTTTGCTTGGCCATGAAGGGTTAATGGATTGTGTGACACAGAGGGGAAGGGGATAAAGAGGCTGGTTTTAAAGGTCAAAGATGTAGAGGCCTTTGAGAAACTGGATGGCATGTCCATTAGCAGCAGCTCTCTGGGCAAGGGGGCCTGACTGAACCATTCCCTCTTTGGGGATACGCTGGTTCTGTTACTGCAGGTGACTTCAGTTCCACGCCAAGGCAGATACAAATAGAGTCTTACACATCCAGTGTGTCCCCAAGGCCTCACACAGCAAATCCCAGCTGGATTCAAACAGGTTTTGTAGGAAAACATCCTCTCCTGGTTAGAAAACTCCCTTTGTTGAAGAAAACATCCCAGTCCCCTAGGAGTTGTTCCAGTGAGAAATAACCTTTCCTGTTCCAAATGGCACACTCTGTTCCTAGGTACAGCTTGTCCAGCTTCACTTTCTCATCCCTCAGCTCTCTGCCAGCTGCTTGGCACAGATCACTTCCAGCCTCACTGCATCCCTGGGGTCTCTCTGCTGCTGTAGCAAGATGGAGCTGCTGGACTGTCACTGGAAACAGGCTGGAAACAGCAGAAGAAATGCTCTTCCCGTCCCTGTTTGCTATTGCCCCTCCCTGGCTGCCCAGCAATAGGCTTGTGGCTCTCACAGTATCTTTAGGGTTTCAGAGTCTTACTAGAAAGTCGTGTCAGCGTGTCACATCTCATGCTTTATGATCATTTCTTACAGCAGCACTATTATTTAGGTTAAATCTGGTTTGTTTCTTTCCCAAACGTGGCAGCAATGCAATTAGTCTGGCAAGGTCTCAATTCCACAACCCCCTGTTGATTGGTATTAATTGTATTGTCCTCCTTGACTTCTTTACAGTGGAATCAAACTCCCTAACAGCTGTTACATCATTTGCCCAGCAATCAGAGGCAACTGACAAACCACATTATTACCAGGATGGTCTTTACCCACTGAGATCTTGGTGTCCCCATTCACTCAGGCAGTTTCTTTGCAAAGCCCTCGGTCCTGCAAGACTTGCTGCAAATGAACAACAGCACCCCAAGACCTTTTGTTGCTCAGGTCACCTCTTGGATGTGAATTCTCTGGAATTCCAGGACATCTAAGTGTTGTGTTTGCCTTTTAACAGCCACCTGCACCACCATGGCATGAAAAGGGGTTTGTCATTTCCTATGACTACGCTGCCTGGATTTGGTTTTAATCCATAGAACAGAAATATTTGTTCCACATCGACCTTTTGTATTGTCTTTAACTGCTCATTATTTCTCCTTCCACAAAGGGCCTCACACTGTGGCCACAAATCTTTGGTTTGCCTCCTTTTAAAGCATTTCTTTATATACCCCTTTAGTTTTGCTGGCCATACACTTGCTCTTTGCTTCCTTAACTTTCCTTAATTCCTATACTCCCATCTATAGTAGCTTTCCCCTGTTTATGTGTTATTTTTTCATACTGTTTGTTCACTTCTCTAATCCAGGCTGGTTCTTATCTACTAATACAACTGAGTGCAGCCTTTGAACACCTCGGAGAACACTTAAACATTCATCCCTGATGTTATCTTTCTGCATCCTTTTATTCTTCTGCCTGAACTGAACAGTGACTGATTTCCTTTTGGGGAAAAGAATAAAAGAAGATGTATTTATTAGGGCCTCCAGCTTGCTCCCGTTTGCTGGTAAGAAATGTCTGTGTGCTCCGAGCACTGCCACGGTGTTCGTTGTGGTTAATTCCTCTTGACAGGGAAAATGAGGTCTAAAGGCTGCATTCACCCACCTTGAGGGCACTGTTTGCACAGTCTGAAGGGCTGGAAGGGACCTGGAAAGATCAAACCCCTGCCAGAGCAGGACCAGCTAGAGCAGGGCACACGGGGACTGGTCCAGGTGGGTTGGGATGTCTGCAGAGAAGGAGCCTCCACAGCCCATCTGGGCAGCCCCTGCCAGGGCTCCCTCACCTCAACAGGGAACAAATTCCTCCTTGTGTTTCTTTGGAACCTCTTATAGAATCGTTTTAGCTAGAAGAGACCTTTAAGCTCACGGATTCCAGCCTCTGTCCCAGCCCTATCACCCACCGGCCCATTTCCCTCAGGGCAACATCTCCAAAACCCCTCCAGGGCCAGTGACCCAGCAGCTCCCTGGGCAGCCCCAATGCCTCACAACCCTCAAACTCCTCTTCTATTCCAGCTTGTGCCCGTTTCCCCTTGTCCTACCCCTGAGAACAGCCTGGCTCCATCCTCCCCACACCACCCTTGGTGTACGTGTGAACATCCATGAGCTCGCCCCTCAGTCTCCTCCAGCCCCCTCAGCTTCACCAGCAGGGCGATGCTCCACTCCATCATCTCCGTGGCCCTGCGCTGGACTCTCTCGTTACTCGAGAAACCCCCAAGCTTGGAACACTCTCAAGAAGCGACAGGAACGGGGCAGAGAGCGGAGGAGAGAGGGGCTGTAGGGGGCAGGCCGCCGCCCCGCCCGCGTCCCGCTCCTCTTCCGGGGTCCCGCGCTCAGCGCCCTCAGGCGCCGGGGCCCTCCCCGCGGCCCAGCCTCGCCCCGCGGCCCTGCCCCGGCCCCTCCGCCGCCGCTCACCTGCCTGGCCCCTCCCCGCGGGCTGGGGGAGCGGGGCCGGGGCGCCGGGGCAGCGCACACCCCACGCGAGTCACCGCGGGCGGAAGGGGAGCGGCTGCGTGACACACACACACACACACACACACACACACACGGAGCCCGGCGGCTGCCGCGCGGCTCCCGGCATGGGGAACATAACTTGTGTCCCTCAGGCACCTGGCAGGCTGCGGGGCTCCTTCCGAAGGAAGCCTTCCCTCAAGAAAGAGTAAGTACTCCGGGTTTCTTGGGACTGAATGGGGAGCCGTGTCGCCTCCCCGCTGGCGCTGTGCCCCGCTCGGGAAAGCCGGGCGTGAGCTGTTTGCTCGGCAGGATGAGGCCCCGGCGTGGTGTCAGGGGGTGCTGGGCAGTGCTGAGGGCATTCGGCTCCTCGCAAGTGCCCGGGAAGGAACCCTGAGGCGGTGGTGCTGGAGTGTCCCGGCCCCGGGAAGAGCCGGCGCCGGTTTAAGTGGGTTCTGCACGTTAAAACCCCCCGGGACGGGCAGGGCAAGGTGCGCAGCGCCCGGCGCTCCTGCTTTTCAGCCGTGCTTTTGTTTCTTTGTTCACGGTGCCCAGAGTTGCGGTGTCGTGGGGGAAAATAAAACCCTCCCACTGTTCACACTCGTCTTAGTTCAGAGAGAAAGCCCCAAATCGCGAGGCTTTGCCTGCACGGTTTCACCTGCCTTTGCAGCCCCGAAGGAAGACACGACACAAAAGGTGCTGTGAAGAGCTCAGGGGACTTTGGTGCTGGGTTTAGGTACCACAGGGAGGGATGGCTGTCCCAAATTAGAGCCTTCCAGGGAGCACAGCACGAGCTTCGCTTTGCTCACCGCCTGTCCCGTGCTCCCATCAGCCGCTGCCGGTACCAAAACACACATGGAGCAGAGCTCTCCCCATCCTGAGCACTGCACCCGTCCAGGGTGATTCCTCATGAACCCCACCTGCATTGGGTTCAGCCTACGTGCTGGCCTTTGAGGCAACCCCATCACCTCTGCTAGGCTGAGTTTCTAATTGAGAGGAGACACCGAAACGCTCCCCTTGGTGTGTTGTGCTGCCATAAATTGTGGGCAAACCTGGAGCAGTCTGTAGGGCTGTTGTGGGGTAAAAGAGAAGGGATCAGCTGGGGAATTTGGAGCCTGGAGGACTGAGATCAGGTGGCTGTGGTGGAGCAGCCAAGCCTCAGAGCACCTCCTCTCCCCACTCACTCCCAACTTCCCACGCTCGTGGCTCACCCTGGAGATAAGCCTGGTTTCTGCTGAACTAAGTGCTGCCAATACAGGTTGAAAGAGGGAGCAACTGCTGGGAAATCCCAACAAAACAGTCCCAGTGCTTCTTAAACGACATCAGTAGCTGCTCAGTAATGGTGTGCATGCAAGGAGAAGCTGGGGGCCTTGGAAGGAAAGAGAGGAAAACCACACAGATAGAAAGAAACCCTGTTTGTATGTGTTGGTGTATGTGCACATGTGCATTTCCACTCCAGGGGCTCTGGAGTAGTTGCCAGGGCTGGATTTGGTCTTTGGATTTTGTCACGGCACGTGTGGGCTCTGTGCTGATTTGGAGACACAGATGAGCCCAACTGATCATTTGCTTATGCAAAGATGTGTCCAAAAACCCAAGGGAACACCCAACAAGTGCAGCACAAACCCCACTACAGTTCTCCCAGGCTGTTTATCAGCCCTTTGCTGGGCTGGGATGATTAGAGAGCCCGTGACAAATTGCTTGCTTAGCTTCCTGGCTTATTTCTGGGCAGGATTCACTGTGCATCAGCCTGGATCTGTGTTTGCATGTGTGTGTGTTTTTTTTCTCCCTTCTATAGACAAAATGGCAAGAAAAAACTGCCCAGCTTTTTTGGTATAGAAGGAGGGCAGGAGGGAGATACGACCACAGACAAAATCCTGCAGTATATTCCAGGAAAGGCAAGTACAAACACATCCAACCTCCCTCCCCACTGCTCCCAGAGGTTATTCCCACCAACCCCAAGTACTGTGCATAAAAGGGATGATGTGTCTGGGGGATTTGTCACAAGAAGATGAAGGTCACATCTGCATGCCCAGGAAAGGGTGAGCCCTGTGCCCTCCACTGCAGGAGAAACAACTGCTCAGGGGTCTCCCATGAAGGTGTTTTGGGGACCTGCCATCAGGCAAAATGTGTGATGAGGTGGGAGGGTCATGCTGAGAGCAAAGCAGGCAGCATGGTGGGAATATCTCCCACGCCCCTTTGCTCTGGGTTCTTTTGTTTCTGGTTAGCCTGTGAGGGAAAGGAAAATGAGAGTGAGCATTCAAAGGTGGGGTGATTCATTCCCACGCTGCAATGAGACGGAGCAGGCAGCACATTAGCAATAAGCCCTGGGAAGGTAATCAGGAAGGGCAGGTCTGTCCTGGGCATGTACCAGCCTTGTGGCCATATGGCCCATTTCCCAGCACTGCTGAGGGAAAGCAGAGGTGAAAGGATGAACCCCAGGAGGTTTGCTCAGTCCCTTTGGGTGAGGCAGGGAGGTGGACTGAGGCACAGGGCCTGTTGGGCTGTGCTGGGTGTGCATCTGCCCCTCTGCATGGCAGGTAGGCTCCATGGAGATGGGGGAAGGGGAACCAGGCAGAGAATCAGAGTCTGGCAGGTGTCATTTCAGAGGTCAGCAGCAGGACATTATCTCTTGGGTTTGAAGCAAGTCATAAAGTGCTTGCCAAGGGTGTGGGGTGTTGCAGGACCCAATTCTGAGCAGCTCTGCTCATGTACTTGAGGTTGTTGCAGAGATTCAAACATCTACTCCCACCCTGCAGCCCTTTTCCTTTCAGCTGCTCCCAGGTTGGCCCTTTCCAACCCAAAGGACCTTTGCTTTTCCTCATGTGAGCCTGAGAAGGGAGCAGGACTGGCATCCTACTCCCTGAAATGCCATCCTCTCTCCTGGGGAACGTGTCTTGGACTGCACAGGTGGGAAGCACAGCAGAACTGGGGCTGTGTCACACTCCTGCTCATTAGTTGTGAGTGAGAGTAATGAGCACGTGGGACTCAGCTGGCAGTTGGGTTGGGCAGCACTTGAGAGGACCAGATCCCAGCTAGATCCTGGGTCCTTCCCCTGGGGAAGCAGGGAGAGCTGACGTGTTAGTGGATCCTGGAAAACAAATCCTGTGAGCTGACAGGATAAAGGTCACAGAGAAGTTACTCACTTGGGAGCACAGAAGAGTGTGAGATCTCCTGAGAGAAGCTAGGAGGGTGGAGTGGTTATTTAGATGTTACCCTTGCCAGAGGCAGATGGGATTCAGATTCCCTGCTCAGCCACAAGCTTCTTGTGTGGCCTGGAGAAGGCTTTGGCTTCCTTTCCTCCTCTAGCCTTTCCAGGAGAAACACCTCCAAGGAGGTGAGCAGCTGCTGCAGGGCCAGGTTAGAGAGCACCAGACTTCCCATGCAGTCTCAGAGATGAGTTGCCAGACCTCTGGCTATGGCAGTTTGGGAATGGGGCAAGTGACATCCCTGAAAACCAGGCTCCACCTGGAGCCTGCTATGGGCAGCTGGCACACAAAGCCAGTGCCTTTTGCTCCCACCAACCTTCTGCCCTGTGTCCCACACTTCCCAGTTCCTGCTTCTGTGAAGCCTAGAGCAGAAGTGAGGGGGGAGGATGTGCCAGAAGAGCTGCTGTTTCTCATTTGCTGCTTTTATCATTAAACAGCAGCTTTCAGAGCCCTGGGGCACCAGCCTTGCAAGGCTGAGCTCTTCCAGTGATTCAGCTGGGAGTCACTGGGGTCTGCAGGGGCTGAGGCAGGTTAATCATTAACTTGTTCTACCTGTAGGATGAGGCATCTGAGACACAGAGAGGGAGAACATGTCAGGGCACTTGCACTGCCAGAGCCCCACTGCTTTGCCAAACCCTGAGAGAGAGCAGCTTCCCAGTGATCTGCACTGAGCTAACGGAAACAGTGCTGCTGGGGCTGGGGGTGTGGCTGGGGCTGGGGCAGGAGGGTGCTTGCCACCAGTACAGCCCAGCCAGGCCAGTAAACAGCTGACTGGGGAGCATTCCAGAGGACTGAGAAATGCTAGTTCCCATCCATTTTGGCTGCACACTGAGGTGTCCCCTTGGTTTCGAGGGGTGCAGGGATCAGGGAGGTGTGATGCTGGTGGAGGAGGCTGTGACAGCTCTGGTCCCTGACCCTCCCAGGGTATCACAGGCTTCCCAGTGCTGCTTGTGGGGGATGGCCAGATGCAGGCCATGCTGGTGGCTCTAAACCTGCCTGGGAGAGGGCAGGGGTGCATTTGTGGGTGTGAGCCTCAAATGGAAAGCAGCAGGTAGGAGGTGGGCACCCTGCTGCCCCTGGTGCAGCACAAAAAGGCTGGGCTTGCTTTTACCAAGGACTTGTGCTAGATTTAATGATGGATTTAATAATGTCCAGCTCCCTGCTGCTGCTCTCCTGAGGTGTGGGCAGGAGCCTGTGGTAAGATGCAAGGGCAGTTCTCCTTACACGTACACAAATGTTGGATTCATTTGGGGTTTAACAGTGGCACCCCACTGAAAACAACAGGAGAGACCTGCCTGGTAGAAGACAGAAGAAGACCTGAACAGTCCCACTTCTTCCTGTGAAACCACAATACCTGATCAGGAGTGATAAGACCACTGGGGCTTGAGAGACTGGTGTGAGGCAGCCTGCAGCTGAAAGGGCAGCAGGAGGTTTAAGTGACGTGATCCTGCTTTGTCCATGCTCCTGGAGGTGCCCCCATGTCTAGCCACTAAATCCAGCTGCCAGTCTTGCTGCAAAACCTTGCAAGCTAGCTGCTTCTTTGGGAGAGGGAAGTATCCCACTCCATTTATTTCTTGCCACACAAGCAGTGCCAATGGGACCTCTCCCTTTGCCTCCTGAGCCCGGCAGGATCCCTGTGGAAGAGGCTGGTGGGTTGCCTGAGCTCTTTGCCAACACTGCTGCTGCATTCCCAGCTCCTGGGTTGCTTTTGCTTCTTGGGCTCTTACGTACTCCTGGGGAATTTGTGTGCCATGGCCCAGGCAGCTGGTAGCCAGCACTGCTGCTTATTGCTGCATTTCATTGCTCCATCCTCCTCCCCTCCCCAGTGCTGGTTGCTGCTCTTATCCCAGCAGGCTTTTGCTGTAGCTGTCAGGTGATCAGTTGCTCTTTGTTCTGACAGTGGCTTGTAGCACAAATGTAATCTTTTCCTAGGCTTAATTGCCTCCCAGGCAGAGCATTAATTGGCAGCCAGCAGGTTCCCACCTCCAGGGAAGGACCTGGCTCTGTCCTGTGCTGCCCATGGCCTGGGCACAGTTAGCAGAGGGGTTAATCTCGTGCCAGAGGGGTGAGTCATGGAGGCCCCAGCAAGACAGATCTGGTTAGCTCTGCTGGCTCTTCATTTATCACAGGGCTTACCCAGCTGTCTCCTTGGCACAGCACACTGGGAGTGGGCACAGGCTGGCTGTGGGAAGCTCGGGGTTGATGGGCTGTCACTCCATCCCTGCCCAGCCCCAGCAGCCCTCTCCCCTCTCATTCCTGCAAATGCTCTTTGGATAGGATTGTATGAGCTCTGGGCAGCCTCAGGCCACCATTCCACCCTGCTTCCCAGCTCCAGCACGGCCCCAGGAAGCACAGCAGCTGCTGCTGGTGTTGAGGAGTCCTCACAGCCTGGTGACCGAGGGGCAGGGTGAGCTTTGCCTCTCCTGCCTGCCTTTCACTGGGGAACAAGCACCCAGGGTCCATGACAAAAGCTGACATTGAGACTTGTACAACTTGACAGCTGTACAAGTGAGGTGTAGACCTGAACCAGTGGTGTGTGTGGGATAACAGCCCTTCCCCTGCTCCCCAGGGACATCAGCCAACCCCCAGAAAGGCAAATGCTCTTCCCAGAGAAGCTGCAGGGAGAGCTTTGCACCCCTGGGATTTAGGCAGTACCCAGGCAGTGCAGCAGCAGCCCTGGGCTGTGAGAGGTGGGTTTGTGCCATGACACAAAAGGAAGAGCTTCTATAGAACCAGAATGCAGGAAATCAGGGAAACCCCAGCCCTGGGTGTTATCTCCCACATCAGCCCTTGCTCTCCCACAGTGCTTGCTGGCTTCCCTCAGCTTTTTGTACTGACAATGAGCAGCTTCACCTCTCAGTGCTTTCCAGCTGCTTGTATGGCTGTGAGACTGCCTCAGAATTGCCTGGGCACCTGAAACAATGGGCTTCATCTAGAGGAACAGGGATCTGGGCAGATGGGAGAGCTGAGGAATCCAGGTGGAACCAGAGCAAAGAAAACCTTCCCACTAACCCAGTGGAAGGCAAAGCTGTGTTTGCTTAGCCTCCATCACTCCTTCTTCCAGTGGATTTGATGGCAGGAGGTCATCTGTGGAGTTGTGAGACTCTAAATGGAGGATGTGCTTCTGCATCCACTCTTTCCCAATCCCAAAAGCTTCCCCTTAGGTCAGTATCTCCCCCTGCCTAGGGGAGGACAGCCTCCCAGCAGTAACTGAATCCCAGCTCCACGCTGGCATGGACACCCAACAACAAACAGCCTGCCCAGGGTGCCTTTCTAAGGACCCTCCTCTGGCAATGTGTCTTCCAGACATCAGGCCCCCATTTCCCAGCACCTCTGACTGTTTTTTTTCCTGAATCCTTGGTACAGAGTATTCAGAATCAGGAAAACCAGAAAGAGAACTTGGACCAGAGGTTCCCCAGCCTGTTCAAGAAGGGACGAAGGAAAACTGTTGTCAGGAATCTGGGCAAGATCATTTATTACTCCAAGGTCAAGTTTAAGTTCCAGCACTGCCAGGTAAGCTGCAGCACTTGTTTGTGGGGGTTTCTCTTCCCAGACATGGAGTGACCTTGCAGGACTGGGGTGGGGGGGTGAAGTGTAACACTGGGAAATGTGACTCAAGAGAGATTTCCTTGGGCTGCTGGGTGGCCCAGGGACTTCTGCTGCCATGCAGTTGATGGGGACTGGCTGGCACCCACCAGCTCCCTGGGCTGTGCTGCCATGCTCAGCTGCCAGGCTGGCAGCAAACCCAGCAGCAGAGGTGTGGTGGGGGGCCCTGGGCTAAGTGACCACTGGCTTTTGTGTGCACAGAGCAGTCTGGGCTGCAGAGGGAAGCTGGGAGGGGGAATGTGTCCTGAGATAAACCCCTAAATGTGTCTTTTGTGCAGGAGGTGAATGACTGCTTCTTGGAGCTGTTCCAGTCTTACCTGTACTTCCAGTCCATGGGCTCCAATGGACTCACTTACCAGGTAGGGCACCTTGGTCATCTCCCAGGGAGTTGGGCAGCGTGGCCAAGCTGGGGGCACTGGGCAGATTGGATGGGACAGGGCAGGGGGCTCTGCTCCTGGGGCTGCCCCTGGCCTTGTCTAGGAAGTCTCAGCAATGCCAGGCTGCTGGGGCGTTTCTTCCTAAGAAGAAAGAGCATTTCTTCCTAAGGACTGCACCCAGACAACCTCAGCTTCACCCAGGTCTAGGGGCAGAAGTAAAGGACCCTGTAGAGGTGGGACAGGGCTTTGTGCAGGGCTGGCAGGCAGGACCAGGGATGGGAGGCATTTGGGCCACCTGGGCTTTATGGAGAGCAGCAAGCACCAAGAGCTGTGCCTTGGCAAGGGTCAGAGCTCCTGTTGCTCAAAATCCCACTGGCCTCAACGCCAGGGGCAGACTTGGCCCTGGCCTCTGAACCAAGGGAGGGTTCCTCATCTGCAGGGCAAGAGAAGGAGGCCTGTGGGAGAAGGTGGAAAGGAAAAAACTGAGGGCAACCTCGGGTAACTATCCTGGCAGAAGCCTCCATCAGTCTCTTAACCTGATGATGCTGGGGAATTACTAACAGTAGGCTGTTTTGCACATGCAGCCAGAACAATCCCAAGGGAACAAATAGGAAGCCCTGAATGTGCTCTCCCTCCACAGGAGTGGCTAAAACTGACTGTGGCTGCTTTGTCATTCATTCATTTCTTTCAGAAGTGATTTATTGTCTTCTGAGTGGATTGAGGTTAATGCAATATGGCAATACACCCCTGGAATCATGCAGCAAAGCCAGCCTTCACCTGAAGGCCACGTGTCAGAACACAAACAAGATTACAAAACCCTCCCATCTACTTTCTAAACAGCTCCTTAGTTTATTAATTCTAGAGGAATTTAAAAGGGATTAATTTGCCAGCACAGGCCTGGGGACACTGCAGCAATTGGCATCTTCTACAAGGCTTGTTTGGAAAGCCCAAGACAGGGAGCACAAGCTTGTCATCTGTTTGGCTGCTTCATTGTAGTGAGACTCTGAAGAGCTGGAGTGTACAAACTGGGCAGCTCAATTCTGCTTCATGGGCATTTCCACCTTCTGGCTTCCTTGGGTTAAACTGAGGATTCACTGAGGTTTCTCTTCAAGCTGGAAGGCTTGGTGCTGAGCTTGATCCAGTCTCCCTCTGGCATTGAGCTCCTGTGGGACCTGATCTAGAAGAACCTGCTTTAGGAGGGGGGTTGGGCTGGATAATCTCTACAGGTCCCTTCCAATCTGTGATTTGCAGAGCCTGCCTGTGAGCTGCCCCCCTAAAATAATGGTGTGGTTCTTCCTTGTGCAGGGACTGCTGCCTCTGAAAGAGCTGAACGTGTGTGAAATTGAGCAGGGGAGGAGCACTGGGCAGGAGGCTCACGCCTTCCGCATCGCAGGTGGGTGTCTCATTGTCTCACCAGAGAGCAGAGGGGGTGTGAATCACCACTCTCTGCTTTGTCCTGCTCTGACCTAGTCCCAGAGTACAACCACAGTTGTGGAAGGAGGTTGCAAAGAGCTGAAGCTTTTCCTCCCAGGGTTTGCATCTCCTCCTCCAAGGCTTCCCTGCTCCTAAACCCCTGGACAGGGACAGAGAGGGCAGAGGAGTGGTGATCCTGTACTTGGGACACATCGTGACAATTCCCACCTCTGCTCAGTCCTTTCTGCACCACATTTGAATGAAGGACTGGAATAAAACTCCTCCCTCCTCTGTGTTGCCATATAAACCCCAAGGGCAGGGAGTGAGTGACTCCACACAGTGATATGTGTCACTGCTCAAGTACAGAGGATGGGCAGCAGTGCCAAGAGGTGAATTGCCTGTACCAATAATGCCAGGCTGGTGATACCAGGACTCAATGTCACTTCACCAACTCTTCCCTCACCAGCACTCCTGTCTCCACTTTTCTCTGAGTGATCTTGCTTTCTAAAAGCTTTCCTGGGCTCACAGAGTGTCTGGAGGCTTCTTTGGGCTTTGTCACTGCTCAGTTACAGCAGGACAGGAATCACAGTTAAAGCATGAAGTGCACAGAGCTGAGAAAGCTCATTTGTGTCCCAGGCCCCCTGTCTGTGTCCTCTGTTAGACAGTTGGAAAATGGCCTCTCAAAAACCAGAATCACTAAAAAAAACCCCAAAGGAAGCAAAAAAAAAGAGCATCACTTATAAAAAGGAGCTGGTACAAATGAGCCAGTAACTTTAAGGACTGCTGAGCTCTTGCTGCACTGTATTAGGCAGGGCTCTCCAACCCTTTTTGGGAGAGTAAAAGGAGAGGAAACTTCTCCCAGGCATAAGCTGTCAGGGGTGTCTGTGCTGGGCTGGGTGGACTCGTTCTGCTTGTATTCAAACATGCAGGAGTGGGGCTGGGTGGAAAATGGCCTCAAGCTTTGTTGGGTTTGTGTCCTGCTCGGGGAAAGAACAAGCCAAAGCCTCTCTGACAAGTGCTGCCTGATAGCAGGGAAGTAAGCAGGGAGGGAGTGATACTTAGGATTGCCAGGAGATCAGTGGAGCAGTTTTCTTCTGGAGGAGGGAAACTCAAGGCACAGAAGGAGCAAGAACCTTGTGTGTGGCCCCACTCAGGGGCAGGGGGGAAGTCTTTAGTCTCATGACTCTGAGACACAAAAGATAGGCATCCATTCTCTTGTGAAATCCCATGGCATCAGTAGATCCCCATGAGCTGTGCTCTGTAGGGTGGGTCAGAAGGTGCTGCCACATTGCAAGTGTGAAGGAGTAGCCTGGGAACGTGCAGAGCACTGACACAGAGAAGTGGTTGGTGGCTTTGTGGCCCATCTCTTGCACAGCCTCTGATGCTGATGAAGTTGCTGAGCACCTTGAGTTACTTCTGCCTCACCTGCAAATGTCACAGCCTTTTAGTGTCTCCAAAGACACTTTAGTGGGAACAAATTGCTCCTGCACTGGGAACAGGCTTTCTTGCTTCCAGTGCTCCTCTGGAAGTGTCTCCAAGGAAAGAGGAAGGACAGGGCAGAAGACAAGAGCACGAGGGCCAGCACAGGTTGCTCAGCATGGCTGTGTCATAGCCCTGCTGCAGCTGCCTTTGGGGCTGAGGGAAATGGCAGACACTGAATTAGCAGCAGCCTTTCAGGCTCTGCTTCACAGCCTCTCCAGCAGCTCCTGCACAAGCTTCAGACACGTCTCACTCTTCAGGCTTAGGGAGGAGTTTCTTTTCTCATTTTCTCTTCCTCTGGGGCCCTGTTTAGATGTGGCAAAGCAAACAGCCCTCAGGATGCATCTGAAAGGAGGAGGTAGCAGAGTCAGGCAGTGCCATGTTAAGGGTTATGCCCTACCAGCAAAACTCCTGCCATTTGTCTGAGGGTCTGGATGCCCAGAGCTGCCAGAATATCTAGATAACACTAGCACCTTTATACCTTTAGAGTCATGTTATCTCCACTGCAAAGACAGAGAAACCAAGGCAAGAGGAGATGAGAGCTCAGTGCCAGAGGGACACTGAGGGGCTGGAGCACAAGGGTACTGGGGAAGGGCTGAGGGAGTGGGGGTGTTGAGCCTGGAGAAGAGGAGCCTGAGGGGAGCCAGCAGCACTCTCTGACACTCCCTGACAGGAGGCTGCAGGGAGCTGGGGGTTGGGCTCTGCTCCCAAGTAACAGGACAAGAGGAAACAGCCTCAAGTTGCACCAGGGAAGGTTTAGATTGGAGATTGTCTTAATTGACTGTTGTACATAAATAATGCAGGAATTATGAGGTGAAGGATTCCACAGAAGGGCAAAGTATCATGCTTACCCAGTGCCTTGGCTTATCTGAATGCTTCCAGGTCCTGCAAAGCCAGACCTCACTGAGCATGCACCAAGTATGATTTCATAGGAGCTCCCTGGTAAATTATTAATCACAACATACATTTTGCAGCCTGCCAGAAATGATTATTAATGCCACTGGGTTGTGTCTGTAGTGAGTGGCAGAGGGTGTGAGAGGCGTTTTTGCTCGTGCCACAAAGTGAGTGATAGCTGGAAACACTAAAACCAACAAGATACAGGGCAGTTCCTCCCTCCAAGAGGGTGTCTGAGAGCAACTTCAGCTTGTCTGGCACTGATTAAATAGGCTGAAGCAGTAAATAAACAGGATCAGAAAGTTACTCATGTTCTACATGTTGAGTGCCAAAGTAAAACTAAGAAATAGCATGAAACCCTTGTGTTGAGTTGGGCTGGCTGCAGAGGCATGTTCTCACAGTCTCTGCCCACAGAGATGCTTTTCACAGACTGTTGGGGACTTTGAAGGCTGAATTCTGTCTGTTGGGTTCCAGCTTGACTTTTGGACCATTTTTGATTTGGGATTGAAAAGTGACTGGTGGTCAGAGCTAGATGTGGCTGCATGAGCAGATGGTGGGAAGGTGCTGGAGTGGTCCCTGCCAGGATGCTCCCCAGCAGCCTGCTGTGAGGCAACTTGCCCAAGGTGGTGGCAGGAAGGGCTGGAGCATGATGTCAACAGAGCAATGCTCTCACAGGCAACCCATGGTGTCATGTGCAGAGCTTAACAGCCCTGGCCAACTGATTGCTTTCTGGTGCTGTAATTGGTGCCCTTATCTGCTCAGCTCATCTCAGTGTCTCACATGCCCAGGTCCTCTGCTGAATCCCCTTATCGTGTTCTGCCCTACTGAGTCAGAGCTGAAGCAGTGGCTTTATCACCTGGAGAAACAGATCCAGCTGAATGGAGGAAGCCTTGGCTTGCCCTTCCTCTCTCAGGTTGGTGTCTTGGGTGGGTGAGGAGCACAGCCCTTTCCCAGGCTGTGAGATCAGAGCTGAAGGACCCAAGAAGCTGTGTCAGCTGGGGGGATGCTTGGAAAGGCAGCGTACAGGTGATGTACCAAGTGGGATTATTCAGCCCCAGCTGGAAAACTGGCTCCTGCACAGATTTATTTACTCTCTCCTGCTTCTGCCATGCTTGAAAAGTGTCCTGAGATGGGTGATGGGCTAACTAAACTCTTAGGGGAGGATATGTCTAGGCTGCTTCTCAGTTCTGCTCCTGTCCCCAGAATGAATGGAAGCAGAGCTCCCTGGGGAAGGAGGAGCTGCGGTGGTCTGTGCAGAACATGCCTGTGCAGGAGTGGAGAGGGACCCAGCGAGAATCCCTTGGTGATGTCCTCTGTGTTTCCAAAGTGAAGCTTCAGCACCTGCCTTTCCAGGTAGGAACATCTCTGGGGAACAACCTCCTGTCAGCACAGCTTGGAAAAGGCAGAGGATGGAGTGACTAGTGCAGGCTCCTGCCCACTGCTGCCACTGATCCAGCAGGTCCTTGAAGGGTCAGGTGGGCAAAAAGGCCAGTGAAATCCTGGCTGGGCTCAGCAGTGGGGTGGCAGCAGGAGCAGGGCAGGGATTGTCCCCTGTGCTGGGCCCTGGGGAGGCTGCAGCTCCAGGGCTGTGTTCAGTGTTGGCCCCTCACTCACTGCCACAGGGACACTGAGGGGCTGGAGAAGGCTGAGGAAATGGTTGAGGCTGGAGCTGAGGCAGAACTGTTTCCCTGAGAGGGGTGTGAGCCCCTGTGCCAGGCTGCCCAGGGAGCTGGGGCAGTGCCCAGCCCTGGAGGGATCCCAAAGCCATGGAGCTGAGGTGCTGAGGGCTGTGGGTCAGTGCTGGGCTGGGCAGGGTGAGGGCAATGGGTGGGCTCCAGCAGCTTCAAGGGCTTTCCCAACCAAAACAATGCCATCATTTTACCAGCATCCTGGTGAATGGGAAGAGGTCTGTTCCTGCTGCCCTGGCCCTGCAGCTGAGCTTGGGGACAGCACCCGTGTGAGTGTTTGCAGGACAGGGCTGGCAGCTGGAGCTGGCAGGGTCTCCCGAGCAGCCCTGTTGCAGGGAAGCAGCTTGGCTGTTTCTACAGCCCTTGCCTCAGGCTGCTGTCAGAAAGACAAAGCAAAGGGCTCTGAGAGCTGAGCCCTGGCTGACTGTTCACAGGGAACCCCCTTCCCCTTTGCTTTCCAAGGAGCAGCACGACCGCCTGCTGGTGCTTTACCCTTCCACGCTGGTGATCGTGTCTGAGGAGCACAACAGCCTCTGCTTTAAGGTGAGTTCCTTTTGGAGCACCTTCCTGCTCTCTCTCACCCATCCACAGTGGCTATTTCTGCACTTCTTTGCCTTGTTGCTCCCCTCCACCTGGGATCCCTCGTGCTCCTGTGCTGGCAAGGGCTTTCCCCCACGCTGCTCCTTTGCCAGCTGAGCAGGCAGAGGGATGTTGCAAGTTATCTTCCCATGAGAAACACCTTGCCTTCCTACAAAAGCCCTGGGGGGAAGGAGCTGGCTGCCAAGGAATCCAAGTCTCTGGGAGGAGGGAGGCTGGCGTGTTTCTGTGTGGTTATGCTGGCAGAGAGCCTGGCTGGCTTGCTCGAGACAGGAGCTGGAACAGCCCCAGAGAGTGCCCTGTGGGGGCTTTGCTTCCCAGGCCCTGCTGTGTGGGACCCCTTGAAGCAGGCAGCATCCAGGCAGCACATCTGATGCTCCTGGGGAAGGGCAAAGGCACTGAGTTGGTGCCTTGTCTTTGATGCTCTTTGCCTCTGTGGAACAGGAGCCCTAAGTGATGGCTGGGCACACCTGCCAGCAAGGCTAAGGAGGCCTGTGTGCCCCAGGAGATGTGAGATGAGCTGCTGTAGACCACTGGTGTGGCTTTGCTTGTAGGAGAAATGCTGGCACAGATAGGCACTGTAGGCTCTGGGTGCCCATGGCCTGAATGGTCCTTAAACCTGCTTGCCAGCATCCATGGAAGGCTGCAGTGGTTGTTGAGCAGCTCTGTGCTTGCTGGCCCTGTTTGCCTGTGCTACAACAAAGATGCCAAAAAGCACTGAACTGTCTGTGACCCCACACGGGCAGCATCCTCCTGAGTCACTGAGAGAGGAGCCAGTGACAAGGACACCCCACAGAGACTGAGGGCTTGTGAAGTTCAGTGGGAACTCACTGGCATCCTTCTTCCCATCGTTTCCCTGTGCCTCCACCAGGCCCTTGAGCTGTGCAGGCTGCTTCTAATGCCAGAGAAGGCCTGCATGGAGCATCTCCCTGGCATGAGGAGGGCCAGACACCAGGCAAGCTCTCCTCCATCCCCAGTGCAAGCAGAGGGTGTTTCCCAGCAGCTGGTGACTCGTGTGACACACCTCAGCCAGAGCCTGTTTTCGGGAAGGTGTTGCTCACAGCTCCTGGGAATGGGCACTGCAGAAGGGACCTTTTGGGCTGGGCTCTCAGATGAACTCACCTCTTTTGAAACCTTAAACCAGATTTGGCTGTGCAATGTTCCCTTCCCACGGTGCCTGAGCCCGTGTCCCTGGCTGGTTGGCTCTCTGGGCTGATGGCAGAGGCAGGACCTGATTCACCACCCTGTGACACCCCAGTGGGAACCTGATTTTCCACAGGCATGTCAGGGCACAGGAGCCTTCTTGCCAGGGCTTCTGCAAATCAACTTCCCTTCCCTGAGAGCAGATGCTGAGCCTCACAATTTGTGTGTGAAGGAATCACCCAGCCCTTTTGTTCTTCCTTTTCATACAAACCACAGGAGCTGCCGAGTTTGTGTGTGGGATGGGGAAGGGGAAAGCAGGGCCTGAGCCTGCTGGGATGGGGTTCACCCAAAGCAGCAGGCTCTTGGCTCATCACTGATGGGAAAAGGCCCTGGGCAAGGTATAAATCAGCAAGGAGGGAGCTGCTGGTAGGGAGCAGGTTCACTCTGTGGGGAATGATGCTGCTGCACTTCTCTACGTGAGGATCCAGCCCCTGGGTGGTTGAGCTCCCCTCCCATGGAGAGGGGGCTGTTGCCTTAGGAAGGGCAGGACACTGGGTGCCTGGGGAAAGCCCTACAGTGTCCTTAGTGGCAGGAGAGTTTGCTCAAATAGGCTGGAGGGGTGAGGAGTGGCAGGAGCAGCACACAACAGCCTCACAGCACCTGCACTGGCTGCAGCGTCAAAGTCCAGTTGGACACTGGAGCGTGGCCAGAGCTGGGGAATGGGCTGGAGCTTGAGTCTGATGGGGAGCAGCTGAGGGTCCTGGGGGTGTTCAGTGTGGAGAAAAGGAGGCTGAGGGGAGACAGGAGCACTCTCTGCAGCTCCTTCACAGGAGGCTGCAGTGAGGTGGGGGTTGGTCTCTGCTCCCAAATGGTTCTGTGATGCTATGATGTGTCCCTTTGGCTTCTCCCTGCTCAGAGAGAGATGAGAAGTCAAGCAGTGTGCTCACCTGTGAGATGGTTCCAGTGCAGAATCTGCTTCAGCTGCTCTCCCAGGACTGTTCTTGTTTCATTTCTGTCAGGAAAATTCAACTTAGGGAGCCCTCAAGAAAGAGGAGCCCTGTGTCCTAATTCAGTGTTGACAAACCCTTGGCCCTTCTGCCAGATTGCCCATCACCGAGAATGAAAGTGTCAGTGATGACACTTAGAGGACATCTGGCAGCAGAGCAGAAGGTCTGGATGCTGCCCATCCCAGAGAGCTCACAGGAGAGCTGGCCCTGGCACAGACCAGTGCCCGTGGCCAAGGGACACTGGGTGATGACAGAGCATGCTGGTGGGTGTATCTGCAAAGGCACTGTTCCACTTAAGGGCAACAGCACAGGGTGCCTTCTAACTCCAGGTTTTCTTCCAGGGACAGGCTGCTTTGGCTTCTCTTGCCTCAGCTGCCTGCTCCAGCAGCATACATGCCAGGGGCAAGCCCCTGTCCCATCACAGGAGTGGCATTCACAGCTGTGCTGTGTAGCACCAGGGCTCACGTTTCAGCAGCTGGCCTTGGCAGGGCTCAGCCCTGGCTTTGTGAGGCTTGGCAGGGTTGGGGTGGTGGGCGTTCCTGTCTGCAAGGCTGGAGAGCTCAGTCCAGCAACTAAAACCTCGTTTGGGATCATGGTTGCAGACTTTTCTGGAGAAGTCAGACATGAAACTGTGGGAAAGTGCTGAAAGCAGAAGCAGAGGGGAAGGGAGTGCTTTTCCAAGCTGAGATCTCAGGAGGGACTTAGAAGAAAGGCTCTGACCAGGGGACTGGGATGTGTGTGAGGAGGAAAGGCTGTGGGAGCTGGGGCTGTTCAGCCTGGAGAAGAGAAGCCTGAGCTCAGGGGATCTCAGCAACACTAAAGGGCAGATGGGAAAGGATGGGGCCAGTGTATGTTGTGTGGTGGCCAGTGACAGGACAAGGGGGAACAGGCACAGACTGGCACACAAAAAGTGCCCCTGGAGCAGGAGGAGCAAGTCCTTCGGTGCTGAGGGGAGGGAGCCCTGGCCCAGGCTGCCCAGGGAGGGTGTGGAGGCTCCTCAGGAGGTTTCCAACCCCATCTGGACACGTTCCTGTGCCCCCTGAGCCAGGGGAAGCTGCTGGAGGCAGGAGCAGCTCTGCAGGGCCCTTCCAGCCCCAGCACTCTGTGACTCTGTGGGGTTCTGGGATTCTGTTCCCATGAGCTGCTTTCAGCTGCACAGTCCTAAACCCACTTCTCTCTCCCCCAGGGTGAGCTGCCACTCAATGCCATCCAAGTGCTTTTTGAAGAGAACGAGAAAACTTCCTTTTTAATAGAAGGTGTGTGCCCAGCAGCAGCTGGTCTCAGGGGTTGGGCTGACACCGTTCCTGCCTCTGCTCAGCCATGTCTGCACCCAAGCTCTGTGAGCTGAACCACTTGCAAATCTCAGCAGAGCCTGGCTTTGCTGGCAGGGAGAGGCTGTGAGGCAGCAGCAGCACTTGCACAGGTCCCCCCACCATCATTTAGATGTGGGCTGGGCTTCCCCTGCACAGGTCCCCCCATCATTTAGATGTGGGCTGGGCTTGCCCCTGCACAGGTCCCCCCATCATTTAGATGTGGGCTGGGCTTGCCCTTGCACAGGTCCCCCCCCATCATTTAGATGTGGGCTGGGCTTACCCCTGCACAGGTCCCCCCCCATCATTTAGACTTGGGCTGGGCTTGCCCTTGCACAGGTCCCCCCATCATTTAGACTTGGGCTGGGCTTGCCCTTGCACAGGTCCCCCCATCATTTAGATGTGGGCTGGGCTTGCCCCTGCATAGGTCCCCCCATCATTTAGACTTGGGCTGGGCTTGCCCTTGCACAAGTCCCCCCATCATTTAGATGTGGGCTGGGCTTGCCCTTGCACAGGTCCCACCATCATTTAGACTTGGGCTGGGCTTGCCCTTGCCCTCCACTCAGGCAGGTGCAGTACCAAAGGCAGAACATTCCCCTTGTCCCTGCACCGGTCTCTGGGTCCTGGGAGGAAGGTTGGGAGGGATGGAGGAAGGGGATTCCCATGGGTTTCTGAAGGAAGCAGCACAGACCATGGAGCAAACCCAGTGAGAGCAGGCAGGGGTGTTTTGACAGGCCGACTGATCAACTCGATCCGGGTGATCTGCCACAGCTATGAGGATTACCAGGAGTGGCTCTACTGCCTCAAAACAGCCCAGTTCCGCAACGCTGACTCCTCCCTGTCCGGCTCAGAGAGCTTCTCAGGGTCAAAGCTGCCACACCACAGCCAGGTAACAGATGCTCTGCATGCTCCCAGGACTCCCACCTGCCCTGTGTCTGCCCACATGGTGTGGGTGCTCTTGTGACACAGCAGACTTTGCTTCAAGGGGGTGGGTGGCAGGAGGATGGGGCAGACACTTTGTTCTGGAGTGTCCAGTGCCAGGACAAGGGGTGATGGACATCACCTGGAACACAAGTTCTGCCCTAAACTTAAGGAGCAAGTCCTTTGGTGCTGAGGTGAGGGAGCCCTGGCCCAGGCTGCCCAGGGAGGGTGTGGAGGCTCCTTCTTGAGAGGTTTCCAACCCCACCTGGACACGTTCCTGTGCCCCCTGAGCCAGGGGAACCTGCTGGAGCAGGGGCTGGGGCTGCAGCAGCTCTGCAGGGCCCTTCCCACCCAAACCCCTCTGGGATTTTATGATTGAGTCCCCTGTTTGAAGGCTGTCATGAAGCTGATGATCCCTGCAAGTTACTTTGAAGCCCCACATTACATGGTGTGGGGATACACTATATTAGGTTCCTTCACAAGCAGACCACAGGCTGTGACTGTGTTATGCAGTGAGCCATTGGCACAAGGACACTGACAGGGTCTTGCAATGAAGAGGAGACCCATTTTGCAGCCAGGATGGAGTGAAGTTGCCTGAGCTCCCTGCTGCAAGCCCTCTTCATTTGCCCCTGTGGCCTTTGCAAGCTGGACTCAGCCAGTGGGGCAGCCACTTGCCTGGCCCTGGCATGCAGGAACGTTGTGCTGGGCTGGTGATGCTGCGCTTGAGAGATGGGGCTGGGGAGGGCTTGATGTACCTGTGACCACACAGAGGGCTGTTCCCACACACTGTTCTTCTCTCCCATCTAGTTTGGTGGCAGTGGGAGAGGGTCACTCACTTCTGACGGCCGTACAAACTCCTGGGCCTCGGGAGGGAGAGTGGCCACGTTAACACACGTGTCCCAGAACAGCGGCTCTCTCCCCGACGGACAGCCCTTCGTGCTGATGCCTGACAGCAGGATGCTTGAAGACCCCCTCTCCCCTGGTTATTCCCAGCCTCTCCACGTAAGTGAAGCCCCCCAAAAGTCTGGGATGCAGCTGGGGACAGACACTGAGCAGTTGGTGCAGGCTGAGCTCGGCTGGTCAGTGTTTGCACAGCAAATCCAGCCCTGGAGCCTGTGTTTGTCCTGGCTCAGCTTGCTCGCTGCTGCTAAGGGAAATGTCTCATCCCACTGCTCCACTCTGCATAAGGACTGTTTTGCACATTGTAAAAGGGCAAATGGAGCTGTTCAAAGGTCAGGAAACCCCAAAGTAGAAGCCTGTGCTCTGGCCCTATGGCCAGGGTGCTGTGTGTGTGCATGGGGAGGAGCACACGGGGTACATGCCAATGCCCAAGCGTGGCAGGGGGGTGTCTGCACCCAGGATCCTTCAGCCCCAGGGTCTGTCTTCTCATTTCAGTGCCTGGCACAGGCCAACTGGCCAAGCACGGGCTTGCCAGCACAGGACCTACGGCGGGGAGGCAGCGCCAGGAAGTCCAAAAGCAAATGTGGGCCCTGTGGGCAGCAGCTGCCCAGCCAGGACTCAGAGAGGAGCATCTGCAGCCTCATCCCTGAAAACCCCAAGGGCGAGCTCCTGTCCTGTGTGTACAACGAGCCCTACTCTGCACATGGATTGCACCATCACCCTGCAGCTCCCCCACCACACCTGGACCTGAGCAGCGTAAGGGGCTGGGATGTGGTGGGGCTGTCCTCCTGGGGCTACCCTCCTGCCCAAGGGGGCTCAGGAACCAGTGCACAGAACCACAGTCACAGAGTGGTGGGGGTGGGAAGGGCCCTGCAGAGCTGCTGCAGCCCCAGCCCCTGCTCCAGCAGGTCCCCCTGGCTCAGGGGGCACAGGAACGTGTGCAGCTGGGGTTGGGAACCTCCTGAGGAGCCTCCACAGCCTCCCTGGGCAGCCTGGGCCAGGGCTCCCTCCCCTCAGCACCAAAGGAGTTTCTCCTCGTGCTCCAGTGGCACTGCCTGTGTTCCTGGCACTGGCTCCCACTGAACACAGACTGGCCCCATCCTCTCCACACCTACTCTTTAGGTACTTGTAAGTGTTACTGAGGTGCCCCCTCAGCCTTCTCCAGGCTGAGCAGCCCCAGGGCTGCAGCCTTTCCTCCTCACACCCATGTTCCAGCCCCTCAGCACCTTGGTGTCCCTGCACTGGCCTCTCTGCAGCAGTTCCCTGTCTCTCTGCAGCTGGGGAGCCCAGCACTGGATACAGAACTCCAGATGAGGCCTCAGCAGGGCAGAGCAGAGGAGAAACACAACCTCCCTTGACCTGCTCCTGTTTTATTCTCCCTTGTAGCTGAACAGATGGAGCTTGGTGGGCAGCCAGCCCTCCACAGCCTCCAGCTGCCTGGAGCCGCCGGCCGTGCCCCGCTCCCCGCTCTACGCCGATCCCTACACCCCCAGCTCCAGCGTCCTGGAAGAGGTACCCTGCCTTGCTTATGGCCCTGACTCAGCACACACAAGCTTTTGGCTTCAGAAATTGTGCCTTGGGCCATTTGTTTTCCTGCTGTCTGCCCGAGCCTGGGTGGGATGTGTTAACTCCTGTGGCCTGCATTTCGGGGTGGGGCAGAGCACAGCACAGCTCTTTTTTTCAAGCCAGGACAGAGTCAGAGGGGAACAGGTTTCCCTGGTCTTATCACTGGATGCCTCAGCATCACAGCAATCCCAGGAGGAGCCAGAAACTGCAAAACAAAAGTCAGAGGCTGAGCTGTGATCCAGTCGACAGAAACTGGGGATGAGTCACACACAGACACCACTTTATCCACCCCCAAGAATTCCAGCTGTGATAACCAAGGGCCTGCCAAAGGCCACCATTGGGCTGCTTTGCCTCTCTTGAGAGAAGAGTGTTTCTGGCTGACATCCACCTCACCCCTGAAGTCCTCCTTTCCCTCAGAGGGTTCTTCCTGGCTGCTCTCTGTCCTTCCACCTGAGCTGCCAGTAGGTTTCACCCAACTGCCTTCACATCTTGGCATCTCCCCCCACCTCACTGCAATGACCTGCAGCCATTCCTCCTCTCCCATCTAAGGCCTTCAGGATTGCAGTGTAGCAGTGGGCAGAAAACCTTGCTTTGCCTAAGGTTTGGCAGCAGAGCTGGCTGGGAGGTGGGAAGCAGCAGGTCAGTGTTCCCCAGCTGCCCACAGCAGGTAGCAAAGCTGGGCTTTGGTTTTGGTTAAGTCCCTGCAGTGCCACAGACAGACAGGTTGGGTGCAGGCAGATGGAGGCCTGGCCATGGTGGCAGCCCAACATCTCTCTCTGCAGAGGAGGAGCTGCCAGCCCCTGCCCAGCACCCACTGCAGAGAGCTGCCCACAGCTCCCACCTACAGCACCCCGTGTCGCCTGCAGCTGCGGCCTCCTGCTGATGCTGCTTATCTTCAAGAGGTGAGTTTGTCACTGCTGTCCTGGTGCCCCACACTCTGCAGGCTGCAGGGGAATGCCTGAGGGGCTGGGGGCCCAGAGTGCCTTTCTTCAGGCTGGTCACAAAGCCCTTGGCTCTGTGATGGGGTGCAGCTTGGGGAGCAGCTGGGAGAACCAAGAGCAGGCTGATTCCTGGTGTGTGGCATCCCAGGGCTGCAGGGATAAGTCACCTCCATCAGTGCATCTCTTTCTGTTCAGGTCTCTTCTCTGCAAGAGGAACATCTGGGCCCTTCACTGCATCCTCCAGGTGAGACTCTCACCCCAGCTCACTGGTCTCTGTCTCCCATAAGTGTCACTCTAAGAAGGGCTGAGAGGCTTCCTTTTGCTTCTCCTTCCTTCCTCCTGCTTCCCAGTGGTGAGACCCAAATCTGCCCCTTGCCTGTGTCCATCTGCTGAAGGCAGGTCATACAATCATGGAATTGTTTTGGTTGGAAAAGCCCTTGAAGCTTCTGGAACCCACCCAGTGCCCTCCCCCTGCCCAGCCCAGCACTAACCCCTGGCCCTCAGCACCTCAGCCCCACGGCTTTGGGATCCCTCCAGGGCTGGGCACTCCCCCAGCTCCCTGGGCAGCCTGGCACAGGGGCTGGCACCCCTCTCAGGGAAACAGTTCTGTCTCAGCTCCAACCTCAACCTCCCCTGGGGCAACTGGAGTAACTGGAGCCCCTTCCCTCTTGTCATTCAGAGCCCGACCCCCAGCTCCCTGCAGCCTCCTGTCAGGGAGTGTCAGAGAGTGCTGCTGTCTCCCCTCAGCCTCCTCTTCTCCAGGCTCAACACCCCCATTCCCTCAGCCCCTCCCCAGCACCCTTGTGCTCCAGCCCCTTCCCCAGCTCTGGCCATGCACCAGCCCCTCAGTGTCCCTCTGGCAGTGGGTGAGGGGCCCATCACTGGCTTGGCTTCCCCTCACTGCCCACCAGCTCTGGCCACCCATCACACATGGGGGCTTGTGGTTTGTTGTGTGTGACACTTTCACCCTTTTGCCTACATGCAGTTGCCTCTGGGCTGCAGTTTTGCTGACCCTCCTGCTGGCAGAGGAGGAGGCAGCCACTGGGAGCTCTCTGAGAGCTTTGGTCTGTTCTTCTCCAGATGGGAACATCAGCACTTACGACCTGCCTGAGGCCAGCTGCTCTCAGCATGACTCTGCAGCCTACCACGACTATGCTGAGCTCCAGAGCTTCCAGAGTGACTTCAGCTACGACAACCTGTGGGAAGCTGAGGTGAAGGCACCAGGCAGCCCTCACCCCCACCCAGCCCCACACCAGCAGTTCTACCAGGCCTGAGGGGAGACCTCCACAGCCAGGCACAGAAAAGCCACCAAGCTCTTTTCTTGCTGGGTTTCCCCTCCAGGGTGAGGAGCCAAGGGGGTACATAAGCAAAGGGGAAGGTCCTTGCTCTGTGAAGGGCTGCTTCCCATGTTCTGGCAGGTACAGAGTTCAAATGGATCCCCTAAATCTGAGGGTGGGGACGAAGCACAAAGCCTCTGCAGCCCCAGAGGAGCAGCCTGTGTGCTGTGCTGAGCATGCTTGTGGCTGCCCTGGCTCAGGGAGCCCTGGCTCAATGCCACAGCATTGCACCCCCCAACATAAAAAGAACAAAAAGCTGGTCAGGCTCCCTCAGATAAAAGGGACTTGGGTGTTGAGCCACCCAAAGGCCAAAGCAAAGGGCAGGCTGGTGGCTGGGTTAGTTGGATCGTTTTCCTTTTTACCAAAGCCCTCAGACTAGTCACTCTGAGGAATCCACTGATCCCTGACAGGAGCTGCTAAGCCAAACCTTCCCTCATCGAGCTCTGAAGCCTGCAGAGATGCCTGAGACATGCCCCATCACAGTATATAAGGTTGGGAGCAATAGCTGTGTCTTCCTGCAAGATCAGAGGCATGTGACAGGGTTGGAGGGAAGAAATGGATGGGATGTTCTTTCCACTTGATGCCAAAACAATTCTTTCCTGCCTGGGAAGTGCTGGCTCCAAACCATGGTGCTGAGCTGCAGTGTTCTGAGCCTGACACCTTGGCAGGTGCCAGCAAATACGCCAAGTGGCTGGTGCTTACCAAAGTCTGCCCTGGAAAGGATGCCCTGAGGTTCCTCCTGAGGGGGACTGTGTCCTTTCCTCCCACCCCTCTCTGCACATTACTGGCTCACACTAAATGCTGACTGAAAATCCAGGGAGAGAGAGAAGGAAGGAGAGTCACTACAAGCCAAACTCCAGTAGAGCCATAAGGCTCTGGTGCTCACTGTGATGCCAGTTGGGCTGCTCTCCCTCTTCCCCCCTCCAGAGCAGCACCAGCCCAGGACACAAACAACAGGGGACAGAGTCTCAGTGCTATCCTTTTTTTTCCAGCCTCTTAGGACAGATCCTTTAGTACACAGAAGGTCAGCAGCAAACCCAAATGTTTTTACCTGAGGCTCCAAATTCTTTAACCTTTGTTCCCTCAGGAGGCTGCAAACCAAACACATCACCAGAACCTCTCCTTTCATTCTTTCACTGGTGCAAACAAGAACAATCCAGGAGCTCTTTGTACTTGAATATCTATGGATTACATTGTACTTTTGGGGGTATCTTTGGCAGGTATCCCACAAAGTTTACATGCAAGGTTTGAGTGGATTATATGGTATTTAATGTGTACATGTGTCTGAGTTGAAGCTCTATTTAATTTTCTAGCTGTGGCTGGTGTTTAGTACCGTGCAATGGGCATCTGCCTGCACACTCCTGTGTGTGTTGGTTGGGGTCTTCTAGCTGTAACTGTTTTGTTTCAGGTTGACTCTCATTTTGGGAAGGTTTGTGTCTGATAACCCCCTCAAAGCATCTATTTATTCAGAACAATATTGCACTGGGGAACATCAGAAGCACGTGGTGAGCTGGGAGGGAGCCACACTCAGGAGCTCCTGTCATCACCTTGGCTTTGATGATGGTCACTGGGATCTCTTTTCATTGGGTTGCCACAGGGAGATCTGCCATGTGGCAGGAGGAAAAGCTCCTCCCTAACTGCTGTAAAAGTTCCTGGGTGGATTTCTGTGACACTGGACAATTGCAATACATGTTCTTCTGGAATACTCCTCTCTTTCCTTGTCATCAGCTGGTTTAATGGAGGTGAAGTTTTGTCTGTTGGCTACTGTCTTTTCCAAAGCTCTCTCCTCCCTTGAGGCCTTTGGGGCTCTGGGTCCCAGAGGTTTTGCAGAGTGCTGACTGTCTCTAGTTCAGGTCAGGCACTTGTAAACACCTAATCCTAGAGCAAAGCTTTCCTAGGCTGGTAGAATTAAGTCAGGGCCATTTATGTGTGTCTACAAGCCCTAAAATGCTTCCAAACCAGCCCCTAGAAGCAGCAGCTTGGGCAAGATGTATCCCCAAGCTCCTCAGCACAGCCAGCTTTCCCTGGTGACTCATGGGTTTTGCTGCCCAGTGGTTTTCCCCTTATGGTTTCTTCTCCAGGTTTGAGCTCTCCTGATGGACACCTGCCTTGAGCCTGAGACCTCCAGCTCTTCCTCCAGCACATCTCTCAGCACGTTCAGGATTTAAAAGCAGAGGATTTTCTTAAAGCAGCACTAGATACCTTAGTGCAGGCTGCCTTCACATGGAAGCTGTGGGACCTGTGAACATACTGAATACCTCTCATTTCCCAAAGAACTGTGTCTCCATCCTCCACAGCCTGGCTGCAGCAGGAACGTGGCCTGATCCAGGTCACCCCACAGAGTACAGACCCAAGGCTCTGGGGCTGCCAGCAGGTCCACACACACCCTGCTGCTCTGCCTTGCTCACAGCATAGCTGCATCTTTATTCACAGATGATACCAGCTGCCAACAATTCACTCTCTGACAAATGATCTCTCCACTCTCTCCCAAGTGCTAAAAGTCCTGGATGGTTCCCTCCCCTTCTGAAACCATAGCTGGAAAACCAGAGCAGCTCATGAAACACCATGGCTTGCTGCCTTTTCTCTCTCCTTCCTGATTCCCAAGCCACAAGCTCAAGCCTAGAAACAGCAGAGAGGTGTTTTGGTTTGGTTTTTAAAGTGGAGCCTGGGACCTGCTCCTTTGGCTTGAGGAATCTGGGGGGGGGGAAAGCCCCCATAGCTCAAACCCCAGTGTAGCTGCAGCACAGCAGCCCACAGGGTGAGCTCTTGCTCCTTGGCTTGTGCATGGACTTGCTGATCTTTTGATTCTATCTCCAGAGACACTTAAGGTCTGGGAATTCCTTTGTGAGCACTTTGGATGAATGTGTCTGTTCCTGTGAGCTGTGCCTCGAAGCACCTCTGAGCTCAGGGAAGGACCTGCTGGGCTGCTCCCTGTTCCTGCTCCAGAGCCTTGAGGATGTGCAGGACCTGCTGTAATCTGTGCTGAAGCAACTCCCTCAGTGCCCTGTGGAGGGGGGAATCCACCACAATATGCTGCAGCCTCCTGGATGCCAAGTGACCGAAGCAACTGGAGTTTCCTTTGGGGACAAGAGAGAGGTCACTGCTGCTTCTGCTCTGCTCACAGCCTCCCCAGCACCACGAGCCCCTCCACAAACACCCACAGGAAGCTTTGCTCTGCTTTTAATCGCTGAGAGGTGAAGCAGAAAGAACAGAGAGGGAAGGAGCAGCTGGGACAGAAGGGGCTGTGGCAGAAGAGGCAGAGCCGGGTGGCACGTGGTGTGCCCGGGCCAGATGAAACGCAGAGGCAGCTCCTCAGGGTGCACCTGCCTGACTTTTTCAAGCTGCTTGGCAAGAGGAGGTGTCAGATGTTGGGGAGCTACGTGCAGAGAAGTGGGGTGGGATGGCACAGGTCCCACACCCAGCCCTGCCACTCGCCCTGGGGAAGGGGAAAGCAGCCTCAGGGCAGAGGGATGCACCGAAAAGGTCGTTTCTATTGTGGTGGCTGCTGCTATTGCGAAAGATGGGGAGCTCCTGGCTCCTCCTGCCTGGGTGAGATACACAGGCAAGATGACCTGGCCATGGAAGGAGAGGAGAGGGCTTAAAAGGTCGGAGAGTTAAACAAGCAGGCAAGCCCAGGCTGGTTTCTCTGAAGGACACTGGAGACGCTGCAGCTTGACTGAGCGCAGCAGACGCTCCCAGAGCTGAGCTGAGCCCAGCAGGAGCTGCTGTTATTTCCCCTTCCCTTCTGCACTGGGCTGAAAACATCCATCTTCTTCCAGTAGAGATCAAAGAGGGGTGTGAAATGCAGCTATAACCTGATGGGTCTTTGGCACTTCTGGCAGAGGGAGGTGCCCAATCCCGTTCCTGTCTCCAGGCTCTGAAGGCCCTGGGTGAAGTGGCTGGTTTCTTGCAGCTGCTCCCTGGTTCCCCACCCACCATGCCATGCCTGCTGTGTTTTCCACCTGCCACTGAGAACACAGAGAGCACTCCATGGGTTATGGCTGGATAAGCAGTAAAACTTCATCAGCTTGGAACACTTGAGCCTCCCCTGTGCCTGCTGTGCTCAGTGACTGAGGTCTGATGGGCAAATCTTCCAGGGGCTGAGGATCCTCTGCCAGGATCCATGGACTGAACCCAGGAGCTGTGAGTGGTGCTCACTGAGCCCTGGGAGGAGCTGGATTGAGGGCTAAGAGGGAGTCCTGAGTGCTTTAGAGACAGGAGAGTCTGGGTCAGGCTGTCAGCAATGTGCCACAGCCAAGATGTGTCTCGGAGAAGGAGTCAAGGGGAGGAGAAGCTGCCCATCTCCCTGCATCCTCTGTCCTCAGCCAGCACATCAGCTCCTCTGTTTGTGTAGCAACAGGCACACCATGGGGTGGTTTCTCATTCTTTAAAACTCAAGTTGCACACACAAGGTAGACACAGAAGTATTAAATGAGACAGATCTTTATTAGAAGCTTCCAGCACATTTCAGCTGTTCTCCTCTTCCACAAAACCCTTCTTACTGGACATACAGCTGCTATAGTCCATATAGAGCCTGTACATCTCCCTCTCTTGCTCTTAACTGCTGCCTGTCTCACTGTACAATTGTACAGTGTTGCTCTCTTCTCAGCAACAACACATGGTCTCAAGTACAACCCCACACACATTAAAACTGCATGGCACTCTGCATGGCAAGGGAAGGGCTAAACCTCTCCTGTCTGGTTTCAGGGGACAACGTTGTCACAGTGTTCCTGTAAAGCTCATAGGTAGATCCACACAGGTATTTGCTCCAGTACCTTCATGGATCTGGTCCCTCAGTGCTTAACAAATCTCACATCCGTGCTGTTATCAGGCTTGGGAGTGAAGAAAAACCCTCATGAATAATGCCCTTGAGTGATCAGGAAGGTTCTAGAGACAGGGGAAAACCCAAACCACTTCCTTCTCATTTTTCAGCCCACCTTCTGTTCTGGGTCCCCTCCAGGTTACTCACTCAGCCCCTCACTCCACACCTCCCAGCCAACATGTCTCTAGGATGGGAGGCAGTGGAGGGACCAGGTCATGTATCCAGACTCTTTATCTGATGACAGAGGCAAACATGTTCATGTACTCTTCTCTCCAGCACGCTCCTGTCCTCATCAGGGCTCTTTCCTGAAGCCTCTCTGAGCTCAGCCCCTTGCCCTGCTGCCCCTGCAGCCCCTTTCCATCCCATACAGCCTCCTGGCTGCCCCTTCCCCTGCCTCAGAGTGCCTGACACTTGCCCATCTCTGCCCATGGAAGGGAGATGTGTCCTTGCAGTGGGTGCTCCTCACCCACAGCCACAGATACAACATCCTCAGCTCTGGCTCTGCAACTGAAACCCCATCTCAGCCTCCTGAACCGTGAGAGCCCTGACTTCTTGGAGTGAAATCCTCCTGCAGCAAGCTCAGTGGGTCACAGGAGATCTTGGGCCTCGCCAAGTCAGTGGCACCTCCATCCACCTTCAGCTGCTGCCCAGCTCTCCAGGCACAGCCAGCACATGCTTAGCAAAGCACCATGGTTGTGCAGAGACAGCTCTTCCCCAAAGCTCTCTCCTCTTTTCCTTCACAGATACCTCCCAACCCCTTCGTTGGAACAAAGCACTTTCCTGCTTGCTTTTGCTCTCTCCTCCCTCTTTTGCCATCAGGTAACTCCAGCAGGGAGGACAGACACTGTGACTACTCCTAGGAGACAGCACAAGTAAGAAATGTGCAAAGAAAGAACAGAAGCAGCCCCCAGCAGGCTCCTCTTCTGCCCAGTGCAGGTACAAACTGCCTACCGTGTCGTCCATGACTGTCACTGGAAGGATCCTGCTCCCTGTGACATCCTGTCCCCTGCAGGGATGGCTCCAGACAAGTCTTGGTGCTGGGATCCAGCCCAAGAACAAAAGTCCTCAGCTTCTGCCTCCACCATCCTGTCCTGTGTTGGGAAGCATCTGGTGCATGTGCTGAGGCTAAGGCTGGGGGTGTCCTTCCCTCACCTGCCTTCTGAAGTAGCGGATGGCAGACAGCGTGCCAAAGCTTGCCAGGAACACTGCAAAACAGAGACAACACATTCCCAGGGTGAGTCTGGGTGTTGCTGCCAAACCTGGAGGTCTTTATCACAAGCTACTCTGCTCACTCTGGGCCATGGCACCCAGGGTGGGGGCTCTGCCCTCCCTTCCTCAGCTCCCCCCCCCAGCCTGTACAGTTCACATCACTAGAATCTGATTTGAAGGGAAACACAACGCAGGCTTCATGCAGGGGGTAGAGATGGGTGAGGCTTTAGATGTCCAGGTGCCTGTGGAGAGCTGTTGGGACTGATCTCACATGAGAAGGCCACAGTAAGAAACCTCAGGGCAGCCCCTGCATTTTCTACTTCAGTTTAAACCAGGAAGATGCCAAAGAGAAATGTCATGCTGTGGGTGATCTGTGGGTACTCCAGTCCCAGCCAAAAGCAGAAGGTACCCAAAATCCAGCTTAAAAAAACAGAGGTACAAACAGTAACTAATGGAGATCATACCCAGAATCAAGCTCTCCTCTGTACTTGGCTTACAGAAGAGGACAAACCCCCAAGCAAAACTGGGAACACCAGCCATGCTTTGGAACTCCCCAGTTTCAATTCAGGCTTGCTTTATGATTCTTGTGTTAGAGCCTGAGACTTAGGGAAATTCAACTTGTTAAGAGGCCAAAACCTCAAAAGAGAATTGCTAGCCCAGGGGGTCAGGCTGTCTCTTGGCTCCCCTCCTCCCTGGGCTGCTCACTGCACGTTGGGTTATGCAATCCTGAGGGCACGAGGCCCAGCTTTTTGCACCCTCCCTGAGACCATGTCTACCATCCAATACTAAGAAGGCAAGGAGGAGCAGGCCAAAAGCTCCTTGTGATGATTGCACTGAGCAACCTTAGCTAATGAGCTATTCTCAGCCTGGGGTGTCAGCTTCCTGCATGACCTTAGTGGGGAACATTCCTCCCCTGGAAAAGCTGCAGGAAGCTCTGGCCCCAGTGTCTCACCCCATGGCCCTGGGGCTCTGGGGTGGCCACAGGCTTGCACCACACACTCACCAGTGACCTGCAAACCCTTGGTGCCACAGCTGAGCTCATTCAGGTTGCCTGATCTTCCCTCTCTCCCTCCCCCTGTCGTTCAAGTGCTGTGGTTGGAGAGGAACTGACAGAGTTGTGTTGCAGGACTCAGGGCACCAGGATGACACTGCAGCTAAGCTGTGTTTAGGAAATGGATTATAGCTATGCAGCAAACCCCCACCATTTGTACCAGCTGAGCTGAAGGAGTGGAAACCTGTGTGCTCAAGGTTCTGATTCAGCTCCCACTCATCAAAGATCCTAAAGAAGCCTCTTTTCCCCTGACACACTGGTACTGGGCTGGATGAGCATGGCAATACAAACTTATCCCGTGGCTCAGGTCACATCATGAGCCACTTTATGTGGGGAAAAGGCAATGTGAGTGTGTAGGAAACGTGGACTGCCACTTCTACAGGAGAGAGAAGGGATTAGAGAGTAACAGGACCCAGGCAAAGCGAGGGGATGATGGCATCTTGTCACAGGCACCCTGAGGGGGGTTGGCATCCCTGCCTCCTCCCTCATGGCTTCCACAGGGCCCTTTCCCACCCCTCTCCCTCCAGGCTGAGCCCACACATACTGGTCTTCCAGGCATCTGGAGCCTGCAGGTCGGAGGTCTTCACAGCCCAGGATGCAAAGGCACAGAAGACGAGGCACATGTCTTTGTGGGTCAGCGCCAGCGGGGCCTCGGGCCTCCCTGTGGGAAGGAGAGCGTGAGGCTCGGGGTTTACACCACATGCTCTGCCCCAGCAGGTCCCAGGCTCTCTGGGACACTCACTGCCTTGCTCTCCCACAGGAAAACCATCTTTGGCACACACTTTCCCTCCCAGAAAGACCTTTGCCACTGCTCAAGCCCAGTGTGTGCCTTCAGGAGCCAGGGCTGTTTCCTCAGGGGTGTTTCCACGTGTGTCACCTCTGTCACACTGCTGGGAACCTGAGGCAAATGACAGCCAATGCCACCCATGGGCCTGCCTGAGAGGCACTGCCAGCACACCTCCAACTGCCTCACCACCTCCCTGCCTGCCCTCCCAGCCCATTCCAGGCAGCAGCTTTAGGAGAGAGCAATTCCTGGGCTGGGAAGGCAAATGCCTCTGGGCAGGGTCCAATGCCCCAGGACACACACAGCTTTAGGACAACGGGGATCCCCTCCAGAAGCACCAGTGCTCAGCATCTCTCCATGGATCCCACCTCACTGCTAGGTCCAGGGAGGGAGGCAGCTCTGCATTCTCTGCTGGAGCTCCAGCCTTAGCACAACTGTTGCAAGAGCAGGTTATTTTTGCTCCTGTGTTTATTTGATCAGGCTTTTCATTAAAGCTGTCTTATTAATTAGCTATGACCACAGCCAAAGGGGGTTTTGCTCTGCACAGTCAGTCTGGGAGCTCTATTTTGAGGCACCCCTTGGGATGACTCATTCATTGTTTGCTTGGAATATTCACTCTGAGGCACAGTGGCTGTAAGCATCATGTAAGCTCTAAGATAAATAAGCTGGCTGGCCTGGTGGGTCTGACTTGCTCTGCCTTTGTTCCTCTTCCTCCTCCTTGCCTCCACTAACAGGCAAGGTTCAGGTAAGCCTCTGAGCCTCTGGAGAGTGTTTATCATATTAGCCTCTGCTTTAAAATCCCCCTCACCTCTTTCAGCTGGCAGCCTTGGATCTGTTCCACCCTGTGCACAGGGGCACCCTTTTCCTCCTCTGACATTAGCTCAATTAGCAGCCCAGCCTGAACAGGACAGTGGCTCAGCAGCCCTTGTCTTATCTCAGGGGCATGAGTTGGTTGCTACAGAAGGCTTTTGCTGTTCTGCCTTCATCAGAAACACAGGTATGTGGTTCTGCAGGCCCTGGGGTGGAGGATTCCTGTCTCTCCCACACCTTGCAGTAACAGCAGCTGTGTTTAATGCAGGTTTGTGCCTCAGGAACTGTAGCCAGAGTGCAAAGGAGAACATTAGCCCCCCAGTAAGTGATACCCATGCAAGGGGACAGCAGGATGGGCTAGACCAGGGAGCTCAGGCCAGGCTGAGTTTCAGCAAAGCCATCATGACCACTTCTGCCCCAGCACTGGAGTCTGCAGGGAGCAAAGCAAGTCATGGGCAGAGCGTGCCCAGGTTCCCCTGCCCCAGCCTGTGGGGCCTGGCAGCTTGGCACGGGCAGCATGAGCATCACCACACAGAGCACCACGGTGCTGCCCGTCACCCCTGCACCAGCCCCAGCCGAGGTGCACGTGCCAGGAGGGTGGGTTTTAGACCAGCTACCCCTGGCAGAGCCCACCAAGGGTTGAGGGGAGAGGCAGAGGAGCATCTCTACGGGAGGCAGGGCTAGCAGGCAGGGGGTAATGGTGCTTTACCTGTGAGTGCCAGGGCCATGTCCAGACCCTGGGGCTGTGCCTGGCCTCTTCCCAGCGGAGCCAGTGGCACGAGGGGCAGCTTCCCTCCAGATTCTCTGCGCACAAGAGCCTGGGGGGCTGGCTCTTGGCTCCTGAGCACGTGCCTTTGCAGCAGGGACTTCAAAGCCCCCACAGCTCTCTTCACCTCAGAGGCTGGTGTGACTGAGAAAATCCCTCTCCATCCTGCCCTGTTCCTAGGCCCATCTGGAAAGAAGTGTTCATACACCTCAGGGACCGAGATAACCAGCGAGCCTTTGACTGGGGCCGAGGCAGGATCCTCCTGTTGCGGCTCAGCACGGTCCAAGCTGCTGAGCTTCTTTCTCTCCCTGTCTTTACCCTTGCCTTTTCTCCTCTTTCCTTCTGGTTCATTGAAAAAATACTCATATAGTTCAGGCAAGGACATTTCCCTTTCCAAGGGTGTTTTCTCCCCTTCCACTGAGTTCTCTGTCCCTTCTTCTTCTTCCCCTTGGGAGTCACAGAACAAATACTCATACATCTCTGGCCAAGTCACATCCAGGGTGTCTGCCCTTGCAGAGGCTCCAGCTGCACAGCAAGGAGGGTCAGGCTTCCCGGGGGGCTCAGCTGCAGGCTCCCCAGCAGCATCCCCTCCCAAAGCCCCCACGCTCTGGGGATGGAGAGGCTTTGTGGGCATCTCCTGGCACGGCTGGCCTGCAGGAGCCCCGGCCCCCAGCACATTGTCACGTCCTCCCGAGCCACCAGCCTGCCCTGCCTTCGTCTGCTTGGCGGCCTTTGCCTTCCCCAGGGGCTGTGGCTCTGCCTCCTTCACCTTCAGCTTTGGGGAGGAGCTGACAGCCTCATCGCCCTCATCCACGCCAGGGCCGGGCACCGCTTTGCTCTCCTTCGCCTCCTCGCTCCCCATCTTCACAGGAGCTGCCTTGGCCGCCTTCTCTTTCCCTTTGCTCTTTCGGGAGGGCGTCGGGGAGCTCTGAGGTGCCTTTGTGGGTGCTGCAGCCCTCTGTGCCGCAGCCCCTGCCTGCTCCCTGTCCCCCTGGGCTGCCTCCGCCGCGCCGGCTCCGCGCTGCTTGCGGCTCCTCCTGGGCTGTGCCGGCACCTTGGGCCTCACCACGTCTGGGGAGCCCAGTGGGGAGCCCAGTGGGGAGCCCACGGAGGAGCCCACGGAGGGGCCCATGGTGGAGCCCACGGAGGAGCCCACGGAGGGGCCCATGGTGGAGCCCACTGAGGAGCCCACGGAGGGGCCCACGGAGGAGCCCACGGAGGGGCCCACGGAGGAGCCCACTGGCACGCTGGGCTCGCTGCCCCCGCGCTCCCCACTCGCCTCCTGCCGCAGTCCCGGCGCAGTGTCCGTGGTCAGGCTCTCGGGGGGCTCCCTGGGGGTACCCCCGTGCTGGGGCTGGGCAGCGCTGCCGGGGCCCGTCCTCGCAGCCGCCGCCGCCGAGCTCCCCGGCTCCTCCGGCCCCGTGCCGCCTCGGGGCTCGTCCCCTGCTGCGTGCCGGCCCCGCTCGGGGCCGCCGCTCGCAGCCGGGCTGCCGGCAGGCTCCATGGCCCGCTTGCCACCCGCCGCCTCGTCCCGCGCGGGGCCGCTGGCGGCTGTGCCCCCGGCAAGGGCGGCCGCGGGGGGCGTCGGGGGCCGCCTCCGCTGCGTGCTGGGCATCGGAGCACACGAAGGCCGCCGGGGCTCCTCGGCTTCCCCCGGCGAGCCGCCGGCCCGGCCCGGCTCCGCTTGGCCGTCGCGGCCCGGGGCGAGGCGGCCGGCGTTGTGGCGGCTCGGGGAGGCGGCCGCGGGCTCCCCGCGTGTGACGGGGCGGCGTGTGCCAGCCCCTGGCCCTGTGCCCGGCCCGGCCGCGCTGTGCCCGGCGCTGCTCCCCGGCGCCGCGCCGTCCCCTTGCTCAATGTCACTGAGGCTCTGCTCCTCGGCCGTGGCCAGCGCGGCCGGCGCTAAGGCGCATTCCTCCGACGCCAGCAGGAACTCGGCCCACTCCCTGTCGTTCAGCTGGATGCTGTACTCGAAGTTATCCATCCCTGCAGCAGCAAAGCCAAGGGGAGAGGGGGATGGAGAGAGCAGGCTGTGAGGACGGGGCTGCGGCAGGCACAGACATAGCCGAGGCGTGTACTCCCCAGAGTCTCCCCGCTCGGGTCCCTGCCCCGGCTCCCGGCCGACTGCAGCCCCTCACGCCGCTGGGGGCCGGGGCAGGGCCCGGCAGCCTCGGAGGGACGGGTATGGCTGTGCTGGCTCGGTAACTCGGGCAGCATCCCAGAGAGAGAGCGCTACCACCCCCCTCAGGTCCCTTCTGCCTCTGCTCCCCGAGCGCGGCGGCACAAGAGGCTTCAGGCTTCTTCTCACGGGCCCCTTTCCTCCTCCTTTTGCCTACGACCCCTTCTGCAATGCTCTCCAGCATTCCTGCTGCCCTGGCGTGGGCCACCGAGGGAGCACGATCCACACAAGACCTTTCAGCGAGCCACAGCAGCTCCCTCCTACCTGTGGCTCCAGGGAGGGGAATGCAACAGGGCCCCAAAGCAGCAGCAGCAGGAGGAGAAGCAGAGAGAGATCAGGAAGCTGCATCCTACCTGCACCACAACCTGAGCCAGGGATGGAGCCATTCAAAGAGCCACGTAGGAAAATCCTCCCAGCACAACATGATGCTGTACCCTTGAGAGGGACAGAGAGCTGGGCTCCAGCACAGATCCATTCAGAGGCTAAAAATAGAGGCACCCCCCCACTCCCTCCCCTGTGTGACACTTGAGATCTGAGCCTGGTGGGTTCAGAGAGGGCAGGTCCGTATATAGAAGCTGGTGGGATAGATGTGAGGGTGCCAGACGGTGCATTTCTGTCCCACAGCCTCTGGGGTCTCTGGGACCACTCCTGATGTCCCCTGCTCACTTCTGCCCTCTGCCTGGAGCTGATCCACGGGATGGGGCTGAGGACACAGAGCTCAGAGCCTTTAGTGGGTCACCTGGGTGGCAATCACTGCTCTTTATTCCCCACACCTCAGCCTGGTGCAGGTTACCCATTGCTAGGGTGACAGAACCCCCAGGGGCATCATTCAGCTATTGCTGGCACTCCCAGGGCTCTTGTCACCAGCCTAGTGCAGCTTTACATCAAAAGATCACAGCCAGCCTCGGGGCCTTGTGACCAAGCTTGTGTGGTGCCCAGCACGCTGCCCACCAGCATCTGGTGCAGGTGACACTGGGAGCTTTGGTTTGGAGACTCGGGGTGAGCCTGGCACGAGGGAGTCACAGGGGAAGGACTGGCTGAGGGTGGCCTGGTGGGTCAGCAACCAGAGCCTGAAATAGCCCTCAGTGAGCCCTGGAGCCTTCCTCCCACCACATGCCCTCCTCTCTCCCAGGGGCCAGAAATAGATGCCCTGAAGTAGCTGTTTGTAGCGCAGCCTCTGCTGAGCACCAGCCCCACTGCCCAGAGCTGGGTCAGCACTGGCCACCCCTTCAGCCACCAGGCTGCTGCTGACCCCAGACTGGAGATGCCCAGTTGTGTGGATCCTTCAGGAGCTGAGAGAAACCCACATGCTCTGCATCCACCCCAAAGGGCCTTCACAGGGGCACTGAACACCCTGGGGAGCTGTGGACCAGCAGCCACCTCCTGCTCCAAGGCTTTAGGAGCTGTGGGTCAGCAGCCACCTCCTGCTCTAGGGCTTGGAGAGCTGTAGGTCAGCAGCCACCTCATGCTCCAGAGCTTGGAGAGCTGTAGGTCAGCAGCCACCTCATGCTCCAGAGCTTGGAGAGCTGTGGACCAGCAGCCACCTCCTGCCTCAAGGCTTTAGGAGCTGTGGGTCAGCAGCCACCTCCTGCTCCAGGGCTTGGAGAGCTGTGGGTCAGCAGCCACCTCCTGCCCCAAGCCCCGGGGAGCTGTGGGTCAGCAGCCACCTCCTGCCCCAAGCCCTGGGGAGCTGTGGGTCAGCAGCCACCTCCTGCTCCAAGGCTGGAGGGCAGCCAGGCCTCTGGCTGTGCCTGCAGCAGCATCCCTGCAGGAAGGGAGCTCCCAGGCACGGAGGCAGCCAGGAGCGTGCAGCCCCCAGCAGCTGCAGCCACTGCAGGGTAAATACCGAGCAGGACACGCTTCCTTTTGTCCATGCTCCGGCTTTGACGCACGCAGGGAGCTCGTGGAGCTGAGAAAACATGGAAGGAAAGAGCTCTGCTGGCTTCCCATCCTATCTCATCTCTGATCTGGCTACACCCTGCTCCCTCTCCCCCTCACACGCGCTCGCAGACGCAGAAGGGAAACCGACTGGCTTCCTTTTCTTGGCTGCAGTCGACTTCCTTCCCTTTGAGTCCAGCAGCCAGGGTTAGTCAGAGGAGCCTTTAAACTCTGCCTCTCAAACCACAGCAGAGCAGATGAAAGAGGCAGAGGCAGCGAGGCGGAACTGGGAGGCAGCAGCGGGCTGGCAGCTCGTGGTAGCAGTGTCACGGCTGAACCCAGGCGCAGAGCAAAGCCAACAGGAACTGCACACACCCCAGCACACATTCCAGCCCAGCCTCAGGCACACTGACAAGTCTCAAGGCAAGGAGACATCCAAGGATTTCTTTAGCTGTCCAGGGTTAAAGCCCACACAGCATCCTGGGGGAAATGAAGGCAGCTGCTCGCACTTCTCTGCCTTCCTCAGGGGGCTTCGTGGAGTTCAAGGGCAAGGGGAAGGGGTGTGATGCCAGCTGTGAAGGGCATCCAGAGCTCACAGCCCCAACAGACCGTCTGTGATTGACCTCTGGCCTGTGGTGTGTGAGCATGGACCTCTCAGGGATCCCTGTGTGTCCAGAGGAGCTGCAGGGCTGCTCCAGCACCTCCCCACCAAGCCACGGGCAGGTGGGCACAGGCCTCCCCAGCAGCTCCCAGCACCCCCAGGACTGACACTGTGGTGTTAAGGACATGATATAAATAACTAATGTCACTGTGTAATTAGAGAAGGGCCTGAAATAAAGCAGCAGATGAGGCCCGTCTCTGCCCAACAACACGGGACACAGCGTGGGAGAAAGAGCCAGAGTCAAGGGCATGGAAAAGGGAGGTCAGCAGGGAGCTGCACTTGCTTTGGCATAAAGACCCCTTCCATGGCTTCAGGCTCTGTGTTCACAGTGTGAAGGGGCTTGAACACACTGCTGGGGGGGAAAGGAGCTATCAGCTGTACACAATAATACTCTGAGAGAAGCAATTTCCTATCCAGGAAACTCCCATGTGGGAAAACTGCCTTCATGGGGCTTTTAAAGTCAGCACTGAAACGTTACGAGTGTGTGTGGGGGGAGTTTGGGCTGAAGTCACTGCTGAGACAACACAGACAATGCAGAGACATGTGGGTCTGATTACAAACACGTCCTCCCTGCCCTGAGCTAGAGCCATCACATGCTGTGTGCTGGGGGAGGAAGGGACTGATGAGCTTGCAGGAAAAGCAATGGGGAAAAAAAACCCCTACCCCACCAATAATGGGAAGAGAAATGTGCCCACAGCTTCAGGAGCAAGGCTACATTGGCTCTTGCTGCTTCCCACTGCCTGGGACAAAGAGATCTATCTGAGGCTGTTTTCTCAGTCCTTCTGCTTTGGTTTGCTCATCACCCTTCAGCCTCTGCCGCTGGGAGCGTGGCCCTGGCTGCCCATCTCTGCCTAATCCCTGGGCTCTGCTCTGTTGCTCTCACAGCACCAGCCATTCCATCTTGCAATTTCCCTCCTTGATCTGATCCATTTCTCCCCTTCCATAAGTTCCTGTGAGGTACAAACCACCACAGAGGCAGCTGAGCCCTTCGTGCCAGGGAAAGCTCAGGGTACAGCTTTGCTGGCAGCCCCCTTGTGATGGGGAGGGAGCAGAGAGGGGGGGATTTAGACCTAGAGAAAGCCTGGAAGTGAGACTTGCTCCACGTTGAGGAAGGGGTTAAGTCTATATTGAAACTCAGAGTGCAATGAAGCTGTAACCACCAGTCTGGTTCTGCTGGTTTGGGGGCAGGTGAGTGGCTGGGAACGAGCACCCCCCAACCCAGGAGAGATCTGCATTGGTTTTGCCTAAATCCTTTCACTGTCTTTGGTGGGGGTTAAGGGTTGAGTTGGTTTTTTTTTTGCCTGAAACTCACTCCCCAGGCTCTCTTAAAACTCAGGCCCAAGCTTCCCAAGCAGGCAGCAGCAGGCTCACTCAAAGGTCAGCCTTAGCTGACTTGAAACCCAGCCCGCTCCTGCCTGAAACTCAGCCAAGCTCTTTCCCAAAGGCTCCTATCCTGGCCTGAGTTTCGGGTTGCTAATCCAAGTCTCACTGGGTTTCAGGTTTCTGTGCAAGCTTTGGCTTTGCTCTACAGGAGAATAACCTCAGGCCACATCTTATTCTGTTGGCTGGACCCTTATTCTGTTGGCTGCAGGAGGCAGCCACCTCCAGTGCCAAGAGAAGGCAAACAGGGCACACAGTGGACCCAATATCCACAACCCTGAACTCACCATCCCTGAACTCACCATCTGCAACTCTCTCGCCAGCTTTACCAGCCAGCAGAGCCAAGGGGCCATGGGGCCAGCATCCCCTGCCCCAGCACATCCCAGCACAGCCAGACATCCCAGCAGGATGAGCCAGGCCAGACAAGGCTCAGCCCTGTGCATTGTGCTACTGTGAAGTACAGCACAGTGATCCCAGACTCGTGCATGGGCTGTTGTGGCTGGGCTCTGCTGTTTCTGGCTCAGGACCAGCAGCCCTGAGGCCAGGTGACCGCTGTCACCTCACAGCATCTCTCTTTCCACGTTCCTCAGTGACATGAGGCAAAGCCCAGCTCTCTGCATCCCATCCCCCAGACAGACAGAGCTGTTCTGTTTCGTTTTATCCACGTCCCGAAGTGATGCTGCTGGGCTGAAGGTCCAGCTCTCAGCACTGGCTTTCCCCAGGGAATGCAGGGCATGTGCTTTACCTGTGGCTCTCCCTTTTCCTGCCGTTCCCACTAGGTGTCACTTCCAGCCAGAAAGTGAGCCCTTCCCGCAGCTTTTTCACCTCCTCCTGACGTGCCCGGCTGTGTTAATGCTGCAAAAATAGGTCTCAGGTGCCCAAGTCATTAGGTCTGTAATGGCATCAGAGCAGTCAGGCTTGCAGGCTGCAAGGTGTAGGGGATGGTCACATCTCCTGAGCACCCGGCTCAGCTGCTCTGGTGCTCTCCAGAAAGGAGAATGCTGTTGCTCTGTAAGGCTGGAGCAGCAGGGTCTTTGCTAACACTGGCTTGTGCAGGTTGGGAATCTGTCCAGCAAGCTTTGTCCTGCTTTGTGATGTAACGTTAGACCTTCAGTCATCCAGGCAGGGAGGTCAGCAGCTGCCACGTGTGGGTGGCCAAATCTCCCAGAGCCACAGCTCGACCTCCACACTCACCAACCCTCCCAAGAGCTCTGGGGGAAAGCCAGCTCTGCCTTTGCACGTGGTTGCACTCCTGAGGTGTTTGGCCCTGAGGGCTCAGAGGTGCTGCTGCAGCAGCCTCCTCAGCCTGGGGTCACAGCACTGCCTGGGGCAGAGCCCCTGGACAGCAACAAAAGCAACCATTGGCATCTCCATCCTAGTGCCAAAGCAGCTGCCTCCCTGACCCCCCTGGCACTGCACCCAAGTGCTGCCTCAGACCTTGCAGAGAATCAGAGAATCCTTTGGTTGGAAAAGCCCCTGAAGCTCCTGGAGCCCACCCAGTGCCCTCACCCTGCCCAGCACTGACCCACAGCCCTCAGCACCTCAGCTTTGGGGTCCCTCCAGGGCTGGGCACTGCCCCAGCTCCCTGGGCAGCCTGGCACAGGGCTCACACCCCTCTCAGGGAAACAGTTCTGCCTCAGCTCCAGCCTCAACCTCCCCTGGAGCAACTTGAGGCTGTTTCCTCTTGTCCTGTCACTTGTTACTTGGGAGCAGAGCTGGACCCCCCACAGTCCTATCTCCAGGCTGAGCTGGGGGGGCAGCTCCTGTCCCCCATCTCCCTTCCTGGAGGGGCTGCTGGGGGCTCAGGGGAAGGACCAAGACCCCTCTGTGTGTGTGCTCCCCTCTGCTGCTGGGGGACCAGCAGCCATACCAGCTGTTTTCTCTGTGCTTAGCAAAACAAATTGGTGTTCTGGGCAATCCCAGCTGGGGATGAGGAGGTCTTCAGCCCCACGTGGTAAAGGCATAAAGCAAAACTCAAGGGAGCATCAGCTGGTGTCTTGGGCCACTTCTTTGGTGTTCTTTTCCTCCTGTATGTAACATTGCTATGTGTGAGAGAGGGAGCAAGGCTGAGCCTGGCCTTGGGGAGCAAGAGCAAGCTCCAGGATGAGAGGTGGAAAGAGAGAAGGACCTGAGGCTCTTTCTGACAGTGTCCTCTTGGTGCAGCTCTTCCCCCCTGCTCTGGTTCTGGCTGTGGGCCTGGAAAGGGCAACGGTAGCTGAACCTGCAGCCACAGCTCCATTTTCTGTCCAAGTCACTGATGAATTATGTTTTGGGTTGAAAGGGTCTCCCCTCCCAGCCCAGCCTCCAAACACAAGCTGTTCTCCAGCTGCAGGACACTGTCAGTCCTCAAGGTCCCCACTCCTTCACCCCTGCTCTGCCCACCCCCTTCCAAACAGATCCTGTTCCCAGCTGAACCGGGCACGGTGGTTGTGTTATTGTAACTCCCAGGGCATGGGCCACTCCACTGATGTCAGCCCACCCACTGTCAGCAGCTTCAAAGCACAGAGGAGAGCTCAGGTTGCAAACACAACAGACACCGGTAGCTCCTCGCACACGGCTGCTGGGCTCAGCCTCTCTCCCCAGGGCAGGAGGAGCAAAGGCTGCAGCAGCAAGCCTGGCTTGAATTAAACCAGCCATGGAGAGCTGAGGACATTAACCCTCTGCAGGCTAAGGCTGTAAAATGGGAATCCCAAAGCACTCCTTAGTGCGCTCTGCCAGTGGAAAGTGCTTCCAAAGCTCCCCCCACGAAGCTGCTTAATGCCACAGGGGATGGTGAAACTCGTGCCAGCTGTGGAGGAGCCAGCTGTGCCAACAAAGCAGCACTGTGCACACTCATCCCCAAAGCCTGAGCAGCCCAAATGCCCCTGTCAGAAAAGCTAAAGCTCTCTGCAAGTTGAAGGCTCCTGGCTGTAACCAGTCCCCTGCCTTGGGTCACCCCAGTCCTCTGAATGGCTCTTCCCTGGGACTGTTGTCCCATTTGCAATACAAAAGCCTCACAGAGGATTGTGGCCAGGGGAATAACACAGTTATCTCCTCAGGTTGAAGGTTATTTATAGAGGTTTCCTAAACAAAGTTAGGATTAGAGCTGAGCCAGTACCACAACCACAATTGTTGCTTATCCTTAGTGCCTGAGGCAGTGTGTGTGCTTGGAGGCCTCCCAGCAGCCAGGGTAGGGAAGAGAGAGTCAGGACAAAAGAAGGAGCTTATTGACATCCCAGTAACATCTGGACCTCCTGCCTGCATGCCCAGGGGGCTGATTCTGCTGAGGAGCCCAGCACAAGGGAGAAAAGCTGTGCAGGACATGGGGGGAACAGTGAAAGGTGAGGGGACAGGAGGGGAGGAAGCACAGGGCTGGGATAATGATGTTCCAGCTGCTGCTGTCCCAGGTTTGGTGGCAAAACCAGGAATCAGAGCCTGGTTGGCTCCAGGGGCCTTCATACTGCTCCTGTCCACTACATTAAGGTGTCTCAATGGGTCTTCACAAAGCCTGATGTGAGCTGTGGGATGCCTTTGTTGTCCTGTGGTCAGGGAGCAGAAACATCTGGGCAAAGCTTAAGCAGAGATGAGGGACAGGGAGCTATTTGGGATCATTTCACTGTGCAAGTGGCTGTATCCAAACTCCTTGCCAGCTTGTGGAGAGGAGAAGTGTTCCCACAGCTCTCACCTTCACTTGTTCAGGTCAGTGCCAGTCACCTTCACAGGTTCTTACTCCCTTCAGCTGGGTCTGGAGCTCCCCTCTCACAGGTGCAGCTTAAAGGGGATGAGGGTGCTGCCTTGATAAATGCAGAGCAACCTTCTCTGCCTTTGCTCCTGCACTTATCTTCAGTTGCACCATCCCTTCTCCAGAGCTAGTGTTTTGCAGCCTGAGGACCACCATCCTGAAGCACACAGGTACCCTCCAGAGTTTGCTGGCTGGGGATCAACCCACCTCCCTCTCTCAGGCTGTGTCTTTTGAGGACATGATCTTGTTCCACTCCTTCCAGCAATACTTCAGCAAAACCCTTCCAGAGCAGCAATTTCTTCCATCTCCTCAAACCATAGCTGAGAGTGCTGTTTGTAGTGCATGCTTTTTCTTCTTCCCTTATTCCTTGGGTGGGGGTGGATGTGCAGCTTGCATTTGTATTTGCATGCCAGTAATTTGGGTTCAGGCTGGGGAACTGGGTGTTTCTGAGCCATTGGCTTCCTTTGCCTGCTGTAAATATCCTTGTGTTGCTTTGAAAAGAAGTTAGAAGTAGTAAATCCTGGCCTGGGGTGATGAGGAAGACTGTGTTTTACAGTTCCAGTCAGGCCTTTGGTTGGAAAGGGCCCAGAGAAAGCAGGTAGGAGAGCAGATGAGGAGGTCTGGGGTGTGTTTTGGGTCATCCTAGTCTTTTTGTGTGACCTTACCTGCAACCTCCTCTCTCTCCTTGTGTTTCAGTGCTAAAACAGGGATGCAAGAGCTCCTTTGCCTGTTCAGCACATCAGCACTGGCACCCCTTCCCCTCCTGCACTGTGACACTCTGGACCACTCCAGCCACTGCTGCAATGAGTGCTAATGCTAATGACAGCCCAGGTGCACAGCACTCAGGGAAACCTCTGTGCTACCTGGGGCTGCCAATGACTAATCTCTGGCCATTGACTTAGCAGCTGAGGCCAAGCTGAAGAGACACAAACAACTGCAAAGACAGGAGCAGGCAGCAGAACTGCAGCTGGAGTGAGGTGAGAGGCTGGGGAGGAGCATGGTCTGTCCCTTCTCCTTTGCAGTAGCACCCAGGACTCCTCTTTGCTTTGGCAGCCAAGATAACCCCAGAAACAAGGCATTTCTGCCTTGCACCTGCCCCATCTTGCCCAGGTGAGCAAGGAAGCCAAGGGCATCCTGGCTTGGCAGTGTGGTGGGACTCCATGAGCTTCAAGGGCTTTTCCAACCAACCAACTCTATGATTCTGTAGCAGGAGACAGATTTGCAGCTCCCAATTACATGCAATTAAGGAATGCTAATGAGGCTGGCTTTGGCCTGAGCAGTAAGAGAGTGGGGTCAGTGCTGAACAATATCCTGTTGACATCCCTTCTGAGGAGCAATTCACTGTGCAAGAGGAGAAAGGGCCTTGCTGAGGCTCTCCTCTGCATGAAAACCTCAAAGAGAGCTTTGGTCTCTCCTCCTCCTGCCTCCCCCAGCTCCATTATCTGGTGGAGGGGAGTGAGAGGGGGAAGAGAGGCTGTTTTCCCTCTGGCTGGGCTGCTGGGTGATAGCACATCCCCCTGGGGAGGGGGCATGGGGGGGCTGGGGTTTGGATAACCTGCCTCATTAGTGGCTGTGTGACATCATTATCTCACATTAGTGACACTCTTCCAGAGGTAATTGGGAAGCCTCTGGAATGGCCCTGTGACCTTTAATTAATGCAATGGGGCCTTTTCCTTGTGTGAGTCCTCACTCTGCCTCAAGCAGCTGCTTCTTGTTAAGATGCCAGAACAGGGGAGCCCTGGTCCCATGCAGGGGTTTTCTAAGCCTCTGTCCCCCAGGGGAGAAATAAAAAGGTGCATGAAGCACTCAGCTGCTGCCTGACTCGTTTCAGCCTCTGTTTCCACCAGCCCCTCTCCTGCCCCTGACTCCAGGCTGCTGCCTGGGCAATTACCTCTGAGCTGATTAGCTCTGGCCAGCACAGGCACCCATGGGAGGGTCTTGCCCCTCTGAAGGGTGAGGATGAGGGAGACAGGGCACTGACTGCAAGGCTGGTCCTTTTGCTTGCAAAGGCAAAAGGAGGAGCAGATCAGTGTGTGTCTCTGGGGAGAGGGTTTGGAGGAGGCTCCTGGCCCCAGAGCCACACATGGCAGAGGGAGTGAGGTTATGGTCACAGCTGCAGGCAGAACTAGGCTCAGACAGAATCACAGGATGGTTTTGGTTGGGAAAGACCTTGAGTGCAGCACCTCCATGTCTCTCTTGCAGTGAGGGGCTCAGTGGTGCACACAGGGTGCAGCCTCACAGCATTGGGTGCAGGGGCTATGGAGGGCTCCAGCCCATCAGCTCCTTGCACCTCCAGCTGGGATGGATCAGCCCTGGCTAGGGAGGAAGGCTACTGACCCTCCTTTTGCATGGCCCAGCTCAGTGCCAGCTCCTTTGTGCCCTTTGGGCTGTGCCTGGGCAGGGAACAACACACCAACCCATTGGGATGCCCCTCTCTGCCCTCCCCTCAGACCTGAGCTCTGGTGGGGGGGTCTGTGCTCCCAAGAGCTGCTTTGTCTGGTAAAACTTTGACTAAAGCAGTCACAAGGGGGTCTTGGGTCAATATTGGTTTTGGGGACAGATGCAAAAAAAGCCTCCCTGTTGAAATGTTGAATCCTATCCCCTCTCTGCTGTGCTGCTCGTCTCAGTGCCTGTGCAGGCCAGGAGTGTAAACACCCCTTTGTCTTACAGCTCAGGCAGGAGGGAAAGGAGACAAAACACTGTAACAGAGATTAAAGTAAGCTCACAAATGGGGGTGAGGGGAAATAAAAGCCCCAGGCTCTTTGAATGGGAAGAGGACAGAGAGCAAGAGAAGCTCCCAAACTAAGCCAGAGTTAGAATTGGCCATCCCCAGCTTTAAAGATGGGGAAGGGGAAAAAGCTCCCAAGAGGCTGCAAGACAATCTGTGCCCTGATTCTAACAGTGAGCAGGCTTCTGTAAAGCTGATGCTTAGGAGGCATCATGCTTGAGAGAGCTCAGTTCAGCACCTGCCTGGCTGCTGCCCCTGAACACAAATGGATCCAGCACTGGATCTCCCATGCAGCTCTGGAGAGGTGATGAGAGGTTAGCAGCAGCTTCTCCTTGGCCTCTCCCTCTTGTGTTTGCTGCAGTTTGCTCAGGCAGGTTCTGCAGCAGCACTGGCAGGCACTGTCCCAAGGCTCTCTCTTTCTTTAGGTCCTGTCTTTTGCCTTTCCAGATAATCTCTCAGTGCAAAGTAGCTATTTCCAACCAGCCCAGCAGCAGGAAAGCACAGGAGGGATCAAGGAAGACAGGAGTTAGCAAACACAGAGAGCCCTTGCCCTAAGCCTGACTGACCTGCAGAGCTGCTGGAAGAGGCAGGAGAGAGAGGCAGAGTGGTCCCTGCCAGCCTTGGGAACAGGGAGATGGGATGTCTCTGCTACCTCAAGCTGGCTTGCCCCAAAATGTTGGCAAAGCCCTCACAGACCCCCATGAAGAAGCTGCTTCTGCAACCAGGGGTTGCCTGGGGATAAACTGTGCTGACATCCCTCTTCAGAAGAGCCCCGCCCTGCCCCAGGCTCACACTGAATCCTTCCCCACCAGCACACACACCTAAACCAAGTGAAGTCTTTTGGCTCCAGAGCTGCCAGCTGCAATTTCTCAGGCGATGGGAAGAGCCAGCACATGAGTGGAAGGGAGAGGGAGCGTTTGCAGGGGGAGGGAGCTGGAATCTCTGAGCTCTCCCAGGGAGACAGAGCTGAGAAGTGCTGGGGTTATTCATTACCTGCAGCTTTCATCCCTCCCACGTGCTGCAAGGGGGGGAATAAGAAGTTGTCAGGGCAAAATGAAGATGGGTGGGTGAGGGAAAAGAGATGAAAAGCTTAAAGGCAGAACAAGGAGGAGCAGAGGGTTTGCTGGGACCAGGCTTTGCTGCAGAGAGGATGCCAGGGCCAGGAGAGCACAGCATTTGCTGATAAGGAGCTTTCTTACCCATAGAGATCCTTTTAATTCCCCCAGCAGGCTGCAGAAGCCAAGGGGTGGGGTGTTTGCTGCTTGCCAGCACCATTACATCTGCTGCAGGAATCCTGCTCCCGTGGCTTCCCCCACACTGGGTGGGATTGTTCCATGCACTCACACATCAGCCTCCAGCAACAGCATTTCCCAGCACAGCCCTAACCTGCAGTCAAGGAAGAGACTGGGAAGGGCTGGAGCACTAAACCCTGACCTTTGCTAATCCCCAGGCAATAACTGGAGGCGAGGAGCGTGCTGCAGGCAATGTCAGCCTTTGCTCTCCCTATGGGCAGCATTTTTAACCTTAATAGCAGCCAGGCTTTCCTGTCAGCTCCAAGGCAGCAGCTGTGGGTCAGGGAGTTACTGTGGAGCTGTGAAGCTGTCAGCTGCCCTGTGAGTGATGGGTTGCTCACAGGACAATCCCAGCAGTGTCTGATGGGAAGGCCACAGGGCTGGGACCTTCAGGAAAGCTGTGATGTGCTGCTGGCCTCCCAGGAGACCTTATTGAAAACAGCACCTCGCTTTGCTTCCTTCTTCAGTTCTAAACTGGGGATAATGAGGCTGAGACCTTGGAGATGTTGCTATAAAAAACAACCACTGTGCAGCAGCTGAAGTTGTTACTGCAAGCTGGGAAGGTGCTCTTGGTTCCAACCAAAACAAGAGTGTTCTGAGCACATTCCTCTGGTCATCTGTTGGCATCAGGATCCCTCCCAGGGAGCCAGAAGCCATGGTTCTGGTGCAAGTTTTCTGCTCCCCAGTGTCCCACCTCAGCCATAATGCAAACAGAGGCTGTCACCAAGCCCCAGTTCTATGCAAAAACACATAGAGAACACCTCCTAGCTAAAAAAGTGAGAGAGGTAGCTGCAAAAATGAGGAACACCTGCATGCAAATCCATCCTCAGCCCTCCTCCCTTCTTGCCCAGTTGCTATCAGGGGTAGCCACTAGCCCATGGCAGAAGCAGAGCTTCCTTCATCCCCTCAGCAACATTCCTGCCTGGGTACATGGCAATCTGTGGTGGCACCTTCTCCTGTGGCAGGGAAGGGGTGAGGAGATGTTTAATCCTAAAGAAGAGGCAGGTGGAGTGACCCTCAGTGTCCTGGGGCTCGCTGCAGGGGGACACAGGCAGCTCCCAGCTGACAAAATCAAAGGCCAGGGAGGGTGGATGCAGGGTCCCCACTGGGCACATTGCAACTTATGCCCCCCAAGTGCTTAAACAGGCAAGAAGGCAATCTGTGAGAGAGGAGCAGATGTGCTGTGCTCATGGGGCTTCAGGACACAGCCAGCCCTAACCTGGTTTTAGCCATGCCCTGGGTGCCACAGGAGAACCTTTGCCTGCAGTTGCTGCTCTGAGCAGGCAGGGACAGGGATGGTGAGGCAAAAAAAGTGACTCATGCAAGGCCTGCACCAGATCTGTGCTGACAGAATTGCTTCCTTGGTGCCAGTTTCTGCAGACAAGGACCTGGCCTTCAGCTTTTAAACCTGCCTGACTCCTTTGTGCTCCCCTCTGCCTTGAAGCCTGCCTATAAATCTGCTTGTTTTCCTTTGGAACCTGCCACTGGCTTCTCTTTAAGCAGAAAATAACCACTGAGTCTGCCACCTCTGAGTTATGGAGGAGTTTAAGAGGCTGCAAGTGTGAAAAAGTTAATTGCCTGACACTCCAATTAATCACTCAGTGCCTACAGTGGCAAAGTGCTTTGGTTCCCTGTGCCAGGGCTGCCTTGTGTTAGACCTGCCACAGCCACCATGGTGAGGGCTGCAGTGTGGCTACCAAGAGGTGCCACTGAAGGATGCCACCAGGTACATGCCACTCTCACCATGGCACATGCCAGCTGGACTGTGCAACCAGGCTGGTTGTGCAATGCCACCCACTGCAGCTCTCAGCTTCTGGACACTGAGGTTTGGAGGCTTTTGTGCTTGGGTGGATTTGTACTGTAGGGGAGAAAAGGACACTTGGTGGCTGGCTTTCAGCTCCCTCAGTTATATGAGCAAAGCCATCAGAGAGTGCTGCCTGCCAGGGCCCTCAGGGCTGAGTGTGGTGCCAGCCTGGGTGATGTACAGAGCACAGGTAGTTCCCATCCATAGAAAGTCACCAGCAAGCCCTTGATGGCAGTGAGTTGCCCCAGCTGGATTCCCTCTTCCCAAGCAACATTTTTGGCATGCCCTCGTTGCTCACAGGGCTCTGGAGACAGGCACAGCACTGCTTTGCCCTGCTTTCACAAGAGGTGATGCTGCTGGGGGGGGTGGTTTATGCTGGCTCTGCCAGGGCTGGGGGTGGAGCTGCTGCTTGCGTCTGGTTCCTGTTAAGCAAAGAGCTAATGGGCTCCATGTGATTGCTCTGCTTCTCTGGAGGATGAGCTGCTTTGCTGATAAGTGCCAGGGAGGCAGCCTGCAGCTCCCAGGGAGGCTGTGGCAGGCGGTGCCAGCCCCACAGAGCCAGCACTAATGCCTCAGGAGCCTGGCAGCTCATCACCTGCCCTGCTGGCCTCTGCTGCAGGGTTCAGGGGCACCAAGGGCAGCTTGCTGCTGGTTTTGAAGCTCCTCTTTGCAGAGAGCCTGTGTGAGCCCACGTGAAGAGGAGACAGCACGAGCTGCAGCTCTCCCTCAGCTCCCAGGCTGGCAGCAGGGCTGGGCAGCCAGGGCAGGAGGGTGCCCTGAGGAGGGCAAGGCAGGGTTTGCTGCTGCCAGGCTGCAGAAAGACAACATCTGCCTTTTAATGGTGTGGACAAAGAGCCTCTGTGTGCTGGCAGGAGCCAGGCACTGCCTGAGGCTGGGGCACTGCAGGGACAGTCCTTCACTGGGGCACTGCAGGGAGAGTCCATCACTGGGGCACTGCAGGGAGAGTCCTTCACTGGGGCACTGCAGGGACAGTCCTTCACTGGGGCACTGCAGGGAGAGTCCTTCACTGGGGCACTGCAGGGACAGTCCTTCACTGGGGCACTGCAGGGACAACCCTTCACTGGGGCACTGCAGGGACAGTCCTTCACTGGGGCACTGCAGGGACAGTCCTTCACTGGGGCAGGAGCTCAGGCAGGGGGAATTTGCAGAGGAGACATTGACCTGAGCCAGTCTGGGCACAGCACAGCTCCATCCCAGCAGCTGCAGTGCCTACAGCCTGTCTCAGCACTGAGATGCTTTGGTCTCCAGAGGCAGACAGGCTGGTCCAGGAGCAGATGAGCTGCTCAGCCTCTGCCTCTCACTGAGAAGGACAGGCCTGTTTAGTCTTCTGTGATGCCAGGAGCTACCAGGCTGGACTAGAGGATGGAGTCAGTCAGTCCCTCTTCTGTAAGATCTGGCCCCTTAGCCACTGACACTCAGACTTTCAGCTCCAGTTTCTGCTCCCAGTGCTGAACCAAGGATAAATACTCATTTTGTTGGGCAGCTGGTGCAAGTGGATGGCAGAGGCTTGGCCCTGCAGCAGGGCTCTGACAGGGCTCCCATCCCTCAGTGCCAGGAGGGAATGTGAGCAATCCCCAGCAGCAGTGGCAGTGGGGAGGCTGGAGGAGAGATTTCTTTGCAGACCTGGCACACTGGCAGCTCCTTAGTGCTGGGGAGCTGCCATCTAACTGCCTTAACCCTACCAGGCAGCCTGCAAAATGCTTTCAAAAGCCATCCCAGAGCCCAGGCTTTCAGGCACCCTGCTGTGGTCAGCAGGACTGGAGAGAGGCAGCTGGTGTGCCTGGGAACCTGAGTCCTGCCAGTTCCTGGTAAAAGGATTGGCCATTACAGTAGCAAAATGCCAGGTCTGTAGAACCCCAACAAATGCCAAGCACCTCTTCTTCCATCACACAGGCCCATGGTCCCTGGGCACTGGCAGGAGCTAGGGGAGAGCTCTGAAAGCAAAGTTTGCACCGGCTCAGCAGGGAGGAGGATGGCAAATGAGCTCACTGACAGCGTGTGTCTGCCCTGGCACATACCCCTGTGCTCATGCTGGTTTAGTTGTGGCTGCTTCACCCTCCCAGGATGGCAAAATGGAGCTGGTTTTTGTACCTGATTCAAGATGGGCTCACCTCTGTTCTGTCTGGCTTGATTCCTGCTCGGGGCAGCCTGGTTGCTGTGGGTTTAAAGAGCACTCCCACAATCTTTTGCACTGGCTTGGCAAAGCTCAGGCTACCTCAGCTTCCCTCTGAAGTGATGCAGCTTTGCATGGGGCTAAGCACTAACTGCAAAGTAACAAGGGGGAGACAAGAAAATGTGTGGGATGGAGCATCTTTCCCACCAAGCTGCAAACTTCTCTTGACAAAGCAATGCCATTAGAAGGCATTGTTCTGCTTCCTCCCCTCCTCCCTGTCTGGCACTCTTTCCCAGGCACTGCTTGGTTACTTGTGAATGTTTATCCCTCTCTCAGGCCAAGTGTGAAACACTAATTGCTGTTGACACTTGCCAGGCTGGGATATTTAGCTCTCCCCTGTGCCCAACACCAACATGTTGGGTGCTGAAAAGTCCCCTGGAAGTGGCAACACTTGAGTGCAAAGTCTGACCCTGCCCTCACCCACTCACACCAGCACAGGGCCAGGTCTCCTCTGCTCCTCTCCAAAGCACGTGGCACTTGTAGCTGGGCTTGTCCCCACCTACACACCTTCTGGGATGAGCTTTCCATGCTCCCTGCTACATCCTTTGGGCAAGGATACCCAGCAGCAGGCTGCTGCCACTGCCCTTGGCTTGCCAGAGCCTGGTGTGTGGCTGTGGCTGTGCCCACACTCCTCCTTGGCTCCTGCTCACCACGTGTCACAACTCTCTGGCACACACAGAGCCTCTGCTTGTGCTTCCCCAAGGCCTGGCTCTTCCCCTGCCCAGGCACGAGGTTCTGCTTTGGATAGCAGAGTGTTTGTGAGTGTCTGCATCCAGCTCACTCCCTCAGAGCTCCCTCTGCACAGCTCAGCCCTGCTTTGGACTGAGCTTTTTCTCCCACAGCCAGAAATGTCATCTGGGGATGAGACACGATGGGAGAGTGCTGGGGTAGGACTGGGATGCAAAGGGCTGATGCCAGGGCAAGGAAAAGGGCCCAGCTGCAACCCTGCTGGGCAGAGGGGCAGAAGAGTTAAAGCTCCTCTCTAGGCATCAAGTGTGGGGTGTGCATCCCTTCACAGCCCTTGCACTCAATCCAGGAACAAAAAGTCTTTCAGAGCCCTTTAAAGAGGAGCCAAGGGTTGGTGTCTGGAGGCAACACCCACAGCATGAGGGTGGCCAAGCTGCTGCTTGGGCTGGACTCATTGTCTCCTTCTGAGACATTGTCCCCTGCTAATGGAGGGGCCAGTCCCAGGAGGGGAGATCAGGCCTCCAGAGCAATGCCCCAAGGGATCTGCTTGGCTGGGAAAGGTCTTGTTTTGCAGCCACACACATCTGCAGCCCTGTCAGACACAGGAGATGCACTTGAAGCCATGCCAAGCTGCCCTCCAGCCTAGGGCTGGGAGCAGCCACGTGCCAGGAGTCTGCTTCTGCAGCAGAGAGGAGAAAGGCATCCAGGGACAAGGAGCAGAGCAGCCTCTGGGACCCACAGCACTGCCCAGCACCATCCTGCCTGACACAGAGGGGTGACAGCTCTGCTCTGCCTCCTGCCAGCGAAACGGTTAAGTGCTGGCAGATGAAAGGCATCCTGGGGCTGCAGAAGTGTTCTAAACAAATAAATAAAACCTCTCTGTGTGTGTGAGAGAGAGAGAAAAGGGAGGGGAAGGGGGCTCCTGGGGAAGGCTGCAGCCTGGTGGAGCCGTGACGCACGCAGCGAGAGCCCTGGAAGGATGCCAAGGGATCTGGAAAACAGGTTCTGAGGAAATACACCCCTCTTGCTGATCCCTTCTGACGTAGGCAGGAGCAGGAGATGAAGCTGGAGGGGCCCTGCCTGATGGGCTCACACCCCTTCAGCTACCTCAGCCTTGTGCTGTGGGGCCTCCCCAGCAAAGCTCAGCCCAGGGCCTGAAGGTGCAAGGAGCTTGTTTGCAGGAGAGTGCAAAACCCTCCCAAGAGCAGCTCAGCATTTCTGCACTGGGGTGGACAAAGCCAAGCCCTTTCCCACCCAGCTGTGCCCTCTGTGCTGAGGTGCTATTCCCCAAGTGCCTGATTAAACCTTGAAACAATGAGGCTGATGACTGACTTCCTTCCCACCATTGTCTCCCTGCCCAGGGATGGGGAAATCTTCCCTCAAATGCCTCTATAGGAGGGGTTTTTTCCCTTTCTGAAGCTGCTGCTTTGTTTCTCAGGAGGATCTCCCAGCCTACTGAGCATCCCCAAGCCTGGGAGGGAGCAAGAATGAGAGCAGGGAGGACTCAGGCCATCACTGACCCCAGCTGGGACACAGCTCCCTGTCCTGGCAGGACAAAGTTGGTGTGGATGTGGTGTGCACATGCAGAGCTCTGTGTGAACACAAAGCTGCTGTGTCCATCCACTCCAAAATTCACAGAGGACCTGTCTAGGAGCTAGAAATTGCTGCCATGGAGGAGGGGGCAGGCAGGGGAATGGAAGGAGAGAGGTCACAGGATTGCCATGGCGTGCTCTAAGCTTTGTCCTGTCACTTTTGGCCTGGCTGTGTTCATCTTGGCTTGAGCAGGCTTGTGGTTCAGCTGGTGCAGGGTCCAGCATCCAACAATGGGCAGGATCAGGCTGCAAAAGGAGCACCTGAGAGCTGCTGCCAGCAGTGACCTGGGAGGAGAGCTTTGAGCTTTGTGAATCACCTCTCCTCTGTTCATCTAAGGCCAGACACAGGGACTCTGTCAGAAGAGCTGAAAGACATGAGCAAGTCCTGAAGCTCTGAGTGTTACCATGTGCCCAGCTGAGCCTTGTCTGCCCATCAGCTCTGCCCCTGCAGCAAACCTTGCCTAACACAGCCCAGTTTATGCTGCTAATGCTGCCAGCTGAGCCCCACTGAATTCACCTGTCTGCTGCTGAACAACAAGCAGCCACACATGAGCTACCTGGGCTCAGCTGAGCAGAGGGTTTATCTCAGGGTGGTAAGGGGTGTGTGGACCTCAGCTCTCTCCTGCCTGTGAGGCACTAAACAGCAGGGAAAGCAGCACTGAGATGCTGACAGCATGTGCATGGCTCTCCTCTTCCAGGATCCCAGAGTGGCCAGGGAATTGCTGTACACACACAAGGTAAGCACATGTGCCAGCTTCAGGCAGCTCTGGGGCTGAAATGCACCAGCTACATGTCTTTGGAAGTGGAAGAGGAACTGGCTAGCCAGGGCCAGAGCTGCTCTGAGCCTTGCAAGTGCCTGCAGTAGCCTCATTGGTGCAAATTCCATGGGAAGGCCTGAAGAGTTGGGTTGGAAGAAGAACTGGTTTTGCAGTTTAGTCCCTGGAGGTCTGGGTTTAATCCCCAGCTCTGATGCTGACTCACTGCATGCCCCTGGGCAAGTCCCTGAGCACCTCACACAGCAGGAACATGAGGAGAAGAATCATTTCTGTGTGTGCAGCATTGTCCAAGCGTTTTGGGGCAGGAACTTGTTGTCTGTGTGCAATGCCAGGCACCATGGGGGCCTGTAATCCAAATAAACCCTGGAACAAACTCCCAACACTCTTCCCATGTGGCTTTGAGATCCTGAGCCCAAGAGGCTGCTGCTCTGAGAGCAGAGTGACTCTGATGTGGGGTGGGGTGGTTGCTCATGGCTGTTGAATGAGGACATTAAGCTGTAGTGTTCAGCCATGGCCTGTGTGTGCCACGAGTCTTTGGGGAGTGATTGTGCTGAGAAATGCTGGCTCCTAGGGATGGACAGTTGATGTATTAACTTTGGCAACACTTGCAGACCATGTCATGCCAATAAAGCTCTTGAGATTGGAAAAAGAGCTGAGCTGGAAAGGTGGGTGAGAGGGGAAAGTGCTGGAGACAATTGGCAGAGACAGGGCAGGGGGAAGGTGCTGGTGGTTCCTCACTCCATACAGATGACACTGCTTTAGGACTTAAAACTGACAGCCAAAAACCAGAGAGGCTCCCTTGTCTTTCATTGCCCTGAGGAGTCCCCAACAGAGCCACAGATGAGCTGTAAAAGGCCTTTGTGTTAGAAGGGGTAGGATCAGCACCATGTGGCTGGGACCCAGGGCTGTGGAGAGCATCCCATGGCACTGCAGCCTGGGGCCAGGGGGCTGGGACAGGACTGGAGGACAGCTCTCAGCCCCCCATGGCAACACTCCCATCTTCCAAAGGCTTTTTACTGCTCACACTGAAGAAACAGAGACCAGTTGCTGTTTAACCCCTTCAGAAGCATCCCCATTGATTCTGAAGCACTCAGGTTCCCAAGGAGTGAACCCTCCCTTCTCCTGGGCCCAGAGTGAGCTGCCCTGCTGGGCAGCCACCAATCTGCCATCCTCCTCTGATTATTTTCATCACCAATTAGAAGTGGCTTAGTGAAACCCATCCATAACCCCCTTAGTGAGGAGCAGCCTGTCCTTGCTGTTGATCTTGGCTGCCCTGGGAGCTTGCAGTATTTTTTCAGCTGCACACTTTGGGGTTTGTTCTTTCTATCCTTCCTTTCTTTATTTTCCCCTTTCCCCAAGCCAGATTCAGATCAAGTTGTGTTATTCTGCATGCAAAGTGTAAACATCACCCTGGGTGCCAAAGGCAACACCACATGCACATGAGGAAAGGAGGCAGAGGCAGCATGTGGCAGGGCTGGAATGTGCAGCCACTCCAGCTTCCAGCCCTCCCTGACATGGAAACTGCCCCACTGCCAGGCCCTGCCCACAGAGGCTGGCTCCTGCCTGGCTCTTCTTCCTCTGCCCACTTCCCCATCCCCTGCAGATCACGGGAGGAGGGGATCTGCTCTGAGCTCAGGGTGCACTGGGGTTGTTGACTCTGAAGCATAAGGAGGAGCCTCACAGGGCAGTTGTGATGAACTGGTGCATTCTTGGAGGTTTTGATCTGAGACATCAGCCTGTGTGGTCACAGGGCAATCTGGGCTTGGGAAAGAAACACATCTGAGGGTCTGGCTCCATCCTAGAATCACAGAATGGTGGGGGTGGGAAGGGCCCTGCAGAGCTGCCCCAGCCCCTGCTCCAGCAGCTTCCCCTGGCTCAGGGGGCACAGGAACGTGCCCAGGTGGGGTTGGGAACCTCCTGAGGAGCCTCCACACCCTCCCTGGGCAGCCTGGGCCAGGGCTCCCTCCCCTCAGCACCAAAGGACTCAGTTCCAGGGGCACTGCCTGTGTGCCAGCTGATGTCCATCACCCCTTGTCCTGGCACTGGCCACCACAAAAGAAGTGTTGCCCCATCCTTCTGCCATCCACTGCTCCAAGTGAACTGATGTAGTGGTGAGAGGGTTCTCCAACCCTGTGTTGGTAACCAAGTGCTTTTGTTGGTACTCAGCAGCTCTGGTTACAACTTCTGTGCTGCTCTTTGTGATCTCAGCGCTCTCAGCCTGGGACAGACAGTTCCCATTAGCATCTTCTGCTCTGGTCCAGGCAGCACAAAGGTATCTTTGTCATGGGGCAATACCCAGCCAGCCACCCATCTCTCATCAGCTGTGAGAGCCTCCCTGTGCTGGCCACGGCTGCCACTGCCCCTGCTGCCTCACGCTGGGCTGACAGTGGCTGAAACACCCTGGAGCAGGCAGGTTTCTTTCCTTCACAGGGTGAGGCAACTTCTGCTGACAGACTGGGCTGCTGCTAAGAGACCAGGCATAAAACACACTGAAGGGCTTCACATACTCAATCCCCTGGAGCACTCCCTTCCCCTCCCTGCCCTTGCTGGTGGCTGCAATTCATTAACCTGGGCATCCAGGGCAGGGCTGGGAGCTGGAGGGTTCCCATGGCACAGCCCTACAACCCCACACCTCCAGGCCAGCGAAGGGCAGAGGTGTTGGGCAGTGTGCTGGGGTGACCCTGGGTGACAATGTGCTGCTGTGGTGTGGCTGGAGCCCACAGACACAGGTGCAGCCCAGTGAGGAACCCCCCCGACGTGTCCGTCCTCCCTGGCTCCCGCCTCTTGTGCTGGGGAGGACAATTCCTCTTGTGTTAGGGCAGCAGTCTGCTGGGAAGAAAGGAGCTTTGTTCAACAGATACTCACAAAACACCCCCCAGAGACAGCCCAGCACCGTGTTTCCTCTCTGAAGCTGCAGGAGCAGAGTGCTCAGCCACAGAATCCCAGAGGTGGGGGTGGGAAGGGTCCTGCAGAGCTGCCCCAGCCCCTGCTCCAGCAGCTTCCCCTGGCTCAGGGGCACAGGAACGTGGCCAGGTGGGGTTGGGAACCTCCTGAGGAGCCTCCACACCCTCCCTGGGCAGCCTGGGCCAGGGCTCCCTCACCTCAGCACCAAAGGACTTGCTCCTCCTGTGCCAGTGAAGCTTTTTGTGTTCCAGCTGATGTCCATCACCCCTTGTCCTGTCACTGGCCACCACAGAACAAACTCTGGCCCCATCCTCTCAACACCTGCTCTTTAGGGATTTATCAGCATTGATAAGGGTCCCCCTCAGGCTTTTCTTCCCCAGGTCCTGCAGCTTTTCTCCCTCACACACATGCTCCAGCCCCTCAGCATCTTGGTGTCCCTGCACTGGGCTCTCTCCGGCAGGTCCCTGTCTCTCTGCAGCTGGGGAGCCCAGAACTGGACACAGGGCAGAAAGAAAGTATGGCATACTCCCTGAATTTGCCTGGCAGCCTTGCACAGGGCCCACACTCATCTCTGTATCATTCCAATGTCAGTGTATGTGCTGCTGGAGCGAGCTCCATGAGCTGGTTAAAGCCATGGTGCCAGATCCCTGCTGCAGAGGAAGGCTTGCCTGGAACCAGAGCAGCCATGGCAGCACTCTGGCTTGTTACCATGGTTAAGGAGCAGATGCAGTGTAGGTGCTTCAATGTTCATTGTTTTGGTGCAGAACCTCAGTAATGCAGGGAAATGAAGACCTGTGGCATCACTGCTGGGGGTAGCTGTGCCTGCTGCAGCAGCCTGGCTGGCAGGGCTGGCAAAGCAAGCCTGGCTCATGGATCCCAGCCCCATGGGCTGAGGGAGCTGCACATCCACTCACAGACTGGGAACTGGCAGCAAGTCCTTGCCTAGGGCCACGCTTCCACTGGGACTGGATGTCACTGGCTGCTTCAGCTTTCCTACCCATTAGTAATATCACTAATTACTCAGTGACCCGCTCCCCTGAGCCCTGAGCTGCTCCAGCAGCCAGACTGCTGATACCTGCAATATCAACAGCCTTTGTGGTTTTGGCAGCAGGGTAGGCTTTGAGGAGATAGCAGCACGTGGGCAACCAGGCCCTGTCACCTAAGATCAAAGGAGCAGGGCCTTCCAGCAACCTGGGATGTTTGCAGTAATTATCAGCTTGATTCAGAGAGAGGGCACTGACACCTCGGTGCCTTTGATTTGCTGCAGCAGTGGGATCAGCATCTCCCTGGCAGTGCATGCAGCCATGCAGGCAGGTACACATTTCATCTGCTGTCTGGGTGAGGCTCACTGTAGTGATGTTCACACATGCAGACATGCTATGTTGGACAGCTTTGTATGAGGGAGGCAGGAAGGTGAGAAGGGCTCAGGTTCAAGGCAGCTCTTAAACAGGAGCTTAACTAAAACACAGCCTTAAGTGCTTTGTTGAATCTGAGAGCACTTAAGAGAACACTTAAATGCCATCTTAAAGAAAGCTGCTTTCCAGACAAACCACAGAGCTGCTAAAGAGGAAACTGGTGTGTTAATGTAGAACCTGAATTATTTATTTGGGCTGACTTCAAATGCTCCCCTCCCCTCTAACATCTGAGATACAAACACGCTCTTCCTGAGGATGCCAAACCCCTGACTGTTTCTATCTGAGCAACCTAAGCTCCCATCCTCAGCCCACTGAGGCTGCCTCTCCCTCTAAACAGCATTTCCAGAGAGATTCATTGTTTTAGTGCTGAATCTCAGTAAAAAACCAGGGGAGGAGAAGACTTCAGCAGTTTCTGTTCATTGCAGAGCTCTCTCTGTGAGGTCCCCATGCTCCAGGGAGGAAAGGCTTTTGCACCACTGTTTGTTTCCCAGGTGCTGCAAAGGTTTGCCCAGTCATTTTGCTGCCCTGGGTTTATAGTGTCCCTAATTTGAGGCATGTTGGTTTGATTTAGTTTGTGTAGCTCTCGGCAAACTAATGCTCATTATTTTCCACCTGTAAAATAAAGCCCATGCACAAAGAGCTACAGTGGGAAGGGATAGAGAAGGACTGAAGGTAATTACCAAGATTGTCAGCAAGGTCATGCAAAAGTGACAGCACATAAAACCCTGATTACCTGAAAATCTGAAGCAGCCACAGTAGTTTTCCTTTGCCACATGCTCTGTGCTGAGGAGGGGTTTTTTTGCAGGGAGAGAGCTCTAAAACACAAAGGGGTATAAACTCAAATGCTGTGGCATCAGTTCCTACCAGCAATGACATTTAGCCCTCAGAAGTACCCTGGTACCACACCAGTGGAAAAGCTGCCAGTGAAGGGGATGAGAGCTCAGAGAAGTGCCCTGTCAGCCAGTGCAAAGGGTTATGATCCCTGTTCAGTTCCCATCCTGTTCCCATGCCTCTTTACACCACACCAAGTGCTGGTGCTGGCTGGTTTCTTGATCAGCTTCTAAAAAGTCTTTAGCACAAGATGTTGTAGCACTTGTTCACAGACAAGGAGATCTCAGAGGCAGGAGGCTCTTCTGCCTTTCTCTAGACAGGTTTCCACTCTTCTTTTTGAAACCCTCAGGAGAAAACAACCTAAGGGTGAGGAATTTGATGAGGATTTCCCTAAGCTCAGTGAGCAGCCCCCAGGGAGGTGATGGCAGGCACACAGCACACTGGAGGAGCCTGGGCTGAATGGCACAGAAAGAACTGGCAAGTGGATAATGGTGGGGTTGGTTGGTGTGTCTGTCCTCCTTCTTCTCCCCTGCACAGTATTCCACCTGCTAGCCCCAGCCATGAAGTCATTCCTGGGGCTGCAGGGAGCACTTGTAAAATCAACAGGGCTTATCAGATCTAAACTTTGGTAAATACTGGGACAATCACTCCCCTTGTGCTTTCATCCTGGGAGTGTGTTGGAAGCCAACAGGCTTGATAATGTACCAGTAAAGATGAAGTCTCTCAACAGCATGAACGTTAGCCCTGAACTCTCTGCTCCCAGTGCCCTTCCCTGCCATCAGCTTGGTGCTAATGTGTGGGTCTGACCCATGGCCAAGGTGCCCCATGCAGCCTTCTGCAGCCTCTGAGCAGCTGAGCCAACCCCCCTAGAGGAAAGGAGCTGGTTGGGGAAGCAGAGAGGTGCTGGTGTGTGCCTCTGAGGAAAGGCTGGAGCATCACAGCCAGCTCTGCACAACGTGGCACTGACTTTGTCCTCTGTACAGTGGGTCTCTGCCACTCAGCTGCTTCAGCTCTGGAGAGTGAGGGGATCTGTGCTCACACCCAAGTGTGCCTGCTCCCAGAGCTGGGCTTACAGGGCAGAGGGGCTGCTCCTGGGAGGGGCTGCTGCCTTTCAGCACAGCTCCCAGGTTCAATCCCTGTGTGCTGTGTGTGCATTCAGCTGCACACCCATCCCCTGCCACAGCTCACTCCAGCACCAAAACATCTGCACTCGCTCTTCAGAGTGCTCGTGCCATGAGGGGATGCAGAGGGTGGAAACATCTGGGAGAGGATGGAGTGAGTCCACAGAGCCTGGAAAATGAGGGAGGTGATGTGGAACAGATGCTGGAAAGGCTGGGGATATCCAGCAGAGCCTTGGGGAGGGCCAGGCCAGGGGTGTGTGCTTGCACTCACATGTGTGAGCTCACCTTTGTGGCTCCTGGGGCAGTGCTGAGAGAACCAGATTGATTCAATACCTGTCACCCAGGGAGGGAGTTGCCCTCCTGAAGACAGCTGTGCCAGGCAGTGAGTGATTGAGGAGCAGGGCCCTGTTTTGCCAAGAGCACACGTTTCTCAGAGCAAGTCATGTCACTGCTGGAAAAGAAAGGCAGCTTTGTGACTGAGCAGCGTGGCACGTGCTGTGCCCAGCCAGCCCCTGGAAAGCTCCAGGAAGACAGCTGGGTGCTCTCCTCAGTCCAGCTACAGTCCCTGAAAGAGAAAAGCTCCATCCTGACCTCAGTTAGCTCTGCCTGAGGATACACATAGCAGCTGGACAGGGTGCCCTGCTTCTGGGCAGCACTCATCTCATCTCATTTCATCATCTCTGACGTGCCTGGTGTCAGAGCTGCGTGTTCCAGAGCAACCAGCTGGTCTGTTTGCAGGGCTCCAGACAGGGTTGGATAATGTGGTAGGGTTTGGCTTGGGCTCTGGGGAGGGAGATGAGGACAAAGGAGAAGACTCCACACCTCCTGCCACCTCCCCTGCCAGCAGTGGGATGCTTACGGAGGGAGGATATGCTCTTAATGTTTAGAACCCACTTGCAGATTCAGTGCTCATACTTCTCTTTCCCTTTCACAGTTCCTGGAGCCTGGTCTGTGCTGGTCACTACTTGAGCTGTACTAATTCTGCAGACCTAAGACTGCATTTCTCATTCTAAGCAAAACATTTCCCTCCTCCAAGCACCTTTCTCCCCTCAAACTGCATCTCCCCCGTGGCTTTATCGTGGTACCTGCATGGCTTTCTCATCAGCTGGCATCCCTGGCTCCCTGTTCCCCCCAGCCTCTAATGACTGGAGTTCCCAGCAGCTAGAATTATGGCTCCATTGCCCTTTTCTTTGGGTGCTACTCACCTCACCTCACTGAAGTAACACCAAAGAGCTGAGGCTGACACACAGTACTCCAGCACAGAGAGGGAGAATGAGCTGGTGCAAAGACAGCAGCACCTCTGAGATTATGGAGAGGCTGCTCCCTCTGAGCACAGCAGTAATGAAGGACCTTTAGAGGCCAAGCAGGATGAAGCCAGGACAAAATGTCCTTTAATTGCAAGTGAAACCACAGATGCTGCAAAGGATCAATAGCAGGGGCCAGAGAAGGCAGGTTGAGGCTAAGAGCTAAGACTGTTCCCGTCTAAAAGCAAAAAGCCAGCTTTCCTTTCCCAGCTGGGAGATCAAGACACCAAACAGTAAGACCAGGGAAGCTGTACTGTGCCAGAGCTTGTGTTGTCAGAGGAATGGCTTCCTTCACATCCACCAAGCCCAAGCCCAAATGTTGGAGCCAAGTGCAAGCCAGAAAGAGGCAGCAGTCCAGGCACTTGAATTTGCTCTCTGTTACAAATTACACACACCCAAGCGAGGCAGGGCCTCTGCTCTTTGAAAATCTATCCCCAAGTGTTTATTATAGAAACCAGTTGCCCTCTTTGTTGACAGCCAAATTGCAAAGGCCTGTTGGAACTGTGAGGTCCATGCAGAGCCACGGCCCCAGCTCAAACACCCACAAAACCTCTGCATCGAGCAACGTGCAGCTCTCGTCGGGTCCTGCTGGGATTTGAACCTAAAGGCTTGACAAAGTCTGGCTGCTTTGGGTGTGAGGCGAAAACCACCCCCTCCAGCACCACAGAATGCTCTCACTGGAGAGAAAACCCTTTGTATTAACATGGGCAGTGAGCAGCCAAGTTCCCAAACGTTTGCAGAAGCCAGGAAGAACACAGACGGGAAGAATTAAATGCGAGGGGCTGCGAGGTCCCTTTTATCCCAGCAATGTGAGCCAGCCACATTTTTCTCTGCCTCTATTGCCTTCAGCTACCTGAGTGCCAAGGCTGAGAGATATGTGTCTCCCTGGCTGCTGAGCACAAGACTGAAGGTTATCTTAAGAAGGATTTTCCTCGAAGCATTTTGTTTTGCACAAAAGGCCCTGGGCTCTGCCATTCAATGGCTTTTGCACCCCTGGAAAACCAGAGCACAGCCTCTCAGGGCTTGCAGAGGGGAGTCCTAATGCCATGTTCCTTCCATACACCTATTGTAGAGCTGCTTGCTGGGCTGAGTGTGTGAGTGGGCACATGAGTCCATGGGTTATCACAGGCTGAGAGGTTGGTTCCTGGCCGTGCTGCTGCCTGGGCTGTGTGAGTCACTTCCCTTCTATCTCATTTCTCCCTGGTAAAATGGACTTGATAACCACAGGTGTGTTTATGGGATTTAACTCCAGAGCAACCACAAAGTACTGTGGGACAGAAGGAAAAGGGCAAAGTGCCTCGCTGGATCTGCTGGCCTTTCTCATGGGCTCTTAGCCCTGGGCTCATCCTGCCTTTAATCTGCTGTGGCTTTGCTAAAGAAAACAGCAAGGGAAACCAACACTTGGCCTCAGTGGCCAGTGACACGGTGCTGTTAGTGGCACAGAGCTCTCTCATGGGGTGTTTTCTTTATCCCTGGCCTGTGTGACCCGGATCAGCAGCAGTGCCTTTGAGAGAGCCCCCACACCCATCATCTTCCTCCAGCCTGTCCATGAAGAACGCAGTGGCTCAAGCTGCAGGGCTCTTGCTGCCCTTCTGAGTGTTTGCTAGGCCAGGGAATTATGCAGAGCTAAAGAGTCAGAGGGTGGTGGTGGAGAGGGAGGTGAAGCAACTTGCCCAGAGAGCCTGAGGCCGAGTGTGGCACAGCCCTCCTGGAGGTGGCCAGCTCAGCCTTCACGTGGGACAGGAGCCAGCAGCGTGCCCAAGGGGGCAAGAAGCAAAGGGCATCCTGGCTGGGCTCAGCAGTGGGATGGCAGCAGGAGCAGGGCAGGGATTGTCCCCTGTGCTGGGATCTGGGGAGGCTGCAGCTCCAGGGCTGTGTTCAGTGTTGGCCCCTCACTCACTGCCACAGGGACACTGAGGGGCTGGAGAAGGCTGAAGGAATGGTTGAGGCTGGAGCTGAGGCAGAACTGTTTCCCTGAGAGGGGTGTCAGCCCCTGTGCCAGGCTGCCCAGGGAGCTGGGGGAGTGCCCAGCCCTGGAGGGACCCCAAAGCCCTGGAGCTGAGGTGCTGAGGGCTGTGGGTCAGTGCTGGGCAGGGTGAGGGGAGAGCTGGGATTCCAGCAGCTTCAAGTGCTTTTCCAATCAATTCTATGATTGAATGACCCAATCTCCCTGAGGGACAGGGTCATGCATCTCCCAGCCAGTCCCACAGCCACCTCGCTGCCCTGGGTGAGGAAACACATCAGCTTTGCTCCCTGGTGATTCCCACAGCGGGGAGTCCTGCTCACCTGCACCTTCCACTCCAGCACCCAGCAAAAAGAGCCTGAAAGCCTGGCTCTGACCCTCGTTGCTAATGGAGCCACAGACTCCAGCCCACCCCAGGAACCACAGAGCCCCTGCCCCATCCAGGCAAAGCCCTGGGATCTCTCTCCTCTCCTCTGCGACTTGGGAGTCTCTGTGGCCGGGCTTTGCCGGTGTCTGCCTGCTGACTGAAGCTGTCATTATCAGCTCAATAAATCTCTGGCGCTGGTTTTATTGAATCCCAGCCTGAGGGGGAACAAGCCTGTAAAGGTTGAGGAGAGCAGAGCTTTCCCACGCCTAAGACACGCTGCCGGAGCTCTTGCACACATTCCGGGCCTGCCAGCGCTCTGCAAATGTTTGGACAGCCTTGAACAAATAACACACCTTTAAAGAGGCCAGCATGAAATTTTTCCTCACCACCCAGCCACCCTCCCACAGGCTCTGTCCCCCCTGTGCCCCCCTCTCCGTGCTGCGTGTGTGCAGATGCGTGTGCGCGCTCGTGTGCGCCGCCGTGTTTATTTTAGGCTCGCCTTCCCCCTTTGTGTTTAGGTTGAGCAGTTCGTGGCTCAGCTCCAGCTGTGTTTTGTGGGAGGAATTCTGGCCCCTCAGCTGGGGTGCTTGTGAGAGCTGTTGCTGGGAGGTGGGGGAGGCAGGGGCCTGGATGGGACACAGCCTGGAAAAGAAAGGAGGAGGAGGCGGTTTGGCTTTTCTCCTGCCCAGATTTCCTTCAGCAGGTAGAAAGCAGCCAGAAGGGATTTTCTGCTGACAGCGTGCCAGGCTGCAGTGGTAACCTCTGCATGCCAAGATGTTTTTCCATCAGGACCCATCTGCCTTGCACACCCATGTAAGGTTGCAAAGCGACGGGCTGCTGAGCCTGGCACGCTCCCTTTACCCACAGAACTGCTCTAATTCATGCACTGGCTTCCTTCACACAGCCCTGCTGATGTCTCTTGACCCTGACCTCAAAGGAACTTCCCTGGGGCACAAGGGGCTGCGGGTGGAGGCGGTTTCTCTGCCACGCAGCCGCTGCTTGGGCAGCCCAAATGGCCTCTGGAGCGGTGCCATGAGCCAGAGCTTCTTCAGAGACAGCCCTTGGGATGCACACAGCTAGATCTGGAGTGGAGCAAGGAGCTGGTCCTGGAAGTATCCAAGTTTGCTCGGGGGAAGGAGGGGTCTGGAAAGCAGCTTCAGCAGCTGAGCCAAGGAGGAAGAAAAACAGGGATGTAAGAGCAAGAGCCAGCCGAGAAAAGCACAGCACAGCTCGCTCTGAGGCGCAGGGAGGCTTTCCTGCGCCTTCCTGAGGGAAAGATGCCATTTCTCCCCGAGCTTTTCCCTCAGCTCCACGCAGCCTGCTGCCAACAGGAACTCCAGCTGCGAGCAGGGAACCCTGAAACCACTTCAGGCTTAATCCAAGGCTGTGGTAGGCGAAGCACAAGAGGCACACAGGTCCCGTTGGGCCTTTCAGCGAGATGGAACACAGCTGCCGCTGCTTCCTCGGCGCGGTGGGCAAGGGGATGAGGGCAGGACAGGCCCCATGCCTCGCACGTTCCAGGGGCAGAAGAGGAATGCATTTGTGGGGGCAAAAGAGAAACTTGGAAAGGATTAACAGAGCAGCCAGCTGCCTGCCTGCTGAGTTCTGGGAATGTAAAACACTGCAGCCATCTCAACAGCTCCTAAAATTCCCCCTGACTCATTTCCTGTTGCTGCTTTCCCAGTGCTGAGAGGCTCAGGCTCCTGTGGATTGGGAGGGAGAAAAAAAACCACCCTGGAGAGAATCCAGAATTGAGATTTCTGCCTCCTCCATCTTCCCTGTCAACGGGTCGTTAAACGAGAGGCAGAAGCGTTGTACTCGCCCCGCGCCCATCACCAAGGAGCTGAGTGAAAAGGCTGCTCTAGGAAACAAGTGACAATTAGTCTGATGGTTCCCTGCTCCTTGGCTTATGTCTGACTTCACCAAGTCCCTTGCACGTGCTAAGTAGCCAGGCATTTGAAGGGGGCAGGAGGAGCAGAGGGTGAGCTGCAGAGATAAAGGTTTAGCTCTGAGGAAATAAAGGCACAGGATTTACCCACGTGCTCAAAGGTGGATGCTGCAGGTCAGGGTGGCACAAAGCAAGCTGTTCCATCGCCCATAGACAGCCCTCCCTTGGACATGCTGGGGAAAGAGCTAAAAAGGTGACAGGATAAACAGCAAGGTGCTGAAGTGCATTAGCTGACAGACGAAAGAGAGAGGAGGGGCACAGCAGGTGAGGGAGTCACACGGGAGGTGTGGAGTGGGGTATCTGCTCTGCTCTGGCACTGTCAGGCCAGGACGAAGGCTGAGGTCCATGGGCACAGCACAAGGCAGAGCTCAGGGCAAAGTTCATTGCCAGTATGCTCATAAACTGAGGATAAGGAAGCTCAGGAGATCTCTGAAATGGATTTAGGACACTGTAATGTCCCCACTTTGCTCCGTGGTGGCCTTTATGGCCCATCCACTTTGGGATGCTGTTGCCCCCCGTCAGTGCTGCCACGGCAGGGAATGTGCTCAGTGCCCTCTGCACTCCCTCCCAATGGCATTGGGCACACCAGAGACACAGGGCAATGTGAAATGCACCTCTGGCTGTTCTTACTCACAGTAAGCAAGAAGTGCTAACACCATCAGGAGTTGCTATCACCCAAACCACCCACAGCCAAGGCAAGGGGAGCTGCATGGGGGGGAATGAGACAGGAGGATGGGCTGACACTTTGTTCTATAGTGACAGGACAGGGGTGATGGACATCAGCTGAAACACAGACAGTGCCAGTGGAATGGGAGGAGAAGGTCCTTTGGTGCTGAGGTGAGGGAGCCCTGGCCCAGGCTGCCCAGGGAGGGTGTGGAGGCTCCTCAGGAGGTTTCCAACCCCACCTGGCCACGTTCCTGTGCCCCCTGAGCCAGGGGAACCTGCTTTAGCAGGGGCTGGGGCTGCAGCAGCTCTGCAGGGCCCTTCCCACCCCACCCCTCTGGGATTCTGTGGTTCTATGATTGTATGAGACAAGCACAGGGTTCAGTCCAGCCCAGCCATCCCTGAGGCTGTGCCCCTGCAGCCCTGTCACAGGTTTGGGACTCGTGTCCTCGGGCTCAGAGCCTGTGCCAGCCCCACCTTGGCAATGGCACGTGGGCACACGCCTGGCACGGGGCTGCTGGCCATGCCCAGCGTGGGCTGCCTGCTCTGGGTGCCTCAGCCCCACGCTGCCTGTGTCACACGTGCCCACACACCTCTGGGTGCTGCCACATCTGCATCCTCCTGCAGCCCTGAGGAACAACAGCCCTGCCCCACACAGGAGGCATCAAAAAGCTCCTGGGCTTGTGTCCTGTGAGCCACAGAGCTCGTGCTGGGCTCTGAGCCCCGTGCTGGGCTGTGTAGCCAAAGCTCAAGGGCTGCAGGCACTTCTCTGGGCTCACTTGTATGAGATTTGCCTGAAGTAACCTGATGGCAAGAGCTGCCAGGCAGGGGCTGGCTGTGGGGCTTCCAGAGGTATTGGTTTTCTCTCTCCCCTTGCTTGAAGAGCCTCAGTGCTCTGCTTTGCTCTGTTTTGCTCTGCTTTAAACTTTACATGCTCACTCTGATTCCCAGCAAAGCAAAGAGCCAACTGCCCTCTCCTTTCTGTATCAAGTCTGGGTGGACTCTGGCCTTCACTCACAAGTGCTTTGATCTGGTTCCACCTTTTTAGCCTCTGCAGAGCACAAGGCACACGTCTCACTGAAGACAAGGGGGTTAATGCTTCCTTCCCCTTTGAGGGACCAGCACTTGAGGCTTGGAAGTTGTTTTTGAGTGATGCTGCTGAGTGGAGGTTGGGCTGTTTCCTTCTGAGCCTGGGCTTTGCAGCATCCCAGCAACCACCCTGGGCTGAAACTCAGGAGGTTCAGACAAGGTCTCAGTCTGGTTAACTGGCACAGCTGCCCCCCCCTAGAAAAAGCACAGGAACCACTAATTTACAACAGGAGGCAGACAAAATCGTCTGTTTACTTTCAAGCCTGAAATTGTCTGTTAGCAGAGGACAGACCACAAAATGGGTGGCCCCTTTCCTGGAGAAACTGTGAAAACCTGCTTAGTTCCTGCACTGGTAAAGCAAACAAACAAACATGACCTGGAGTTGGGTTTCAGGGGTGCCTTGCTGCTCACCAGTACACCAGAGCATCTGAAAACAAACTGAGAAACCCCCTTGCCTGGCTGATAAGAAGCAGCCCGTGACAACAACTGATGGGAGAAGCCAGAGATGCAATTAGGAAGCTGAAATGTTTTAAACAAAGGGCAGAAGCAATCAGCAAAAGGTAATTAAAATGGATTAAGTGAGGCAAAATCATCTGAGCAAAATGCTGGGAAGCAGTCCAGGGTAGATAACCACGTGAAATGTGTGCTCTGAGTTTGGGCATTTCATATTACTTTGTGCTTCTGCGAGGCTTTGAGGGGCTGGGAGCAGCCTGCAAGCAATTAAACCTCACAACACCCGTGGGGAGCAGAGGTTATTCTAGGCACTCACAAGGTGGCTGTACAGAGAGGGGAGAAGTGATTTATACTGGGCCCACATGGCAAGTTAGAGACAGGGTGGGGAATAAACCTCAGAGGCCTGAGTCCTGGGAGCTCGTTTGATCAGCGAGGCAGAGGGATGGTGGCCTCTGAAGAGAGTGTTTTGGCTTCCCCAGCAGCACTGGTGGGAGTTCATTCCTCTGAGCTCTCGCGTTTATTTTTAGCACCTAGGTTTATGTCAGGAGTGACAAATTCAGCCTTTGTGCTCGGATGTGGCTAGGACAGGAGCAGCCTGCAACAATATAATCTGAAACAACACACTGGGGCTGCCTCTGCCTCTCCCCTCCAGTCTGAGCTCTGTGCCTGGAAGTGGCCACCGAGAGCCCGTCACCGCTTGCCAGTGGGACAGTGGCACAGAAGGGCTTTGCCACTCAGCAATAACAAATGGATGTGGGTGGAGAGAGAGATGTTTTGTTTTACCTTAGGCAAGAAAAAAAAAAAGGAGAGAAATGTGTCTTGGATCTGTATTTTCAAAGCAAACTGGTGGTGTTGGGAAATGAATCTGGACCCTGGGATACCAGCTGATGCGTCCTCTCCAACCTCAGAACACAAAAGAAGGGGTAGGGAAAGGATAAACCACACACCCCAGGTCTTCCCTTTTCCCATGGGACAGTGTTGGAGCAAAGCATGAAGAATTCTGTATGCTCTGGGCTTGACCTCTTTGGGGACAAGCTCTTGGAGGGGTGGCAGAGGGGCAGCCCTGCAGAGCCTCTCCTGCTGTTGGGGCCAGCTCCCTGGCTTCTCTTCTCAAAGTCATTTGTTTAATTGGTTGTCATTTCTATTTCAACACACCTGCTGAAATGGAGGGCTGGGCAGTGTCCTGCCTCTTGGGAAGGAGTGATTAGACAGCAATTAAAGGGAGGCTCCTATTTGGACCTCTTCAGAGAGCAGCCAAAACAGGCATGGATGGATCAGTCGCTCGGGGCTGAGGCCTCTGTGTGTGCTCATCCCTGTGCTGTGTCAGGCCAGGGCTGAGGAGTTTCAGTTCCCCATTCCTTGAGTACCTTGAGGGACAGAGAGATCTGAATCTCCCCTCCCTTTGAAGATAGCTACTGCTATTTGCATCCAGCTCTTTTAAGACTTGGCCTCCCCTGCCTGGACGACTTATGCCTCATCAGTGTGAGACCTGTGCATTCAGCCTCCATGTCTTGCTCTCCAGGCTGCAGCTGAGCACAGCCTGGGTTGTGGGGAGGTGGTGGAAATCCCACAGCCAGGAAATCCCACTGTGGCAGCCACAGCTGCATTGCAGGAAAGCAGAGTGAGCTCTCAGCATCCTCATCCTGCATCCTGTGGGTACCTGGATGCTTCCATGAGTCAGAAGGCTTGCAGGGTCTCAGCTGCACAGGTCTGTGCAGTGCCTCCAGTCAGATGCCTGAAGTGAATGGACACATCATCCAACATCTAGGAACACCCAGGAGCAGCCAAGCAGGGCTCATCCAGGGTGCACTGTGCTTATGCCTTGATGATTCTCTGGCTTTGGTTTCCATGTATAATGCTCCATGCAAGGCTGTTCAGCACGAGGCAGGCAGTGAGCAGCTGGGATTAGATGCAGCAAGGATTAGGTACTCGTGTGCACTCACCAGGATTAGGCATTTGCTTGAATACCAGGGAAACATCCAGTTACAGTAAGCAGGATGAAGCACTGTGCTTGGGGCATGAACTAATCCAGCACTGTCTGTGTGCAGGAAAGACTTTTTGCTTGAGGGCAGCAGGTTATCCAGGAGAAGGCTGCTGTTCTGAAAGGGTATTTGAGGGGCACTCCATCCTCAGTAGTGCTGCTCACTGTCACAGATAGGAGGCTGCACTGAACAGACCATTAGTCTTATCCAGCCCAGCAGCTCCCTGTGTTTTGGCTAGAGCACGCAGATAGGAATTAGCGACTGTGCAATGTTTGTTCTCACAAAGCAGGAGGGGAGGCTGACACAGAAAGAAACACAGAGCAAGAGAAAAAAATAGCAAGGGAGAGAAGGAAGGAAGGGGAGGGGATGTGTGCAAACATATAAATATACAGGGTGCTTTCAGGATGAGCCGGGCACAATGGAGAAGCGTCCCCCCTCCTCTCCATCCCACGCTGGAATCACAGCACAAACCCTTTTGGGAAGGGGGATGCAGACCTTGGCAGGTGTAAGTGGCAAGTAGGTGCTGCACCCTGGCCATGTGCCAGAGATGGGGAGGGAGGAGAGCAGGAGGCAGCAGCAGGGAGGGTGAGGAGGTGCTGCTCTGACAGATGACAGCAGCTCCAGTCCCGGGCTGCGTGGGTGGCAGCGCAGGCTGCGTGCCTGGCTTGCCTTTCCCAGGCACGATGCAGACAGCCTACTGCACAAAGAAAGTGGTCATTATGTGAAGGGTGCTCCCACCTCGCTCTCCCTGCTCAGCTCCCCTCCCTGCCAGAGCAGCCACAGCTCCTCTTTCAGTGCCTTTTCAGAGCACTCCAACCGCCCGGACTCATTACTGCCTTGGCAGCGGGATGGGCTGGGCTGGGCTGGGACAGTCCTGGGCAGGCAGACAGGGAACATGATGTCATTACTTCCCAGCAAAAGGGCAGGAGCCAGGCCTGCTCAGGAGCAGGCATCAGGGCAGAGCAAGCTTTGCTTAGAGCATCAGTGATTTGGGCAAAGGTTTTGCTGAGGGATGCTTCTCAAAGTGCAAAGCGGTGTAACCTTGTTCACCGTGGCACTAAGGTGAGGACAAGAAGTCCAAGCCAGAGGTAAACAGTGTGTCTGGCTTACAGGACACTGAATACAAATGTTTTCTGGGTGGCAGGGTGAGGTTAGAGCCTCTGCAGTTAGTTGAGTGCGTGGGTTTTAAATAAACTTCACCCTCCAGGTTACAGCCTATCTGTAACTGCCAAGTGTGGGCTCACTTTGGGTGATGGATTTGTGTTCATCCTGAAGTCCTCTCCTTGCCAGCTGCACCTCAATGAAAGCGGGGTGCAGGATGTGTCCAAGCAGCAGCACGATGGCTCTGAAAGCTTTGGCTGGCTTTGCCAGCCCTGGGAGAGAGCTTGTTCAAGGTATTGATTTGATAATATAGGTCAGCTGTAGTCATTATGCAGAGGGATCAATCACATCAACCAGGCTCTGTGCAACTTTAATCAGCGTGACAAAATCAGAGGTGAGGGGGAGTTTGAGGTTGCTTTTGCCCTAGATTTTATTCCCTTTATCTCCAACTCTGCTGCTGTCAGTTGGTGAAACAGGATACAAAACGAAGCAGCAAAATGCTTTGGGGTTTTTTTAATGCTCTGTAGCACTGGATGGGCAAGAAAGGGCCCTCCACAGCCTCTGAAATGAATCCCAGTTACTACATGAGGAGACTTCCAGTCTTCAAGGGTTCTTTGTACTGCTTGAGGATGGGAATTGCCACCTCTTTGGGCCCCTGAAGGATCAGATCTGAGAATCTGGGGGTCTGGGGGAGCACTGTAAAAACTGTAGCTCAGGTTCCCAAGCCCCAGGATGTGTGTTACTTCACACATGCTCCTCTGACAGAGGTGGAGGGATTTTTTTCAGACCTTGGTTCCTGGAAGCAGCTTGTGCTGAAGGGTCTTTCCCTCTTTTCTCTGTTGCACAGCCAGCAGCATATATCCTCCAGGGCCTCTGTGAGTGAGCTCCCAGCCAGGCAGACGCAAGCTAGCTCCAAACCACAAGCTTTGTGGCCTCAGTTAGCACAGTGCCAAGCAACAGACCACGCAGATGTGCTCTCAGAGGGACGTGTGCTACTCTCATGTAGTTCACACTCTGCCCTGAGTGCTCCTGGAGCAAACAATAACTCTTCAAGTTGCACGAGGAGCAACCGAATTCTCCTTCCATCTCCCCTTCACGTACTTCTGTAACCTGCTGCAGCTCTGCCAGGCTGACAGGTGAGAAGCAGGGCAAAAACCCAAGCCCTGCTCCTGCACATAGACCAGGATGTGCAGCTCTGGATGCATGTAATTGCCAGGCTTGTGGAGGAGAAAGGTCGTGTTTCCACATACTCCTCGTGCAGAAGAGAACTAGTGGGAGACAGCACGTTTCCTTTGCATGGGGCTTATCATTCCCATTGCCTTTCTGCCCCTCCCTGTCTGTCTGGCAGGCTACCTGGCCTGCTAGCAGAGATGGTATCTCACAAGACACTGATAAGGGCAATGGGGATGTGGCAAACAATGGTCAGAACCTCCCCTTTAATCGGGTCTGGTAGAAATGCCCCTTGGTAAACAGACTGAGGCGTTTTGCAGGCTTCCCCCACACCCGTCTGCGCTGCTTGCTGGGCTGAAATACGGCACTGGGACCCTTCCTTTCCTTTGCAAAGCTCCAAGCAGGTGACTCATGCCATGTACCTTGACTTGTCTTGTTGCACTGCCAACGCTGAGCCTGTCTCTTTTTTTTTTCCCTTCTTCTTTTATGGCTGGAATTTGTCCCCTTCACTTTGACCCTCACACAGACAAACACCACCCCCGTGACCCTGCCTTGCCAGGGATTTTATGGGAGGTCAGCTCCTCTCTGCACGCTCAGTACACAGCGGTGAGGGGGTCCAGCTGTGTGATTGCAAGGAGGAACTGGCTGTCTCTGAGGTGCAGTCATGCAGCAGAGCAGCTCACCCTGCTCTCACCCTCCTGGGCTGGGATTTGACCAAAGGCTCTTGCTGCCTGTTTGGTTACTGCAGGAAATGGGCACTTCCCACTGGACACGTGGCTTTCTGGTGGAGAAGAGTGACTTCAGGGGCTGCTAATGGGCTGTGTGATGGACAGTCCCAGCAGAGAAGCATTGCAGGGGCTCACAAAGGGCTCCATGATGCACAGTCCCAGCAAGGGAGCCAGAGAGGGACAGAGAGCCTGAGACCCCACTCCCATCCCTGGAAGCGGCCTCTTTCACAGCAGGGCTTCATCTGCAAACACTTCTCCTCTGCCTTTGTTACCTGTTCTTCATACAAAAGGCCAGTTTAGCCATGTAGTGCTGTCAGCCTCAGTCCTCAGACAACACTTTACACAGGTGTGTTGGGTTTGGGTGGCCAGGTTTTGGCTATAGGGGTGGCTTCTGTGAGAAGCTACGAGAAGCTTCCTGATAGAGCCAATGCCAGATGACTCCAAGACAGACCTGCTGCTGGCCAAGGCTGAGCTGCTCAGTGACAGTGGCAGCAACCACAACAGCTCTGTTTTCTTTTTCTCACAGTCTTTATAGCACTTCTGGAAATAAAGACATCTTCCTGGTTTCGATCTGCAGCCTGGCAGACAGTTGATAGCCTGTAGAAAGCTCTGCTAATGTCAGGCTTGTTTCACTCTGTTTACTGAGTACTGGAAGACAGAGGGGCAAAATGTGGCAGGGATAGGTAAATAACTCAGTTTTGAGGCATCTCACCTCCAGCAACAACTTGATGAAGGCTGCAGTCGTCATGGGGCACATGTACTGGCTCTGAGAAATCAGTTTGGTGTTAACTGAAAGAGCATATGCAGAACTCAAAACCGCTGCAGTGGAAGCCTGCCTCAGATTTATGGTCCCTCTTACATTAGCTAGTTAAAAAAGTAGTACAAACATTTAAACACCAGTGGCAGTAAAGATAAAAATGTAAGCTTGATTAGATAAAGAGTAAAGATATGTGCTTTTTGTTTACACCTGGACCATAACCTTTGTTTGCTTCAAGTTAAGGCTGCTCGAGTGCAGAAGTACCAAGCAGAGATTTCCTGGAGGCCCAAACACCTCCTAGTGTAAATGAACTTTTGGGGTGTGGGTGCACAGTCCCTTTGAGAACAACTTAAGGGATTGTGGCTTCCCTCCTGTGGAGGAAGGGCCAGAAAGGAGGATGGGACAGAGCCAGAGGTGTTAGAGTAAGCTCCCCTCAGCAGGGGACTCAAGCAAGCTATGAGGATAGTGTTCTGCAGCAGAGAGGCAGCTTGGGGACAGGGACACTTTTGGCAGGTGCAGCTTGTTCTGACAGGCTGCCTACTGCAAAGCCATGGGGTCATTAGTGAGGTCTGTGGACTCTTTGAGCTCAGAATAGCTCAGGAAGAAGCGAGGCTGCGTCTCTCTGCCACTGGCATGGCAGTGAGCTGGTGTCACCACTCACCCGGGAGGGTGAGAAGACCCACAGGACCTCCCGGGGCAGGAGGGGGGGAAGATGTGGGTTATCACATTCCCAGAGCTGTGGCAAGGTGGCTGCAAAGAGCACTCCCTCAGATCCACGTGCCAGCCTTGCCGGGCGCGAAGCTGAGGTCGCGTCAGACTCCTCACCCACGCAGCAATCTGCTGCCTGCGCCGATGTGCAATTAGCGCCGTCCTCCCCGCTCTCATCACCACAACTACCAGAACAACCAGCCGAGCCCAGCTCAACTCCACGCTCTGCCAGGTCTGCTGTCCCTCCTCTCTGCCAGGACCAAGTGTTGTGGGAGGGACAGACCCTTGCCCTGACTTTCACAACCGATGCGGTCGCCGCTTGCGCCGCAGACGAGGGGGTGTATTTTGGCTCTGTGACCGTCGAGGTTAAATTAGTGCAGCGCCGTGGACTTGGTGGCACTGCCCACCTCTGAGACACGTGTCAGGGGCACAGAGAAGCAGCCCTTGGGGACACGGTGGCACATGGCTCTTGGGGTCGGGGTGGGGTTTCTTTTGCACATGTCACCCGAGCGGATTCCGGTTGAATGTCACGCCTGTGCGGTGCTGGAGCATTCCTTTGAGCGTTGCCATGTGAGGCCAGGACGGTATTTGGCTGCGGTTGAAGTGCTTTATCAGTTTCTGAAGTCACTTTGTAAATAGCAGCAGCCAAGAAGCCGGGGAAGTGGTGGTGAGGGGAGGAAAGGGTGAGGGGGGCAGGGGGAAAACTAAAAGCAGGAAGAAAAAGGGCTTTGTTAATTTTAATAGGGTGTGTTATGTTCCTCCTTCATCTCCCAGATATGCCACACTTGATGATGACAACCCTGCTTTATGGAGACCTCAGTCTCCTCTATTCCCTCCCCCTCTCCTTCCCCTCCTCCTCTTTCCCCAGCCTAGTTAAAAATCCCACACTGCATAGCAGAGAATAGCTCGGCGTTGCACTTCTGGCAGGCGAGAGTCAAACGCGGCTCTGTTTTCATCACGGAAAAGCCTCCGGGCGCATATTTTTGTAATTAGGCTTTTCTGCTCAGCAGTTTTTGCAGCTGTGATGACACTTGGGTGTCGCCCCCCGCTTTCTCACGCTCTCCCTGCCAAGGCTCAGAGCCGAGCTGGGCCGTGGCCAGCGCCGGGGTCGGCCGGGCTGACGGCCTCGGCGCCCGCACGCGCTGCGGAGAAGGTGCTTCGGTTCCCGCTCGAGGCCGTGGTTCCTCCTTGTTGTGGTGTTAATGAGCTGGCTGGGCTGGAGCTGGTGGGGAAGGGCAGAGGGGTGGCAAGTGACAGCAGGTGGGGGCTTCGGGGCTGGGGGCTTCACCTCAGGGCTGTGCTACCATGTCTCCTCCCAGCAAAGAGGTTTCCTCATCGCCTTCCACTGACTTCCCCGCTAGCGCCTGGCTTCTAAACAGGTTTTTCTTAGCCCAAGGAGTCCCTGGGGAGCCTTCCCTCTCTGTCTGCCAGGGGATGAGGAAGAAGGAGGAGGAGGAGATGGGAGGGCCCGGAGTGGTTCCTGCGCCCAGGGGGCTGTGAGGCTCCTTCCTCCCCGCCAGCCCCGGCTCCGGGAAGCGCCAGGCGTGAGTTGGCCACGGGCAGGCTGTGTGCTGCCCGCCCGCGCTGCCTCTCCCCCTCAGCTGCCGGCCCGGAAACCTCGCTCCAGCTGTGGCTTATTAAAGCCAGAACGTCTCTGCGGGACCAGGGAGAGCCAGAAGGATCATTAATAACAACTAACTATGCTGCATTGCGTGCCAGCCCAGGCCTGAGACAGCTCCCACACAGGAGGCGAGAAACGTGTCCCCTCAGCAGCATCCCTTTATGGCTGTGCAGCCACCTCCCTGGCCTTGGGGTGCTTGCCTCCGTGCCCCCTTCCCATCTAGGGGCAGAGCAGATGGATGTGCTCCTTCCTGCCAGAGTCAGGAGCATCACAGGGATCCCTTTGCTCGGATCCCAAGCTCGTTAAATGTGTTCAGCTTCAGGGAGAGATGAAATCTGGTAGGAGCCTGACCCCTCTTCACTTGCCCTCCCTCAGGGGTAAGAGCTGACCCGAGTGAAGCTCTTGTGATGCATCTGAAGTGGCAAAGCCTTGGACTGGATGCATTTTCTGTCCTAAGAAGGGCTTTAGCCCCAAAGCTTGGGCGCTGCGCTCAGGTGTTGGCCTACCAAGTGATCACAGGCAAGGGAATCCATTCCTGGCCTCAGTTTCTCCTCTGCCTTATTTAATAGTGTGCTATTTGGAGGAGGAATGGCTTCTCTCTGCTTGCAAAGACCTTGATGTTTCTACTGTTCCTAGCCTCTACTAGAGTTAACATTTAGTAGTGGTATGAAAGCAGTCAGTGATTTGCACTTTTTCCCTCTTTGTGAGTACATAGGAACTAGACCCTTAGTTCCATGATTGCAGACACTGGCCCAGAGCCAGTTCTCTTGTAAGTGGGTGGATATAATCTCATTGAGGCCACTTAGCTCTGAATTTCAGCATCCATTGCAGCAATTGACTGTCTGCCTGTGCTTTGGTGAGTCGCTGGGCTCTCCCTTTTCAGAAGGGTCTACCTTGTACAAACACCATGTGCCACAAAGCAGAGCCTTTAGGCATCCTTTGCAGGAAACAGGGACATACTCTTTTTCAGCAGCTTTTCAATGCACTCCATGAAGCTCAGTTCTTGTCAGGTAGTTTTTAATGTCACCTGTTTAACAATTGCCATCACACCATCCCATACTGATGGCAGCAACAAAGAATCAGATCACAGGATGAGCTTTGGCGTCCAGTGTGATTTCACCTCCTACAGAAGGAAGAGCTTTTAATGCCTGAGGTTTTTTTTCCTGGTGATCTGCGTGCTATATCTGAGCATCTATTATGTAGGAAAATACAGGCTTTCATTTTACACAGGACTTCCCTTCTAGTGTTGCTTGCAGAATGGTAGATTGAGCAGGCAGACACATCAAAAACCCACCTTAAATCCACAACATTTAAACAGTTCATCTCTTGACACCAGGCTCTTTGCTATAATAATGAAGGCCCTTTCTTTAAAACAAAAAAAAAGCTGATTTTTCTGCTGAGATCACTTGACTCCAGGGGCTGCAACCTGGAGTAAAACCACTTCATGCTGTAAAATGCTCTGCTGAAATAACACTTAGCAGCAGCATGATTTCCCTGAGAACTCGGCCTTCAGATAATCAGGAAAGAGGCAAAAAGGGGCAGCTTTGAAAGAGCTCAGTAAAGTGGTCTCACTTATCCTTGCTACTAGGTCTTGCATGCCAGCTTCCTTGTAAAACTCTTCTATGAAATGTATCAAGAAGGAAACTAGATTTTAAGTACAAAAAGGAAATCAAAACCCCCTCTGTCATACCAGTGCACAAATCAGCTTGTTCAGAACCTGAGCAATAAGATGCTTTTATTAAGTGACAGGGTGGCTTTATTCAGAGCAGAACAAACCAGCAGTTTCTGTTCAGAAGCCCACATAATCTGTTCCCTGGGTGAAATCCTCCCTTGAGACATTTCCTCTGTCCTCTGACATGAGGGATTTCACCCTCGGAGCTGCATCTCCACATGTCTCGGCCTGTTGTTCCATTGTGCGTTTCCTCCTTCTCACATTATCCCAGCAGCTCAGGCCTGCACCATCATTGTTCATCAAACCTCAGAGACCTCACAGCAGAAGTTAATTTGGCCCCTCTGGCTCTTCCATTACTATTTAAGTCAACTGGCTTCAGCTGTAGCTTCTTTCTCCTCTGTTCCTGAGAGTGGAGGTTCAGTCTGCGGCAGCCAGGCCTTGGAACCAGGCCTCTGTTAAGCACGGTTGGAAAACCTCTGATTCCCATGAGATCCATTTGGCATCTGACTCCAGAAATCTGCTCCTGATGTGCTAGAGGTAGGCTTGAACTCGGGCTTTAGGGAGGGAGGGGGTTGAGAGTTTTGTTTGTGCCGAGAGAGGTTTGGTTGTTGTGCTGTTGTTCCTGCCGTGTACCCTCAGGGGGTTCGGGGTGGGTTACAGGGGAGTTGTGGCGGTGTGGTTGATGGCTGAGTGCTGTCAGCAGCTATTCCAGCACCTCAGGGGTTCATCTTTGGTACACACACTGTGTGTTGTGAGTGGAGAAACTGAGGCAGGGAGCAGTGCTGGCAGCTGCTGAGCAGGCCGGGAGGATGGCATGGCGTGAGATGGTCGCCTGGGGTGAAGCAGAGCTGTGTCCCCACAGCCCTTCTGTCGGTTGTTTTGTGTGGACTGGATTCAAACGGTGATGTTGTTGTTGTCAAGTGTGGATCCCAGACATGTTTGAATAGTATCCTCCAAAATAAGTTCTCTTTTCTGTGTTGCTGTCCCTCAGAGTCCCAGCTGAGTGCCTCAGGGACAGGTTATTACTGTGTAGAGCCCTCATGGCCATCTTTGCTGCTTAGATTTGGGGCAGTCACACAACGCCTGGGTCCCTCAGCTCCTTGTCTGTTCCACGGCACTGCTGTGAGGAGAATAAAGCACCTGAAAACAACTTGCATACACTGAAATACCAGGACTGGGCAAAATAAGCATTTTGCTTAGAGACAAGAAGCGGGGGGGACAGTGCCATGGTAACAGCAACACACTGAATTTGACTGTGATGCTTAGAATGACTCGTGATTTTGGCACAGCTCATGTACATCAGGCTCTTGCAAGATCCCTGTATCACTTCTGTGGGTCTCAGCCAGGGAAAATCCACTCTGATGGCTTTAATATATGCTGTTGGGGATCTGCTTCTGAATCCCTGATGCAGTGAGGGGGAGACATTGATCAGAGCTGCTGAGGGCAGGCGCCGTGGCTCAGGCTGCAGTTTGTGGAAAGGATATGTTCTATTACTTAGGCTGAACGCTGCTTGTGTTGTATTGTGCAAATCCATGAATGTCTTTAAACCCTGAGAGAGCCAAAGTTCTATAAACCAACACGCTGCTCAAAACTGGTGGCTCCCGACCCCGGCACAATGATGTAAAATTAAGTTCTAAATAAATTATAGAGGGAGAGGATGTGGGATGAAGGAAGATTTTTGGGAAAGCCTGTATAATTGGCCTAGGCCTTTTGACCCTGTCTATTATAGAGGATCTAAGGCTCCTTCATTACTCGGCTCCACGTGCATTGTAAGTGTCAGCTCTCTCCCTGAGCAAAGCTTTCGGAGGCATTTAGAATCAGACAAGTGTAGAAAATCCTCCCAGCTCTCCCAGATAAAGTCCCTGGAGGACTGAGGTCTCCAGGCCGCTCTTAGGCCTCGCGTTTGGCCTTTTCCTTTTGGCGCCCAAACCCGCCGTTAGTCGCTGACCCTTCAATAAAGCTTAGTCAGAGTTCAGTGGAGGCGAAGGAAATCACGCTGCCTGCTCGCTGCTGCTGCAGCCCTGGGGAGGTGGGGGCAAAGGCTGCCAGCTCCAGGACACACTGGGAATTATCCTCTTACAAAAGGAATATTTAGCTGATGTGAAATTCCTTTCTCTCTTTGGCTTGGAATGCAGCTTTTTGGGGGGAGGGTGGTGCGAGGTTGTTGAGCATCCTGCAGCTAAGAGGTACCAGCTGCAGGAGGGATGAGGAGAGCATGGAGCAGGGTCTGGATCCTTCCCATACAAAGTGGCTGTGAAGTTTATAGCACATGGGGAGTTCAGGCCTTCCTCCACCAGCAGGGAACCGTGTAATTAAAGAACTCAGATCCCAGACAGCATCCAAACCATTTGCTTTGATGGTGCTGGCATTGTTGGACTCCAGCACTGTGAGCAAGAGGTGGTGGTGTTCCCTTCTGAGGCCCTCTTAGGTTCTTCAAGGTGTCTTGAAAAACACTCAGGTGCTTTGATAGGAAAGAGACCACGGAAGGAAGCTGCCTCATGCACACGCCTTTTCCTATTTTGAACTGTGCCATGCTCGGATATTAACGAGAATGATGGATGTTTGGATCAGCCCCAGGCATAACCTTATCTGAAAGGAGTAGTGTCACAGGATTCACCGTGGAACAAGGACCAGAGAGTGACTTTTTCGTTTCCTGATCTTAAAATAGTCTGAGGGTATGTTAATTTTCTCTGTGCAGTGCAGCTGAGTCCTCGGGACAGTCTGTCATAATAAGCAGGTGTGACAGGTAATAATCCAGATCAGACTTCCTGCCTTTCCCTCAGTCATTAACCAACACTTTAACAATGGTGCATCTTCCTCCTTCAGTGGCACACAGGGATGCACTTGCATTTTGCAGACTGCTATCCCCAGCAGTTAGCAGGTGAGAGCTGGTGTTTGTGAGCAGTGTTTAGTTTCCTTCAGCCTTCTTCCTCTCTCTTGAGATTGCTAAATATTTCCAAGTCTGGTGGGTGGGGTTTTTTTTTAACAACTAACTGATGCCATTTTTAAAAATAGGCTTTTCCTGCATTTCATATTGGCTGCTTTTGAGGCAGTCTGACACAGACCTGTCTGTTCCCAGCTCACGGTGTTGCTCCAAATTTCTAATAAATCAGCAATCCTGACACGATTTTAGCTCCTTGCCAAATGGGGATGAGTTATGATATATCCCCATTTAGAAAGAACTTTGAGATCTTCCAGTTACAAATAGCTCCCAGAGAAGGAAGAAGATTCAGTGAACTTGACAGGCACTATTTATGAAGGTTACAGAGAAGTGCTAGAGACTGATCTGGTCCTTTTTTTATGATGACATATTTTTCTGGGGTATCTCTGCTTTGTTCTTGCCAGCAATGGCTTTGGGGGTTCCTTCCTCTGGCTTCTTTTGATTTCTTTTTCTTATGCAGTTGCACCTTTCTTGTCTTCAGCTATTGTATTTTATCACTTATGGTTAAATCCTGTGCTTCAAACTGTGATAAAGATGATCAGAAAGTAGCTGAAAGTGTCTTTGAATGCTGTGTATTGGAAAGCATCCGTCACAAACACCACTGTGGGAGATCCTATGTTTGATTCACTTAAAAGCAGGATGGGAACAGCACAGGAGCAACTTCAGTAAAAGCTAACCCCCTCTGTTTTGTAGTGATCTCACAGGAGTTCTCCTGCTGTTCTGTGTTTTGGCCCTCGAGGCATGTAAAGGAGAATGACACTGGTGTCCCCAGACACTCAGAAAATCACGAGTCAGCCCTATATGTGCACAAAGATTGGGGAATGAAATTTCAAGTCATGAGACTTGAGAGAAAGAAATGTGGGGTTTGGTTGGCCTTGCAGTTTTCTAGCCTCTGGTGTTTCCTCAAATTACATTTCCAAGCTTTCCTCTATAGCCACAAGGGCCACATTTTGATCACTTTTTAAATGAAGGCTGAGATTCTCACGCAGTTGCATGACTGCAGAAACTGTGTCTGTACCAAAACAGAGCATGAACTGTAGTTAAATGTGAATTGGTCTACCATGAGAGCTCAGGGTTTTCAACAAATTAGCAGTCATGACTGATTGAAATGTGATGGAGGGATAGCAGCAAACAGGCTGAATATGTCCTAGGAAACTTCAGCCTGATTTCTGTAAGAGCTGAGCGTGTGCTTGGAGCTGTATGTGCTGCAAAGTCAAAACAGGCTTTGCCAAAAGCTGCTAGGTGCCATGGAGGACCTTTCCATGTGGGATTTGAGACCTGATGTCTGTGTGGTTGTCAGAAAGGAAATTAGTTGTTTTTTCTCTTTGGCAAGCTGGCTGAGCTCTAAAGGTTAGTGGGTTTGCAGAGTCCAGACATTATGGTTCAGTGCTTTTGACTATTCAGTGGTGTAACTGAGACAGACGGGTCTTGGACTGTGTTTGGATGAAGGCTTTGCTTAGGTGTATGGGTGCTTGGGAATTGTCATCTGGCTCCCCAAGTTGATTCTGAACAGAGAGCTTTGGCAATGTACAGCAAAAGGAGTCTTCGTGCCCATGTCCTCCCCCCTATCCTGGCAACGATCCTCTGTCACCTGCTGTCACAAGAAGTGCCTGGCATAAAGCACACAGCAGCAGACTGCCAGATGTGGGATGAGGGAAAGGCCACATCCTCTGGTTTTTTTGACTGTAAGCTCTTGGTTGCCTTTGGTCAGGAGCTGCCACTCGGCTTATTTACAGTGAAGCTTTGAAAGCACACAGGTTTATCGCTGTCAGACAGGGGGAAGGTTTATTGCTGTCAGACTGACTTGTTCAATAACACTTTTGTTGAGTTTCTTTTTCCAAGGTGAAATGTGACACAGTATAAAGGGGCCAAGGCAGCAGGGAACCCCGCTAGAGAGGAGGGCGGGAAAACACAGGCCAAAAGTCATGACCATCCATATATTATGGGGGGAAAAAAGGAGAAAATAGCTTGGCTTTTGGTGAGTGCTCCCTCCCTAGCTGCACCATCCTCCCCTAGAAACAGGTCTCTCTGCTCTCATCAATGCTGAGACCCAGAATTCGCCTCTGCTGAGCCCCATGGCCTCAGAGGAGCTCCTCACCCTCCTGCTGGCTCAGCTCTTGGTGCAAAGAAGTGCTCCAGAGGGCTGACAGGCAGCCAAGCTGCAGCAAGGGTTGTAATCCATGGATATCCTTGATGGAAAGGGCAGATGAGGACCGTGCTTTCCTGCAGAAGCAGGATGTGGACCCACGGTGCAGATGCTGCGTGGAGAGCCCAGCACCTTCCTCACCTCATCCACTCCCATGAGGGATGCTCAGGGTCCCTACCTGCATTGCTGCTGCATGCAGGGGACTGCAGTGGGAGGAAGGAGGGGAAAGAGCTACGTGTGTTTCTTTTTGCAGCTCAGTTTCAAGGAAAATTTGCCCTTTCACAGTTGCTTAAGCGAAATGTCAGCGAATGCCAAATGCCCGGAGCCACATATGCTCTACACAAGAGAGGCTCCATAAATCAGGGAGCAGTTAGTGGGAAAAAATCAGGTTCCAAGGAGGAAAGCAGTGGGATACGACTTTTTCTTTCTCCCCCCTCCCCTTAAATCTAGGGCAGCAGTGTTTCAGTTTATTATGTGGCCCAGCAGTGAAGGAATTCATCACATTGTCACTCCCCTTCTCTAGGTTTTCCCCCTGCCTCCCCTCAGCCTGCGTGTGCGTGCGGGGCCGTGTGTGAGGTGGGGGGAGGAACAAAGCAGCCCTGCAATCAACTTTGTATAAAATTGGCGCCGTGTCCCGCTCACAATGTGGGACAAAGGCTGGGGGGCTGGTGGCTCAGCTGGGAGTCAAGGCAGCACAGCTGTGACCAATGCCAACACAGTTCCCGTCAATATGGAGTGACCCTGGCTCTCTTTCTTCTTCTTTTTTTTTGCAACCTGCTTCCAGGCTCATCTCCAATAATTCTCACAAAGGAGGGGAACAAACAGAACCTTTGTCAGCACTTCCAAGACTTTCCCTCGAAAATCTTAAATATTTCATTAGAACTCTTCTTGTCTCTTTTCTTTCTCTTTTTTTTTCACCTGATCTGGGCTTAAAAAAAAGGGCAATGAGGACACTAAAACTCTGGGTCAACAAATGATTAAAGGAATGGCTTAAAAAGGAGAAGGGATGGCTTTAGTAGAAGGGGAAGCTACTTGTGTTGCTCTCCTACAAAGGCAGGAAGGAAAGAACAAGTCTCACACTTGTTAGCACTCGAGGCAGGTACAGTGGGATTTGTTTTAAACCTGTTTACTTAGGCCTGGATTGAAATACAGTAGCCAGTGTGGCTGTGAGGGCTGGGGATGTGGGGTGGCATGGGGCCTGGGGCAAGGGAAGGCTGTGCAGCCAGCAGAGAACCTCAGCTCCAGGCTGCATCTCACCACCTGCCCTGTAGAGAAGAGCATGAGCAGTGATGTGGTGAGGAACCACTTCTGGGGCTTCCTTTCTGGAGCAGGTCTCCTATCTTTGACAGAATCTAAGAGGTGTTAAGGAGCTGCAGCAATATGAGGAGAATCAGTGCCAGCCTCCCTGCTTTCACTCTGCCACTCCTTTGCATCCTGAATAAGCTTGAGCCCAGTTGGGTCAGGGGGACAAAAAAAGCCCAAAGCATTGCCCTTTATCTGGGAAGAAAGCTTTGGGAGAGGAGCATTTGGGGGGTCACCATCATGCATCCTCTGCATCCTCTTTGATGTTACCCAGTCGCTCTCTTACACCAGCCTGGAGCTAAACCAGGGAAGCTGCATCAGAAAGTGACCCTGCATGCCAACACCTCAGCTGACAGCCCTAGCTCCTTCTGAGGCAGGCTTGGCCACAGAATGCAAATGCTTCAGAAAAAGGGGGTGGAGAAGGGAAAGAACTCAAACCCTGCCTCTCCTAACCTTGACCAAGTCTATAAAATGACCCTTTCCCTAAGTTATGAGGGCTCTGATTTGCTCCCCAGGCTCTCCCGGGCATCCCTGAGCTAACAAAGGGATCCGGTTACAAATATTAAACACTTCTTAATAACTTTGCCATGCCATGGAACAGAGTCCATTCTGGTTCACTAAATGACTCTGAAAGGACTCTTTTCCTCCCCTGCTTCCCTTCTCTTGCCTGCTTTTAAATAGGCCCCGAGTGGTAGGAGCACAATGCCATCACTCTGGCTTTGTTTCAGCCTTGATTTAGCCACCCTTTTAAGGACCCTACTGAATAATTCAGTGTTATCATTCAGGATGACGCTGGATTATTACAAGGGTTTCTTCCCTCCCTTCCCCCCTCCCCTTCCCCCATAACCTTTAAATTCTTTTCACACGTGAATGGGTTCAAAGGAAGTCGTGTAAGGAAAACACACAACGAGGAGGTTGCTGCTCTCCCCCTCTGCTGTCAGTTTGATAAATATAATGTGTCACCAATTAAAAACTCATTGCCATTCTCCTGCTGCAGCCATTGCCTCGTTAAGGTCCTCCTCCCGGGGTGGCTCCCAGGATCTGCTGCTATCATTGTTGATAACAGAGGGCCTGGTTTTTTCCCATCCTGGGCCATTTCAGCGCTATACATTGGCATGTAAATAAGTTATTCACTCGACATCACTTTCTGATAGAAAAATGACCATGAAACTCTTTGATTTTGGGTTTGCTCTTGTCACAAGCTCACAATGAAATGGAGAGTTTCAGTTTTGTGTCTGTGGCTTGTGGAGGGCTTTTCTTTTTCTTCTCCTTTTTTTTTGCCCTCTTTGGCTTTTCTCTTTTGCAACTGCCTCTTTTCAGCATTTGTATGGAAATGGTCCCATCACACAATTTAATGCAGGCATAGTTTGACCTGGTAGGTGTCCCAGCTTCAATATAGCAGATTGTTGTTTATTTTTGCCCTCCCCAGGAGCATTAAAAAACAATCTGGGTCATCAAGAAAAAGTTGTTTTCTTTGTTTCTTTCCTCCATGCACTATTAATGCCTCTGAAGAAGAGAGGTGTGGCTGGCACCAGGGACCCCTTGACTCTTTCCCATCAGAGGTACACGGAAGGGATCTGACTGGGACAGTCCCACAGCTCTGCTTTGCTTCAGGGTGGAGCAAGAGGGAGTAAATTCCAGTGAAGGGCAGTGGTTATGGAGGGCAACCTTTCCCTGGAATACTAATGCATGCTTTCAGTCTCTCACAGAGTCACAGAATGGTGGTGGTTGGAAGGGACTTTCAGAGATCATCTAGTCCAACCCCCTGTTAAAGCAGGTTCACCTAGATCAGGGGGCACAGGAATAACATGTCCAGGTGGTTTTGGAAACCTCCTGAGAAGGAGCCTCCACACCCTCCCTGGGCAGCCTGGGCCAGGGCTCCCTCACCCTCACAGTGAAATAGTTTTCCTTATGTTGAAATAGAACTTGTTGTGTTCCAGCTTCTTTCCATTTTGTCACTGGATACAACAGAAAGTGCTGCCTCAACCTCCTTCCATCCACCAGTTAGGTATTTGTAAATATTAATGAGGTCCTCCCTCAGTCTCCTCCAGACTAAACAGCCCCCGTCCCTGCAGCCTTTCCTCCTCACACATGTCCTATCCCCAGATCATCTTGCTGGCCCTGTGCTGGCCTCTCTCCAGCAGTTCCCTGTCCCTCCATGTCTCTCTAGTGGCTTTTCCCCAAGATATTTTCTTCATGGAGCAGTTCACAAACCAAACACACTTTGCACGGTTTCCTTCTACTTTTGCCTCAATTCCTGGCTGCTGAGTCCTTTCTCTTTCTTTGGAAACCTGCTTCTCAGGCCACTAAACTCAGTGGGAGACATCCCTCATGCCAGTGTGTGCCAGTGGAACTGGCTCTGTGGTCCCATCGCTCTTTATGGATCCCACCATGTGCCCATGAAGCCTTGTGCATAGCAGTCAGCTGAAGAGCCTCCAGCAGTCCTTCAAATGCTTCAATCTGGCTGAAAAGCCTCCTTCCAAACTTCTTTATACCAGGAGCTGGTGCTGATACCACTCCTCTTTTCTGTGAGGCTGTGTGTGTGTCTCTCTCCGTGCTTCTGTGTTGAAGAGACAGGAATCCTTGCTCTTTTCTCTTTCATTTCATTTCATCACAATGTCACCAACTGCCTTTTCACTTATTTTTTTGGAAAATGATAAAAGCAGTTGTGTTATCAGTGGAGAACTGTCCAGCCCAGTGAGGGAAGGAGAAAGCTCTGGGTCCTTGGCTGCTGTGTGTCTAGACTTCAGGCTGAACACTGTGACTGGCTTTTGGGAATCCAGGTGGACTAATATCTGGGCATCTACCTGGCTCCACTGTGGTGGAAGCTCCCTGTTTCACCAACTTGAGAGCTTCAGTGCTTTGCTTTGTCACAGTAACTTGGAAGGGAACACCATCACTAAGTATTGAGGCTTCTTTTTTTGCCTATTTTTTTTTTGGTTTGTTTTAAGCTTCAGCAGAGGTTTTGGAGAGAGATTGGAGGAGCTTTCGTTTTGGGGAGCTGGGACACTGGTTTAGTAATAAGGATGATTCTGTGCAGTGTTTGATGTGGAAATACATGCAGATTTGCAGCATGTATGCTCCCAGCAACGTTCTGGAAAGCCTTGATTGTTAGAACTGTTTAATAAAGCCAGGACTTCCTCCCACCCCCTTGCCTCCTTGCCCATCCTCTCTCCAGGGCTCAGCCTGCAATCTCTGCTCTGAAGTTTCCCCTCATCTGCCAAGCACTACCTTCAAGATGGGGAGTTCCCTGGAGCTGAAAGACAAAAGGATTTGCAATCAAAGCCTTGGAATACAGGGTGGGTGGGAAGAGAATAAAAAGCTTCAATAAGTTTTTCTGTATATGTCTCTGCTGCCTGGGCAGCTTGGAAGTGAAGGGGGAGAACTGTGTATCCCTCCTGCCCCACTTACAGTGAGGATATGTGGACTAAGCCATGGGGGCATGGTTGTGTCTCATGACCCTAGATCCCACAGCCAACAGATCTACTGAGGCACATGAGTGTTGGCTGCCAAAGACTGTTATCTCATTTTGTGTCTTCATGATGGAAAGAGGACGATAAGAGTTTAATCCTGTGGGCCATGAACTTACCTTTATGTGCACTGTTGTGCCTGCTTGGCTTGTGAGAGAACATGCTGTCTGCTGTGGTGCAAACAAAACGAGGATCAAGCTCTGTGGGTGAAGCAGAAGGAAGGGGAATGAGGTGGGACTCTATATGCCCAGCCTCTTTGTCCTTTTTAAACTAAATGCATTTTGAGAGAGTTGGGAAGTAAACTGATGAAGTCCTAAATGTTAGGAGGGTGCTAACCATAGCCTTAGTGGGGAAAATGGGAGAGAAGATGTGGTGGGAGGAAAGCTATCTAAAGGTTAGTGGAGAGAGCCACAGAACAATCCTGTTTCCTTCTCACAGGTCTGCAGTGCTGTGGTCAATCTGTAGCTTGCTGGCCAGCAGCAACAGGGAAGATGACAATGCTTGAGGCATTCACAGAAATGATTGCAGAGTGTCTTTGAAGAGGTACAGTCCTGGTAGCATCTCTGAAAAGCCTTTATGAGGTTTGTCTCCTTGGCTGAAAGGAAGTGCTGATTGCTGATGCAGCTGAAAAGCCACCTCTGTAACCAACGTGACGACTTTTGCCTTTCTCCCTTCTGATATTATTTATCCCACTCTTGAAGTCCCCAAAGCCCAGGATGAAGCCCCAACGTTCCTCCCCACCCCTCCTCCTCCTCCCCCCTCGTTATTCTTTAACTTTCTAAGGCGACTGTCTTCTCTGTTTACCCGGCTGCAGTGCCAAAGGCGAGGGTGCAGGGGGACTGTTTATCTGCTGTCAGTCTATAACGCAGCATCCCTCACCCCTGGGGTCACCCGAGGGATTGACACCTTAACCCAGAGGCCTGGATTCCCAACTGCCCTCCTTAGAGATGCACCAGGCTGTCAGTAACAAGGCCACAGGTTTATTCAAGGGAGATCTGCAGATCTCAAAGGATAATCTGGGAATAATTGGGACTTAAGGAACTTGTGGGAATCTGATGTTATGGGGTTTTTTTCCAGCTCTGCCATTCATGAAACAGATGGACATCTTATTTCTCCCTAATTTGATAGGCTTTCTTGACAAAATGGCAGAGGTTGCACTTTGCTACAATAATAACCTGCCACTCAGACTTTGTAAGGGGTTTGTGTAGATTTCTTCTTAATTAGACCGTGTCTCTGCTATCAGCAAGGAGATACGTGTGTGTGCAGAGAGGGGATAGTGGGAGCAGCTTCTCTGCATGATGGAGCCTAGAAGGGTGGAGAAAAACCAGTGGGCTTTCATGTTTGTGTCAGGGTGGGTGTTTTGGGGTGGCTGTGGGGGTTTTTTTAAGTCTCATTTGAAAAATAAAGATTGGGATGTGAGCTCATTGTCTAGATGATAATGTATTCATGGATTTGCTCCTTCTCGCCTACCCTGCAGACTAAACAACAGCGAGGGGCAGCTTTCCATGGGCTTGGGGGCAAGTTTGAAAGCTTTGCAAACCATTGGGATTACTCTCAGGTTTGCAAAACCCACTTTTCACTTGCAAAAAACTTTCCAATCCTGCCATTTAACCCCTGACCTTCTCTTCTGCTTCCCTTTCCCTCCTCTCCCCCCACCAAAGTGGTCAAAGCATGGGATCCCAGTGGTGTAAGTCAGCAGCGTGCTTTCCTTGCTACCCACTTTGCAAGTAAAAAGCAACTGAGGACTTATTTAATCACTCAGATGTTCAGGCTTTAAGTGGTGCTGGTTAAAGAACCAAACAAATGCCAACTGCAACCAAAAATAGGCATATTTGGTGTAATTCTTGTTACCTCATTGCTGTGCTGTTAAAGACTGTGTGTTTAACTTTTCTCTCTGTCCAGATGAACTGGGCATTTACTCGTGGAAAGCTGAGCTTTACAACTGCTGGACTTGAGAGGAGGGTGTGAGAGAAGTGCCTGGTACCATGAGGTGGTACCACTGCACGCTGTAGCCTGTTCTGCATACAAGGAAATGAAGCCACTTCATGCTTTAAGGTGGAGTTAGCTTGACAACTTCATTAGCATTTCCCTCCCCTCGCATTCACAGCTCAGAAACAGAACATTTGCAGGATGCCCAAGTCCCCAAGGAAAGAGGAAGGCAGCAGAGGTGACAAGTAAGCCTAATCATATGATCTGTCAATAGCACTGTGGCATCTTCATTCCATTTACCCTTTATTCAGCTTCCTGCCTGTTTTGTCAGCTGTCATAAGCAGGCTTCCTACAGCAGATCCTGTTCCTGGGCTCACTCTGTGCTTCCTTCATCCATAGCAAGGATGAAGGGCTTTCTGAAGAAGACCTGAAAAGTGTGTGGCTTTTACACTGCTTTTCCAGACAAAAAGCTGCCTTTGTGAGACATTGTCCCTCAGCTCCCAAGGAAATGGGATGCACAGGCACCAGACTTTCACCAAGGGCTAATCTTTCACCTTATTAATAGGCAATCAAGACTCAAAAACTGGGTGGATGCAAGTTAACCCCCACACCCCAACAGGAATCTTAACTTGATGACAGTAATCAGTATTGAGATAATGTCCCTTTCCCTCTCTTTGTGCAGCAGACTGCAGGAGGTGAGAGTTCTGGCCAGCATTTGTGACCTGCTTTCATGACTGGATGGCCCATGTGCTTTTTGCCACATCAGTTCCTTTTCCTTAGCAGAGGGTGATAGATTCAGTCTAGTAACTGTTAGTTGAGTCTTCACAGGACTTAGCTTTATCTTCTCTCTGTCTCAAGGGTCCAATTAATTCTTCCCAGATCTGCTTCTAGCTGGGAGCTTTGTCTGGGATGGTGTTCCTGGAAGGTTTGGGGGGTTTTTTTGAGGATGTTTTAGGAAGCTTGAGCTATGTTTTGTAGGTGTACCACTCCTCCATCCTCGTTAGCAATGCTTGGCTCTCCTGGGCTGTCATAAAGATGCTAGATGCTGCATTTTTTGGTGTTGAGGCAGGCTGAAGCAGTGTGGAGGAACACACTGAGCACTTTGTGCCTCCCTGGTATCACCAAGGGGCCTTTAGTAACCCCTATGCAAACATGCCTGTTTGCATGGTCATGCCAGCAGACTTTGAGCCTCTACACCACTTGATTCACCCTCCTCCTTGGTGCTCACTTCCCTAAAAACCCTCTGTAAGAAATGAACCCATTGAGATCATTACTGCTAAAACAAGTTTCCTCCATGCCTCCCACCAGCTTGGGCTCAAGTTGTTCTCTCTCTGACTCCCAGCCCTTTGCAACCCTCCCAGGGCAACTGTGTTTAAACAAACCCCAGCACAACTCTGCAAGCTGCACAGGAGCAAAAGTTTAAAAGGAGGTCAGAGCCATCGAACCACCTTCTGCAAACACAGCTCTGACGTGCCTAAATGGACAAGGGCTGCAGGGTGGTGGCCAGGAGGCTCTTCCAGGACCACAGACCTTTCAATGAGCAGATCCACACATGAAGGATCTCGGCTTGATTGATTCCTTCCCAGAGATGAGGTGGCATTTAAAGAAGCCTATCTAATAGAGTGCTGGAAATTATAAATCAGTGGGGCTTTGTAAAGGTTATTACTTTAAACAAAGAAGGGGCTGAATGCAGCCAATTAAACAGCACCTGAATTGATAAACAAACTGGTTATTGTAGGGGGCTATTCTACTGCTCTGGGGTCCCCCCTCCCTTCCTCAGAGGCCAGTGATGAATGCAGAGCAAGGCCTGGGGAGAAATTTACATGTGATTGGAGTTTAATGGGCCGCAACAGGCCTCCCATCCCATCACCATGGAAACCAGCCCTTTCTCAAGATTTTAAACAGTCTGAAATGTCCTTTTATTGTCTGCTTCGAATGTGTCATGTGAGAGCCCCGACGGGGTGGGCGCTTGTATGTATCAATTTGTTTCTGTCTCTGGGCATGGCATTGCTAGGCCATGAATATATATCTGGGGGGACTAGGGGACAAAAGGCCCAGCTGATGGGGCTCCATGGAGACCCCACCGCTCAGAGCTCAGGAATGGTGACATATGGTCCAGCCTGACCCCGGGCAGCCCTACAATAGGCAACCACACTGCCCCGCTCAACCGTGCCAGCCGTCCCCCCTTTAGCTCTGGCTATTCATCCCTTGGCCAAGTCAACTGCCTGGGCCTACTCCTGGGTTTGTTTGAGGTTAGCTTGTTTGGTTTGTTGTTTTCAAAACCTGGGCCGTTGATCACTAGAGTCTGGCAAAAGGAAGAATGAGAGAGAGACAGACAAGAAAGAAAAGGCTCTCCATGTCCAAGAGATGTTTGCTTTCCACTTGATTGGAAGATGAATGGATGTGAATGTTAGAGCAGTGGGCAGGAATAGGAGAAACGTTCTCCAGGGTTTGAATGGTTAAAGCTGAGGGTCCACCTGGCCCTGGATCATCTCTGCTGCTGTAGGCAGCGTTAAATGCTTCTGACAAGGAACCTGAGGGGATAGTCACACCCAAACTCGAAGTTTTCCAGGTGACTGGCGTGCCAAGCCGGATGGTTTTCCATTGTTTCACCTCCCTGACAGAACGTGAACCGTGTAACTCTGAAACCTGTTTTCCTCTGAAGGCCCCACCTGTGAGCTCAGCTCAGCCTCTGCCTGCCACGGGCAGCGAGTTCACAAGCCACCAGTGTTTGGCGTGGATACGTACTGCTGCGTTCCTCCTCCAGGAACAGTGCCCGAGAGCCCTGTGTGGGTAACTTAGGAATGACTCTGCAAGTGGGACACGCAGAAGTCCTCAGACAAGCTGCCACAGTAACGTTGTGCAGGCAGCAGTCAGAGGGCTGGAAGGGAAGCAGGTGATGCTGGATGCAGCCAGTCGAGCAGCTCGCTGTCAAAAATGCACAGGGACTGGGCTGTGAGCAAGCAGGAGCTGGCAAAACCATGGAGGAAGGAAAGAAAAAATACTGCTTTCAAAACAGTTAATGTACAGAAGAAAACCTTCCACCGGCAGAGAAGTTAAAAATCTCCTCAACCATTCACTGCAACTTGTTTGCCAAACGACTTAATGCTCAGTGTAACACAGTTACTGTTTGTTTCTCAAGAGAATTTATTCCAGCTGGGACTCTGACACAGGATGCTGTCTGTGATATTAAAAGATCAGTCAGTTCTTCATTGCTTTCCACTCCTAGTTGTCTTCTGCTTTCAAAGCTACCCTGTGTTCTGCTGTGGACACAACCCTGTGTTAAAGGGGGACTGGAGATAAGCTGCATTCTCTCTTTTATCTCTGGGGTGTGAGTTTGTCTACAGCTGCGTGATGAGGGGAAGTTATTTCCTGGCAGTTTGGTAGTCTGCATGCATCAAGTCCATCAGGTCTGAGAGAGCAAAAATATCTGGCATCCCCTGTACCTCTTGTCTCAGAAAAGTTACAGCAGTCAGAGCATAAACTGAGAGGGAATTCCTGAAAGGCAAACTTCTGGCAGTGCAGTGTGCCACATCTAGACCAGAGGCTGCTCTTCAGATCTGCTCTAACATCTGCTTGAGCAGGAGCTGGCCAATACAAGATGTCCTGCCTTCAAGATCCCAGAGAAGGTATCCTCTGCTTTGTTTCAGGCCCTTGCAAATCAGTTTATTTTACACATACTTGTCTTCTCCCACCGTTTTGCTTCCCCTACCTGAGGGTATGAGCTGACAGAGCAAACCAGCTAATAGCTGCTGCACTGAGCCACTTGACCTGTAAGCAATGCTGGAGGCAATGGATAGAGCTTAGCTCATCCATGGTAAGGCAGTAAGCTGCTCTATCCTGTCCCTTGCAGGGGTCTGTACATGTCTAAGATGCAGGTAAATGGCTTTGCATTAGGGTAACTGTATGGTTTTAAAGCTGACATGAAGCTGGTACAATCCCTTTTTGTTTGGGGGGGAGGGAGGAAGGAAGGAGGCTTCTTTGGTCTCACTTTTCATGAATAAATTCCAGTGTTGAGCTTAGCTTGAGATTTAATGCCTTAATTTTAAAGCTACCAGCTTCTCCTGGGGAAAACTAGTTCTTATCCTTGGAAGACCTTACTGAAAAGGCTTTATTTGTGATATTTATTAGCCCATTTTGATTAGGCTTGATTGTTTTTAAACATCCCTTTATAAAGGAGTCTCATCCTACTCTTCAGCTTGGATACATGGAGGTCAGGCAACCAGCAATATATCCCCCTGTGACAGCAAAGCACCCTCTCTTTTGTATGTAACAGGCTTGCCATTTGCTTAGGAGTGATTCTCCTGCCAAGTTTATTGCCATTCCTTGCATTTGAAAGAAAATTGCTCTTATTTAGCTGCTGGCATCTGAGCAGGAGCATAACATGAAGCAGAAGGGAAGGATCAAAACAAAACTCTTGCAAAAGGCCATTCACCTGCAAGATGAATGGATTTGTTTTCACATCACAGCCCCCAAGCCCAGTGAGGTTTGTTTTTAAACAGGATCTGTCTGCTACACCATGTCACCAGCCCTCTGCACAATGATTTAACTGTTGGCTAAAGAGAAAAGGAAGGTTGTAAGGTGAGACTGAAAGAGAGGAAGTGACGCCAATACAACATCACATCCTGACATTTAACACGCTCTGTTGCTTCAAAGTTCAGCCATGAATCCTTCTCTCTTGCTGGCTAATTACCCAAGGTACTCCTAACATCCCTTCTGCTGATGAAGAATAGCACATGCTATAAATGTAGAAGGAAATGGCTAGCATGCAACATGTGGGAACTGCATGCTTTAGTCTTTCCTTAGCCTCTGGAATTGCTGCCTCCTAAGTGCAGATGCAACAGCAGCCAGCTGGGTCTGCTCTGAGGAGTGGCTGAGGGGAGATTTTCTGATAGAAAAGGGATGGAAATCTGTACAGTGAGGAAACCACTGTCACAGACCTCTTCCTTAGTGAAGTCTTACTTATAAAGCCTGTGCAGAAGGCTTGGTTTCTCCTCTGCAGTCTGGGTAAAAGTTCAGTAACGTGGAGTTTATAATCCAAGCAATAGGAATAAACCCCAAAAAAATGCTGCTTTATGGCATCCATTTGGTCCTCAGTGGATTCGTGCTCTCTGTGTTTCTCGCAGCCTTGAACATTTGTGCCTGTCATAAACTGCATTTTTTGTCTCTCCTGCTCTTGTCTGCTCTCCAAATGGCTGCCCTCAGCCTCCCACACTGGGTCGCAGCCCCTTCAGAAAGTCATTTCACAAAGCTGCTGCCTTGTGGACTCTGTGTCTTGACAATGTCAGGAAAGTTCAAACGCTGCTAACAGGCCTGGGACAGAGCAGGGCTGGAGGATGTGCTCACCCAGGCCTGGGCAGACAGAGGTTGACACTGATTCTGCTGAGGGTTATAGCTGAGGGATCAAGACTTATTTATTTTAAAGTCTGGAAGCAGCACAATAGCCCTGGTTGGGCCTCAGGCTGCTGAACACATCTCCCCTTGTAGTGAAGAAAGTCATTCTGCAATGAGATGACAATGTGGCCACACAGATGCTTATTCCCTCTGTGAGGTCCACATCAGCCTGGCTCAGTTCAACACTCAAAATGCACATGAGGGTGCTCTTAAATACAATACTGTTTTTTCTCTTAGCTGTGTCCCTGTATTCCTCACCTGGGACAGAAATGTCACGTCCCTTGTCCCTAACACACACCATACCCACCACAGTCAGGGATGCTTCAGTGGGTACTCTGTGGATGCACTTGAGGTGCAGCAAAAGTGCTTTGACCTGGGTACTACCACAGAAGCTGTACAACTTGCTCATCTACAGCAGTTCTCAGGGGTTGGAGGGGAGCCCCAGAGCACTGAAGCAGTCAGTGCAGGGGCTGGAAGCATCTCTGTGCTGCCTGTCTGTGTTACTGCACCTGGAAGGCTATTTGCTCAGACAGCATTCAGCCCTAACACAACTCTGTGCTGAGATAGCCACAATCTCTTAGCATTTCATTGCTCCTTCCTTTCTGAAGTGCCCTTGAGAATGCCAGACCAGCCCCAATCTTCCTGCCACATTGGGTCAAAAGCTTTGTTAAAAGTGAATTAGCCAAGCTGTTAAACCCTAATAACTCAAGGATTGCTCCTCACAGCAAATAGTAACTCCAATTACCTGCTGGGGGAGGACAGTCTGTTGTTGCTGCTGCCTTGTGTGGTTTGTGGGCTGTGTGGCTGGGATGTTGCTGAGGACTCTCCACTGAGCTTTCATGCCCTTTTACTGACCATTTCCCTCAAGTAGAGCTGAGGGAGGCAGCTCTTTCAGGGGCCACTAAAAAGTGATGCGGGATGTTGATGTCTCTCTTCTTGCACTGCTATGATGAGCCACTCTCTTCTGACAATCAGGGTTACCTTGTTGCTGGCTCCTCCAGAAAGAAGGTCCCAGCAGGGCTTGGGGATCTGGATGGGTCTATCCCCCCTGCACTGTAAGTCTGACTACATGACTGGTCAGCACAGCCTCAAGCAGCACACCCAGCAGCCTGGTGGAGCACAGATCAGGCCAGCTTGCCCCAGCTGATACCTGGGATGCCAGTCTGGGCAAGAAGCCACATGCAAATATGTGAGAGAGGCAGATGTGCTGCCCTCTTCTAGCTAGGATATAGGTCAGATGGTGGAGAGTGTTTCCAGATCTCAGCTGGGGTGACTGGGATCATTGTGAGCTAACAAAGGTTAGATTCCAACTTTGACAGCCAACAGTGATGGTAACTGTGCAAAAAGCTGGGCAATGGAGCCCCAAAGGATGGTCATACCAAAGGAGAGGAAAAGGCTAGTGCATAGGACCATGTGTGGTTTCCTCTGAAGCAGAGAGTGCACCTTCCCTCTCCAGCCTTCTTTTATGGAAAGTGAGAAAACATCCAGGCTGGAGACAGGAAAGTGTTTGTTCAGGTTCTGAGACACAGCTGAAGGTTTGAGGCAGGGATGGAGGCATAAAGGCACTGAGTGAACTCACCTGTCCTGCTCCCAGGATTTGTAGCTTAAAGAGGTGAGCAAAAGCTTGTGTTTGTTCTGGGCTTAATTTACAGTGGAGATGGATTAAAAGTGAGGTACCAAGCCCTCAGTTCATGTGCAGCACTGTGGTGAGGGCTGTGGCAGGCTCACAGGTGGCTGGCAGGCTTTATTTTTGGGGTTTGCTTCTCTGCTGTCCCAGAACCAATGAATGCTCCAAAGAGAAGTGTCCAGAGGGCTTAGCCAGGGTCCACAACAGCTCTCTGAAATCAGACAGCACAGTTCTCATCATTCCTCAAAGGATGGGGTAGCACAGGGTTATTCCCCCTCTAGAAAAGGACTGTGGCAGCATATATTGTGGAAGTCCCAGCTATTCCCATTTGTCATGAGATGGGAGAGGAAACAGGACAATGGGAAAGACATACACCCAAGGTACTGACATGTTGCCTTTAGGAAGAGCTGATCTGCCCTGGGAATCAAAAGCTAAGCCAGAAATCCCAGGCATTTCCCAGCTCCCCACTGCATGGCTGCTCCCATTCAGAGAAGAATCCCTTCCCTTTAAAGAGAGGGCTTCAAGTGTGTCTAATTTAGTCTCCAAGGTGGGCACAGGAAATTGTGGATGAAGCAAGGCAAACTGTTGTCTGTGAAACTCATTTGCAGTCCTCCACAGAGTCTGCTAGATGTGCTGCTGTAGCCTTTGTCCAAACCACCAGTTGGAGGGATTAAATACCTATTGATTCTGGGGAAAATACCTTCATATTTGTGTTTGGCTCTAGGAGCAGTACAAAGGATTTCATGAAAATCAGCTCAGTGCTATTAACAATAATGGGTTTTTCTCTCTGAATCTGATCTCTCTCTGGGAGCTGCTTTTGATTTAGAAATACCAGCACTGCAAGCACTTGAAATAATTCTCCCTCACACTTTCTTTCTCAGAGCTCTGCTGCTATCTCCATATCCATGTAGAAGCTTTCTAATCCAGGACAATCCCTATAGCAAGTGCTCTCACCAATAAAAATGCTTCCAGGATTAGGCTCTGAGACTACTATGTGTGTGTATGCTGCAGGAAACAACAAACCCATGCTTGTAAACAGCCAGAGAGAGAAAACACTCCCTCTTCTGAGAAAACACTCCTTGTGACCCGAATCTCCCCTCTTTCCTAGGAAAAAAAGATGATCCTTGTTGGTTTAATATCTCTTAAACAAAGTGTAAATGTCAGCTTGCTTTCTCTGGGGCTTGAGTGTTCCAAGAGACCTTCCCAGCAAGATTCCATGGTGTCCTCCCTTTGAATTTCCATCTCTTTGGAGAGGCAGAATAATCTTTTATACACCTGAGCTGAATCTCTTGGGCTTCACGTACCTGACACGATGAGGAGTTGGCAGGAGAGCTCTGCCTCTCTCTGCAGCCACCAGAATGTCACAAGATGTTACAGAAATAACAGTGAGCAGGGATTGCTGCTTAGAAAGGGTGAAATGTAAGAAAAACTGTTCTGCAGAATGCCTGCAGATCCATCTCTGTGAGTGCTGAGACCTGTCTTGCCTCGGCATCTGCCCAGACTGCCACGAGAACTACATCAAAGGCAGAAAGAAGGGCTGTGTCTCCTCCTACCATGTAATCTTTGTGTCTGGCTGCTGCCCAGGTGCTTGGCAGCATGTGAACACCATCATAACCCCTGTGACTCCCAGTGCTGGGACCTTGTGTGCGTCACACTCAGGCACCAGCCCAGACGCCTTCTCTGTCCCTCGGGTCACTCACTCTGCTGGGGTGGGGGGGGTCTGGGGACAGCTCTCTGCTGGGCTACTGAGGTGATGAGGGGACAGGAACATCTCTGTGATGAGGAAAGGCTGTGAGCCCTGGGGCTGTTCAGCCTGGAGAAGAGAAGGCTGAGGGGGGATCTCATCAATGCTGATCAGTCCCTAAAGGGTGGGTGGCCAGTGACAGGACAAGGGGTAACACAGAAAGTTCCACTGGAACAGGAGGAGAAACTTTGCTGGAGGAGTCTGCTCAAGTCTCAGGGTTCTTACCAGGAGGGGAGAGGGGAGGCACATGCATGGTGAGGTGGAAGGAGCTGCTTTTAATGATGGTTTTATTTCAGTAATCATTGAGCAAATAACGCAGCCACGCCTGAGCAGGGACTGGATGGGCAAGATGAGCAGGTCCCTTCTGCTGGAGTGCCTGCACAAATGAGTCAGCAGGTCAGAGAGATTGGGTACTGGCATCTCACCTCTGTGATCAATTCAGGGAAGCTGCTCAGACAGGGGCTGTCTGGCGTGACACAGAACCCTGACAGACACCACTAAAGTTTTCCCCTCACCCCCATGTTTCTGTGCAGTGCTGTTGTGTCTTTTGGATACCAGCCACACTCTGCATCAGTGGTGGCTGCATTTTACTGGTGCTCCCTCTGCATGCTTTGTAAAGCTCTCTGGGTTATTCCTGTTCAATCTTCAGTGTCACACTGAAATGAGCAGGGTGAACGAAATGGGTCTTGACTGTTGTAAGCCAGGAAACCTGCAGTGAGGTCTGTGAAACTGTGATGGTTGATAGCAGCTGAGCCTGTGACCCTTGTGGTGTGCTGCTTTGTCTGGGGACAGCTAAGGAGTCCTGGAGACACTCTGGTGCAGTGCATAAGCAGAAAAGCCCTTGCTCTTCTTCACCTTCTTTCTACTGCCTCTGAGGGCACCTTCATGTAAAGAGCTAAATGTCATTCCTTTCTCCCTGGGGAAAAAACAATCCCTCAGCAGATCAGGTTCCCTCTTTTCATCTCTGTGGGCCAGGCAGCCAAGAGAGGTCTGTGCATCCAAGCTGCAGTGGGGACAACTTCAGAATGTAGTGCTTCTCTAGCCTTTCTTTTGGTACCTATACATGAGACCAGGGCAGCTGGGGAGATGGCAGTTGAGTGCCTTGCTCTTCTCTCTGTGTGGCTGCATAGCTCTTACTACACTCCCATACAAGTCTTTTGGCACCAGTGAAATCCCCAGCATTCACTGGACACGTTCTCTTTGATATAAAGAGAATGACTGCTCTAAAGCAGCATCTCTCACCAATAGGAAAACCCATCCTTTCAGTTCTGTCACCCTCTGAAAGGAGCCTTGTAGCTGCTTTGGATGTTCTGTCTCTATGGCTAACACTAAGCAGGGAGGAAAATAAACAAGCAAACAGAGAGACAAGAGAAAAATAAAACCCTGGAAGGGAAAAAAAGAAGCAACATGTCTAGGAGACAACTCAAGGGCAGCCAGTGATGGGCAGGAGAAATCCTGCCACTTCCAGTCATATCAAGAGAGAGGAAAGCCATGCAGACACTGTGTTATCATCCTTAAAGAGCTCAGGTTAGGGAGAATTCTGACAGCTGTGTTTGTGAAGCATGTGAACACAGGAAAGAGCTGCTGAGGGCTCTGGCTTCTCCTGGCAAGCACAGATCCTGCTGGCTTTGGGCAGCAGCTGAGGTGAGGGAAGGTGTGGCTATGATGTGAGCTATGGTGTTTGCCCCTGTGCTGCATCAACTCAGCCCCAGGGTGAAAGGTTTGTGTTCCCAGCCTGAAGGATGAGTGGGAAGCACGTTTGTCAGGCTGCTGCCTGGATCCAGAGGGGTTTGCTCACCTCTTTGGGAGTGTGGGAGGTGCACAGGGCTGGGGCTGGCAGGCACCCATCAGACAAGGCACACGAGAGCTCTGTCAGGTGCTTGAATGCCTCTGCTCTAGGTGAGATCCCCACTGTAAGTGCAGCAGTGTGCTCAGGAAAATCACTCATTTCTGTGCAAATCGAGGGTCAGTTCCTTTCTGGTTGTTTTAGGAGAGTCAAAAAGAATAAAATCCCTTGTGATTCACTCCTGGGAGGGTGAAAGTGGGCTGGGAAAGGAATGAGCAACTACTTAGTCCCCATGCCATAGCTCCCAGGCAGTCAGATAACAGTGCTAATAAGTGCTCCCACCCAGAGCCCAGCCCCTAGGCTGGGAAGGTGAGCAGAGGTGCTGGTTTCTGTCACACAGCCAGGCAGCAGTGGGAAGCAGCATGACTGGAGGACAAAGGGACCCCTGAGCTGGGAAAGGAGCAGGAGATGTGAGGTGCCAGCCTCTCATTTACCTGGTAGCAAACCACAGCTGCTCCTTCTGCTCAGTGCAGAGTATTGAGCAGGTCAGCAGTGTGTGTTCCTGCACAGAGATGGTGGCAGAGAGCCCTTTGCCTCAGAGGCTTCTGAATAAAGAGAAATGATTTGTGGGAGGTCATCTGGCAGGGCAGAAAAGTCAGGAAAGAAGAGCACAGAGTGAGGTGCATCATAGGTGGGCAACAGAAGGAAAAACCTTGGACCCAGAGAGGAACAGAGAGAGGCAGAGATAGAAGTCCACGTGGGAAGCTGAAGCATCCAGCCAGTAACTGCTGTGTGAGCCCCAGACCTGACCTGGGGGAGGAAAAGCCTCTGCTATCACATGCAAACGATTTAGCTCCAGAAACATGGTTTTATTGCCTGCCTGTGAGTGCTTTTCCAAACGGGACCTGGAGCTTTCACACACTCCTCTGCCTCTTCTGCATTCTCTTAATCCTTGGAGGCAGAAGGATTTTTATCTCCTTCCAGCATGGGAAAAAAAAGAACCCAAACCATAAAACCAGCTGCCTTAAAAAATAAAGCCCCTTTCCTAGTCTATGCTAATAATTTACTGTTATTCCAGGTTTTATTACAAGTTCTTTCAAGGGTTGCCCAGAGCCCCATCCGTAAATAGCACATAACTCAGGCCATGAGGATTTCCTCCCCGGTGGGACTTTTAATGTCTAAACCAGAGGTGTCAAACAAGCAGCTCAAAGACTCGTTGTGGCCCTGGAGAGTTCTACATCTGGACTATATCTCAGTGCTTAACACATTAGCTTTTGCCTCGAGCAGCTCCGGATTTCCCTCGTCAGTTTGCACCGAAGCTCGGTTAGATTTGATTGAAGAGGCTGAGCGTTCAAAGGGAAAAGAAAAGGTACCTGCTTAAAACATTCAAAGTGCTGCCCTGAAGGCTCCCAAGGTTTTGGAGCAGGGTGCAGGCACAGATCTCCCCTGAAGCAATGCACATTGCACCCAGACTTGACTGGCTGGGGAGGGAGAGGGAGGACCTGGGTCGTGTGTGCCAGGCGCTGGGCCCACGCGCCATCCCTTCACCCCGCTATCGATGCATCTACACGCGACCTGAGGGCTCAGGGCTGTGTCACAGCTGTGGCTGCCCTCCAAATCCCACCCAGCTCTGTGCTGCAGGGGATCCTGCCAGTCTGGGTGGGCACAGAGCAGGCAGACCAGGGAGGAAAGCTGCAACCCCCCGTGTCCCAGCACAGGAAAGGGAGCATCAGTAGCTCAGTGTTCTTTTTTCCCCTCGCAGGAGGGGGAGTGTGGCCTCAGAAGGGAAATTTGGGAGGCTCAGACTCCCTTCCTGCCTCTTCCATTAACCTTCGTGGGTGGCACTGAGTTGTTTCCTCTTCTGCTTTCTCTCTTGCTCAGTCTCTGCCCATTCTGACAGCTGAGACTGTCCCCTCCATCTGCTCACGTACTGTCCGGCGCAGTGAGGCTCTGATCCCAGCTGGGACCAGGGTACAACACTGTAAACAACTGCAACACTGAAGTGGCACTTGCAGGCAGAGGGATGAGACTGTGCTGAATCCCTCCTCCTCCTCCTCCTCCTGCTGAAATGCCTGTCACTAATAACAAAAGCTATTTTAGCATTGCAGGACCAGCTCCTTTCTGAGGCTTGGTTAGAGTACTCTTCAGTTTGCTGCTTCCAGTCCCAAACTGGGCAACAGGTCTGGAGTGTTGCTGAAGAGGGTGCTGAGGGTATGTGATGTGGGTCTTGCAGCCCCACAGCTCAGTGCACAGCCCATCTTAGATACTCAGCCCTGGGATTTGTCCCATGCTGAGTCCTTTGGAATGCAAAGGTTGGGAGAAAGAAAGAAGCTTCACTTGTGTGTGGGTTTCTTTTCCTTGTCCTGACTCTTCTCGATGTGTTAAATCCTGAGCCCATCTGTGGCCTGGACATGCCTGAAGTACACTGTTTCATCAGACAGTTGGGATCACATGGTGTCAGTTTAGACAATAGGCATTTGGTTTGTAGCAGCCTCCTCTGAGCAGCTCAAATTCCTGCAGCCTTCACAGAAAGCAGCTCAGGTGCTCAGCACCAGCCAGGATCTGGCTCATCCCTTGGGCAGAGCACTCCCTGCTTGTGCTGGCAGTTGCATGATAGGACATGAGGAAGTGGGTTCAAGTTGCACCAGGGGAGGTTTAGATTGGACATCAGGAAGGATTTTTTGACCAAGAAGCATTGGAAGGGGCTGCCCAGAGAAGTGGTGGAGTCCCCATCCCTGGAGATGTTGAAATGACGCAGAGCTGGGGTGCTGAGGGCCGTGTGTCAGTGGTGGGCTCGGCAGTGGGAGGGGAGTGCTGGGACTCAATGGCTTTAAAGGTCTTTTCCAGCTGTTATGAGTCAATGGCCCTGGCAGCCGTGGGGGTGTGGATGGATTTACCCACCCCAGAGGTGCTGGGGAGAGCGCTGGGCCACCCTACACGCCCCGAGGAAGCCCTGTGCCTGTTTCTCCCTTCTGTTTGAGGCTTCTCTCAGCGCTGCCAGACTCAGGCAGCCTCGTGCTCCTTCCCCACAGCACCTGCTGCGTTTCTGAAGTGCTTCTGCCCCGGATGCCTCCATGTGAGGTCTGGGTGGATCCCTCTGCAGAAGGCAGAAAGGGCACAGGGCTGCGAGCAGCAGCTCTGCCTCCTCCTGAGCGACTCTCTGCCGCCTTTCCTCTGGCCTCCCACTCCCTTTCCCCTGCTCTCCCCCCTCTCCTTCCCGTTCTCCTTCCTGCAGCAGGTTGAGAGGCGAAACCTGCTGCTCCCGTGTAAGTGTTGTAATGACATTAACAATCTGCCACCGGCAAGTTTCCAGCGTGAGGCGAGCAGCCTCTGCTCCGAGCGTGCAATCTTGGCAGGCTGACACTTTCCCATGCCTTCTGCCCTCTGTCAGCGGGGAGGTGGGCCACTCCCAGCCTGACAGCTCCGACAGGATACCTTCACAATGACTGAAATAATAGAGCTAGCGATGGGAAAATGAGGCCAAGAGAACCCAAGGGTGAATTACAAGATGAATAACTTCCCTGAAGCCACGTCCCAGAGCATGCCTTGGCCTGCCGTTGATTCACCAGCTGACTTCCCCTCCTTTGCTTTGCTCCACCACCCCTCTGCTCCCCTCCTGGGAGCCAGACCTGTCTGGATTCCGTCACTCGCTGAAAATAACTGAGAGGGTTCAGAGAGGAGAGGAAAGGCAGCAGAGAGGACAGGCACAGAACAGCACAGAGAGAGCCCTGCGAAGCGTCAGCCCTGCACGCTTGAGGGGGGACTTTTAGAAGTGACAGCCAGGTGAGGATGAGCAATTGGGCTGCTGCCAGGAAAAATTGCAGCAGTTGCTTTTTAGTTGGCTCAGCAAGTCCATCCTTTGTGGCCACATGCACCCAAAGCTTCAGGTGGAGTTCCTGAGCTGCATTTGCTCAAGTGCCAGAAAGAAGCAGGAGCGTCTCTCATTCTATAGAGAGTTTTGTGGGACAATTTGGAAATCTGCTGGCCCCAGACAGTGAAGTCAGGTTGCTGACATGGGTGCAGGAGTAAAGAAGTGGGACAAAGCAGGCAGCACAACACCACGTGCAAAAGTGAGCGTGGCAGCAGAAGGATTCCCTGCACAGCTCGGTGCAGAGATGGCTGCTTCAGTTCTGGAGGAAGCAGCCAGTCCTGAGGCTAAGCTGTGAGCTTGAGAGACAGCTCATTATGGGGTGAGTGACATGAGGAACCCTGCCCTTTGCAGCAGGCTGCAGTGTCAGCACAGGACTGGCTGCTGAGGCCACTGGGCTGGTGCTGCTGCACCTACAGCTCTTGGGCTTTCCATCAAGGTGCTGTTAGGCACCACGATGGAACGGCCTCGGAGGAAAGCAGTGAGCTTAATGCTCCTCAACAGGTAATCAAAGTGACTGCCAGTGCTATGGTGAGGTGCTCTGCCCATGATGCTTTAAAACTTGCTTGCTTTTTGCCCTGGGTTTTAAAATGCACAGGGGCTCTGTCCAGTTGGAGATGAGTCCTGTTTCTATTCACATTCCATATTCTGCAATTGGTATCCACGTCAATCAAAACCGTTGTTAGCCAGAGCTGTCACGTCAAGTCCACGTCTAACACCAGGAGTGATTGACAGCAAAGTTTGTTATCTGTGAATGTGTCATCCCATCCAGCACCCAGTGCTGGAGTGCTGCCTGACAGGTCATCAGTGGGAGACTTCCATCATCCATATATTATGAGATGGTTCGAACAAATCATTCCTCAGCCCGGCTCAGACACACGCGTTCCTCTGCATCCCTGTTCAGCAGAGATATAGGATCTGACAGGGGAAGGGGGGTGGAGGCTGATGGACCTTGGTCAGGCAAATCCTGGAGGGTCAGCAAATAAAAACAGGTTGTATCCATTTCTGTCCTAACTCTTCTGAAGGAATTTGAGGCAGCAGATTCACAAAGAAAGGGTATGGGAAGAAAATCCCTGCAGAGGAGCAGACCTCTGAAGTGTTTTCATCAGAAAGCCTTGAGACAAGAGTGGTTTAGCAAATTTTTCCACAGACTGTGAGAGCTTGTGAAGAGCTCTCTGCTTTGGCTTCTTTGGCTCTCTCTTTTGCTTCTATCTTCCATAAGAACCTGCCCAAATCCTCTTGTGCAAAGAACCGGGTGCAAAAAGGGGAAGCTAAGTAGAGAGTGACCCTTGCATGTGTGCCAGGGCGAGTTCTGAATGAAAGTCTGAGTTACCACTTCACTGACTTCATACACTTGTTCACTGGCCATGGAAATCAGTGGAATGGAAAGACTCCAGTTAACCTTGGTAAACTTTGAGTCAGGCCTTTGGTGCAATGTGACCCCAAAGAGGTGCACGTTTGGTACCCTGATGGATGTTGGTAGGGCAGCTCACCTCTGAGAACAGCAGAGCAAGAGCCTGGAGATGAACCAGTCCCAAGCCAATGGCCACAGTTACAGTTTCAAGTGCAAGTGACCAGTTAAATGATTTCTTTAGGGGTTTAAGCTTATTTTTCTTCTTTTTGTACTAGAAATGTTATTTCTCAGGAAGGCTTTAAGGCTCAGGTAGAGTATTATGGCAGACCTTAGACAAAAATATTCTTTCCAAACCAATATTTTTCATAACTTTCTCCCCAAGGACCTTGGAAAAATCTTTCTGTTCAGACTGGGAATTAAGTGTGGTAGGAAAGCTACATGCTCTCTGGGACAGAAATGATGCCCTCCAAGGAAGCAGTCACATTCATGACCTGGAGGCAGGCTCAGGAAGAGTTTGATCTCAGGTCCCCTGCAAACTTTTCCATCCACTTTATAGCACTAGCAGCTCTGGGCTGGATCT